>NC_140580.1:668357616-669054565 GCF_964204655.1 Triturus cristatus
GACTCAGACCCAGCCTGTGGAGCAGAGAAAATAGGAACCCCCACTCAAAAGAGTCAAAGGCCTTTCTGGCGTCTAGTAGTGCCGCTATCGCAGAGACGTGAGGGACAAGATAATGTAGAAACGCAAATATCCTCCTAAGATTATGTGAGGTAGATCTACCAGGCACAAATCTGGATTGATCCGGCCTGACAATTAATGGGAGTAGCGGCTGAAGTTAACTGGCCAGTAGTTTGGCGAAGATCTTTGCATCTAAGTTAATTAATGAGAGCAGGCGGTACGAGTTGCACTTCGAGGGATCTTTGTCAGGCTTTAGCAGTGTTATAATGATGGCCTCGCGCATAGACCTGGGTAGGACTCCCTCTATTGAGGCCTCTTGGTAAACTGCTAGGAGGTGGGGAGTGAGTAGCTCTGAATATCCCTTATAAAATTAAGTCGAAAGACCGTCTGCCCCTTGGGCTTTATCCACCGGCAGGCTATTTATGACCCTCCGCACATCCTCGACTGTGGATGGAGCATCTAAATATTTGCGGTGTGCCCTACTGAGCCACAGGAGTTCTATTGAGTCAAAATATTCTTGTAGACCAGAGTCAGGTGGGTCAGACTGAGAGGTGTCTTACTGAGTGTAGAGGTTTCTCATTGTGTCTAAAATTGCTGGTGGCGTGAGTGCCATACTGTCATCAGAGGTGGAGAGCACTGTGATGTATTTAGAGCCTCTGGGTTGCTTCAGGAGGTTCGCTAGCGTCCTCCCGGCCGGTCCCCTTCACCGTATCTGCGTGCAGTTGCATATTTATGAAAGAAGCTTGTTTACCTTATCGCCTCTTGCTGAAAAGCTGTGAGTTTGCTACGCATGCGCCCTAACAGTGCGAACGATGGGGAGTGAAAGTATTTCACTTTGAATGCTTGTATCTCCTTTTCCAACCTGCTCAGACAACCCTGGATGTCCCTTAGCACCCCTGATTGAAGAGCTATACAGGAACCCCGAATCACCACTTTAAATGCCTCCCACAGCGTCCCTGCAGAGTAGACAGAGCCCGTATTGAGGTCAAAGTATTTCATTATGTGTGTCCTGATCTCCTCTCTGAATACGGCATCCAGTAGTGCATTAGGGGGAGAACGCCACGAGAATGGCTGTATATAAGGCTTCGGCACTAAGAGCTTTAACATAATGGTGGCATGGTCCGTAAGCGTGCAGGTATGGTGTGACCTCAGTGGACCAGGAGTGTTAGTCCTTAGATGTTAGCCAGAAGTCGAGTCTGGACCAAGCGTGGTGTTGTTACGTGATGCATGTACCTTCTCGGGCGTTGGGGTGGAATATGCGCCATGAGTCCAGTAAATTGTGATCGGACATTAGTGCTTTTAGGGCAGTAGCTGCCTGTGGATGATGCGTGCATGAGAATCCTGCTCTGTCAGCCATGAGCAACAGCACTACATTAAAGTCACCTCACCACAGTATTGCGGCGTCCCCCAAAAACTGAATTTTGTGCCACACATTGTAAAAGAATTCAGGATCGTCAGTGTTAGGGCCGTACGTGTTGGTATGTGTTGGTGATGATGACCCACCGTTCAAAGAGTGTACCCCGTATTATTATGTAGCGGCCTTCTGTGTCCTTGATCTCTGCTGCATTTTCCAGGTAATAGCCCACCTAATCAGGATCGCCACCCCCATGAATAGCTCGAGTAGTTAGAAGTATATATCTCACTCCATCTATTTGAGGTTAATCTAGAGTGGGCATCATCTTTCAGATGGGTCTCCTGCAGGAGGCATATATCTGCTTCATGTCTGGTAAGATATGACTGTACCAGTCTAGATTTTCTATGATCATTCGGATCGCGCACGTTCCAAGTAATGCATGTTAGTGTTGACATGTATGCGTGTTTGACACCGTTGTATGTACCTGAATGAGTGAACCTATCACAGTGCACCCTGTTAACCCGTATTTGACGCGCCCCAGTTACAGAGGCCCCCACGTGGCTCTTGATGAGGGTGTCTGGATTGTGTAGACATTTCCCCAGGTCTAGGGCACGTGTGTTCTTTAGAAATGCATACTGCAGTGAACAACAAATAACATTAACATTTGCTACCCTCCTCCCGCCCACACCAACCCCCAAACAGGTTGTGTTACCCCTTTTAATGATCCCAACAGCATCTTACGCCCTGAAATCTTAGGGCTAGTGGGACTTATCCCAGGGGGAACGTGGGGTTGCTGACATCCTGCCCTGTCACAAAGCAGCAAGGTGGCAGAGCGCTCGCTTTACTGACAAATACACTTATCATGGAACAGGTTTTGTGAGAGAGAGAACACAGCCAAATTTAACCCAACTCAAGACTAGTAATATTACATATTGACGCTCTAGGGTGTAACTACTGCTGCGTACTCCGGCAGCCCGCACCGGCCCACCCCTTATTCTGTTACCTCTGGGATAGGTGGTGATCACCTGTGTTGGACATGTTATGTCCTACATGTCTAGTCATTGCCGCTCTGCTGGCCACGCGGTGATGTGTCATTCTCACCCTCCTGTCTGTGCTGCTTCTGTGCGGCCTGTTTGGTGAACTTTAACACTGCACTGGCGTCCATGAATATCATAGGCCTGCTTCCGGTCTGCCCCCAAAGCTTGGCAGGATAGAGCATTGCATATTTGGTGCCTGCCTTTTGGAACAGTTTTTTTGCTGGGATGAACTTTCTCCGTGCCGCCTGGACCGCCTGGGTGAAGTCCGGAAATAAAGTGATGGCATTGCCCTGGTATTGTAGTGATCCTTGCTCGCAGGCCATCCGTAGAACAGTGCCTCTGTCCCTGTAATTTAAGAGGTGAGCTAGTATCGGATGTGGTTGACCACCAGGTGGAGGCTTGGGGCCCAGCGTGCGGTGGGCACGTTCAACCAGGAACATTGCGGACAGATCAGTTCTGAATAAATCTTTTAAGAGCCCTTCGATGTAATTTTCCATGATCGTTATGATTGTGGACTCTGGAATTCCCATAATGCGAACGTTATTTCTCTTTGATCTCGCATCGAGGTCTTCATTCTTCTCCCTTATGATGTCAAAGACTTTGTCCATGCGAGGAAGTTGTTCTTGCGCCTCGGCGTTCATCGGAGCCTGAGACTCTCGTTTCAAGTGCATCAATACTGTTTTTGTGCTACTCTACCTTTTGCGATACGTGATCCATACGTGCCGCGAGGGAGTTCAGTCGCCCATGCTGGATTTGATTGTATCCCCACTGGGGGTGGTGCCAAAGAAAGTGGAAGGGACATTCAGTCTGCCAGTTCGGGAAAGGGGCCGAATTGGCCAAGTCTGACATCAAATCAGCTTATCGACTAATACCCATTCATCCATCAAATTTTTCCTTGCTGGTCATGCAATTTGAGGGGGCTATTTATGTAGATAGGGGGTTGCCCATGGGCTGCCCGATTTTCTGTGCACTGTTTGAAGCATTTAGTATCTTTTTGCTGTTTTTTTCTCAAGAGGAGTGATCACAGAGAGGTGTCTCATTCTGTGGATGATTTTAGATTTTTGGCCAACAGAATTCAGAAGAGTGTTGGAGGGAGTTGAGACATATTGAGGATTTGGCTTAGGAAGTCAGTGCCCAACTAGCGCTGGAAAAAATTGAGTGGCCGAGCACAGTTTTGACCTTTTTGGGAATTGAGTTGTATACCTGAGAGTTGGTGGCATGGCTGCCACAGGACAAAGTCAAGGAGATTAGACAATTTTTGGATGAGGCGATTGGGGTGCGGAGAATATAGCACTTTACAACGCGTGCTTTTACAACGCGGTACTTTACAACGTGGTTGTTACAATGACCGCGTTGTTACCACACGTCATTACAACGCAAGTCATTTCAACGATTTGCTCTAGCGAGTGCTGGACTTAGGAATAGTATTAATTACTATTCCTACTCCAGTTTGCGCAACAGCAGGGAAGGTGTTGGATTTAAATTCCAACATATTCCCTGGTGTTGCACGCCCCCTAGAGCAAGTCGTTGAAACGACTTGCATTGTAATGACACACGTGGTAACAACGCAGTCGTTGTAATGACCGCGTTGTAAAGTACGGTGTTGTAAAAGTTGCGTAGTAAACATTGTGTCCCGGGTGCGGAGAATGGAGTTGAGGAAGATACAGAAGCTTTTGGGTTTCTTGGACTTTGCTTGCAGAGTAGTGCGGGTGGTAGGACATTTTGCAGCGGGATATGGCTATGTCCAGGGCAAGTCTGCCTCATCACAGTGTGTGGATTTCACTGTCGCTGAAGGTGGACTTATGCAAGTTGAGGCTCTTTTTGAAGTATTTTAATGGTGTGTCCATGCTGTTTTTGGATAACGACATAGTTTGGCACATGCAAATCTTTTCGGATGCGGCTGGGGCACATGGTTTTGGCCTTTTCTGTGAGGGAGATGGTGTGCAAAGAGATGGCCTGGGCATTGGTGGAGACAGGGCCGCAGCATTGCCTTTTCAGAATTCTTACCTCTGGTGGTGACATTTGTGGTGTGGGAGAGTTGCCCAATAGAATGGTGCTTTTCGATCTGAACAACATGACTATGGTGGACTTGGTGAACAGGCAGAAAGCTTGTGACCTCAGAGAGCTGCGCTTATTTTGACAATTTAAGTTGAAATGTTCACAGTTGAACATTGTTTTCCAAGCTAAGCATGTGCCTGGGGTGAACAATGATGTAGCAGACTCCTTATCTTGTTCACAGTGGCACAGATTTAATCAGCTGGCACCGGGAGCAGAGGACAGGAAGACACAGCTCCCACACAACATTTTGCCATTGAAGGAATGAGTGTAATTGGTTTAGTAGAACAATCCTTAGTAGTGTCGACAAGGAAGAGTTAATAGCTGGTTTGGAGGGAGTTTAGGAGTTTTGAGTGGAGCTCGCAGATGGCAACAGACCAGGAGCAAAGAAGCAAGGAAGGGAGAGTAATCAGTTTTGTTTTGTATTTGCTAGACAAGGGTTTAACCCACACAACGGAAATTTGCTGGGGTTTCTTTTATGGAAAACTGTATTGGGGAGAGGACCTGGCTCAAGGAGAGACAGTAGGTAGGATTCTAAAGCGGTGGGGTAAAGGGAGGGGCACGGTGTCTCAACCGCGGGAGGCCATTACGTTTGAGTTGTTGCTTCACATAATGGAGCTATTACTGGTATGTTGTTGTGACCGTTTTGAGGTTGTGGTTTTCAGGTTGTGCATGTTGTGGATGTTTTTGGCATTCAGGGTTTCTGGGTTACTGGGCTTGGGGCAGAAGACCGGAGCAATGCATGAGGAGATCTGGCTGGAACAGGGGCCATTGAGGATCTGGTTACACAGTTCAAAAACTGAACAAACAGGGAAGGATAGATGGGTGTGGCCAAGTGAAGTGGGGAGGCTAGATGCTTGTCCAGTGCAGGAATGGCAACAGATTTTTGTTGTGGCCTGGCCACATTTAGAATGAGATTTTCTATCTTGGCAGAGGGTTATGGCTTTCAATTTTTTGTCAGTGTTGCACAGGAAATTAAAGCAGGTGGGAGAGGACCCAACCAGGTTTGGGACGCACTCTTTCAGGATAGGGGTGGCCACGGCAGCGGCACAGTTGGGGTGGGATAAGGGGCATATTTGGTGACTAGGTTATCAAGGATCTAGGTGCTGTGAAAACTATGTGTGGAAACAGGTGGCAACTGGGCTATGGAGGGCGTTTAGGAGTGGGAGCACTACTAACATCTTTTTTTTATCATAGGGTGTGTGAGCAGTCCAGGGTCGAGTAATTTGTTGACGTGGACTGTGGGAAAAAAATTTGCGCGATGGGCAGCTAAATATGTGGATCAACAGATCTATGGACTGAGCCTTGAAGTACCCAGTGGCAGGCACCGGGTGGTATGGTGGGAGAAAAGCGGGATGTGTTGGGGCAACCTTTTGCCTTTCTTGGTGAACCTGGTTATGCAACATGGGTGCCCGCACATGTTGCTTATACACTTGGGTGAAAATGATCTGGTTAAGTTGTCCGGGCTGACACTATTGCAGCTAATGAAGGAGGATCTTCAACTGATTAAAAAGCAATTTGCAGGGACATGCCTGTGTTAGATGCAGTTTGTCCCTTGTAGAAAATGGTGGTTGCAGTGAAACATCAAGACATTGATAAAGCCAGGAGGAAGCTCAACAGAGCTATGAGGGTCTTTTGTATGGCATGACATCCCATGGCGGCATTAAGGAGGAGGAGCAGTTTTTGTTTTGCAATGATAGGGTGCATGTGTTGCATTTTGGGAATGTGTATCATTTGATGGAAATGCGGTATATGATGAGGAAGCTGTGGAATTAGACAATTCAGTGCAAAGGAGTCTATGAGTAGGGTGACAAAAGGAGCCCGGGGAGGGGCCACGAAAATGACTTACGGGGTTCTTCCTGGTGGGAGCAGAGGGTAAGGGAAAGACGCTGTGGCAGGCTTTGTAAAAGGAAAAGGAGGCTGCATTAAAGGATGTCTGGTAGGGTAATTGAGAGAGAGACTAGGAAATGTGAGGTGGATGGAAGGACACATGAAAGAAAGAGGAAGGGTGCTGATACTTTGAAGAAGTTGAAGTTTATGTAAATGTAAATAAAATTTGCAATAGTGCTGCAAAACTCTCCTAACAAATTTGCCTTTTATGCTTTATCGTGGAGTGAAGTGTGGTTATTTCGCGATCAAGGGACCCGGGGGGAGTGACAGGTGAAGCCGCTCTCTAACCGGGAGGCTTCATCAGAATGGTATAGGCCATGACCGGGGCTAGGTTAGGCTAGGGGTGGGGCTGTAGGAGGGGTATATATGCAGGGGAAGGTGAATGGTCATCCTCTTTGGACGACTCCTTCACATTTAGGCAGGTTAGGTTTAGTTCAATTGTGCCACCCATCCCCTGGCAGATGAGGAGTCGGAGGAGGCAAGTTTTGCCACAGTTGGACATGGTTGGTAAACCAGCATGTTGCATGAGTTTGGGGGGTGGTGAGTCAGATGGGGGAAGAGCCGCCCCTTGGCGGGGAGGATGGGAGCACAGGGGATGGAAAAAAGAGTGTGTAGGGCTTTGCAACACAACAAGGAGCTTGCATTGGAGAATGTCTAGTAGAGTAATTGAGAGAGAGACCAGGGAACATAAAGAGGACGGAAAGACAAATGAAAGAATGAGGAAGGGTATTGATACTTTGAAGAAGTTGGTGTTTATGTAACGTTAAATGGAAGTTACTCTAGTACTGCAAAACCTGTCCTAACAAAGTGTCCCTTTACGCATCATTATGGATTAGTGTGTGGTTATTTCACCAGGAAATTTACCCCCACTATCAGCCGTCTGGTCAGGAAACTCCTGAGGCTGTGGGACTTAACAGCCCCACAACAAGGAAAGAAGGAGCATTCACAAAGGCTAAAGGAAACAAACACTGCTGAAAGAGCAGGCAATCTCAAAATATGGGGCTGTTATAAATACATCACTTGTCGGGGTTCATTTTTAGCAGATTTTATTTGTTTTTGATCTGGAAAGTTTCCAAGTGTGAATTAGGTTTAAAATTTTAAAGTAAAACATTTGTGAAATAAATGTAAAGGCTCTCACTTTTAATTCATCAGACGTTGTTAGGCACTGCCTTAAAACTGGGAGGAACTGGATTCTTTGCAAGCCTGTCACTTTTAAAAGCATGGTCAACCCCAGGGCCGTCTTAACAGCGTTATAGCCCCCCAGGCAAAGCAGTGCACTGGGCCCTGCCTACACAAACACTCACAGGAATAAAAATGTTTAAAGGAAAATGTGTGTTAAATGCTGGTCTGCATCAATGGTTGGCATACTAACCCTGCCTACTTTTGCTTGATTCCACCTTATGCTGTTTCGTTACTCCACCCTACACTTCCTGTCACTTTACCTCATTGCCTGGTTCATTTTTAATCCCCACTTTATAATGAAGTAACTCTTTTCCTATATTTCTCTTCCTCCCCTCTAACTTCTCTCTTGCACTGGGTCAGCGCCTGATGATAAAATATAAGTTCAGGTGCCCACCACATGCAACCAGCGGCATAAATTGAACCTTATAAACAGCAATGCTATTTCGCCTTATAAAATCAGACGCATACTCCTCTTTTGAGGTATATCCTCCCAGACACCCTCTTGCTGTGAGCCTAACTTCCTATCTTCTTTCCCTTTCGATTAAACATGATTGTTGCTGGCATCACAGGGAGCTTATTTTGTTTTCATTATGCGTGTGTTAATCACGATTGGCTAATGGGACTATAAAAGCGGTGGTAATGGCGCTTGCGTCGCGAGCTCCATTATAACTTCGTCGATTCATTAATGCGCCATCTTTCTCGGGTGTTACCGAAAGAGAGCCTCCTGTGTTCAGCCAGCGATCGAAAAACAAATCCCGTGCTCCACTAACTGAGTCATTAACACACTCAGTCAGTCGCCTCTCCTCTCCACTTGGAAAAATTGTCCTCTTTTGAACCGGCTTCCGCCCGAGCGACAGTGTGAATTTTCAGGCTAAGTTCGTTTTGCTGTTACTGCTTGGTCCGGAGCACATCATTTCCATTGGTCGCAGCAAATGTATGCTCTGCATATAAAACTCCCCATCTGCAGATTGCAGGTCGATGTAAGTGCTGGGAATGCACGGTTCAAGGTTGCCATGCTGTCCAGATCTCGGAATCACCTGCAATCACTTTATCTGCATATACGATTTGTGTCGTACAGATGCACAACAGAGGTATTTTGATAATTAATTAAGTATTCGAATATTTTGAATGTGGCATTATATATGTTAGCGAATACAGTGGTCACTGACCTTCAATGTTGTTTTCGTCACTTAAAATATAAACTGTAGGTCACTTTTTCGAGTCACTTAAAGTTGCTCTGGTGAGTTCCGTCACCTGCCCCCCACCCCCACAGCGCACACATACACACACTCACCTGAACTCTTAGGGGCAGATTTACAAGCCCTTGTGGCACTTTTGCGTCATTTTTAACATGGGAAAAGTGACGCACAAGTGGCGCAAGGGGCTTGTAAATCTGCCCCTTAGTATCCATCTGATAAGGTGCCTAACCTAGGGGCATATTAACAAGGGGCCGGCGATAAATTTTGCAAAGTGCGCTTAGCGCTTGCATATTTATCGCCGGCTATCTATGGAATTTATTAACAACGCGCATCGCTGAGGCGTTAAAAATTCCAGAGAAAGTTGGGATATCGCTGTTTTCCATGGTAGAAAACGGCGACATCCTAGATGATAGGGCCTGTGGTCTTAGCCACAAAATCCAGCCCCCATGTTAAGTATGCCTTAGTCGGGAATTTAACAGACGTTAAATTCCTCCGTTAAGGCATACTTAACGCGATTTTAAAAATCGCTACCCTCCCTTGTTAATATCGCGATATTTTCCCAAGGGAGTCTTGTCAGGCATGCCTCCTTTGTATCTCTTTAGCGATGCGATCGGAGGCGTGCTGCAAACGGGCGCTAAGTCAGCTAAATCAGCAATCACGTGTCTTTGCTGATAAGGCGATGAAATTATCGCCGCTTTCCGCCTGAAAACGGATGCAAAAGCGGCGATAATTTCATAACGCCGCCTTGTTAAGAAGGCCCCTAGTGAGCAGTGCTACAGCAACAAATGATGGACGGAATGCTGAATGAATCAAACATTCACCCCCAGTCAAGCGATCTGGTATAAATCCATTGCTCTTTTGCTCACTTCACCACCCCAGTTTGGACCCAGCCATATGCAAATCAGTCTTGACCCTGTGCCCCATGGGAACAGTCCAGCCCAAATTGCCAAGCCGGGTCCTCGCTGGACCGGAAACAAGCATCCTGGGACCGGTTTCAGGAAAACACCCCTCATCAGCCAGACTAGCTTGAATACAGTGGCATAGTGAGCAGGGCACACAACTTATGGGGGGCAGGGGGACTAATTGGCATATTTAACATATCATTTGCTCATGCTAACCTGCCTTAGTCTGCCTATATAATAATGCTGTTTGATGGATTTAAAGTAACAAACACTGGCACATACCCCAGCAATGCAGGAGCATGCCCCCCTCCTCCACGGTGTGCTTTCACTCACTAATAAGTCATTAAGGTTTCCCCAAATTAATCTTCCCCAAACATCAGTATACAGAAACGTATAGAACATGGAAACATTGTACATATTTAGTGATCATGGGTATCATTGTTATGGTGATGTCACAAAGTAGAGTTAATCCGCCATTTGGGGTTTGGGGCGGGCTACTAGGAGCGAAAAGGAGATCCGCCTAAAAGATGGCCACATTGTGTTAAATACGAAATAACTATTGATATCTCATTATCGCTTCATTTCAGAAAAGAGAAGAAGAAGAGAGACAGAGCGGGGAGGAAGAAATACGTCGACAAGAAGAGCTGAGAGCGAAAGAGCTGTACCTGAGCCTGAAAGAAGCTCAGCAGCAGAGCCAGCGCAACGACAGCGACGAGGAGCAGTGGCAAGAGCAGCGTGAGTCACTCCAATTTTACACCACCCAAATGTCAGTGGCTGGAAAGTTTGTTGTAAGGAAGTGGCGTTGTGGTTGAAAAAGATGGACTGGAATGCAGACATGAGGGACTGCCGGTGGCTGAGACTTCTGCAACTATTCCAGCTCTCAGAACCTCTGTGTTTACCTCATTGTTAGAAAGTATCTGAACCCAGATTCTGAATGTCCTATCAAAAATATCAGAACGGTAACAAAATTACCAGGTTCTGTTCCAGCTATTTCCAGAAGTACTGGCTGTCAAGAAATCACTCCATTTCCCAGCAGTTCAGAGCCTGAGTGGCAGGAAGGATTGGGGATTGGTAGCCACAGGTAGTTAGTTGTTCCTGTATCTGTTCAACTACTCTTGTTAAGTCATACTAGGCTTTAAAATAAACCTGACTGGCAAACACCTATCTCTTAATCCATTGAGACTAATGAGAGACTTGCAATGGTTCATGGCAGATGTTCTTGGTGGTGTTATACCACAATATTGTGGGTTTCATTATAACTTACAAAATATTCACCCCACAATATCTACTACGACTATATCGTCAAGCTATGTATCTTGGAGTTAAGATCTGTACATCTGCACTTCCTTATATATATAATTAACTTGATGATATAGTGGTAGTTGATACTGTGGAGTCAATATTTGTGCAGGTCGGTATTAAAACCACAATATTGTGACAAACAAGTATAACTGGCTTGCAAATAAATGTTCTTTAATCCTGTCAGTTACATGCCAGAAAGTCTCACTTTTATGTGACATGTTGTTGCCCACTTACGTGATGGTGGAGCTAGAAGGCTGCAGCAGCCAGTCATAGGTGAGGCACACCTAGGTGTTTTTCTTTTAACAGAAATGAAATGTTTGTGACAAATTATGTTTTTGGGTGGGTTGCACATGTCATCAGTATTATTGGGCAAAGAAATGACAGGATTTCAATTACCCCACTTTGCTGTACAAAAGACAGACCAAACAAACTGTACAACTACACCACCAGGTGCTGCTAGATACCCCAAAGCATCTAATGGGTATTGATGGTGTTGTCCCTAAATGGTTCAACTCTTACCTTCACCTCTTGCCTAACTAACCGCTCCCAAATTGTAAAAATTGGGAATGCCATGTCAGATCAAGTCAGCCTGTAACAAGAGATCCTACAAGGTTCCATTCTCTCCCCAAACATTTTCAACCTCTGCTTCGAACCCCTCTGCACAATCCTCAGGAACTCAAGAGTCGTCTTCCACCTATACACCGTTGACACTCAAATCCACTTGAAGATCTCAGGCAGATCAAGTCTCCGCTCACTTATCCAACTCCCTTAATAGAATTCATGCTTGAATGGCTAACAAACCCCTTAAACTAAATCCAGCAGAAGCAGAATTTATTTTCATCTCTCCAGAGAAAGCTAACTTGCCGATTCAAGACTGGACAGATTGCCTCCTAGACATGGACGACCATCCCTCCATCATTCAGATTGCTAAATCTTATGGATTTACCCTCAAGAGATGTCTTAACTTCCAGAACCATATCTCCTCCATGGCTAAGAGTGCCCGTTTCCAGCTAAGGCTTCTTTGGGGAATCAGGACCCTCATCCGAGCACACAGCCTTAAATGTTTACCAGGCACTTGTGCTCTCCAGACTCGGCTATGAAATGCCACTCCTTTCCATCATTGCCAGAGTTCACCTAGGTCTTCTCAGAGCAGTCCTACATGTGGCAACTCGCTTCGTGACAAGACACAAGAAATTCAACCACATCTCCCCCATTCTACACTCCCTTACGAGGCTTCCCATAGAAACAAGAGCGGAAATTTAAAACTGCCTGCATCACTCATAAAGTACCTCTCCAAGAAACAGAAAATCTCAGGCACTGTCTGAGACTCACGAAATGCTGAGTTGCTCCTCCTCGAATACCCCACCTTCAATTGCAAGCAAAACATAAACCAATCCTTCTCCGGAAGCTCCACAAGATTATGGAACTCTCTCCCCACTGAGATTCCACCTGACCAATGTCAGGTCACCTTCAAAAAAGACCTCAAGGCTCATTTCTTTGAACAACACCTGGCCTAACACGCTCTTATCCCTTCACACTCCTGCTATGTGCAGACCTATCTCAACCAGTATGAAAGATTGTTGTCCAGCTTGTTGTACTGTACCACCAGTTTGCCACTGATATCTCTTACAATTAATACTTTTGAAGCGCTCTACCTCACAGGGAGGCCAACATGGTGTTTTTTCCACCTTTAATGTTACATGTATATTTTTCATTTGTTATTGATACATTCTGCTTTTTGCAAAGCGCTCGTTTTGTGCCACTGCTTGCCACTACTATGTTGTACAATGAACACTCATGAAGCGTGCTACCTCATGAGGAGGCTAACCTGGTATTCTCTCCACCTTTAATGTCACTTTTATACTCTGTTATTGGTAAGTTCTGCTGTTTGTAAAGCATACCGATGCCTATAGGCCGTGTACACGCTACGGAAAATCACAAACATAAATAAATAAATCCATTTTATTTTAGGTCTCATCTACAGACACCCTTAGTTGTCTGTTGTTGAAGTCCTATATTGAACTGTACAACATAAGGAGAGGGCTTTGCGGGCTTTGGGTCTGTTCCTTTCTTATTTTTGGATGTGTTTCTTGTCTATTTCACTTCTCAGCTCCTGATTCAATGCTTTGCAACCTTAGGATGGGGCGCGGACTGACCCTCGCGGTGCTCGGACCGGCCGCCAGACGACGCAGCGGTTTCGCACCGCTGATTAGGATACGACCGCCACCCTGGCAGTCGCATTCTGCATATTTGACATAGCGGCAGGTGCTGCTTACAGCAGCACCCGCCGCAATGCCAAATTGACATGTTGTGCATTCCCATACACAACGTGGCAGGCACCGCACGGTGCCTGCCACCTTGTGCATGGGAAAGCCCGAGTGCACCCCCCAACCCCTCTGGGAGCCTGAAACGGGCCCCAAAAGCACATCCCTGTCAGCCTTTCCATGACGGCATTGCTGCCATGAAAAGACCAGTTACCGCACCCATCCTAATATGGATGGCGGTGCCTGGTAGGCACCGCCACCATATTAGTGGCCAAGGCCGCCCGGCCAGCAATCTTAACGATTGCCGATTGGCGTAAAAGAAGCGGACGGACTTTCCGGTCGCCGCAATACTCGGGATGGCGGGCGGATCGCCACCGCCAAGCCGGTGGTGGTGATCCGTCCACCATCATACTGACCCCCAATGTGTTTTGATTTGATGGCATGTACCTTTTCACTGCTGAAATCAAACCTTTCGTATATGAGGGAGTGGTTTCTTTCCCTCTCCCTGCTTCTTACAGGCCCCCACCGCCTCGCCTTTTTATCTTTACATAGCCCTTTCACACTCTGAGTACTGCTCACCATAGTGTGGCTTCAATAAATGCATTTTTAGCTATTCCAATATAGTAATCTGTGCGTTCACTTCTGCACGTATATGCATGCATGTCCAGAAGCCACCTTTATGTAAAATGTAAATGTAAATGTATGGATACTTGTATAGCGCACGACTACCCGGAGGTCTCTCGGCGCTTGTACTTGAGTTCTCTTATTTGAATTTCATCATTCAAAAATGGGCACCTCACATGCACCCACGGTGGCCATCAATTATGAAAAAGCTGTTCAAAGATGCTAGCTGTTCATGCATGCGGACATACAGTGTCCATATTTAAATAGCTTTGCTTTTGCTATTAAGAGAATCCATTCACAGATGGTTTCAGTGCATGCATACAGTAAATTTAAATTGGAATTATTTACATTGTCAGTGGTTATACTGAAGAACTGACATGGTTCCTGTACTTCTAGTAAATTCTGGACGACCCTGACTTACAGACTAGCATTCCTGTTTGCCTAGATAGGGGCAAATATTACCATACAAGATATGACAGTACAATATCAGACATCGTTAAAGTGAAATATATGAACATAATATTATAAAAGCACAATGTGATAATATTTGCATAGTGGAAGAAAACTGATTTCACGATGGCAGTAACGTGAACAAATCGAGACAAAAGTAGAATATGTGGATTTGCAAGTCTTTACAGAGGAATATCCACTTTTCACCTTGAGTGCTGATTGATTACAGCTAAAAGTAGAGGGACCCTTGGTTTCAAAAGTTCAAGCCCACATGTTTGCTTGTGTTCCGGTTCTTTGGTGAAAACCTTTTCACCTAAACGCTGCAAGCTAATGTATACCGGAAGACACTACTTTCAGCTAAATCAATATTATTTTATATACAGAAATTCAATAGATAGAGAAACGGTGGCCATGCATGTTAGGATCTGTTTATCACTTTCGTTTATAGCAGAATAGCAGAACTTTCCTGGCACTGATCGAGGAAATGACAATAGGGCGCTCATAGGGCCATATTATCAAGGAAGGGCGATAACATTATCGATGCTTTAGCGGCAGGAAACTGCCGCTAAGGCGGCGATAATGGGCTTGATAATATGCCTTTGTGAATTCCCATAGAAGCCCAGGTTCACACTAGAACTAGAGGTGGCGATAATGTTATCGCTGTTTCTTGATAATATGGCCCATAGAGGTATTGGCTAAAATGGAGCAAATTGGTCTCACTCCGAAAAAGGAAAAGTGGAAGTTCTTGGTAGGAGCGGTAATCCTAATTACGTCAGATAATAAGATGAAGGATTAGTCCCAAATTTAAGCCCACTGAGTTGATACTCAACGCACCCATTTCCAACCGAAAAAGACCATGCCGGTCCTGAGACAGGCAGAGTGCTTCCACAAGCTTGTTCATAATTTTGCTAGTTGGGTCTAACCTTTGGTGAAGAAGGATGCAAAATACGAACGGTGAGCTGTGTGTAATGATGTATGTAGAAGGGTGAAGGATGAAATGAGAAAACTGTCACACTTGGACTTTTTTGATATACAAAGGAATACCATTTTGACCTCAAGTGCCAGCATGAAAGGTTTGGGTGCAGTTCACTTGCAAATGATGAATGGTGAAGAAAAGGTGCTCACTTTTGTCTCTCCTTCACTGAAGGAAGCAGAAGAATATTACTCTGTGGTAGAGTGAGAGAAATTACCATGTTTGTGAGCAGTTATGCATTTTACATGTTATTATTGGGGTCTTCTTGTGGTAAGGACAGATCACTCCTCATTAATAAACATTTTCTCCTTAAATCAGCAGATGGATAGCCGATTGCAGGAGTAATTTTTGGTTTGAGTATTTTTTGAGTAAGAATTGTGTAGCTTATTGCCACTCAATTTTTCCATAATTATGTGAGAATGACATCTGCCCATCTTTGTGGGTGGGGTAAACTGTTTAGATGCTGAAGAGTGGTCTGGAGCCATAAAGGAGGATCATTTGCTCAGTTGTCAGAGTATGGCCTAGTGGCTGTGGAGACAAGAACAAGGCTATTGGAATGTTGGTGGAGGGGAGGTCTAGATCTTTGAGGAGATATTGCGTCCATTTGTGGATGCCTCTGGTAGGGCTTGGGGAAAAGATTGTCAACTTGGCTCATGTGAGCCACGTAGGCTGGAATCTCAAAAAGGCTAGAGTCAAGGAACAGTGTGGTGAAAGATTGTCTGCTGTGTAATGTTAAATCATGTTTGGCCAGACCCACTCTCTTATCACCAGTGTAATTAGCTGATGGACTATGGCACACAATGGGTTTGGATATCGATGGTCCATTTGATCTTCTCACTGCTCTGGGAAATTTGTAGTCCTCTTGATTGACTACACGTCGAAGTGGGTGATAACTTGAGTTATTTTTGAGTTGCCTAAAACCATTGCCACTGATGAAAGTGGGCAATTTGTGTCCAGTGAAATAAAAAAGTAATTAAGTTGTTTGTCTATTCCCCCTCAGAGGGCTCTTGTTTATGTGGACAGGCCAACAGGTTAGCTGAGCTGATGAACAGGTTAGTACAGTCTTGTGTGCAGAGGACAGTGGATTAAAGACAGCCTGTCAAGGTGGTGCTGCGAGAGACCATTTGAACACACTGTAATACCAGTGGCGGCTCATCGTGGGAGTGCTGCAGGGCAGTGCGGCGAGGCAGGGTGGGGGGTAGTAAACTCCGGCATAAGGCCGAACGGAGTTCATAAATAAATAAATAAATAAAACAAATTTAATTGTGCGCGTTGCATTGCATTGCTACATAGCAGCTCGCGCAATGAAATTCGTTTTATTTATTTATTTATTAACTGAACTCCGTTCGGCCTTATGCTGGAGTTTACTACCCCCCACCTTGCCCCTCCCCCACCCTGCCCACCACCCTGCAGCACTCCCACGAGGAGCCGCGACTGTGTAATACACCAAATAATATCACCTTGATCTCATCTTTTGTGCGCTGCAAGAGGCACTTAGAACGGTCAAGGTTCAGTTCCTCTTAGTTGAAGTGTGGGTCAAGAACAGGGATGCCAAGTTGAAGTAGTCTGCTTTCAAGAGCCGAGAGCATCAGAAATGTTATAAATGTTGCAATGTTAAGAAGTATGCTACAAAAAGTTTGTGGAATGTGGGAGAAGAGGCTTATGTCAAGAGACCAAAGTTCACGAAGAAAGACTGTTCCAGAATCCTACGGCCGGGAACTAAGGGATAATGAGGTGGTGGTTGAGTCTGGTGATGTCTAAAATATATGAAGTCCAAAAGTGAAGGGCAGGTTGGAGCAGAAGATGGCAAAATTTCCTCTTGTGGAAAAATGAGGGAAACTATTAAGCACTATTGGTGAGAGGATTATGAAGTGTTTTAGCCAACCTTATATCGAATTAAAATAACTTCTCACAATAATATAATTACATTTTCAACTCTATTACAGTCCCTGAAGTTTATGCATTGTATGACGGTATTACATAAATAAATTCAATGTTTTAGCACTTGTCTTGACATAAGGCATTTCTGTTTTTTTGGCTGTTAAGGTGACCCGTGATGGAGTGCAGTTTGGTTAAAGAAACCAGGATTGACCTATTCTGAAGTTTTACCCTCTACTTTAGTCTCTGTAATGAAAGTAAAAAAAATACTCATAGCAAGGCAGAAGTCTGTGCCTGAATAGGGCTCCATGAGAGTAGATACGTTCTCCTTCTCAAATGTGCTGCTTCGGAAAAGCTTTGAGTCAGAGCAACCTGAAACGTTAGCCCAGCGGCAATGCACCTTTGTCAGATTGGCTTGGCAAGTTTGTCTTGTCCTTGGAAATAAAACATTTCTAAGTCCCTGGTTTCAGGAAATGTTAGGAAGAGTACATTTTGACACAACTCAGGATGGAGGAGACAACACTTGGGGGTAAAGACTCACTTTGAGGCCAACAGCAGGGTCCAGGACTTTTCCAGTTTGATCTGGTCCACTGAGCAGTTACAGGAAAGGTCTCTTGAAACCTGTTGTGTCCCAGTAGCTTGAAAAGGAGATCAGCCTTATGACCATTGTAGACACTTCTTTGTTCTGGGTAAAAGATAGAGCAGGGTCAGCCTTTCAGGGCTCGTCTCGGGTCACAGCATGCAGGTCCAGACATCTTCTGTTCTTCCTCGGATGCAGAAAGTGTTCTGAAGAGGGTTCTGGGGATGCCATATTTATTCCTCTCACCAGCTCGAAGGGGGAAGGGGACTCTTGGCTTCTCACTAACTAATGGAGTGAAAGTTCCCAGGATTTACCCTACTAATTTTAGTAGCATTTCCTTTGGTGTGCCTGTTAGACCTGGCATCATTGGCATGAGTCTCTCCTCCATTTTTTTCTGTTTGCCTCCTCTGTTTACAATGTTTTTGCTGGATTATTGCTTTGGGCACTGTGCCACTGCTGATCAGTGCCACAGTGCAAGTGCTCCCTATGTTAAATTGTTACATTGATTGGTGTTACCATGATTGGCTTGGTTGACTTACTGTTCAGACCCTAGTCTAGTGCACTGCGTGTGCCAAGGGCGTGTAAGTTAACTGCTGCTGGTGGGCTTGCAGCACTGGTTGTGCCACCCACAGAAGCAGCGTGTAAAATGTGTCTCAGGCCTGCCACCGCAGCGCCTGCGTGCAGTCCCTGACTGCCATGTCGACTTGGCAAGGAAACCTACTTGCCAGTCTCTAAACCTTCACTTTGCCACATTTCAGACACCTCTATGGTAGGCCCTAGGGCAGGGTGCATTGTTGGTAAAAGGTAGGTCATGCCCTGATGTGTGTGGCATGACCTAAAAGTGAATTACAGCCATTTTCGTTTTTCACTATTGAAGGGCTACCTGCCTCCAATAGGCCAGACTGGGCAGACTGATTATTAACTCCATTATAATCTATCTGACTCAGGGAGCATGGTAGCAAGTCGAGTTTAGTATCCCTGAACTCAGAATTTAATAACACACCCTTTAGGATGGATGGTTTTTAAATTCTATGTTTGAAAATAGCACTTTTAGAAAGTGGCTATTTTCTTGTCCAACTATCTACCGGTCTCTGCTGGTTTGGTGTGTGTGTCAGGGGCTGGGTGGCTCCAGAGGTCTGAATGAGTCAGTGTGGGGTGAATGGGGCGTTTACACATAGAGTGAGGGAAGAGTAGCCTGCCCTGCCTGACACAATACTGGCTCCGCCTCCTGCTGGGCGACTGATAGCCCTGCTCCTGCCAGTGACAATACTGGCTCCGCCTCCTGCTGGGCGGCTGAGGACCCTGCCCTGCTCAGTGAATAGGCCAGGTGCCTCTGCCTGGCAACACCCACAACAAACCTGAGATGGTGGGAATTTCCCTGCTTGGACAAAGGGAACAAAGGAGAAATGGGGTATAAGAGAAGGACCCCTGAACCAAGAACTCAGATCACTTCTGACAAGGAAACCTGTACCAAGGACAAGAAGCCGCTGATCTAAAGACTTGCCTCCCCTTTCTGCCAGAGTGCTGTTTTGCTGTGGAGGAACCTGAAAGCTGCTTCTTTATTTTTGCCAAGGAACAAGGAGAGAGGAACTTGGTGTGTACTCTCTACAAACTTGCTAAGAAAATCTCCAAGGGCTGGAAGAGTGCCAGTCTCCTGTTAAAGTCACAGGGCCAAAGGACTTCATCTATTGAATTGCTGAATTGCTGGAAAGTGTTGTTTCCAGTACACAAGGGAAAATCTGCAGTCTCGACGCCACCGACGCCGCCGAATCCAGCTCGACATCGTGAGTAACGGCTCCAGTGTCCCGAGCCTTCGACGCCGCCCGCCGGGCCCGATCGACGCCAGCAGCAACGCCAGTGAGCAGTGGGTATCGGCCCCGGCTCCAAGTGACCCCGTCTCGACGCCGGTATCGACGCCAGTGAGGAGTGAGTATCGGCTCCACCTCCAAGCGACCCCGTCCCGACGCCGCTGCTGATCGCATCGACTCGACGCCCTTCTCGACGCCGTGAGCGCTGCTCCGGCCCGACATCCCTCGACGCCGCTGCAGATCGACCCGACTCCGAGGCACGATCGACGCCGACCTCGACGCCGACATCTCGACGCCGTGGATCATCGTTTTCTTCGTTTCTCAAGGTACTGTACTTGTGGGGTCTGTTGCAACTCCAGGCTCGACGTAGCGCTCCTCGCGGTCGACGCCGAACCTTGGGAATCTTGTAGACTCGACGTCGTGTGACTCCTGTGGGGGTTACATTGTTGCCAAAGAACTGTGCTCAGAAGAATACTTTGCTAAAGAACTATTTGCCAAGAAGAAACCTTACTTGAACTATTATCTTTCCTTCCAAAGAGTATTTATTAAGACTGTGGTATATTTTTTTCGTTATTTGGTCTTGTGCTAAGCCTTATATAAAAATACTATTTTTATAATAACTTCGGTGTCGTGTCCATCTGTAGTGTATTCACTTTATTACTGTATGTGGTCATAAATGCTTAACACACTGCCTCTGAGATAAGCCTGTCTGCTCTGCCAAGCTACCAAGGGGGGAGCAGGGGTTATCTGAGTGTGTAATCCCCTTTCCCTGACTAGAGTTGGTTGGTCCCTATTTGTCAGAAGTGTATACCTCTGCCAACTAGAGACTGCCGGTTCTAACATTGGTGGTCAGCGGTGAGGATTGAACTTTGCATTTATGACTCATGTGCAGTGATTAGTGTACGCTACATAGTGAAAGCAGACCATAACACAGCCACAATCTGTTTTTGGTAGGATATTCTATTTTTGTTCTCCGCTTTCCTGGAGCTTATTTTTTTAAACACTGCCAGTTTTGACCATGGAGAATGCCGGAGCTGCTACACCTGTGGAGAATGTTGTGGGGGAATTTGATAAGGAGAAGATAGATTCCTACACGCTAAAAGATCTAAAAGGATTTTGCAAGCAGTTTAAAGTTCCTACCACAGGTGTCTCAAAGAAAGAGGGCTTCCTCAAAGCGCTGAAGGCCTGGTTAGAGGCCAGAAATCCCTCTGATCCGGTGGTGGTACCGGAAGAGGAAGAAGAAGAGGAAGAGGAAGAGGAAGAGCCCACAGGTGGGCCAGTGTCATCTCCAGGCAGTAGTGCGTCCTCTAGGAGCCTGTCCCCCGAAGAATTAGAAGACAGGGAGAAGGAGAGGGGGTACAAGTTGGAAATGGCAAAACTTAAATTAGGAGGGCAGTTTGAATTAGAGAATGCAAGAAGCAAGAGAGAAGCTGAAATGGAGAGCAAAAGATTAGATTTTGAGAGAGAGAAATTAGCGTTTGAACGTGAGAAGATGGTGAGGGAGATGGAGCTTAAAACTAAGAGTTTAGAGTTGAATCCCTCTGGTGGCAGCACTCCATCTGTGCCTGCAGAAAGTAGGTTTTATTTTCCTAAAGATGTGATCAAGGATTACAGTAAGAATGAAGATATTAGCCAATGGTTTAAAGCGTATGAGTTAGCATTGTTGGCCCACCGGGTCCCTGAGAAAGATTGGGGAACGGGGTTGTGGAGCCGCTTTACAAATGAAGGGAGAGATACCTTGTTGAGCCTTCCTGCTGAGGATAGGATGTCTTATACTCATATGAAAGATGCTTTAATGCTGAGATATGGCTTAACTCCAGAAAAGTACAGACAAACCTTTAGAGAATGTAAGAAGTTGCCTGGTACTACGTGGGTTGAATATGTGTCTTTTTTCTGCAGAACCATGGATGGTTGGATAAAGGGTAGCAAGGTTGATAGTTATGATGCTCTTTATGATTTGTTTGCTTGGGAGCACTTGTCTAATAACTGTTTTCCAGAGCTACGCCAGCACCTTGTTGATAGCAAGCTATCTAACCCTAGAAAACTTGCTGAGGAGGCGGACCGCTGGGTCAGTACCAGGGTCCACAAGGGTCCAGTGGGAGACTCAGCCAAAGGTGGGCAGGGTCCCCAGCAGAAGAGTGGGGGGGACAGGGGTAAACAGAGGGAGTTTCAGAAAGGGCCCCAAAGTAATCCCCAAGGGAACCAAGGGAAGGGTTCCCAGCCTCCCCCTGGAAAGAAGCCAGAGGCCCCGACAGGTAAACCTGTTCACAGGGGCCCCATGACCTGCTATGCCTGTAAGCAGGTGGGACACCGTTATTATGATCCCCAGTGTCCCATGAAGGATTCGAATGCACCACCGCGTGCACCCCCTCGTCAGGTAGCGAGTGTAGCACTGGGAGGGGAGGAGATGGGTGCCCCCGGTGGGTGGGGTCCCGCAGAAATGTCCCTGGTCTCTTTAGGAGACGTGGAAATGGTCCCTCCAACCCCTCTGCCTAGTAACACTAAGAAATATAGGCAGTGGGTGACCATTAATGGCCATAGGGTGGAAGCTCTCAGAGACACCGGAGCGAGTGTGACAGCTGTCAAGTGTCACTTGGTGTCCAGAGAGCAGGTGGTCCCGCATGCATTCTACCCCGTTGTAGCTGCTGACAACTCACAGAGTCAGTGTGAGGTAGCTCAAGTTCCTTTTGAGTGGGGGGGGGTCTCAGGTACTCTTCAGGTTGCTGTGAGGCCCGCCATGCCTGTTGATTGTCTCTTGGGCAATGATTTGGAGGACTCCCCTTGGGCTAAGGTGGAGAGAAAAGCGCATCTGGAAATGTTGGGTCTGCCTGAGTGGGTGTGTGCGACCACCCGGTCCATGTCAGTTAGTAAGGGTGTTGATGGGGGCCCGGAGCCTGAAAGTATGGCCCAGGTCCCAACCGTGAAGAGAAGAGGCAGGGGGCGCGGGAAACCGTCCCCCATCGTTCCCGCGGTCCAGGAGGGAGCAGACCCTGAGGGGGATGCCCTGGAACCGACAGGAGAACAAGTGGCCGAACTGGGAGACCTGCCCGAGCTGACTCATTGGCAGCAGGATGGTGGTCCCTCCAGGGAGGAATTTTGTGCTGAGCAGAAAGTGTGCCCTTCTCTTGTGGGTATGAGGCAGCAGGCCTCAGCCCAAACGACAGGTGATCAGTCAGGATCACATTGGGTCTACTGGGAGAACGACCTCCTGTATAGTGAGCCTAAGGCTGCTGAACCTGGGTCAGCCCGTGTGCTGGTGGTACCCCAGCGCTTCAGAGCCTTCCTACTGGGGTTGGCTCATGACGTTCCGTTAGCTGGACATCTGGGGCAGGACAAGACCTATGACAGGCTTGTCACCCATTTTTATTGGCCTCAGATGAGAAGGGATTCAGATATCCATTGTAGGACCTGTCAGACTTGCCAGGCAAGTGGGAAAAGTGGGCGGAAGCAGAAGGCTCCCCTCCAACCTTTTCCCGTCGTCAGTACCCCCTTTGAGCGAGTGGGAATTGACATTGTGGGGCCACTGGACCCCAAGACAGCCATGGGCAACAGGTTTATCCTGGTCTTGGTGGACCATGCCACCCGGTACCCGGAAGCCATCCCTCTCCGCACAGTGACGGCCCCCGTGGTGGGACGGGCACTGATGGGTGTTTTCTCCCGCATGGGGTTCCCCAGAGAGGTGGTGTCAGACCGGGGCACCAACTTCATTTCGAATTATATGAAGTCTCTGTGGAAGGAGTGTGGGGTAACCTACAAGTTTACCACTCCTTACCACCCTCAAGGTAATGGGCTGGTTGAGAGATTCAACCGGACCCTAAAAGGCATGATCATGGGTCTTGAAGAACCAATGAGGCGTAAATGGGACGTCCTCTTGCCATGCCTGCTGTTTGCTTACCGTGAGGTGCCACAGAAGTCTCTAGGGTTCAGCCCCTTTGAGCTTTTGTATGGTCACCCAGTAAGAGGACCTTTGAGTCTGGTCAAAGAAGGCTGGGAGCAATCTCCCAGGAAACCTCCCCAGGATGTATATAGTTACATGCTGGCCTTTAGGAACCAGACTCGGCGCTTCAGAGATCTTGCTCAGGCAAATCTGGAGGCCAGCCAGGAAGAGATGAAGCGGTGGTACGATCAGAATGCCACTCTGGTTGAGCTTCAACCTGGTCAGAAAGTTTGGGTCATGGCCCCTGTGGAACCTTGTGCGCTCAAGGACAGGTGGACAGGACCATTTGAGGTTGTGGAGAAAAAGAGCGATGTCACCTACTTGGTGGACTTGAAGTCTCCCAGGAACCCCTTAAGGGTCCTGCATGTCAACCGGTTAAAGCCCCACTTAGAAAGGTCTGAAGTGGGCATGCTCCTTGCCACAGATGCTGGGATGGAGGAGGAGAGTGAGCCTCTTCCTGACCTCCTGTGTGCAAAAGAAAAAGATGGGTCAGTGGATGGTGTTGTCCTCTCTGACACACTGACCCCTGAGCAGCAGCAAGATTGTCGCCATCTGTTGGTACAATTCCCTGATCTGTTCTCCTTAATCCCTGGTGTCACTCAGTGGTGTGTCCATGATGTGGACACTGGGGACAGCACTCCTGTGAGGCACAAGGCCTACAGGGTGACTGAAAAGGTCAGAGCATATATCAAGGAGGAGGTCTCCAAGATGTTTGCCTTAGGGGTGGTTGAGTCCTCTAGCAGTCCTTGGGCCAGCCCAGTGGTCTTGGTCCCGAAGGCTGCGGCGCCTGGTGCTTCACCAGAACTTCGGTTCTGTGTGGATTACCGAGGACTCAATTCGGTCACCAAGACTGACGCGCACCCCATCCCCAGAGCTGATGAGCTCATCGATCGGTTGGGGGCTGCCCGGTACCTTAGTACGTTTGATCTAACGTCTGGGTACTGGCAGATCGCCTTGACTGATGGGGCAAAAGAGAGGTCTGCATTCTCCACACCAGATGGGCACTACCAGTTCCGTGTGATGCCCTTTGGGATGAAGAATGCCCCTGCCACATTCCAGAGGTTGGTTAACCAGGTATTGGCCGGGCTGGAAGATTTCAGCGCCGCCTACCTAGACGATATAGCAGTGTTCAGCGCCAGCTGGGAGGAACACTTGCGCCACCTCCAGGAAGTGTTGTTGGCCCTGCGCAGAGCAGGCCTCACAATCAAGGCTAGTAAGTGCCAGATTGGGCAGGGTTCAGTGGTGTACTTGGGGCACCAAGTAGGGAGCGGCAAGGTGGCCCCCCTGCAACCCAAGATAGATACCATCCTGGCTTGGGAACCGCCCAAAACCCAGACTCAGGTGAGAGCCTTCTTGGGTCTCACGGGTTACTACAGGAGGTTTGTCAAGGGGTATGGCAACATTGTGCACCCCTGACCTCGCTGACTTCCAGGAAGCAGCCGAGACTTGTGATCTGGACTGACGCCTGTCAGAACGCCTTTGACACCCTGAAAACTGCAATGTGTACAGCACCGGTCCTCCAGGCACCCGACTTTTCAAAAGAATTCATTGTCCAGACAGATGCTTCAGAGCATGGTGTGGGGGCTGTTCTAGCACAGATGAATGAGGAGGGCCGAGACTTACCTGTAGCCTTCATCAGCCGGAGGTTACTTCCCAGGGAACAAAGGTGGAGTGCGATAGAGCGTGAGGCATTTGCTGTGGTCTGGGCGCTGAAGAAGTTAAGACCCTACCTGTTTGGGACTCACTTCCGGGTTCAGACAGACCACAGGCCCCTCATATGGTTAATGCAGATGAGGGGTGAGAACCCAAAGCTGTTGAGGTGGTCCATTTCCCTACAGGGGATGGACTTTACGGTGGAACACCGCCCTGGTACAGATCACGCCAATGCTGATGGTCTGTCCAGATTTTTCCGCCTTAGTGATGAGGACTCCCTGGGTGAAGGGTAGTTCTCCCCACATTTCAGCTGGAGAGGACACGTGTTAGACCTGGCATCATTGGCATGAGTCTCTCCTCCATTTTTTTCTGTTTGCCTCCTCTGTTTACGATGTTTTTGCTGGATTATTGCTTTGGGCACTGTGCCACTGCTGATCAGTGCCACAGTGCAAGTGCTCCCTATGTTAAATTGTTACATTGATTGGTGTTACCATGATTGGCTTGGTTGACTTACTGTTCAGACCCTAGTCTAGTGCACTGCGTGTGCCAAGGGCGTGTAAATTAACTGCTGCTGGTGGGCTTGCAGCACTGGTTGTGCCACCCACAGAAGCAGCGTGTAAAATGTGTCTCAGGCCTGCCACCGCAGCGCCTGCGTGCAGTCCCTGACTGCCATGTCGACTTGGCAAGGAAACCTACTTGCCAGTCTCTAAACCTTCACTTTGCCACATTTCAGACACCTCTATGGTAGGCCCTAGGGCAGGGTGCATTGTTGATAAAAGGTAGGTCATGCCCTGATGTGTGTGGCATGACCTAATAGTGAATTACAGCCATTTTCGTTTTTCACTATTGAAGGGCTACCTGCCTCCAATAGGCCAGACTGGGCAGACTGATTATTAACTCCATTATAATCTATCTGACTCAGGGAGCATGGTAGCAAGTCGAGTTTAGTATCCCTGAACTCAGAATTTAATAACACACCCTTTAGGATGGATGGTTTTTAAATTCTATGTTTGAAAATAGCACTTTTAGAAAGTGGCTATTTTCTTGTCCAACTATCTACCGGTCTCTGCTGGTTTGGTGTGTGTGTCAGGGGCTGGGTGGCTCCAGAGGTCTGAATGAGTCAGTGTGGGGTGAATGGGGCGTTTACACATAGAGTGAGGGAAGAGTAGCCTGCCCTGCCTGACACAATACTGGCTCCGCCTCCTGCTGGGCGACTGATAGCCCTGCTCCTGCCAGTGACAATACTGGCTCCGCCTCCTGCTGGGCGGCTGAGGACCCTGCCCTGCTCAGTGAATAGGCCAGGTGCCTCTGCCTGGCAACACCCACAACAAACCTGAGATGGTGGGAATTTCCCTGCTTGGACAAAGGGAACAAAGGAGAAATGGGGTATAAGAGAAGGACCCCTGAACCAAGAACTCAGATCACTTCTGACAAGGAAACCTGTACCAAGGACAAGAAGCCGCTGATCTAAGGACTTGCCTCCCCTTTCTGCCAGAGTGCTGTTTTGCTGTGGAGGAACCTGAAAGCTGCTTCTTTATTTTTGCCAAGGAACAAGGAGAGAGGAACTTGGTGTGTACTCTCTACAAACTTGCTAAGAAAATCTCCAAGGGCTGGAAGAGTGCCAGTCTCCTGTTGAAGTCACAGGGCCAAAGGACTTCATCTATTGAATTGCTGAATTGCTGGAAAGTGTTGTTTCCAGTACACAAGGGAAAATCTGCAGTCTCGACGCCACCGACGCCGCCGAATCCAGCTCGACATCGTGAGTAACGGCTCCAGTGTCCCGAGCCTTCGACGCCGCCCGCCGGGCCCGATCGACGCCAGCAGCAACGCCAGTGAGCAGTGGGTATCGGCCCCGGCTCCAAGTGACCCCGTCTCGACGCCGGTATCGACGCCAGTGAGGAGTGAGTATCGGCTCCACCTCCAAGCGACCCCGTCCCGACGCCGCTGCTGATCGCATCGACTCGACGCCCTTCTCGACGCCGTGAGCGCTGCTCCGGCCCGACATCCCTCGACGCCGCTGCAGATCGACCCGACTCCGAGGCACGATCGACGCCGACCTCGACGCCGACATCTCGACGCCGTGGATCATCGTTTTCTTCGTTTCTCAAGGTACTGTACTTGTGGGGTCTGTTGCAACTCCAGGCTCGACGTAGCGCTCCTCGCGGTCGACGCCGAACCTTGGGAATCTTGTAGACTCGACGTCGTGTGACTCCTGTGGGGGTTACATTGTTGCCAAAGAACTGTGCTCAGAAGAATACTTTGCTAAAGAACTATTTGCCAAGAAGAAACCTTACTTGAACTATTATCTTTCCTTCCAAAGAGTATTTATTAAGACTGTGGTATATTTTTTTCGTTATTTGGTCTTGTGCTAAGCCTTATATAAAAATACTATTTTTATAATAACTTCGGTGTCGTGTCCATCTGTAGTGTATTCACTTTATTACTGTATGTGGTCATAAATGCTTAACACACTGCCTCTGAGATAAGCCTGTCTGCTCTGCCAAGCTACCAAGGGGGGAGCAGGGGTTATCTGAGTGTGTAATCCCCTTTCCCTGACTAGAGTTGGTTGGTCCCTATTTGTCAGAAGTGTATACCTCTGCCAACTAGAGACTGCCGGTTCTAACAGTGCCCTACTACCAACAATCCCACAGCGTCCCTCTTTGCCTAACTGCCTAAATTCAAGCTGGTGAAACCTTTCTTCCTTTGTGCAGTATCTGTGTGCCCACCCCAAAAGTTGGCCAGAAAAATGAGCAGCCCCTCGTCTGTGGCCACTCTAAACCAGTTCACGGGCAGCTCCCCTCACAATGGAATTGGTTTATCTCTGACTGGTGGAAGTGCTTGTCCAGCTGTCATCTGACATCCTTCTCTGACGGAAAAGTCCTTTTGAGGCAAATTAAGTTCCTGGGCATAGCCCAAATGGTCATCCTCTCAGAGTAACAAACCACCTTCCCACACCCAGACCATTGCCTCTGCTCAGGGAGAAGCTTTTACACCTTATTCAGGACTTGAGCACTCACAAGGCTACAGCTGGAGGCTAATGCATATAAACCTCTGGGGGCTTTAGACAGGGAAAAGGTAACTTTCTAAATGTTTTTTTTCTGACTTCACCATTGAGTTGGGTTTTAATAAATATTAACAATAAAGATGTAATCACATATCTGCTAACTACCCTGAGATAGCAGAATTAATATTTAATACTGCTTCCCAGTATTTCTTTATTGCCTTGCTAGCCTTCCCATGATGAAATAGCTTATGGGGGCTAGTCATCGTAAGGACATGTTTAACATTATTTTTTACATGCCCTACTTTTAAATACCATGCACCCTGCCTGATGGGTCTAAATAGAGGTGAGTTATTAAAAATGAAATGGAAGGTTTTGACCTGCCAAAAGGGTTTATTTTGACAGGTTGAATTGCAGTTTTCAGACTGTTACAATCAGGCTACAGTGGTAGGCCTGAAGCCATGTTTGCACTGCTACTGCAGCCGTTGGCATAATAGGCGTTGCAGTCCACTAGTGACATTTAACTTACAGGTCCTGGGCTCACCCTGATCCATATACTTGGGACTTACAGGCAAGTTAAATATGCCAATTAAGGGTATACCATTTCAACCATATGTAAAGGGGAACCACAGGCATTTTACTACTGGTTAGCTGGGAAAAAGCGCACAGAATTTTACAGTCAGTCATAACATATAAAAGTCACACAGCACAAACTATGGCCATCTCCTACAGGAAGCCAGCAGATCTCTCTTATGGGTGGAGGCAAGTTGGTTCCCTACACAGTAAAGATATAATCAGCAATCAGTGTCCAAAAGCAGAGGGTTGACCCATTACAGGAATAATTAGAAGGAGGACCCATTTGGGGTTGCCTTGTCCTAGTCACCAGTAAGTGTACTGCTGATGAGCAATGGAGTTGGTTGCCTAGTTGTTCCTGAGATTAGGCATCACCTTAATACAGCGTTAGCACAAAAAACATAAAAAACGTCTTGGGCAAAGTATTAAATAAAACATGGCAGAATTGAATTGTTTGCATAAAGCTGCACAATATTTTATAATATTGTAATGAGAGCAGGAAATTTAAATGTGGCAAGCTGCCCAGAAGGTTTTACTGAGCAGCTCTATTTGGTTGACAAATGCATAGGTGATGTGTAATGGTAATAGTTTTAAAAAACATCTGGGGGCGCTATACAGAGGCAAAAAAGATACAAATCCCAAATTGCAATGCACAAAAGTACAATGCGATACATAAGGGGCATTATGAACCATTGCATTCACTAAGAAAGAGAGTCAGCCAAGGGGCATTCCATCTCCCTTGTGATTCGCAAGAGAGCGCACTTTTACTTTGTGACTGTTTTAGCAGCCACAAAGTATGGAGCAGTGAGTCCCTGCCAAGGGCAAGTGGTAATCATTTGTGAAGTGTAGGAGAGCAAAGTTTGACAGCTTACACTCTGGCTGTCCAGACGAAAGATATCGGTGTCTGCTTCATTAATATTCATGAGGCAGGCGGATTGTAATTTATTGCAAAATCCTTTTGAGCATCCATTGTACTGTCAAGGGAGAGCCTAGCTATAGCTCAAAGGGGAAACAGTGCTACAGCAAGCTCCTTTTCTGCAGAGCCCAACAAGACAGTGCTAAAATGTTAAGTGTGCCATTTCAACAGTGTACTTTTGAAAATGAGTGTGCACACGAGCATCTGGATTCAAGCAGCGATTTGAATTTTGCAGGTCACTTCCATGACACCTGAAACACAGAGAATGCTTGTGATAGTTCTGAAACTTTGCAATCCTTAACTATTACCTCTTCAAACTAAGGGACAGATGTACTAAGAATGCATTTGGTAAAAAAGGTTGTAATTTAGGCACCGACTTTTACCAAATGCATTAATATTTTGTGTATTGAACTATGTACTAATAGATCAGTTTACAAAGTACCAAATCACAGTGGCTCACACTTTGACCTACCTCATGAAAATTAATGAGTTAGGTTGCAAATTGCAACCCACTATGGTTCAATGCCATCTCAAGGATGCTGGCCTGCTGGGGTCAGCAGCCCACCATGTCTGTGATTGTTTGTAAACAAAGCAATCATTTTTAGATTTCACCTACACGGTGCTTGCACTGTTCTCATAAAATCTCTTGTAACAAAATAAAAAAAACTTAAATGGGGCCTAGAGCCCGTCCATTACTTACCTTTACTTACCATTAGTTGGTTTCCATGGCACGCTCGTTTCTTTTCTTCCTGTTGGTCAGTGCCTCCTCCTGTCTCAAGCTTCCTGCTTGGCTTCACCTCTTCAACCTTGCTGTAGCCCTTGGACCAAGTACTGCTTCCAGTGGCCAGTGTCCTTCCACTGACTCTGCACTTGTAACATACTTTATTATTGTAATTTTTTTAGGTCGAGCATTTGAGACCTCTTGTATATACTTTAGTATATACGTATATGTGTAAGTACTTTGTGGGCTCTGTACATCAGCCTTAGGACTTGTCTGCTTCCGCTTAGTGACTTTTTTTCTCTGCAACTGCCTCTATTTAACTGTCTTGATAGAAAACGACCAGCAGAGGTCAATAAAATACAAGAATTGCTTTCTGCTGAGGGACTTTCTTTTTTCAATTTTTCTGGCAGCTGTAAAATACCAGGATCACTTTAGCATTCTCTATATTCCAGTCCATAGAAATTGTCTTCCACAAGCACCCGTAGACAATAATATTTTTTTCAAATCTTGTACTTTCAGTGATATGACGACCGAAGGCCCTGATTTTATATTAAAAACAGGGCTTTGGACTATACCATTTCCAGCTGAAAGGCAATATTTCTCTCCATGTGTTCCCATACCTGGCGTGTCACACAGTTTGGTGCTTACTTTCCCTCCATGTTAAAGAACAGTAGATGTTTCAGCACCCAGGCTAATGTGCTGCATAGCTAAATACATATAAGGTCCCAAAGGCGAGACTGATTGCATTGGAAATGCTGGTGTTTTTTTACTTTCCACCATCTGCATTTTGTTTGTTGCTTGCCATTCCCTACCACCACCTAATTTCCGTACTGCATGCCCCATCCCGGTATGCCCCTTTCGTGTTCCTTGCTGGCCTGTTCCTCCCACTACTTTGTATCCATCACTTCATGCCCCTTCTCCACCCGTCACTAGTCATAGCTTTCTTTATATAGTGCGAAGTCGACTGAAAGGACTTAGGGTACTTTACTTGAGCGATAGTTACATTACACAACAACACATTCATTTTTACAGGGATGGGATGATTAAGTGATTTGCACAGAATCACAAGATATTGAGTCGCTGCCAAGTCTCAAACCCGGTTTCCCAGGTCCAAAGTCAGTCTGGCTGTAATGTCACAGCCTCTCCATGCTCAGTGTTCCAGCTAGCTACACTATGACAAACTGTTAACTGCAATGGGCATATGTTCAAGTATATAAACTGCATATTAAGTATACGGAAATAACAATTTTAACTAGTTTGGTACGTGCATGGATTAAAGTGAAAAAAGGGCTATGGCGTGGTGTGGCCACATCATATTGCTTTTTAAAAAATATTAAACTATGTAGCACAGTAGCTCGCACCGCTGTGCAGCATTTTTGTTTTTTAAATCATCGACAAAACTAATAGATCTCTCTTGGACAAAACCTATTGTTTGTGCCAGTGCTTGTTTTTAATACAGTTGATTTTCCTTAAATAAAAGTAGGATGCATTTAAAAAAAATGAAGTTTCACAAACTAGCTTCGTAGGAGTGAGCGGCGGGCCCATGGATTATTGCCTACTCCTAGAAAATGTTTTTTTCAACAATCCCAATTGCAAATCGGTTAACACCTCCTTTGAGATGTCGGTGAAATATTAATGTATTGTGACCAGATTTCAGTTGCGAATCATTACTATATATTATAAGGATCGATATTTGGAAGGGATGCCCTAAACACGCCTCTTCCAAATACTGATTTGTTATGGTTTCTTAAACCCATGAAACGATTCAGAACATCTTTTCTGAATCTTTACATGGGCTTAGTACATTTGAAAAAGGGTTTTAGTTACCAAATCACAGAGTTTGCAAATGCTAAAACCCTTTTACATCTGCTTCTTCATTGCATTTTGTGATTTATGTTATCTCACATTTGCTCAAGCACTATTAAAAATTGACTCACATAAAAACTCAAAAAGGTTAAACCACTTTTAAATGTCTTGAAAACTCCAATCACCCTAATGCTGTCATTATGCTTATGTGATTGGTGATTATTGTGGTCATGTGAGAATTGAAAATGTAGATATAGCGAGGCATATACAATAAAGCAGTGTGAGAGAGAGACGGAAAGATAAATGAAGCAGTAAAATAAAATGAATACAGTACATGGCGCTAGTTCAGTTGCATTATACTTTGAAACTTTTCTGTGTACTGTATGTTAAAATTGGTCTCAGTGGGTTGGAATACTGAGAATTCAAATTAAATAAAAATAAGTTTGCACAGAATTATTTCTCAAAAAAACTAATCATTTGCTGCACATACTGTGCTTATCTGCAGTATTGAAAGAATACATTATAAAGACTAAGGGCCATATGTAGGTAGCATCACATTTACCGATTCATAAATACCGAATTTTACCGATTCGGTATTTATGAATCGGTAAATGTGATGTAGGTAATAATTCGGTAAATTTTACCGAATCGGAAAAATTCGGTAATTATGAATCGGTATTTACCGATTCGGTAATGAGGCATACGTTCCCATTGATTCCTATGGGCCTGGAGGCCCATAGGAATCAATGGGAAGGTATGCCTCATTACCGATTCGGTAAATACCGATTCGGTAATGGGGGGAGCATATTCAAGGGTGGCAGGGTGTCACATTGACACCCTGTTGCACCCCTGAATCTTGCATGTGTGCACATGTGGCGGACATACATGCCCTAAGGGCATGTATGTCTGCCACATGGCACTCTTAAATCTGCAAAATATTACTTTTTGCAAGGTATTCGTTATTTATCACCAACCTGTATTTGGTGGTAAATAACGAATTCTTAATACTTATTTTCACTCATTAGAGTGCTCCCTACATTTGATTTCAGGATTCGGTATTTACCGAATCGGTATTTTACCGACCGGTATTTAGCTACCTACATGAGGCCCTAAGAAACTGAACAGAAGTCTAAAAAAAGTGGTTTCAATGTAGGTGGGTAAACCTACTAGATGGAGAGGCAGCTCTGGCCTAATGACTTAGACATCTGCGATGACAATTTAAAATCAGTTTTTTAAGTCCTGTTGTCATTATGTGACATGTATGTTGTCAGTGAAGCCACCCCGAACTCAGCCTCACCCAGCTCCTCCTACATTATTGATGACATCACACTTGAACAGTGGGAATGACAAAAGAGGAGAGTACCAGTGGCGGCTGGCACGGATCGGGGGTGGCAGGGGTAGTGGGGGTGGCGATGTGGGGGTTGTAAAAAAACAACTACACTTACCTCTTTGCGGCCGCTGTCTCTCCTCCATTGCCACTTCTCTTCCTGAGGAGTCCCGGAAGCAGGAAGCACACAGGCTCCTATAAGCCAATCACAACACCACTGTCGCAGCGCCCTGATTAGTCTGAATACTATGTTTGTTGCTCAGAACAGGGACTGGGAGCCCGTGCATGTTCTCCACCAGGCTGTGCAATTTAACCTGGTGGAGAACACGCTAAGGGCGCATGACGGTTTGGCCGGTCCAAGACGGCCGGCCAAACCATCAAGCACACTTAGAGAGGGTCCACCACTCCTCCCCCTGCTCTTGACTGGCCAGCCCTGCACTGCCCACACCTACAACTGAGGCACTACAGAAAAATAAAATGATATAATTGCGTTATTATTATTTTCCTTTTCCTTTTTTGCACTGCTGAAAAGCAGCGGGCGACTCTTCTCCGCCTTAGTGGAGGAGCCGCCGATTAGAGTAACTGCCCAGAGCACAGACTGTGTACTCTCTGCTTGGTTCATAAATCCTTTTAATAATTGGATGACATGGCGTCCTGCGACATTTGCAGCTATATCATCCACATCCAAAGCTTCTGCTTTATTTTCTTTCTGTCGGGAGTCCCAAAGTGTGGAATAACATTGTGTGTAGTGAAAGAACACCTGACCTTCTGGAAAGTGCTTAAAACGTTTGTACGGCCTTCATTATGAGTGGTCCTTTCTTTTCTAACTCCTGTACAAACTCCTGTTTGTGAAGTTAGCGGAAATACGAGTTTTGCAGTAATTACCACATCCCTACTGTTTTCTCCAGGTACATTTCAGCTGATCACAATTGCACAAACTGAGCAGACAGTGTCAAGTAAGAAAACAGAGATCGAATAGAATCAACAAGAGATAGAGAGAGTGAGAGAGAGAGAGAGAGAGAGAGAGAAAGAGAGAGAGGAAGTATAGGGTGATGGAAGGAAAAAATAGGGCCATGCACTTATGGGGGCAGATTTATGAGGCCCTTGCGCCACTTTTGCGTCACTTTTAACATGGGAAAAGTGACGCAAAAGTGGCGCAAGGGGCTCATAAATCTGCCCCCATGTTTTTTTTTATTTTTTATATTAAACACTTTCAATAGGCCATTTGAAATAAGAATCTGCAGTAGGAGGGAAAGCTATGCCACCCACCGAGTTCTTTTGGCCTGCTACGCCACGGTCGTGTCCTGCCAAGTCACCACGGGCCGCGCCGGTCTGCGTGCTCTGCCACTTCGTTCTCATTTACAGTCATTTTCCGCCGAGTCAATTTTACATCATTAGCAAAGATGGAAACATCAGCTTCTTAAACCCCGTTCTAAATTATTCATGGATTGATTCAAACACAAAGGCCCGAGTGTCACTGCACACCACACACCACCTGCAATGGGAATATTCATTACCTTTTCTGAATCGGCAATTGCGGCCATTTATTTTAACCATTTGCTCATTTGAACTCCAATTTTTATTGATGCGGGAGCCTTTCTTCAAACGCCCTTGAATGAATGGCAAATAATTGCAGCCGCTGCTCTTTTGGAGGCAATTAGAATCATTTAGGTGATAAACTTCCCCTTTGCCATTTCCTAGGTGGGCCATTATTGTATGTTATGGTCATATAAATGAGGCCAGGGTGACAGCCTTGGGAATTGAGGTTCTTTTGTTTTTAGATTAGGTCGGGCGGGGGTGTCCACTGAAGGGCCAGGAGAGCCAGTTTTCAGAATATCCATGCTAGCTACTTCTGCACACAATGGGCCTGATTCATGAAGCCTTTTTACTCATAAAATTACGTACGTTCCTGTGGCAATATGGCTTTGTCTTATTTACAATGCGGCGTTAAGCCACTTAACGTGTCTTAACACCACCTTGTAAATAAGGCACCCTTTGACGCTATACTTAGCATGAAAGGAGTGGGCAATGGGTGTTGCATTAGGCGTTCCACCGCAACACCCATTGATTTTGACACTGCAACCTATTTACAAGAATGGCATAAATAGGAGGCAGCATCAAAATTAAGACCAGGGAAAACCTGATCTTAACTTGGCGAAACGAGGAGAAATACTTTATTCCTGCTCATTTTTGCTGTTTCTATGCGTGCTGCATTGTGCAGCACACATAGAAACAGCAAAATGCCATGAATGATTGCTTTTGTGTCGGGAGGTGTCTCTTCCTGCACATGAACAATCATTAAAAAATGATGATTTGCAAATCGCTATTCTGGATTGTTTATGTGCAGGAAGGGACACCTTCCTGCACATGAACAATCATTCCCACAACACAGGCACACTTGCACTATGATGCAGAGCTTAATTTAGTGCCAGCGCAGTGAAAAATGCAGGGGTGCACCGTATTTTTGTAACTACGGCGCATCCGTGCATTTCTAAAGTGACAGATCGTGGCATTAGCTATTTTGGAGCTAACCTGCGCTCCACCACTTTATTGTAAATAAGCCCCTAAATTTATGGCAAAAAATTGATCAATTGCTATCCATCAAAGAATGCCTAACAGACATGGATGCATTTGACATGGATAATAGTTTGTCACTACTGTGTACAGTGATGCAATAATAAACCCCATTGCAATGGCGGGGAGTGGGCGAATCAAGTTGTATTTTATCTTGAGAGTTTAGGAACTCCCTCAAGCTTGTGAGCTTGCCAGCATTGTCTAACCAATATTTGTCCCTTTCGCACTCTGAAAATGGTCAGAGGTCTTGAGTAACTTGCCTGGTGGAAAGTGGATTGGAACTCCTTTAAACTTCTCAAGGGTAGGGGAAGAGGTTTCTTCACCAAAACAAATGCTTCCCCATTGATGAAAAAAGAGATGAGAAAGAAATGTGCAACTGCTCAGCAGGCCGCCTTCCCCCAAAGCATTAAGATTATCTAGGGGTTATATCTAGGGGTGTGCAAAATGTGAATAATTACATTGAAATTTAGCAAAATTACACAAATTATTTGTAATAAGCTGAAATGCAAAACCGTCATGATACTCGATATATATTAGCGCAAAATGCATTCTCTTATCAGCTTTTGGTGCAAGGTCGCATTTTGTGCATAAAAAAGGATGGAAACCAACAGCCGTTCTCATTCTGTTATTCCCACACGTTTGTGGTACATTTGTAGAGCAAATAGCACCTTCCAAGTAAAATTTTACCTTAAATGGCATGTACTTATGCAAAGTTGAGACTGCCTAGAACCAAACAATCCTTGCAGGTGTATTCCTCTTTCTGTGTGTGGTGCAGAATGCAGCACAGGTGGAAAGAGAAAAATAAAGAGGAGATATTAAGATATTTCTCCTCGTTAAGTCTCACATGGGAAGCCCTATCTTTTTTAAGCATTCCTAGGTTTAGTAGCTTTAGTAAATCTGGGAATGTGCCAAAATCCATGGATGGGTGTGTGGGAACCAGCCCTGCTCTACCCATGGAATGCCTTCCCAATGCAAGTTAATGGAAGACAGTACTATGCACTGCTTTGCGTTAATTTATATTTACTAATCTACACAAAGCCAAGGAAAGTGTCTTTGAATGGCTTAATTAAATACCAATAAAGATTTTGCGTCTGGGATGCGTCACAAAAGGGACACAACACCATAGTAAATCTGTTCCTAAAGCAGTGAAAGTATTTTCAAGAGAACCAGCCTCTAGTACGCATTTTCCCTATTTTTTTTAAAACCCAGAGAGATTACGTGATTTACCCAGAGTCACAGGATGTTGAGCAGCACAGTCCAGACTCGAACCTGGTTCCTCATGTGCCAAGTTTAAGTGGCTCTAGGCATGGGGTCACATCTCCTACCCATCAATGGAAAAACAAATATTAAACATGATTATTTTCTCTTTCAACTGGTATATTATGATAGGAAAAACGTAAATCATTGGTTCTCCCATCGAACTGACAAATTTGGGAGTGAGGCTATTTCGCTAGAAACACGCAAAAAAGGAATGGGGAAAAATCCGAATTTCCATAGGAGAAAAAAAAAGTTGTGACATTATTAAGGAACACGCTGAGGGTTGTCTTTGTCAATAACAATTCAGGAAAAGAACGCCTCTCTCTACAACCCAAATAGAAAAACACATTAAAAAAAATGCTAAATTATCATTGTTATTTCAAAATATTTTTTATCAAATGTATTTTTCAAATGAAACCTCTCTTTCTGCATACCAAAACCAGCGAGCTTTCTTTTAAGCCAACTCATCCATTCTGAGACGACCTACAGGGACGGAAACTTTAAAGTCTCGAATGTTATTCAAAGTGCAAATGGTCTTCACAGATTTGCATAGGATACAGCATGTTTGCTATGTATGCCCATTTAGGTGTGACTGAGGGCATATGTGTGTTATAATTTATGCACTCTAGTGAATGCATTCACGCACAATGTTAAAACCTACAAGTGTGATGTATGTAGCACAGTTGCCGGCTTAGGGCTATGGATAGGAACACAAGTACTCACTCGGGAAGTGGTGCGGCAAGGGAAGAGGTGGGCATCTATTGGGAATGTTATTAAAACCCAACTCAGATATATATTATCTACTGGCGGTCGCCAGTAGATAGTTATAGTTAGGACCGTGTTTCCATAGGAAATCCGCAACATTCTATTTGGAATAACTTTGGCGCCGATTGACGAATCCTCGCGAAATTCTCAAAATAGGTGGGGCGCTCCGCTCCGTGCAGGGTGTGCGCACAGTGAAAAACCAGAAAAAAAAAAAATAAATAAATACATAACTTAGCATTTAAAAAACCGTACAAATTCACTGAAAAAACCATAGGTTTCACACATGTTATAGTTAGGAATTATCATTTACAAAACCTTGCAAATTCACTTAAAAAACCATAGGTTTCACACATGTTATAGTTAGCTGTACATTTCACTCGTAAAAAACCAATGAAATTCCACATTATAGTTAGATCAGGTAACTATAACTTGCGTGACCGCAATCCACAATGTGTAATTTCAGATGTCATCATTGATGTCATGAGTGATGTCACTGACCATGTCATGAGTGATGTAATATGTGACGTCATCAGCAGTTTATTGTGGGCGTGGAAGTTATAGTTACCTGATCTAACTATAACGTGGAATTTCATTGGTTTTTTACGAGTGAAATGTACAGCTAACTATAACATGTGTGAAACCTATGGTTTTTTAAGTGAATATATATAAATATATATATTACCTACTGGCGGTCGCCAGTAGGTAGTTATAGTTAGGACCCCTTTTCCATAGGAAAACCTCAACATTCTATTTTGAATAACTTTGGCGCCGGTCGACGAATCCTCGCGAATTTCTCAAAATAGGTGGGGCGCTACGCTCCGCTCCTACCCTGAAAGTCTCGGGGGGATTCGTCAAGCGGAGGCTGAGATGAAAGGGGGGTCCCAAAACGCGTTTTTCCCATGCATTTTTCCATAGGACCTTTAGACAGGGCTACAGCCCGAACGGCTGAACAGAATTACTAGAAATTTGGCAGAGAGGTAGTCCTCAGGTCAAGGAAGTGCCTTTTGTAGGTTTGGTGTAAATCTGTTCAGTAGATCCTGAGAAAATAGCCTTTAAATCAATATATATATATCTGTGGCAGCTTACGGTGCGCTTACCGTGCGCTTACGGTAAGCTTACGGTAAGCTTACGGTACGCGTACGGTGCCGTGCGCGAGCGCGATTCTGATTGGCTGTTAGATCATAGTAAACATTCGAATCGGTCGAAACCAGGAAGTGGCGGCCGCCATTTTCTCTCTCGAACTGTCAGGGGGGTGAATAAAAAAGGTGGATAATGTGAAAAGGGGGCAGGCTCGACAGTTCCTGACCCCCTAGCCTTGGTCAGGGGGTCCCAGAAGGACCCTCAAGGGCAAAAATAAAAAAAAAAATTTTTCGAAAAATCGCCGTATGCGTGTAGCGTACGCGCACGGTGACCTGCGGAATTCCGCGAAATTCGCGGAATTACGCGTACCGTGCGCGCACGGCAAAAAAAAATTTGCAAAAAGGAAAGCTTAAAAAAAAATAAAAAAAATTGTGAGGTAAGGTTGGCTCTTATAAGAGCCGTTGGGTTCATACAGGGATGGAGGAAAGAAAGAATGGGAGTATTATAAGCGTCTACAAACATGCTGGTCTATCTTATTGTTAATAAGGGGAAGACTGACCTCCCCAAAAACAATAAGACCACCACATTTTGTACACCTCATTTCAACACTCGCAAATCGAGGGTTGATGTCCAAAGGAAAAGAAGAAGGTGATGCTCCAACAACAGAGGAAGGGCTCAGCTGAGCTGCCGATGATGTACTCGGCTGAGCATCTGAGGCTGGGCTCTGGTGACTTACTGAAGAGTTTTCTCCAGTATGTCGAGCAAAGGTCCTTGGGTGTTTGTCCTGAAGGTGTCTCGTCATAGAGTGATTTCCAAAGGAATATTTCTTCCTTGGATTTCCTCTTGATAAAACACGATCACAAAGTATGCAAGTGACCAATTGAGCATTCACCTTTTTCTCCCCCTCTGGAAAAGTGAAATACTCCCATACAAAAGAAGTCTTTTGTTTCCTCCTTCTCTGGATCATGGTGGTGCTGCTGGCCTCACTCTCAGAAGAGCCCTGCTGTTCTGCCATTGTATCCCAATGTCAATCCAGCTCCTGCTCCTAGAGAATCAGAAGCAGAAATGAGGGGAATGGGTGTGGTGTGGGAAGAATCTGGAACTGAAAGTAGTTTCAACCAATGAAAAGTGTTCTTTCAAGCAGTAATGAAAGGGAATGGGTGTGGTGTGGGAAGTTTCTGGAAGTGAAAGTAATTTCAACCAATAAAAAGTGTTCTTTGTAAGTCACGTGACCTACTGTGCGCGCACGTGACGCTTACGGTGCGCTTACGCAGCGCTTACATCACTTTCGCGCATGCGCATTACACGCCCCTGCGTAACCGCGACGTTGCTTCCGGGTGTACGCGTACGGCACGCACGTATCACGTATCGCGCATGCGCATTACACGCCCCTGCGTAACCGCGACGTTGCTTCCGGGTATACGCATACGGCACGCACGTATCACGTAGGCGCGCTGTACTAATTACGTCCAGAGCGCGTAGCGTCAGCTTACCGTACGCGTATTCTACAAGCGCGTAGCGTCAGCTTACCGTACGCGCACGGAAAAAAATGCATAAAAAAAAAACCTTTCCATAATGCAGGATATAGTACATAAATTATTAAAAAAAGGCTTACAAAAAATGACATAAAAAAAATTTGCATTAAATTATAATTAAATTATAAAATCGAAATAAAAAAAACACTATCCACATTGACCCCACCCCCTGTGCTTTTGCCGAAGGCCACCAAATGTACAGGGCTTATTATAGTTGATAAAAACCGTGCACGGAACGAACTGCGTTAAGTGGGCGTGCACGCCACGAATGGCGTAAAGTAACTTAGCATTTAAAAAACCGTACAAATTCACTGAAAAAACCATAGGTTTCACACACGTTATAGTTAGGAATTAGCATTTAAAAAACCTTGCAAATTCACTGAAAAAACCATAGGTTTCAGACATGTTATAGTTAGCGGAAATTCTACTGATAAAAAACCAATGAAATTCCCCCGTTATAGTTAGTGCAGGCAACTCACGCGACCGCAATCTTCTGCTGATGACATATGTGTCTTTATGAAAAAAAAATATTTGTAATATATGTATAGCTAAAAATTTATGGAAGAAGACATGGGCAAATAAGTGTCTAAATACAGTATTAGCATCAGCAGAGGATTGCGGTCGCGTGAGTTATAGTTGCCTGCACTAACTATAACGGGGGAATTTCATTGGTTTTTTATCAGTAGAATTTCCGCTAACTATAACATGTCTGAAACCTATGGTTTTTTCAGTGAATATATATATATATATATGTTTCAGGACATTTATCAACACTTGCAATGATTTTTCCGAACCAAATTGCTCATTATGAGTTAGTGGCGAACAAGGGTAATAAGAATACAAATTGCGTTTTGAAAACACCCACGCACTGCCATGTTCCCTGGGCTGAAGTGGAATGGATTTCTCCACCTGGAGATATATTTTCCAGGTACATTAAAAAAGAAAAAAGCAAGTTCGAAATTTTACAAACGTTTTTGACTGTTAGCATGACACAACATGACACAAAACTTAGCATCTGTTTACTTAAAACCGTAGTGATTGGACAGGCCTAGGGGACAATCAGGAAGTGCCCTAAGGGCTGATCTTTCAGGTCGATGGGTGTGCCGATTTTTAGGTCTCGCCTGACCCAGCGCATGCGCTGGTCTGGCAAGACTTATTGAGAGGGCTCCAAAAAGTGCTACCAGGCCAGCCTAGAGCTACAGTGCATTTGCGCGGGCGTGCGCGCCGCACTTTACCGCGATTTACTTTCACTTTCGCGGCCGCACAGCCGCTTTGATGTTTGATCGCGATCACTTTCGCGGCCACTTGGCATAGCCAATAGGTCTCGCATTTGGGACCTTATAAGTTTTTAGTTATGCAACTGTTGTATGGCTAAACACTTATAAGGTCCCAAAGGCGAGACCTATTGGCTATGCCAATGCTTGTTTGTGTGCTTGTCAAGCGAGCAACACCCATTGGGCAGAACGGGCTTCATCCCTCCCCCCATCAGCTGCCGTCAGCTGGCCTGCCCGGACTGGATTTGGTGCCTGCCATCCTGACCTTTAAGTAGGGTGATCAACCGTCTGTAAATTTCACGGACCGTCCATGATTTGGATCTCACGTCTGTTGTCCGTGATGATCCCTTTTACGGAAGCCTTCTGTCTGTAATTTTGGGCATTGCAGGGAGCAGCAATGTCCCCCACGAGGAGCCTCTGCTCCCTAATGGGGCGCCTCGCACTCATCCTCTGAGCACAAGAGCAGCCTCAACCCGCCCATTGTCATTCTGTCTGCGGCTGATGATCATCACATACAGAATGACAATGGGCCAGTCTGGGCTGTTACTGCATATGGTGGACTCCTCCAGTCTCGGTCTAGGGCAGGGCATTCTCTTTAAACAGTACATAAAGAAAAATGTTACACCTCACTAGATGGAAGAAATGTACAGAATCCAGTTCATGAAAAGAAAGGGTTATAGTTCTTTCACAGTCTCATCATTTTAGAACTGAAGCATTTTCGGTATTGTATACAACTAAGCCATAGTTGCTGCTTTTTTATTTTATACAACTAACAATTATTGACAAAGCCAATAGTCCTGGCTTGTTGTAGATGTGATGTACTATAGATCTTGATGCAATAACAAAAGTAGCAGAATAACAGTTGGGCAGCACAGATCATTAGCTTATGTGTTTTAAGCCACCCCCTTAATTACATCAGGCACGCCCTTTGGAGAGACCCAAAAGTTTTTTCACCTCACTTAAAGCCCTGGAAACAACCCCATGTCACAGTCACCTGAGGTCCCAGCACTGGGCATCATGCATGACGCTTGTCTTCCAAGTTTTCACATTGCCTATGTGCAAGGGCATTGTGAACCCTCCCCCCACCCCACCACTTGCATTAGGAACAACAGCGGTCTCTATGGGCCTCTTCTGTCTGCAACCCTGCAGACAAAGGCTTACCTCATAATTAATGTGAAAAGCTGGGTGAGTAAGTAAGTGAAGGAATGGGTAAATGGCTGGATGGATTAGGGAAGGGATGAATAGATTAGTGAAAGGGTGAATTGATAGATGATTAGGGAAAGGATGAATGAGTGAGTGTAAGGATGCACGAGAGAAACGGTAGATAAACAGATGTATGTGTGGAATGGTGGATGTATGGATGGAATGGTGGCTGTATGGGTAAAAGGGTTGATGGATGAGCAGAAGGTTGAATGGGTGGGTAAAAGGGTGGATGGATGAGTGAAAGGATGGATAGACGAGTGAAAGAATGGATGATGGGCGAGTGAATGGGTGGATGGATGAGAGAAATGATGGATTGATTGATGAATTGATAAGTGAAAGGGTGAATGGATAGATGGATGAGTGAGAGGGTGGATGTAAGGATGTATGAGTGAGTGAAAGGGAGGGTAGATGGGCAACAGGATGGATGGATGAGTGAAAGGGGCAATGGATGGATTCATGAGTGGATGAGTGGATGGATTGTTGGGTGGATGGATGGGTGAAAGGATGGCTAAGTGAAGGAGAATGGAGAGAGAAAGGGAGATGGATGGATGAGTGAAAGTACGGATGGATAATTGACAAGATGGATGGGTGAATGGGTGTATGGATTAAGGGCGGGCAGAGAACTCCGATCCACCAGCGGTGAACAGCCATTACAACAAGGGTTTTACCACGCGTTGCTATTACATCGCATGTGTTACAACACATGCGATGTTACAACTCGTGGTAAAACCACGCATACCATTACATCGCATGCGCTTTTACAATGCATGCGATGTAATGTGGCGGCAGCGGCTATCCAAGTCGTTGTGAGGAAACTCAGGCTGTTTCCTCACAACGACGTGAAGCAAGCAGGAAGGAGGAAGCAGGATCCGACGGCGACGCTGAAGAGGAAAGAGGTAAGGGGGTTTGCGCTTGGGGTGGGGGTTAATTTTTGGGGTTTAGGGTAGTGTAAAAGTAGTGTTCTGTGTGTTTTTTTAACGTTTTAGTGTGTTTTTTTGTAGTGTAATGTAGTGTATTAGGGTGTAAGGTAGTGTTATGTGATTTAGGGTTTAGGATAGTGTTGTAGAGTTTGTGTAGTGTAGTGATTTAGTGTGTTAGGGTTTAGGGTAGTGTAGTAGTGTTTGTGTAGTGTTTTAGGGTTTAGGCTAGTGTAGTTTTTTAGGGTTTAGGGTAGAGTAGTAGTGTTTGCGTAGTGTAGTGTTTTAGGGTTTAGGGTAGTGTAGTGTTGTAGGGTTTAGGGTAGTGTAGTGTTTTAGGGTTTAGGGTAGTGTAGTAGTGTTTCTGTAGTGTAGTATTTTAGGGGTAAAGGATAGTGTAGTTTTTTAGGGTTTAGGGTAGAGTAGTAGTGCTTGTGTAGTGTTTTACGGTTTAGGGTAGTGTTTGTGTAGTGTAATGTTTTAGGGTTTAGGGTAGTGTAGTAGTGTTTGTGTAGTGTAGTGTTTTAGGGTTTCGGGTAGTGTAGTAGTGTTTTAGGGTTTAGGGTAATGTTCTAGAGTTTGTGTAGTGTAGTGCTTTAGGGTAGTGTAGTAGAGTTTGAGTAGTGAAGTGCGTTAGGGATTAGGGTAGTGCTGTAGTGTGCATGTGTTGTGTTGAAGTTTGGGGTTGTGTTGGGGGGTCGTGTAGGGTAGTGTAATGTAATTGTAGGGAGAGGACTGGGGGCGGGGGAGGGTTGTGTAGGAGTAGGGTAGTCACTTACCTTGCAAACTAACCACGGATATAGCTTTACCACGCATGCCTTTGCGTTATAATGGCATGCGTGGTAAAGGCATATTTGTGGTAATAGTTTGCGATGTAATGGCATGCGATGTCATTGACATCGCGTAGTAATACCCGTGTTGTAATGGTGTGCATGGTATTACTATGCGACGTAATGACGTACATCCTCCACCAGCGGAGTGTGTGGAGATTTGCCTACTCTGCGCTCCGCTGAGAACGCGGAGTATAGGGCAAAACTCGAACTCCGCAGCTGAGCGGAGTTATCCATCCCCCTCCTGCTATATTGACTCCCGCTTCCACCTCCCCAATAAAAAATACTTAAAAAGTAATTTAGAAAGAAATAAAGTCACTTAACGGTACTGCGGAGTCCCCAGGCTGCCCTTCTAGTAAGGTGCAATAGTTGAGTCCTAACGTTTGACTCTGTGCTTCTTCACATGTTTGCTGTTGGCCGTTGTTCTTTGTCCGTCCCCTGTGAAAGTATCAGCCGTCTGACTCCTCGAGTCTGCTGGACTTATTTTTGTTACCATTCTGCACGCAGATACTCTACCTCTTATAGAGTGATTGTGCTTATCGACTGTGTTGGGAAGTGTTCTTTAACGGTCCTGTGTTTTTAAAATAGTCCAGCATCAGCGTTTGAACCTTACGAGGGAGGGGTACAGTTCCCGGGTACATAGCACCTCTGATCAATTGTACAAATCTTTCGCAGTGGGCCCGGATGTGAGGTTCTTTTTGTGCGAAACATAGTGCAGAGGCCTCATGGCAGGTGGTTACTTTTTCTCTCAGGCATAGTTCTCTCAGAAGAATCCTCCTTTCTGTGGATAAGGTCGGGCAACAGCACAGGAGGTGTAGCCATGATTAGGGGTGGGCGGAATTTGCGTAGTCACACTACGCAAACCTCCGCGAAACAGTAAAAAATCTCCGCGAGCACGCAGAAATTCCGCAAACACGTGGAATTGCTTGTTCGCGATGCTTTTTTCCTGTTTGTGAACGCTGTTTGCGTGCTCGGGGGAAAATATCTCACGAACACACATTTTGAGAACGCGAACAATCAAAAAATGCTGCGAAGCCACGGAACACAGAATTTTGGGCAATTCTGCGTTCTCCGCGGAACGATAAATTACCCAAATTCTGCAAATTCCGCAAGCGGAACGGAATTTACCGCCCAGGCCTAGCCATGATTCACATTTGCAGTCACACAGTCGGCATGCTCCTTCATTTTGGTTTGCCCATACCCTGCAGAAATCAGTAATTTAAAGTGCCAGCAATCGCATGCACATAATCTCTCTCCTGGTTTTAGGGTTAAGCGGGACGGTAAGGTAGGGCTGAGGTTTGTTTACTAAGCATAAGTCATTCAGCGGGGTCAGGAAAAATAAGGTTTTTAATGTGGCCTGGTCTTGCTGGAACGAGACAAGCTGGACTTGTTTATTGATACACAATTTCCAGGTGGCGTATGAAATGCAGGGGAGAGCAAGTGCTGGTTTGTTTATTTCAATGGAGGCCATGGCTCTCGTAAGCTGTTTATTCCATGGCGAGACAGTTTTTTCAAATGTGTCTCCGAGGCAGCTCTTTAAGATTTGAGATTTTAGAATTTAGATATAATATTTTAGAAAGTTGGCCTCAAGGGTTAATGATTGTTTGACCAGCCCAAGCTCCAACCTAAGTCTTTCCCTAGAAAGGTGTTTTGGGAGTAGAAAGATTTTTTTATAGGCCACACATTGAGCCCGCTCTAGAATTTCCAAACATGCTCCAGGAAGTGCTTGATGCCCATACGAGAGTGCTGGGAGAAGAGGAGCTTGAGTGACCTTTCTGACGCCCACTGCTGAGGGACTTTTTAACTTGTTGTTCAATTGTATCAGACCGTATGTTATGGCAGTTGATTTGTTAGTCAGTTCCTTTTTATGGGCAGAGGGTCTTGCTGTTTCTGTAAACCAGACCCCCAAGTACTTGTATTTCTGCACTAGATTGATTGTCCTGGGGCCTATGGTACATGTAATATGTTTTTTGTGCTTTTGACTGTTATTATTATAATCTTGGTATTTTCTGAGTTGATGGGAAGGTAATTCGATGTGCTGTTTTCATGTAAACTGGTCAAGGCTCGTTGGAGGCCCACTTTGGTGTGATCCATCATGACTATGTCATCTGCGTACTGAAGAATGTATAGAGATCGATTGCCTAGTCGAGGGAGGGCCAGGCTTCTGTTGATGAGATCTTTTCCCAGGTTCAAAAGGAGGGGAACCAGCACACAACCTTGTTTCAGACCTCCGGTTGTACTGATTTTAGCTGAGAGAGATGTGGGGCCTGTTTTTCACCTGTACCCAGGAGTACCCAGGAGTATAGGGACATTATGGCTGTTATAAGTTAGGATGGAATGCCCCAATATGCTAGTTTCTTCCACAGCAGTTGTCTGTCGACCTTGTCAAAGGCTGCTGGTAGGTCAACAAAGCAGCAAAAGAGTGGAGGCTGGTCCAGCTGGGTGGCTTGGTGACAGAGGGCCGATAGAGCAATTAGGTTGTCAGTTGTAGCAGCTTCTCCTTGGAAGCCTGTTTGAAAGAAAGGGAGCAACTCATTTTCTTCTGCCCAATTTTCCATTTTTTTCAAAAGGATACGTGCATATGCTTTAGCTTCCAGATCTAACAGGGCTATCAGACGATAGTTGCTTGGATTTAAACTGTCTCCTTTTTTGTAGATCGGGCAAAGTATTGAGCCCCTCCAATTTTCCGACATTTTACCAAGGGTGTATGCACTGTTAAATGATGGGGTAAGTAGCGCTGCCCACCCCTCTGTGGCAGATTGGAAGATCCCTGCAGGGAGCCCATTTGGGCCCGGCGCCCCGCTGGACTTCATTGATTTTATTAGTTTAACAATTTCCTTTGGTTGAATCTGGATTTGGTGTTCTTCTCCGTTCAATGAGACCTTGATCGTGGTAGCTGAGTGATTCTGTGCCAGAAACTGGGTTCTCATGTGATTCTCCCACACAGGTCCCGGGACCGCGTTTGATCTCGGAGGTCGGAGAGATTTTAAGGTGTTCACATACTGCCAGAATCGAGCTAAGGATCCTTCTTTGAGCATTAAAGAGATCCTTTTCCATTCCTCCTCTTGCTGAGCATGTTTCAGAGCCCAGATGTTTTTTTGGTGGGCATTCCATGCTTCCTTGACTATCAATAGATTTCCGTATGTTGGATTAAGTTTGAGCAGGCGGGATTTCTTCCTTAAGTTCTTTCGCATGAGGTTAATGCTCAGTTTCGGCAAAAGTTTGCTTGTGTATCTTGGGAGTTGTTGGAATCGCTTTGGGAGACTCCTATGGCCCTGAAGAAATGCTCCCAACTCTCTGGCCATCAGATCCCAGTTTAATAGGGGAGGATTTCCTGGATGATCCTGTAGTCGAGAATTTACATCATCAAGCCATTTAGCCACCAGGGGCGAATGGAAATGTTGACACTTGATTCGCTTTACCACGTTCAATGGTTCATCTTCTATGGGATAGCCTAGTTCCTGGCCTGTGTCAACTATCTGGTGGCTTAAATTCAGATTTATTGCTAGCGGGTTATGATCGCTTTCTGTGCAGTTTATGACGTCAAAATTCTGAAGATGATTAATGAAGCCACTGGACATGAAGATGTAATCGATTGTGGAGATTTTCTTGAACATGGGGCGGGCATCCGTGGGGGACTGATCTGCCGATTTTTAACCAAATATCGTAAGTAGATTGTTAAAATGGTCGTGTTTGCTATTCCTCTGTCTGACATTGTGACGGTGTCCCAGGAATTTAGTGTTGATGTTGCCTGCTAACACTATTTCATGTGTGGGATGAGATTTGATAATTGTCTTGATGGTTGAACACAGAGTCCCCATGACACGTGCTTTTGATATTGTGCGGGGGTTCAGGGAGTAATTTATGACAATCAGAGAGAAAGTCTTCTTGCTGCTTTTTAGGCCTTTGATGGCTAAGGCTTGGACGTTCTTGTGGGCCTGCCTGGGTAAGGAGATCAAAACGTTGAGAGATTGTTTTAAGAAGATCAAAAGGCTGCCTGAAGGCCACCCGAATAGACTTGTTTGTGTTCATAAAACCCGTAGATTAGCATGGGGATCAGTGACCAGGTTTCCTGGAGACATATGATGTTTTTGCTGTTTAAAATGTCGCGCCCCTGTTTGGAGCGGAGTGTTGAAGCCTGCCCCTCCACGTTTCAGGAGATAATGGTGAGTTGATCTTTTGATGCCAATTTCCCAGCCTAAATGGGCGCTGTGGTTTGCCTGGGAAAAGGTTCCCTTGTGCTAGGTAGCATGAAAGGAGTTACTGCCCTTGGTAGCTGAGTACGTGGTTGTCCCCTCATGGTTCTGGGCTGCAGATTGCCAGCTAATAATCCAATTATTTTCGCCACAGAGGATCGTTAATGGGTTGGTTGCCAGTGATGTACTGTCTAGCCAATCATGGGTAGCGCCCCAAGCTCCCTTCAGTATACATCCTCTGGGAGGAGAGCTGTGGTCCTCAGTTAGGACATGAGGATAGTTCCTTGACTTCATGGGCTTGAGTTCTATGCCCCGTTCATCAAAATTGGAGGCCTCTTTAAGAATAGCGTCTCTAGTGGCTATTGAGTCCCAGTTTGTAATTGATAGATTCGGGAGCCCTTGTCCCAGGTTTGTGGGCAACTTCTACTGAATGCAGTTCCCCTGAGGTTAGATGCTTGAGGGATGATATGTGTTGAAATAGTTTTAACAATTTCCCTCTGTTCAAAATGTCCCCAGGCCCACTAGAGACGTAGTGAGGGGTGAATATTAAGCTGACTGAGGGGTTTTCTGCCTTTGTTTGCCTGTCCCCTTTAATGCAGGAATGTGAAGGTTCTACTGGATGGCCTTCTTCTTTATGTTCCCATAACGCTGGGGTCCTGGGCACATGATTTTGGCCGGTCCTCCCGTGTGTGTAAAGTGGGGTACTGTGGCTGTGCCCCCATGTGACCTTTTTTTGCACGGTTGGTTTCATGTGTTGGGATATGCTAGGATTTCTTGTAAGCTCCCACTTGTTTGAAGTCCCACTCAGCAGGTTTTCTTGTGCCTGTTCATTGTCCCTCATAGATTCGACCATCATATGCATGAAGATTCCATGAGGAGGGTCGGTTTGAATTGAGGTCGACGTTGAGCTAGCAGAAGGAGGCAAGGTGGAAATAATGTGTGCACCATTATGTGCGACTGGTGTTTCTGTACTAGACAGAAGGCCAGGGACCGTGGTTTGAACTGCATATCGGCTCGGATGGTGGTGTGCTCTCTGTTTTTTTATGAGTTTTTCTGGGCTGGACTGGTGTATTGGTGGAGTATCAGCCAGGGATCCGAGCGTGGCCATTGTTTGTGTTGGAGTGAATAGCAAGTCACTATGTATTACGTGAGTTGGCTCGTCTGTGTTTGGAGTTCTTTGGGTGCTCTGAAGGTTTTCAAATATGGGAGGCTGATCCTCTTTCTGAGTACTGGCCACTATATACTTGACGTTAGAATTGTTGGAGTTCGTGCTGGTGCGTAGTTGGGATCTCTTATTGAAAATGGGAAAATATTTGACCAGCTTTCCTTGTTGTAAGATTGAGCCTGTTCTTGTGCCTGGTCCTGATGTCATCTGGAACCTTTTTTGTAGGCGCTGTTTTTTGGGAAGTTTTTTCAGCTTCTTTTTTGATCTTCTAGATAAGAGAGGCTCCCCAGAGACATGGGCGTAGGGAGATTGCTGGGGGCTGAGAGAGGGCTCTTCTGTCGAGTGAGCATTAGGAGCTAGGTAGATGGTGCTCACTGATGAGTGTAATTTTATGTACGAGCTTGAGGTTGCATTGGAGTGGGCATTTGTTTCGGTGCATTCGTTACAGCAAGAGGATGCCGGGTGGTGTGCTCGTTCCCCTGTGGGCATTGGGGTGCTGGTTGTTGCCTCTCCATTATCCCTTTGAGTGTCCGCCGGTAGAAAATTCTTCTTGACATTGTCTAATAAGGCCCACAGAATTTCCGGTAGTGAGGTCAGTTTGTCCATTAGTTGAGTGCAAGAGCAAGGTTGGCCCACTTCCGTCTGATCAAGTTTGAGCTCGATCATAGTTAGCCTGTTCCCTAAGATCACTAAGCTTGTTGCTATTGACTGGATGAGGTCGTTCTGGAGCTCCATTTTCTGTGACTGCCAGAGCAGAGCTTTGGCTATTGTGTCTTGTTTATAAAAGGAGAAATCTTCCCTGTTGTAACCTGCTGGGCTTCCCAAGCTGACTTGGTCATTGCTCTCTTCATCCAGGTGGAGATGCAAGTGATAATTAGTAAATGTAACTCGCGTGGTGACTGGCCTTGGTGTTTGCGATAAAAATGCTTCCATTTGTGCATCTATTTCAGCTTCTAAAGTTGTTAAAAATTCCTGTGATAGGGCCTCCTGAACAAATTCAGGTGTATTCCGGTGATTCTGCTCGCCTTGTAGGGCTTGTTTTACTGAAAAGGCTGGAGAGACTGGCGGACTTAAGTGAGTGACCGGCCCCTGTGCTAAAGGTCCTACATGGACCTACGCTATTATGGAGTACATATTTCCCTCGGCCAGTCTGTTTAGCTCACAAACTTGATGGAGTGTAAGGTGGGAATTTGATGTCCTTAGGTCACCCCCTTTAGGCGGGCCAGCTCTGGGCTCAATGAGACTCCCCTATTTGAAAGTTGGGAGCACCTGGTTGCATTTGAGGTTAACAATGGGGTGTGAAGGGTGAATGATTCTTAGAAAATAACTTTGGATGTTCCCCCGTAGAAGAGGGCGCAGAGATGTAACTGGCAGACCTATCTTGGGTGGGCTCTTCTTCAGATTATTGTCACTTTCCATTTTGGGTTGCGTTGTAATTTTCGTTGTTGGTTGAATGTTTCGGTGTACGCTACTAGTACCCAAAGGGTCAGTTGAGGGACTGTCTTGCCCCCCCTTCGACAGTGCCTGAGCACTCACTCACATGGTCTGTTTGCCCCTTACTAGCTGTGCTTCTGCCCAGACACCTCTTTTTGACCATCCTTGTTTGGTCTTTGGTCTTGGTCTTGGCTGCTAATTCCTAATGCCTGATGCCCCTTTTTTTTTCCCGGGTGTCTTCCCAGGGTGTCTGTATTACAGGTGCCGGCGCAGTTACTTTTGAGATGCCGGAGATGCAGACTAAATTCTTCAACATCGTCCAACCACCATTAGAGGGCTCGCCCTCTGGATGCCAGCTGCTGGCTGGACAAGGCCCCCCGAAGGGTGCCCACCTAAGGAAAAGGTGATGGCTGTTGGCTGTTGGAATGTTGGACCAGGTATAGGACCAGGAGACCTGGGCTAGGGGGCTAGAGCGCTCGGGCTGGAGGGCAGGTGTCCACTCTACCCCTCCTTCCTAGGGGCAAGTTTGACTGCTGAGACTCCTTTGAGTCCGCTGCTGAGGCTGCTGCTGCTGAGGCTCAGGGAACTGCTAGCCAGGCAGCGTGGCAAGAAGTGGTGGCAGACACCGAAGCAATGACTTGTTTTATAGGTTTTATAGTTTCCCTTGCAGGTGGGATGAGTGGGTAGAGCCGAGTTCCACTGAGTTTTTTACCAACTCCGTGGAGCTCCGTGTAGTGGCACTACACCAGCTCTGCCCGGAGTTAGTATGGATGAGTGAAAAGAAGGATGTAAGGATGGATGAGTAACAGAATCCATAGATGAGTGAAAGGGAGTGTGAAGAGCAGGAAGAAAGGATGGATGGATGGATGAAATGGTGAATGGACAGATGCGTGACTGGGTGAATGGATGGATGGATGAATGAATGGATAGATGGATAAATGAGTGAAAGGGTGGATGGAGGGATGGATGAGTGAAAGGATGGATTTAAGGATAGATGATGGAACGGTTTGGAAATGGTTGAATAGGTTTGGATAAGGATGGGCATACAGATGGAAAGACAGAATGAATGGTGAAAGACTGAATAATGGATGAAAGAATGAATGGATGCCACACCCCTGGGTGACTCAACCCATCTTCCCAAACCGACACATGACGTCAGGCAGCAAGAGCGGAACTCGGGCTCCTTCTGCCTGCCGAAAAGCAGAAACAGATTCCTTGTATGGGGCTGTGGTACCACAAGAGACGTTCCACTGTTGTGCCACTGGGCAGCGCTGTTCTCATGCCACCGGGAAATGGCGCAAGCAGCTCCCACCAGCCCCAACTCCATGAGAGATGCATGACGGCCCTGCTCTGTACAGTACTTCTGCAGGGAAAGGCGGGCAAGACAACATAACCTGCACTTGCAGACAACCTCACCGTCGTCACTCAAGTCCCTTCCACCACAAATGATTTTTCTTTTAAAATGTTGCACCCCCTAAGAATATTGCACCCGGGGTAACCACCCTTATAGCCCCACCCACGCTATGCCACTGCCTACCAGTATGGATGGCATCTGACTCTTACACCTTGTAGCCCTCAATGTCTTAAGTAACATTTCCTATACATTGACTTTCACATTTATGAGTTATTGTCTCAATATAATATGTGTGTGATGTAACGCACTCTGACACCCTGCCGTACATACTTCAGAGGAGTAGCTCTCATTTTGATTTAGATACCACGCAGAGGCACCTTGCATGGCTTTGAGTGGCCTCATAAATCATGACTAAGGAGATGCAGGGCAAATCGCTGCATGGTCTTACTCTGCACCCCGGCGGTGTTCTATGGGCGTTGCAGTTGGTTTTCCCATGTAACACCAATGGAATTTGATGCTGCCCCGAATTTACAAAGTCATGTAAACCTGGGTAAGCTCCAAATCCATACACTTCACAAGATGACGCTTATCGGGGAGAAATATTTTCATTTCTCCTCATTGTTTCCTCTTTCTATGTGTGCTGCATTCAGTAGCACATATAGAAAAAGGAAAACACCTATTAGCATTGTTTTTGTGCAGGAAGGTGCCACTTCCTGTACAAAAAAAATCCTGCATGCAACGAAGGCACCCTTGCACCATGGTGCAAGGGTGTCTGTGTTGGCACTAGGCTGCAGAAACAGCACCAGGACAGGGTGAAAGGACTGGAATGCACCATACTGCAAAAATATGATGCATTCCTGCCCTTTCACTTTGGCACAGGGCAGCTCAGCAAGGTGTCTTGTTGCACTGCCCTATGCCAAAATCCCATAAATAAGCCACCAAGAGGCAAGCCAGTTGGCGTGTACACCCTAAATGTGGCCTAGATTCTTATTGGAAATGTAGAAGCATTATAGACTATTAAATCAAATGCAAGCCGTTTTTATACAGTGCTCACGTATTTCAAGGTGCTGCCATGTGCATTAATAACATTAATAAAAGAAGGTATAGTGAAATTAAATCTTGCCTAGGATTGCACAATTTAGTCAAGCAAGGAAGCTGGGATTGAACTCAGGTTTTCTGGGTATCATTATGAATTTCAGACACTAGATGTCTATTACTTTCTCCTGTTTTACATCACAGGCCAATGCTTGTTAATTCTTGCTGCATGACGTTAGATTGTGAGTGGCAGTGAAAAGCCTCAAGCAAACTTGGCTCTTTTTGGTCTTAAGGGCCTAAGAGGACCTCAAGGTGAGCCAGAAAAAGGCATCTGTCTCAAGCCTGGCTTGAGCCTTCAGTCACTCAACCAACTCTAAAGCCCACCGGACATGGATTTGAATTTGAATTCCAACAAAGGCATCTTACCTTTTCATCTTTCTGGGATCGATAACATAGCTAACTCAATCCGTCAAAACAATAAAATATCCTGTAGCCTGTATAATGAGATCACAAATGTATATATTTAATTAAAAAAGTTTTCAATCAATGCTAAGTCTACCATGTGTTGTATACTAGAACCCCTATAAACAAAAGTCTCAAAAGTACAGAAGGGTATCAGTTACGTTGTTTTTTTAAAAATCACAGTACTTGCAGATATCTTAATTATGTGGTGTGCTGTGGAGTAATGGTTAGTCATTCAGAATTAGGTCCAGCTTTAAAAGCACCATCAATGATGCTTTTCAAAAATGTTTGAGATATATTTTTTAAAGTGCTGTAGTGTGTAGTGCCCACCTTTGTACCATGCTTGAAACTTTGTGGTATATGAACTTAAGTGGTTAAAGCCACCAATTATGTTTGGCCTAGTTAATTTCGAAATGTATGGTAGCTCCTGGTACAGCACATATACACATCGCAAGCCCCACAACCACAATATTTCCTCAGGTAAATTTCAATAGGTTTCCCTTGCCAAAATGTACCTGGAAAAAACTTTGGTGGGGGATAAGTGCCTTCAAAATAACAGTGCATGCAGGTTTTGGTGCAGAGAACACTAAAATCTCTATATTGTGGCTTATTTTCAGACAAAACCCGCAATTGATGCTATTTATCACACCAGATAAATTGAGACCCCCTCTTAGTATTTAATTTAACATGTGCAATAGATTTCACACTCTCCTGCAAGGCATTTGTAATTAGGGCCTAAGTAGAATGACATAGTTCGCAGTACAAAATTGTGCAGTCCTAATGAGCATAATTCTCAATGTGTTTTTGGGAAAAGATACATGCATGCAATACTGTTAGATACACGTAAGCTTGGAATGGAGCCAAGAGGAGTGAGAGATGCAAATACCTACCACCAGTATATAGGTGACTGACTCAACTTTGTGGGGTTGTTAGGATTTGGGACTGCTTTGCACTAGGAGTGTCACCTTTTACATAATAGCCAGGTCTTTGCTGTATCTCTGAATTTGGGGTGGATTTGGATGTTTCTTATCTTTGCAGGTAGTGAGTTTTCAAATGTTGCTTTCTGGACAGAGAAGGGAATTCCATCAGTGTGTAGCTTCCTGAAGGAAATGAATGATGGTGAGATGCCAGTTTTGGGGTCAGAGTTCTACTCTGTGTGTATCAATGACACTTTGTTTAGATTCCCCTGTTGGTAATGAAAAGTGATTTGAAAGAGGAACATCTGACCAAGTAATTTGAGAGCAGGAGATACTAGGGCAGGCCAAGAAGAACCCCTTGGAAGCAGGAGCTGCCTAACTTCTACATAGGGCCTCAAGGCATACCTCTCATGATCCTAGCTATACTTGTTACATTTCGCTGAAGAGACAGCAGGTGGGAATGTGGAAGGGAGAGATGACTTCTTTGAGGACAGAGGTCAGCATGGTTGTCTTGTCTTCAGCAATAGTTTATAGGGCAAAAGGCTATGTTATCAGGAGGGGCAGTGCTTAAAATGTATAATACTTTGTGAAGGTATTTTCTGTCTCTACAGAATTGCTTCCTGCTCAGATGAGCCAATATGTTAACTCAAATGAAGTTGGGATTAGGTTTGCAGGGCCTAGCGATTCTGCCTAATTTACTGCCTGCCACAACAAAGCAGAGACTAGCTTGTTTGAAGACCAGTCTTTTTCTCACCCTTTGATTACTCCAAAATGTTATGCAATTGTTCTAATTTAGACCTATCATTCTTATTAGATGACAGACTCAAGCATCCAAAGCTCTTTCTGGGATTACTTCATCATACTGCTGCTAAGCTTCCACCCCAAGAAGTCTTATTGTATACATCATTTGCTTCACACAAGAATTCAATAGAAATCTGCAAACATTGTTATCAGTAAATATATTCTGTTACCAATTATTTTCACAAATGTTATTGCTATTTAACAATCTGCCCCCATTTGTTTTCAGGGGTACGTTGCAGATTTGAATGTCAGACCTGAGCTGCCATGGCATCTATTCACTAAAATGGCAGCAATATCTGTAGTGGCATCAAAGTTGGATCCCTTTACCCATGCTTAGCTCCACAACAGCTACTTATTTGCTGCCCAGTGGCTAGGTAGAGGATTGGAATGTAAAAAATACATAAGACTTTTAAAGCTCTGTTTATTTTATGACCCTTTCACTTAGACAAGGGGTATTGAGTACAGTGCGATGAGTGCCAAATGCAAAACGACTTCAACATCTCTTACCCTTGGTAATCCCAGAATTACACCGATCTGTGATGTGGCAGTATCATCTATAATCAAGCTTGTGTGCTCAGTTTCTATCCTTAATGTATGTTGTTCAAGCTAAATGACTACCCAAGCATTTCAAATTCAAAAATATTTCGTGGGAGCTGTCACAAAGTACCAAATAATATATATTCAACATTCTTTGTGCAATAGAGCTAGTATATGTGACAGCTTCCCCCAAACAGCTACAAAGCTGTTTACTATACTAAAATCATATTCTGAAAATAACATAAAAGTATTGTGTGCCGGTAAATGAAGCAAGAACAGAGCAGTAACTAAATAAATGTGCTTAAAAAGCATTATTTGCTTCCAATTTTCAAAACCTTCCTTCGGTGGAAGGATGGTGATATATCTTGCCAAAGATTTGTTTAAGACTAGTTAGGTTGACACAACTGGCCCAGAGTGTTTGAAGTGTTGCTCGAGATTGGACCCAAGATTGTGATGTAAAATGGAATCTGGTGTTTCAAATTGCACCAGGGTTACTGGCAAAATGTGTATTAAAATAGAACATTTGTCATTTACTGTGCTAAAATTAATTGAGAGCCCCAAAATCATGTTATGCCAAGAATAATGTTACTGACCCTGTGTGCTTTAAAATGCACTATTTGCCACATGTAGTCTCAAAGAATGACTCGGCGTTTTATGCACTACATCGGAAAAGCGAAGGTAGCCCCTCACAAGTAATTTTGATTAGGCTCTTATGATGTCTCTGTGTCCACTAATCCATGTGTTCGCCTTCCCCGAAGTTTGAGTCAGTTGCTCCCCTGGTGCTTGTGGAACTGTTTTATGGTCTAATGGGCCCATTTTTTGTTGATTTCCCTGATGTTAAAATAAACATTGCCCGCAGCAAGCTCAAACCCATGCAGTCTTCCATACCTTGAAAAACACATGTACGGTGTCTTTACAAGTTCAAAACTGCCACAATGTGCAATCATTGGCCACATTTTTAGCAACCTAATCCACTAATGGGGTCCACTTCTATTTTGGTGTCTGGGCCTATTTTCTGTCCCAGTCCAATCCTGACAACCGTATTAGGATATTAATTCTCTGAACCTTGAACTAGTATCTGTGAGTCTCCAATCAAAAAGTTCCTACTTTTTTAGTTTGCTGTAGAATGGAGAGACCATGATGTAAAAGTTCAGGGTCGACGGAATTTTATATACATTAATATCAGTCATGACTACACAGTTTCTTGTGCGAAAATTACACCATCACAATTGAATCCTGGGGTAACGCTTGATTTTTGTTTTACCACACATATATTTTTATGCTTTCAAGGTATTATTAAAGCATTATGTGGTTGCAATGACACAAATCCCTTGTTTGAAATGCAAATCATCAGAGTCATGTTTATTGTGTTCCACGGCACCCTTACTCAAACTCTCACAGCCTTCCTTTACTTAGGGCATTATTGCTCAGACAGACTTTTCAATGATTCAAGGAGGTTTGGGAGGCCAACTTTTTGTTGTAGACATAGTGCCAGTTCAATGGTTAGAGAGAAAAACATGCAATGATATGATTAATTATTTTGAGTGCGTTAAATCAGTTAATACATCTACTAAAGTTTCTTGCATTAAATCTTTTAAGTCCATGAATTAGTGATATGAATTAATGCCTTCATAAAAACAAGATTTTTATAGTTATAAAAAAATGGATCACTCTGAATTGCTAACATTATGTTCTATTATGTTGTAGTTATGTAGATATGTAGAGTTGGCTATCTCCGAGAGGGTATCCTGCTGCTGAGCAGTTGTGAGTGCGTCTAACCAGCCTAGGGCTTAGCACGTTTAATCGAACAGCTAGGTCTTCAGCTTCTTGCAGAATTCAGGAAGTGTAGCAGAAGGTCGTTCCATGTTTTAGGAACACTGAAGGAGAAAGCTTGAACGCCGAATCTGGTTGGATGTGTGCGAGTAGGAGTTCAGCTCAGGAGAAGTGTCTGGAATGTTTGGAAAAGTTGAGGTATGCATAGCCTAAGTCAAGTAGTGCATTGAAAGTTTGAGTAAGGAGTTTGAAATATGCTTGCTAGTGTATAGGTAGCAAGTGAAGGTCCTTGAGGTGGGATTAAATGTGTATGTGTTGTGGTAGGGTTGAAAGTGATTCTTGCCTCAGAGTTCCAAATGGTCTGCAGCCTTCTGATGAATGCCTTGTTTATCCCTGTATACAAGGTGTTCCCATAGTCCAACCTCTTGTGACGAGGGCGTGAGTGATGTATTTCCAGTGGTTGATAAGGAGCCATTTGAAGATCCTCCTCCGCATCTTCATCAATATTAATTATTAATTAATGCATTTTTACCCTTATTGTGGAACACAGGAGTTAGCTTCTTCAATTTGTAGTAAAGAAGACTATCTGGAAAAATTATGAATAAAAGATGTATTTATTTCTCTATCACCTGGCTGGTCCCCCAGGATTTCAATGCCCTATGTCATCTTCTACCTCTACATGGAGTTCCCTCAGGCTCTATTCCGAGATAAGAGCATCAAAATTCACCAACATGCTGCTGATGGGCAACTCTGTTTGAAAGTCTCATCTGCTCCAGCTATCCAATGCCTCATATAATTCCTGAACCTCATCCAGACCTGAATGTCCAGCACCTACCTGAAGCTCGACTCCTCCAAAACAGAATTCATGTTTGTGGGACTTCGCCCTTAGTGTAGGGTCATAGCCAAACATTTTGCTTTCACTCCTCCTATTTTTGCTGAATTTGTTTCTGTTGGCCTTAGGCTCTGCACATTCACCACTGCTAACTAATTCTAAAGTGCCTGTGCTCTCCCCTCAAAACATGGTAAAATTGGTTCATACCGACTAGACATGCTTAATTTACTTACATGTCCTCAATAAAGTGGTACTATGTGCAGGGCCTGTACATTAAATGCTACTAGTGGGCCTGAAGCACACACTGTGACACCCAGTCAGGCATGTCTCAGGCCTGCCATTGCAGCCTGGGTGGCATTTTAAACTGCCATTTCAACCTTGCAAAATAACCTTTTGCCAGGCCCAAACCTTCCTTTTTAATACATATAAGACACCCCTAGGGCAATTCCTGGACAGCCCAGAGGGCAAGGTGCAGTGTATTGAAAAGGTTGAACATGTACTTTGAAGTTTTACATGTCCTGGTATTGAAAAACTCATGCATTCGTTTGTCACCATTGCATGGCCTTCCTCTCCAATAGGATAACACTGGAGTTACTATATTACATTTAATAAGCTGTAACTTCCAAATGAGAACTGCTATCCAGTTCATGTTTGGTGGCTTTGGAATTTTAAAGAAAAATCTTCTTATATAGCATTGTCAGATTATAAATTACATTGTTGAAAATGCCACTTTGAGAAAGTTGAAGAATTGGAGATTCTAGACCAATGTCTAGAAATACCGAGTGCACTAGGTAATGCCCCAAAGAGGCGTACTCACGTATTCAGAATTACAAACGAAGAATTTTTATGACATTTATACGCAATGTATTGTGAAGATCGTACTCAGTCCTTTGTACAATGCGTCATCAATGAATGAAACACAATTAAGAAAAAACAGTTTGACAATAAACTTCAGGTAAACGGATGAAGTCTTCTGCCTTTATTCTTGGTGAACGCAGATAGCTTCTTATTTGAATGAAAATCAACAGAAAGTTGCTTGTAGTCAGCAGCATTAAATTCTTAAACTTCACAAATCAACGAAAAATCCCAATGCATTTCGGGCTATAGATTGAGCCCTTCGTCAGGGGAATCTACAAGTATAAACATAACTATGTATGGTTTGCAAATGTTACAACATAACATCAACACAATGCTGAAATCTTTTTTTAGTAGTTATTGTGGACTCAAAAGAGGTCAGGGGGTATACATTGTGATGTTCAGCAAACAGAAAAAAGAACGAAACGAGAAAAGTGAAAAGTAAAAAGACCATAATAAGGATGAATAATGTGCCGTAAAAAACCATGGGTTGAGTCCCAAGCTAAGAGTGGACTAAAAGAGGGAGAGTTCACAAACCCCAACACCAATGTGCGCTGGACGAATCCATTATATTACGAGTCACCCATAACTCAAAAGCGTACCTTAGATTACTGAAGTTCGTAGACTCAAACACAAATACGTTTGGTCCATCTATACACGATGTCTAGAATGTGCCAGGACTATCGTCTATTGTGTCTGTCTGTAATCCAAAACACTCCATAAGTAAAAAGTAACCATAACCACAAGTGTCGATGAATCACAAGAAACGCTTACCGATTATAAGCCTCTCGTTTAACATCAAACATGGATTTCCAACACGGGATATCTGTAGCAGAAAAAATATATTACTGGCCTCTATTCAATATGACCTGACAATGAAATGTCAGTGCGCAAAAAGTCTGCAAGTGACACTAAATGTATCTCGCTTATCAGAAAGTATATGTACAGAGTCAGCTCTACGAAAAGACACACCGGGTCCTGGCTCGTGAAACACAGCATTGTCACGTGTTTGAGAAAGTTGGCATTTTCCTGCCTTAGCCATTAAGGGCCCGATTCACAAAAGTAATCTGGGACAAAATCCTAACTTTATGACATTTGGTATTCACAATGGCATTTAGGAGTAGTAAAGTTAGGATTCCTAACTTTGCTACTCCTAAAGTGAGACAAAATCCCAACTTTACAACTTTTGGGATCCACAAAAGGCATTTAGGAGTAGTAAAGTTAGGATTCCTAACTTTGCTACTCCTAAATGCCTTTTGTGAATACTGTAAGTCATAAAGGTAGGATTTTTCTCAGTTTAGGAGTAGTAAAGTTAGGAATCCTAACTTTGCTACTCCTAAATGCCTTTTGTGAATACTGAAAGTCATAAACTTAGGATTTTGTCTCAGTTTACTTTTGTGAATCGGGCCCTACGTGCCTGCAGCCTGTCTCTGGACCACATGACTGGGTGTAGCTGACAGTTGAGCTTGGTATATTCCTCCTAGAAATTCATACACAATAGAGGGCATAGGTGTGCCAGTATGGGCCATCACTGGCAGGATGAGAGGGTGGAGCTGGGCACTGTCCTACTTCTACTTGAATGGGCTATAGCCTGCCTCCTCCCAAAGGGCTGCACACACCCCTGTAGTTAGTCTGGAGACAGGGCAGGGGAGAGAGGAAACCTGTGCTCCTCAAAGAAAAACCCCTAGAAGCATTGCACGCTTTGAAAGATGCACTACTTACAAATATTGGACCTCAGACACCAACTCTTCAGTATACTTCTGAACTTGTGGGGACTCTGCCAGGAAGAAGGTCTGCTGGACTGCTGCCATGAGATTGGACTTGCACCTGAACCCAGGACTCCCAGAGTGACTCTAAGTATGGTCTGCTGGTCTCTTGTTCAGAGCCAATTAACAGGACATAACAAGCTCCCAAACACCTGAACCAGCACCCAGATCCAGTTGGAGCAAGCCCCTGATAACCAAGTGGTGCCCCTCAGATTCTGGAACCTTATTGTGGCCCCAGAGGAGCTGAATTGAAGTTTTTTGGCTCTTCACGACCGCAACGGTTATGCTGACATCAAAAACTTTCTGCATGCACTGCCCATTGTTAGAAACTGGGTTTCTGGTTGGCAAAGGTATGCACCAGATATAAACTAAACAATAACCTGTGCTTACCCTCTGGTAACTTGCCAGAGAGCATTCAGACTTATCTGAAGAGGCAATGTGTAAAGTATTTGTGCAATACAAACACACACAGTAACAAAATGAATGCATCACAAAAAGACTCTACATAGGTTTATAAAAACAGGTTATTATATTATAAACAAAACAATACCAAAACGACAAATATCCAATGTATAGAAGTTGAGATATTGAATTTTAAAAGACTAAATACAGTATAAGTACTTAGAAGCAAGTAGCGCTATAAGGTTACTCTAGTTCCTTCTGAAACTGGGCAAAATCAAAGATCGAGCCAAACTTGTGGAAGTGCCGGCTGGCTACATGACCCATGCATGCCCCAGTGAACAAAGTATATTTCCTGATCGCAAACAACAAGATGCATCGATCTTCCATGCAATAAAGGCGATGCGTCATTTCCAAAGATGGGTGCCGGAGTCGAGAGGCGTCGAGCGATGAACTGGATTCTGCCATGTAGTCGAGGGGATGTGTCGATTTTACCAATCTGCAGTGGCGGCAATACGCTGTCCAATGCATTGATCTCTGGAGGCAGAGCGCTGGTTCTCCTATATACAGACAGGAGATGCATTGAAATCTGCGTTTCAAGTATCAGGGCCACTTGCAGTGACCCAGGCACAGGAGCAGAGGTGGAGATTTTGATAGCCCTGAGTCTCAAGCAACAGGAGGCAAGCCAATAAGCCCTTCGAGATAACTTGGAGTGAAGCCAGAGTCCAGTGCTCCTTTAGCAGAGTCAGAGATTAGCAGGCAGCAGGGCAACACAAGAGAAAAGTAGGCCTTGCAAGTCTACAGTCCACCTTTAAGCAGCACAGCAGTCCTTCTGACAGAGATTCAGTTCAAGATCCAAAAGTGTCTGATTTTTAAGAGGTCAGAGACCCAGTACTTATACCCAAAAATGTCTTAAACAGAGGGGGTCGCTGATGTTCACAGGCCCCCTTGCAGTCCAGTCCTGTCTGTGAGGCAATCTATGGGGATGAGGTAAATCAGCCATTTGTGTGGGGACAAGGCATTACCTATTCAAGGGGAATGTTAGCCCCTCCCTCCCTTCCATCCTGCTCAGGCAAGGCCATCAGAATATAGATGAATGTTGATGGGTACTCAGACACTCCTATGCATCCTTTGTTATGGCTGTCTACAGGGTAGTGTAGGAGTCCCCCACCCCAGACGTGTATTGGAGGCACACTGTCAGGCACACAGAGCAGCAAGTTCAGAGAATTGTCCACTTTCTAAAGGTGCCATTTATAAAATAGTAATGTTAAAGCCAACTTCACCAGTATGTAGATTTTATGAATACCATTCCAAACATATGGAAAATGAAAGCGCCCCTCCTCTCTGATCAGGAATTACAGCTTAAATGAGTTTTATGGCATTCCCAAAGCTAACCTATGAGAGAAGTAGGCCTTAAAGTAGTGAAAAAGGAAATAGGCAGCTTGCCGCTACCAGGATATGCAAAACATAAAAGTACATATTCTATCTTTTACTTACATAGCTCTCTTCTCTTGAGGCTACCTAGAGACTACCTTGAGGGGGTATGTGTAATGAAAGGGGAGTTGAAGGGTTGGCAATTAGTTTTAAATGTCAAGTCGTAGTGGCAGTAAACTGCACACACAGGAACTGCAGTGGCAGGCTTGAGACAGGTTTGAAAGGCTACTTCTGCAGGTGGCACAATCAGTGCTGTAGCCCACTAGTAGTATTTAATATTCAGGCTGTGGGTATATGGTATACCACATTACAAGGGACTTACAAGTAAATTAAATATGTCAACCAGGTATACACCAACTACTCACATGTTTAGGGAAGAATCACATACACTTTAACACTGATTAGTAGTTGTAGAATGCTTCGAGCCCAAATGCCAATGAAAGATTCATTAAAACACGGAGGAACAAAAGCAAAAAGATTCGGTGAAGACCACCCTAAGGCTGACAGGTTTAACACTCGCCAACACGAAGTTCCATCAAACCGACTCTTTGCGCTACAGCATTGAACGCTCCACCGCGAAACTCCAGAACAACTGTTGACAACAACAGCAGGATCTTCACGCTACAGGAAAGATCATCCGCAATACCAGGCCTGCTCTTCCTTCTAAATCGACGACTGTCTGCGATACTTCTCTGCTCCTTGTGGGCCCAAACACCATGAACGGAACTCTTTCCACTAAACTGAGAAGGTAACCTTTCACCTGGACTAACCTGGTCCATGAATCCAACCCACGTTCTATTGCTGTTGCCCTGAACTTGCAACTTTCCCCTGGTCTTGCATGACCAGATAGCTGTGAGGGCTTTTTGGCACTATTTTCATTTAAATCTTTCAAATTTGACATTTCTGGTTCTACTGATTGTATTTTTGTTGCTTTAATGTTAAAATATTCATAAATGTTTGCTCTATTTGTATAAATTGCTGTGCCATTTTTCCTGTGTTGTATTTTCACTTTATTACTAAGTGCTACAGTGCTGAAAAAATACATCAAATATTGCCTCTGAGTTAAGTCTGACTGTCTGTGTCAAGCTACCAGAGGGTGGAGCACAGGTTAATTTGTTTTTTTTGTTGTACCCTACGGTGACAAGGATTCTGATTTCGGCTTAAGTAGGTATTCATGACATTTCACAATCCTTGCTCAATGATTGGACACCTGATGGCTCAGACCCCAAGTTTCATTCAATGACAAGTGACTTAAATTCATACTGGACACCATCCTTAATCTCAAGGAACACATTGACAAAACAAAAAGATGGTGTGGTACCAGCTCTCCTTCTAAAGAAAGTGACCATTTCTTGCTAAAAGTGACTTCAAGAGATGCTGTTCAAGCCTTCATATTCTCACATCTGGATAATGGTAATGCTGTGCTCATGGATTCCCAATATCTACTCTCGCCCTCTGAAGGAAATTCTACATGTTGCAGAACACCTCATCCAGGTCCTGATGAAATAAGATTGCATCATTCCCATCCTGATGAAAACTTCATTGTTGGTCATTGCCAGCCTGCACCATCTCCACAACCAGCTGCAACATTTATCAAGCCCTTACAACCAGCACCCCTGCTTCTTTTATAGGCAAGCTCTGACGGGGGACTAATAAGTGTAAAAAATTCAAAAGCAAGAAGCTGCCTTTTTCAATATATGCACCCATATTCTGAAACAACATCCCTGTGTCCATCTGCTTCAAAGTCACTCCAGTAACAGTCAGGGTTGGACAAGCCTTTTATTCCACCAGGCATTTCGCATGTGGGCTGGAGCATTTGTAGTCCAGTTTTGAAAGCCCAGGGCTCCTGGAGCCTCTGTCACTTTCCCTGGGGCTAAATGCAGCAGGCAGAGTGTGGCTTCATGAGTGAGGGAAAGAGAGGGATGGAGGGAGAAGGTAGAGAGAAAGAGATGAGAGTTGGAAAAGAGAGAAGGGAGAGAAAAAGAAAGAAAGATTGGAAGGATGGATGGAAATAAAGGTAGCCTAAGGAGACTAAGGGAGCAGGGCTGCTTTGAGCATTTTTGCCAGGGCCTGAGGGTTACCCACTTCGGCCCTGTTAACAGTAAACTTAGCTCCCAGAATCCAGCTGCCTCTCCCATGACTCATAGGCTGCCTTTTGGCTAGGTCTGCACAATTCAAACGCCACATATATAGCTACATACATGCATGAATTGTGATTGGAGAGTTTGAGTGTGTAAAAGGGAAAACCATATTATCCCTGCAGTCTCACCTTTGGTGTACGGAGGTAGACCCTGTGACTGCCAAGATTGTGAAAATGCATTTGATAGGTGTGAGAAGTTGCCCTGGTATATGCTGTCCACCAATTAAAGTGGGCACCTTGCACCAGTACAAACAACCCTTATGGTGATTTAAGAGGTCAAAGATAACTTTAGAAAGCTATCCAAGTGGTAGCTGTGGAGAACAGCCTTCAGGCTTAGTCTTGAAGGAATGTTAAGCAGCTTGTTTTACCAGAATGCAACCTTATAGTATTGGGTAAATGAAAGGAGAACCACACAGTAGTTATACAAATATGTATTTATTGATATAGCACTCTCTAGTACAACACAGTATCTTCTACACGAAGATATTCACGAAGCACACAATACTGTAGCTTAGAGACAATAGTAAATAGCACTAATATACAGTGGGCTCCAGGGGAGACCAAACCATATACCAAAATAGTGGTATAAGAACCACAACTCAAGTCAAGACAGTGTCTAGAGGACGTAGAATTGCTGGGACCCCAAGGAACCACCCAAGGTGAGTAAGTAGGGACTCCACGGAGGACGGCTGCAGTGTGGGAACATGACCCCATGCTCCGTACAATTCTATGGGGAAGTCAGAGTTTAAGTTTTAAAGTTTAAGAACCCTTCATAGTGGACTTTCAAGCAACCCCAGGGCGGTTAGGAGGTTGCAGAGCCACCCCACCCGTGGGTACCGTAGTATCAGAGTTACCTATCCCAGGGAAGACGGGTACATAGGTCTGAAGTGGCGTCAGAACCTGCCGTCGATCTCAATGGAGGACTTCGAAGAAGAGCAGCTGCTGGAAGGAAGAAACGTGTCCATTGGAATCCAAAGGTGGATTCTTGTTTAAGAGTACCTGAAAGCAGAGAGGACAGAGTCTGGGTCACTCAGGAGTGACAAGGGGGCTCGATAGACGAATGCCCACCGATGTCAGGTGCTTCAGGTGCGTTGTGGGAGTTCTTGACTCTGCAGCCATGGAGAAGAGGAGACGTCGAGGCAACCAGGAGCTGGATGTGAGCTGTCCCATGAAGGATGTTGAGTGCTGAGGGGTCGGTGTCTGGCGGGAGCACCAACAAGCCTTGGCAACGGCAACCCACGCAGAAGGTCAAAGAAGGTTACAGTTCAGCCCAGCAAGGTCCAGGAGACTCACCAAACACAGGGGAGTCAGGGCAAGTCTGGAGCAACCAGGAGAGCCTAAGTAAAGCAAAGTTGACTCTCAAGTGGACTCACCGACCTGAGGCACATGAGTCGCGAGAGGACCTCAAGCGATTTCACAAAGCAGCAGCCCATGGAGCACTCCATGTGAGGAGGCCAGAGTTCTTTGTAGGAAATGGTGCCAGAGGTTGGGGCTACTCAGAGCCCAGTGCACTTGTATGGGAAATACCAACAAGCATATGCACTTGCAAATGAACCCTGTGCACAGGGGTACGGGCATTGCAGCCCCCACAAGGGATTCTGGGCTCAAACTTGGAAAGAGTGCACTTTGGACCTCGTGGGACGAAGAACCCCACCTCTTGTATTGCTGGAGCCTTCGGAGTCTGTAAGAGCTCAGGAGCAGCAGACCGGTCAGTCGTGATAGGGTGCCTGCGGTTGCAGGGGAGTGACTCTTTCACTCCAAGGGAGATACCTTCGGTTGTCCTTGATGCTCCACTGGTCCTGCATGGAGCGTGTATGGTGCACGGGCACAGACAATGCTTCAGACTGAGAGGGAGATGATGTCGGTCCCAAACGAAGTCCAGAGTGTCCAGATGGTCGAAGTTCAGTGGTTTCTTGTTCAGAATCTTGTCCACATCGACTCTAAGGTCCTACAACCAGGTAAGCCCTTTTGTACCCACGGGAGAGGGTTGGACAGATTCAGGGGACACTCCCAGGGGAGGGTCTGGACAATGGGAGGTTACTACCATGTCCTTTGTCCAGTTTCGTGCCAGAGCAGGAGCCAACGGCCCCCAGGACTGGTTTGAACTGGACTATGCACAGGGACACCAGATGTGTCCCTCATGCAGACTTTCGGTCGCTGGCAGGCACACCCACCAAGCCCTAATACACTAAATCCTGTCTGGGAGGTGGTCACAACTACCTGTGACTGGATGCCTATTGTTCTGCCTTCCCTTGCTCAAGCTTGGGTCAGCAGCAGGAGGGCAGAAATGTGTCTCTAGTCAGCAGCAAGCATTTTGTGCTGCCTGGAACTAGAAGGCTGGTACCGGGAACGCCAGGGACCCAATGAAGCTTGCTTCTGAGGGGTGGCATCATACCTCCCATACCGGTTACCAGTGTTGGGGTATGATTCCACAACATTTGACACCAAATACAGTAGGGTTACTTTCAGCCATTTAAGAGTTGGTCATCACACAGTCGCAATAATGCCACTCTATATGTCGTAAATGGCTGCTGCACTAACAGCCCGGGAGAATGGACTCCATAGGTTGCAGGGGTGTCCTGCTCATGCAGTGGCACCCTCTCACTTAGAACCAAGCACTCTGCCTTCCGGATTGTTAAGGCCTGCTATGGGGGTGACTTATAGGTTTTAAGTGTAGTGACCCTATATCTTAAGTAGGGCTCCCGGTTTTATGGTTTTTATTTTTTTAACATTTCCGTCTGTATTTAGCCATATTTATTTTGATGTCATTTTATCTGTATATATCCGCATTTATTTTTGTCGCAAGTAAATATAGACGTTGCAGGTAGTATTTTTCCACATTTATTTAAATAGACAGTGCACACGGTTGTTATAGGTTTAGCTATATGTTTATATGAGCCAAATTAAATAAACACGATACAGTCATCTGAAAACTTTGCCAATGTAATACAAGTCACAGTGGTATCACAGAGATTACTTGCGGTAATATCAGTTAGCTGCTGCTGTGTTACAATTTTGAAAACACTGTCACTAGTCATGATTATTAGATGTAAACACAATTTGAATTAAGACGAGTGCACTTGTGCACTTTTAGTGACCTGTCCAAAGATGGCATGAAAAAGCTGTCTACTTTCGTGATAAATTAGAGATATTGGATGCCTCGTTCTTCTTTTTGTCAGTTCCATGCTCCTCCCTTCAGCATGCTCTGTGGTGCGTGTTGAGTATCCACAGCTGAGAGAGCAAACGACTTCCTCTGAAGCAACAAGCTCTCATTTCAGAAATAAATTAAAGGCCTTTATTAGTCCTGCCAGGCACTATTTCTGTCTCATTTATGAGGCCTAAAATATCCAACACCCACGTTACCTGGCAGCTTATAATTCAATTTTTTTTTTAACTAAGTCCTTCGCTAATGTAAAACACATTTTCCATAAATTAGACAGTCTCTGCTTTGAAAACATTGGGCGTGTATCACTTGCCTTATTTTACTTTCTACTGCCTAGTAGAAATTGAACAATTTACTTTAATATAGTAATCCCACACATTTCCTCGCATGTGGTGAAGAAACAATTTAACTTGAAAAAGGGCTTACAGATATGCCCTAGCTGTCTCTGTTCTCTCAGGAATGTTGGTGTTTCTTCATGTGGCGCCAAGTCAAGGAGGAAAGTTTACATTTTAAGGACTGAAAGTATCCGAAAGCTAATGCGACCTAATTTCCCTAATGTGTTGCACTTGACTGCTTGTGTCCGTGGCTGGTGGGCGTGGCTTTGATGGGTCTTTCTGCAAGGTGTGTGTGACCGGAGGTGGATGCAGGAGATAGTGCTATTTCGGAGAGGAGAAGCAAAGGCAGCACAAGCTGCATAGGATTGCCACCCAACCCTGTTCTCTTGGAAAGAGGCCATAGTCTCCAACTCCAGACAAAACCTTGATCCAGACGACTTTGCATCTGGTAGGCTCATTTTTTGCACCACTGTCAGCGAAGCAGTCTATTATCCATTCCCTCCTGCTTTCAGAGATGTCTCACCACCATGATCATTTGATGGTTAAAGCCACTCCGGATCCTAACACGAAACTAATGGGTGACTTAACCAATCATACACACCACCCAACTACAACACCTGGGCATGACTATGGTGGCATGAGCATGTTGCATATGGCATTTTAATTTGGATACGAACATGTAGAGCTGCTTTTCTCTGGCGTTGTGATCAACACACCAGGAGAAATGACTGGTGCATTTGTAGCTGTCTTCTAGATAGCTGTTTTTTACAAGTTCTTGAAGATTGCACGTGAAAGTATGCTCAGGAAGTCCCCGGTCAGCATTCGATACAACTCTATGCCAGTACCCGGGCCCAGTGGAATAACGCTGATGGTGACAGACAAGAATGTTGGCCAACAGATGCTGAGCCTACCGCACATGGCCCAGACAGAGCTACACATCTTCCAGGTGGTGACCAGCTACTTCTTGATGCTGATCTTCATGTCCTACAACGTCTACCTCTGCATCATTGTGGCAGCCGGAGCTGGTACTGGCTACTTCTTGTTGAGCTGGAAAATGGCTGTTGTAGTGGACAGAACAAAACACTGTTATTGATGATGGACTGTGGGCAACATCCTAGAGCGTGCCTCCATAACAACACCTTCACCGTTACCAATGAGATTTGAAGGCTCTTTCCCCGCCTTTTCCAATTGTTTTGGGTTTTTGTAACCGCTTTTACTTCATCACTGAAGCCGTCTACTGTACTAGCAGCCTGGTGCTTGGTCAGATGTTAATAGAGGCCAAAGCTAATTATGCTGTCAACACCCCAGGTACTTTCCAAATTTTGTTCAGATCAAATTAAGTTGAGAGACTTAACCCTTATGTAAACTTGAATTAAATCCCCCTTCACTGGGACTGAAAATACTCTTTTACTTTCAAGTCATCGTTTTACCTAATGCTATTTCATACATGAATCTTCCACTTCAGTGTGTCATGTAATTATTGTTTGCACAGTCCCTGTCAGGAACCCAGGGTAGCAGCCAGAACACAATTCTTAGACCCTTTGCAGGATACCGATTTGCTTACAACAAGGAGAGTGAAACTGCAAATCTGAACATGTTGACATTTATTGCATTAAATACGAGTGATCCTATTCACATTTTTATCTCGTAACAGTGATCTCCTGGGGGAGAGCAGGTAGAACTTGAGTGTAGGGTAGAACAATCATAGTTTCTGAGATCTCGGTCAAAGTGAAATACTTCAGGTTACAGAGGCTGGGAGTTTCAGATCCCCTCTGAACCCTTGCTCAGTTCCAGTTGACACAATACCTTTTTCTTTTTTGTGTTAGAGTTATTGTCCTTTTTATTTAAGATTCTTTTTTATCATTATTTTAGTAAAGGATAATGTGAATCTATCGCCTTTTATAAATGGCACAGTTTAAAGAATGAAGTTGAAGCTGAATGGTGCGGAGATGTGTGAAAGCTTGAGCTTTGTAATAAAGGAACACGGCCCTAATGTGTTTATGCTGCCGGTCCTACTGACCTTTTTGGGTCACACTCATTTTCCCGTGCCTACCAAAGATTAATGGCCCAGCAGGTGTTCAAGTGGGCAGTCATACACTGCAGTGAGGAAGAGGGGCGAGGCGAGACAGTCATGGGCTGGAGCACGGATTGCGAAACAATTCTCGGAATCCGAGAATCCGATTTGGTCATATTTTTCCGTTTCAATCTATAAATACAGACGGAAGAAAAATATTTTTCCGTCTGTATTTATATGTAAAAATCCATTTAAACGGAAAACCGGGAGCCTTAATCTTAAGTAAGTGGTGCATTCACCAACATACACAGGCTGCAATGGCAGGCCTGTAGTTCCATTTTGCATGGCCTCTCATGGGTGGCATAATACATGCCGCAGCCCATGGGAGGCCTCTGGGCTACCTATGCCCTGGGTACATGGGTACCATATACTAGGGACTGACAAGGGTACCTCAGTGTCCAATCTGGAGTGTACCTAAATACATAACATAACAGTTTAGGCAGATAGACTGGGGTCCTTAATAGCAGGATCCCAGTCAGACTAGTCAAAAACCAGCTTAGCACCAGGCAAAAAAGTGGGGGTACACATGCAGAAAGATCCTACCTTCCTACAATAGTCAATTGAAACAAATTCAGGGCAAGATAATTGATGTGTGCATTTTCTAGGACCATTTTTGCACATACTGTCTGTAGTTATTGTTCAATGCTCTTATTGCAGCCTCTGGAGCCCTAGAGGGGATTGATGCATATAGTGTCCTGGGCTACTGATTCTCATTAGTTACTGGGTCTATTTCTGTTGAGTACTCATTCAGTCCATATACTTTCAGGGGGCACCAATTCATAAACTGATACATACACTCCTTTGGGACAAATTATGCCTAGTCACTCTGGCATCATTATTCCTCTTACAGTCTTGGGTCCATAAAGTTCATGAATGTCCGATGCTGTGAATGTTCAGGACTCTCTAAGGGAGTTAAAGTGCATACTATCTGTGGCTATTGATGATCATTACTCTCTGGGGAAAATCATGCTCATTATTGGTGTCATTGTTGCATATATTTTTAAGTGATCAGCACTGTTTCTAATTCCATTCTGGGACCATTGAAGTACAATACTGTTGTGGCCACTGATGCATATTTATGCCTGGGGTCACCAATGCATATTTTTTCTAGTAACATTGATGCACATTATGTCTGGGACTATAAATGAGCATCTGGTGCCAATATTGCTTCTGTGTATTTTACATATTTATGGCCTGATGTAATAATCACATTTGCAAATCAGGGAAGGGCATTTTGCACACCAAGTAGTTTGCGAATGTCATATGCAATGTTTGTCCTACGTACTAACAGGGTGCAATGTAAATGTGAAAAATGATCTGCCTGATGAATATTAATTAGGAAGGTTTTTTTTAAAGTGCCATTATAGGAACTGTTGGTACTTGTTTTAAAGAAAATAAATTACTTCCATTGGGGAGATCAAGAAGCTACCTGCTCCCCTTGAGGATTTCCCAACAGACAACACAATTCCCAAAGGAAAAGATGTCCCATGGGGGCAGTTTCCCTGAGTGAATAAGTTACTACAGCAGCATGTCTGTTGCCTTCATCGACCTCAAATCGGCTTTTGATCTGGTTTCTCGTAAGAAGTTGTGGCAGGTCCTTAGTGACATGGGCATGCCCATGGACCTCCTGGCTCCACTAATCTGTATACATGAGGGAAAGTATGCAAAGGTTCTGAGGGGTAGGCAAGGCAAGTTGACCAATAGGTTTTCCATTAACAAAGGCATTCGCCAACGCTGCGTCTTGGCTCCCACCCTGTTTGCCTTATTTCTTAATGACATTGTCCACTTTCTTTCTAGTTTCCCAACTGACTCTCCCACTCTCTCTGGTATAAAATCACCCATACTGTTATACGCTGCTCAGGATATTTTGATCTCCGCCAGAAACGGATTAAATCTATTGGTATGCAATTGGGGACTCGAATCAGCTGTTAACCCCTCAGAAATCTAGGATAAGATTCAAGATTAGGTAATCCATGTGCTGTTGCTCCGTTTTTGGAGCAGATGTGCGCAAAAAGAGCCAGGGCCTTTGTTGAAACAGAATAATTGAAATAACTGCCCCACTAACAATTGACCTGAGCTTAAACAATGTCCACCTGAGATTTACATTGTGAAATTATAGGGCCTGATAGATCTATAATCCTAAAAATGAATCGCCTGAGCAGATTGATCGTAGGGCCATGTTTTTAAAGTGGTTATTGAAATGAATTGCTAAACTACACCCCACTATGTTGAGATGATTATGTTTTACACTTGCGTGGGTTCGCATTTTAGGTAGATATGTTTGCTCAATCTTTTTTTCGCTTTTTAAGTAAGTGGCATTAACTCACTGCAGTTAACTTCTCTAATGGCTTTTATGATTCAAGAATAAGTGAGAAAATCGATCTAAGGAGAAGAGATAATTGTATCTGTCTTTGTGTTTTTACTCAAACCATTTTGGTATGCTGTGACGCTATGGCTCTCACACCAGAACGAATTTGTATTCATTATTATACGAAATGCATCTCTTTCTGCACTGTTTTATTTGTTTGCTACTATGGCATAATATGTCGAAATACAGCTTGTATTGCTTGATTGAATAAGTTACTACCTACTTTTGAGTGTCGGTATCTGATCTGTTGTTTGCGACTGCAGTTGCTGTCACAGGCCATTGGTGCAGATAATATGGTAATGCCCCTTTCACACCCACTCGCAAAAACTCTTTTATAAGTCAAAAAATACTTTTCCAACTAGTAAAAGAGATTTAGTATAAACAAAGTAAAAAGGTAGTTTGTAGTCACAAACTGTGATTTTATTAATCACAGGCAATGCAACTGCCAGATACCTATGTGTATCAGACTGTGCGAAAAGGTGCATATATTGACTGTTCAGTGCTATTTTAAGTAATATCTATTTTAGTAAGTTTTAAACAATTTTATATGTATTTATAAACGTTATTAGACATATTTTTACAAGTGTCGCTGGTGTCTGCCTGTGGTATATCTCTTCCTTTGCTTTCACTGAATATGCAGATTAGTATTCACTCCTAAAAATTCGGAAGCCTTGAGAAGTCTTATTGGGCCTCTGATGCTCCCTTGGCACAGAACCAATATGAGTACCATCCTTAACATTATGATTGAAGGATAATGTAAAATCCCTGCTCAGAAAAATGTCCAACAGCATGTTAGGGCACCCTGATGTTTAGAGTACTGGGTAGCTATTAATAGCACATAGGTCAAAGTCATTTTCAACAACACCAGCTTTTCCAAATTCTGCATTCAGTGAGAGGAAACTGCCTCCATAGAAGTGTGATTTGTGGTGTATTAGAATATGCATCTGGGGAAACAAGATTTATAGAAAATTTTAAATGAAGTGGGAAAGGTCTAATGTTTTGTATGTAAATATTGTTTGATGCATATTTAAACCAAATTGCGTATTAGCTCCTTCTTGTATAATGCTTATCATTATTAGCCCCCCCCACAATATTTTTGTACTGCTTATGAAGGCTGTGTTGGCTATGTCAAAATTCTAACCTGAGGAGACCTTGGTTAGGTGCAAATCACACTGTAGAAGTAGGTACTGATAAAAGAAAGTTATAGTCTTTTAAATCAACCCAAACACTTAACCCTTAGTAACTAAAGTGGAATTTGGATTTCTCTGACTTTAGGATATATATTACAGATCAGGTTGTAAGAATGAGAAGGCTAATGTCAACACAATTATTAGAGAATGGAATTCACGTAACTGAAAATCCACCATTAATGTTGTATTTAACGGGTTTGTGTGATCATTCCATTGCTTCCATAAATATAGATTCGTTTTTACCAAAGCACCTGCCGACAAGCATGTGAAGAATAGACAAACAAACATGGTTAAATAAAAAAGGAAATATACATGAAGAAGAGGTATTGTTGTACTATTGAAAATGCACAGCTTTTCAGTCAGATTAGTTAAAACAACAGTCTATGATATGTTTTCATGATTCTCAGGTGATTGCACATCTTGGAAATGCTAAGACTGTAAGCAGTAGAATATATTTTGGATGGCAAAGTTCATTTACTGATGGTGAACATTGTGTATAAATATGCTCAACCTGTGCTCAAGGGTTTACATAGTAAACCCATGGGTTTCTTGAGACCTTCGCCTGTTCACCTAGACCTTTGAATACAACATCAATGGATTTTTCATTGAGTTGCCCACAAATCAAGGTTGCTAAGTAACCCTAGTGGTAATCAGGGCGGACTTTTAGAGTGGATTAATGCAAATGTGTTTATATGTATAGAAATTCACTGAAAAAAAACATAGGTTTCAGGGACGTTATAGTTAGAAATTAGCATTTAAAAAACCTTTGAAATTCACTGAAAGAATTATAGGTTTCAGGGACGTTGTAAATGTAAATGTAAATGTATGTGTCTTGTAAAGCGCACTGCTGCCCTGAGGCGTCGTGGCGCTGTAGACCGCTGGGGAACCCGTCCTGGCTATCCCTGTGAGATGGTCCCTCCAGGGTATCTCCAAGGTGAAACCAGGCATCCCCGGCGAATGTGGGGGGCCGTTGTGGAGATGAGGCAAGCTAATGCCCAGAGTTGCCGAGTGTGTTCCTGGTTAGAGTAGGTACCGAGGCGAGAATTATCGAGTCCGTTTTGACCCTGGTCCACGACCCTGCCGCGTCGGGAATTGAACCCTGGTCCCTGGCCGATTCTCTGCTTACGGATCGGCCGCCTCTAACCAGTGAGCCACACCTCTCAAACCGTACAAAAACAGAGAAATTCGAACATTATAGCTAGTAGAGCTAACTATAACTCGCACCTCCGCATTGCACTGCTGATGACGTCACATATTACATCACTCATTATATGGTCAGTGACATCACTGATGACATCACTGGTGACATCTCAAATGACATCACTGATGACATCACTGATTACATATCCAGTGAATGTGTGATTCTGTAAAGTGTAAATATGTTTGATATATGTTAATGCCAAGGTGTATTGAAGAATGAGTTGGTGTATAAGTGTGTGGGTGGAGCATTTAATAGGTGTGTGACTGACTGTATAAGTTAGTGATTAAATGTGTCTTACTGAATGCATGGGTTAGTGACTAAACTGTGTGAATGTCTGTATCAGTCTCTCAGTTGTTGTGTAAGCTGCTGCATGGGTTGATGATTAGGAACATGAGTATCTATATGGGTTACTTATTAGTTGCATGATTTTCTGTTTGGGTGCCTCAGTGTTTGTGTGTGTGGGTGGGTGGGTGGTATGTGCCTTTCTGCCTACATGTGTGAGTGGATAAATTACTGGGTGTATGGGTTCAATAGTGCATGTGAAAATAGCTGTATAGGTGAGTGAGTGTGTGTATCAGTGTGCTGGTGAGTTAATGTATGTCTCATTGGTATATGTGTGAGTAACTACATATGTGAAAGGCAGTATATGTGAGTGTTGGAGTATATAATTGACTATATGTGAGAGTGAGTAATTGTGAGAGTGGCTGTATAAATGAGTGTGTGCTTGTGTCAGTGATTGTATAAGAGAGTAAGTATATGTTAGTATCTGTACCAATAGGTTAGATAGTGAATGTATAGCTGTATAGGTGAGTAAATGGCAGTGTTATTAATTCTTTACATAACTAGCTAGGTGTGTCAATAACTCTATGGAAGAGTGACGGTGTATGAGTGTTTGTATAGGTATATGAGTACATATAATAGTGCTGTATTGATGAGTGACTACATGTATGAGTAACTGTATGGGTGAATTAATGAATGTGTGTGTATTGCTAGGAATTAGTCAGTGGGTATATAGTAACTGCTATTGATTTGTCTATGGTTTCGAAAATGTTAGTCTGTATTTTAGACTGGGTGTATCAAAGGTTATATTAGGGTGTGAGGAGGAGCATCAAATTATCACGTGGATGATGTCATCAGTGATGTCATCAGTGATGTAATTTGAGATGTCATCAGTGATGTCAATGACCATTTCATGAGTGATGCAATATGTGACGTCATCAGGAGTGCATTGCGGGGGTGCGAGTTATAGATAGCTCTACTAACTATAACGTTCGAATTTCTCTGTTTTTGTTAGAGTGAAATGACCAACTAACTATACCGTCCCTGAAACTTATGGTTTTTTCAATGAATTTCATAGGTTTTTTACATGCTAATTTCTAACTATAACGTCTGTAAAACCTATGTTTTTTTCAGTGAATTTCAAAGGTTTTTTAAATGTTAATTTCTAATTATATTGGTCATTAAACCTATAGATTTTTCAGTGATTTTAAATTATCATTCCATTCCCAACCTGGTTAAAACAGCCGATATCGCCAGTTTTCCAGCAATAGCTCCCACCTAAAAACATTGCCGCAAATGAGAGCAACAACTAACGCAGAGTACGTGTTCCTGTACAAAAAAAACACGAGAACACCACTTTTGATATTTTCAACAAGCAGCAAAATCTGCGGTGCATTCCAAAAACAGGTGATAAGCTGCATTAGCAGTAGGAATGTAACATCTGCCTTTTACTGGTGTAAAGTAGGATGACTACCTACAGTGTGAAAGGGAGCCCTTGTCTGAATCACATCTGAAGACCAACACATGTCATAGAGCTACTGTTCATGCACCTCCGACACCCAAGAAGGCCACATAACCCACTGCCACCACCCTCTGGACCTCCCCCGGACCCCCCCCACCTACTACCACCAAGGCAGCGCACAACAGGACAGCGGACCTTCCAAAAACGACATGGCCCCTCAGCCACACAATAGCTGAAAATAGCGAGATGTGGCAACCAAACATGTGTGAAGAACGCAAGTCACCCACCAATAATAATGCACACAATACCAAGAGTACAGTGTGACACATTGGCGCTTGCGGCCCGGGTGGCGGCACCACTACAACAAGGACACCGCATCAATTGATTCCTCATACAGCCCAGGACGGAACCACGCCCAGAGAGCTCCTGAGTCATTGTTCACAGCCTCACACAGGACTGCCATACTCCAGGCCAGCCCGATCCGTTTACACATACAGGGAGGGACAACAACGCTACATGGCCCAGCTTTTCATTGTAGTGATCTGCTGCTCACAGGTCTAATTCTCAGTATGCCACAGCCACTCCCTGATGCCTGGGTTACACCCACACCACACCCATCAAGCACAGGCGTCACAGGACACGTGACCCTGCCAATAAAAATGACTGAACGCACGTGCTTCATGCCATTTCCTTTTCAGACTTGGTGCACCGGCTGCACTGCGGCCGGCACAGGCACACCGCTATGGGACGGTGAATTTCGGTCCACTGAGGTAGGGGCATTGTAAGTGCTGAGCGGGTGTGCAGCCTGCGATGATCCCCCGTTCAGGTGGTCTGGACAGCTCATGTTTTGAGTGCCCTGCTGGACCGCAGTGTAGGCCTGAGCCATCGAACAGTGGGGGCCTACCACCATGTTCATGGCCTCACTGGTCACTGAGTTAGTGGCACCACAAGGGCTGAGCGGGTGTGCAACCTGCGATGATGGTGGGTGCATTGGTATGTCCTCTGCCATGGTAAAATCAAGACAGAGCACCAAATGTGAGACCTGGTGGCCTGCGGAGTGGGGCTGCATGATGTGGAGGATGCCCTTTTCATCGAAAAGGTGAGCAGTGAGGCCTGGGTGTGTAGGGGTGGGCAGACACCTTTGGGCGGCGGGAGTAGATGGGGTGCAGCAGCCTGGGTGCGCAGTGGCGGGCAGACACCTCTGGGCAGTGGAAGTGGATGATGTGCAGAAGCATGGATGCACAAATGCGCGACAGCAATTTACGCATGCGCAGTCGTATATACTCTGCCATTCCGGATTCTGTACTATGTTTCAGATGTGGGAGATTGAGGGCTCCACTAGGTCCCGGCACGTGGTTGGAGACACAGTGGTGGCGTAAAGGTGAGCTCTGAGGGTTTTGTCCACAGTGTGGGCACTCACTGTCCCTCCTCATCTCTTCCTTTCTCTCCCTCACACTCTTTCTCTCTCTCTTCCTCTCTCTCACACTGTTTCTCTCTTTCTCTCTCTCTTCCTCTGTCTCTCACTCTTTCTCTCTCTTTTTCTCTCTGTCTCTCACTATTCCTCTGTTTCTCTCTTCCTCTTTCTCACACTCTTTCTCTCTTTCTCTCTCTCTCTTCCTCTCACTCACTTTGTCTCTCTCACTCTTTCTCTCTGTCTTCCTTTCATTCTTTCTTTCTTTCTTTCTTTCTTTCTTTCTTTCTTTCTTTCTTTCTTTCTGTTGAATGCTGTATAAATGTCTACTATTGGTGACGATTTGTAATACACTCACTCAAGATGGCGCTGGTAGAAACTGTGGCAGAAAGTTCGTCATCCCTGTGGACTATCTTGTACAGGCGAAGTAATTGTGGTAATTTGATATGCGAGATACAATTTGTAACATACTTGTTTTAGATGGCACGTATAGTAGTAGAGGTATTTAGCTCTCGGTTCGTTTTCATGGAATTAGCAGGTGAAGCTGCTTAGCCAATTATGCATGCGCAATGGTATAGACTATAATGGCATAAATAGAGATACTCACTTAAGATATCGCTTACGGATAATTTGGCAGATGTTTCGTCTTTTCTGTGGGCTGTCGACTCTTATACAGACTAAGTTACTGTGGCAACTTGTAATGTGGCAATACGATATGAAACACACTCTTTCAAGATGGCGCTTGTACTAGTATAGGTAGTTAGTCCTCTGTCAGTTACCATGGAATCAACAGGTGAAGCTGCTCAGGCAATTGTACTCGCGTAGCAATGCAGACCGCAATGGTATAAATAGAGACACGTATTTGGGTTACGTCTCACTTACTTACAGGAAGGAGAACCCATGACGCCTACGTGCGATTGAAGGATTGATACGCTCAAAAAGATGGTGAGTTAGGAGGGAATAGGTTGGAGTCAGTGTTTGTTTTTGGGTAATTCTGAGACTTTTTCCATCTGTGAGTCTCTTGACTTAGCCTTTACGTTTTTCGTCGGTAATTGGGTTTGATATTTTGTGTCATTAAGAGACTGGGCTTTGAACCCCCCCCCCCCCGGCAAGGAATGTGGGTAGAAGTCGATGTTTAGCAGCTTATAATTCCTATTGTCTGCTTCCTAGGACTCCTTTGCTTTTTTTCTCTTTATGGGCACTAGATATTAGATTGTGGTAATTTAGAACACGTGACTTACAGCTTTGCGATCTCGCTCTTTGCATTTTTTCTTCCCCTCTTTCATCTTTTTCCTCCCGTAGCAAAATATACTTCTATTTTCTTGCCTTCTTGTTGTTATAGGGACACTACAAAGAATTCTAAAATCGTGTATCCTACCCGGGGCCTTTTTCAGATTTGGATACGGATGAAATAGGAATACCTTTGTGACCTCTATAAGATATACTATTCAAAGGTATTTATTTATCAGGTTACTTTTCTTTTTGGAGACAGAGCATAGTAAGGATGCCTTCTAGAGTGGAAGATAGATGGTAATGCAGAATATAATAACTTTTTTATACAGATATGGAATACTTCTGAATAAATACCGGATGTATCGGGGTTCTGCCCTACAACTAGAAGGATTTGAAGGTGTCCCCTGCTGGTATGTAAATACTGTTTTGTACTACAAGAAAAGTTTATAAAGATCAGAATAGTAAAATGAAAGCTAATATATAAATGCAACTATCCTGATGTTGTTTCTTTGTTCTGATATTGCTAGGGTATCGTCACACAGGAAGAAACTGTGATTATTCTCCTTAGCAATAGCAGCAATTATTGTAGGTCAATATCATTCCTTCATATAGTAAGTATTTTACTTTTAAATTTAGGGTAGGATTAGATTATAATACCAAAGTTACATGTGGGATAGACACTCTCCTTCTCGCAGTATAGTTCTACCTAGACAAAATCCTCCGCCTGTTGTATTATTAGATTATTTTTCAAATAAATCCTTTTTTGTTAGGTAAGGTAATACTTAGTGTATCACTATGTATGCTGGGGTTTTGTATAGGGTTATGTTGTAAGGGATAACCTTGTTTTCTGTGCATTACACTATTTGGTATATGCTGCATATTTGTATTATTTGGTCCAATCGGTGTCTTTTTTTACCTAGTAGTTCTATTTTCTTGGGGCAATGATTATTGTTGTTTTATATATATATTTTTCTAGGAAATCCCAGGGTTTGAGAACCTGTGGTATGAGAAGTAGCGGGTCCTGATGAAGGTGGTTTCTACGTTTTCTTATGCCACCGAAGCGCGTTGACCAAGCCTTTTTGGAAATCCTACAATTGTTGTAGTAGCTCCCCCTAGGGGGTTATAAAGACTGTTAACAACTAATAGGCGCCAACTAGGACAGCTATTGAGATTTATTTATAGGATGTGTATGGTATGTGGATGTGTGAATGAATAGTATGAATGTTTAGTGTTCTCTTCCTGGGTTTTTGATTTGGAATAATACATTTTGTATTAGGAAATTGATATAAACAATGTGTAAAATATAATGATGATGTCATAAATGAAGATTGATTTACATATGAAAAAAATTATTTAAAAAAAAGGATAATTTAAAAATACAATAAACAGGAGTAAAAGAATTATATTAAAGTGGTAAATTGGTGTTGTTTGTTGTAAAGCCCATGTTGACTTATATGCTTTACCAATATTTGACTAAATATAAGAAATTAGAATACAGGTCTTGAGGGAGCATTAGTTGTTAGGTAAAGTAGGATGACTACCTACAGTGTGAAAGGGAGCCCTTGTCTGAATCACATCTGAAGACCAACACATGTCATAGATCTACTGTTCATGCACCTCTTACACCCAAGAAGGCCACATAACCCACTGCCACCACCCTCAGGACCTCCCCCGGACCACTCCCACCTACTACCACCAAGGCAGCGCACAACAGGACAGCGGACCTTCCAAAAACGACATGGCCCCTCAGCCACACAATAGCTGAAAATAGCAAGATGTGGCAACCAAACATGTGTGAAGAACGCAAGTCACCCACCAATAATAATGCACACAATACCAAGAGTACAGGGTGACACATTGGCGCTTGTGGCCTGGGTGGCGGCACCACTACAACAGGGACATCGCATCAATTGATTCCTTATACAGCCCAGGACGGAACCACGCCCAGAGCTCCTGAGTCATTGTTCACAGCCTCACACAGGACTGCCATACTCCAGGCCAGCCCAATCCGTTTACACATACAGGGAGGGACAACAACGCTACATGGGCCAGCTTTTCATTGTAGTGATCTGCTGCTCACAGGTCTAATTCTCAGTATGCCACAGCCACTCCCTGATGCCTGGGTTACACCCACACCACACCCATCAAGCACAGGCGTCACAGGACACGTGACCCTGCCAATAAAAATGACTGAACGCACGTGCTTCATGCCATTTCCTTTTCAGACTTGGTGCACCGGCTGCACTGCAGCCGGCACAGGCACACCGCTATGGGACGGTGAATTTCGGTCCACTGAGGTAGGGGCATTGTAAGTGCTGAGCGGGTGTGCAGCCTGCGATGATCCCCCATCCAGGTGGCCTGGACAGCTCATGTTTTGTGTGCCCTGCTGGACCGCAGTGTAGGCCTGAGCCATCGAACAGTGGGGGCCTACCGCCATGTGCGTGGCCTCACTGGTCACTGAGTTAGTGGCACCACAAGGGCTGAGCGGGTGTGCAACCTGCGATGATGGTGGGTGCATTGGTATGTCCTCTACCATGGTAAAAACAAGACACAGCACCAAATGTGAGACCTGGTGGCCTGCGGAGTGGGGCTGCATGATGTGGAGGATGCCCTTTTCATCGAAAAGGTGAGCAGTGAGGCCTGGGTGTGTAGGGGCTGGCAGACACCTCTGGGCGGCGGGAGTAGATGGGGTGCAGCAGCCTGAGTGCGCAGCGGCGGGTAGACACCTCTGGGCAGTGGAAGTGGATGATGTGCAGAAGCCTGGATGCACAAAGGCGGGACAGCGATTTACGCATGCGCAGTCGTATATACTCTACCATTCCTGATTCTGTACTATGTTTCAGATGTGGGAGCTTGAGGGCTCCACTAGGTCCCGGCACGTGGTTGGAGACACAGTGGTGGCGTAAAGGTGAGCTCTGAGGGTTTTGTCCACAGTGTGGGCACTCACTGTCCTTCCTCATCTCTTCCTTTCTCTCCCTCACACTCTTTTTCTCTCTCTTCCTCTCTCTCACACTGTTTCTCTCTTTTTCTCTCTCTCTCTCTTCCTCTGTCTCTCACTCTTTCTCTCTCTCTGTCTCCCACTATTCCTCTATTTTTCTCTTCCTCTTTCTCACACTCTTTCTCTCTCTCTTCCCCTCTCTCACTTTGTCTCTCTCACTCTTTCTCTCTGTCTTCCTTTCACTCTTTCTTTCTTTCTTTCTTTCTTTCTTTCTTTCTTTCTTTCTTTCTTTCTTTCTTTCTTTCTTTCTTTCTTTCTTTCTTTCTTTCTTTCTTTCTTTCTTTCTTTTTTTCTTTCTCTCTCTTCCTCTCTCTTCCTCTTTCTCTCTAACTCTCTCTTTCTCCTTTTATGGACGCACGACGCGCAATCTTATCTTGCTTTTTGTCTAGCAGGCCTGCGACAATGCGTTGCCATCCTGCAATCAACACTCACCCTGAATTGTGAGCTCGGCTTCACTGCGTGTACACAATGGGTGGGGAGGTTGCTTCGGCACGTGGTGGACCCTCTTCGACACACACCAGTGGTGGAAGGTGAGCAGAGAGGCTTGTTTGTGCAGCGTGGGCAGTCACCTCTGGGCAGTGGGAATGGAAAGGGTGCAGCAGCCTGAGTGTGCAGCAGCAGGCAGATACCTCTGGGCAGTGGGAGTGGATGGGGTACAGCAGCCTGGGTGCGCAGAGGTGAGCAGACACCTAAACTAAACTAGTTTATGTGAGTATTGGTGTATATAAGTGAGTATACGTGAGAGTGAGAGATTGGAAGAGTTTCTGTATAAATAATTATGTGTTTCTATAAGTGATTGTTTAAGAGAATAAGTATGTGTACGTTTCTGTAGAAGTAAGTGTAGTGGTGTGTGTATAACTGTATATGCAAGTAAATGGATGTTTGATTCTTCATTAGCATGAGGGACTATGTGTGTGAGTAACTCTATGAATGAGTGGCGGTGTGTAACAGGATGTATAGGTGTATGAGTACATATGAAGAGTGAGTACATGTATGAGGGACTATATAGGACTGTTGGTGAATGAGTGGATGTGTATGTAGATCTTGGAATTACTGAATAGATTGCTGTAACTGGTATTGGTATGTCCATTTTAAAAAAAAGTTTAGTTTCTATTTTTGCATGTGTGTATCAAAGGTTATATTAGGGTGGGAGGAGGTCTGCCACTCTATCACAAGGATGATGTCATTAGTGATGTAATCAGTGATGTCATTTGAGATGTCATCAGTGATGTCATGAGGGATGTCACTGACCATGTCATGAGTGATGTAATATGTGATGTCATCAGCAGTGCATTGCGGGCACACGAGTTATAGTTAGCTGAACTAACTATAACGGTGGAATTTCAATGGTTTTGTGCGAGTGAAATGTCCAGCTAACTATAACACCCCTGAAACCTATGTTTTTTTCTGAGAATTTCTAAGGTTTTTTAAATGCTAATTCCTAGCTATAATGTGCCTGAAACATATGTTTTTTAAGTGAATTTCAAAGGTTTTTTAAATGCTAGTTTCTAACTTTAACGTAACTGAAACCTATGGTTTTTTAAGTGAATTTTAAAGCTTTTTTAAATGCTAGTTTCTAACTATGCCTACAGAGGTAGGACATGTGAAGAAAGAAGAAAAACACAGAAAGAAGAAAAAGAAATGTAGAAAGAAGCAACAGAAGTCCTCAAAGATGAAGAAAAGTGCAGGAAGAAGGAAGACGCGTAGAAAGAACAAACAGAGGAGCAGAAAGAGTCTTTGTTGCAAAATCATCCTGTACCCTCAACTTTTTGAGATGGGTACTGGTGGTAACTGACTCTGACTAACCAGTCCTAGAGCCAGTGCTATGCTAAAAGACACTTAGAATACAGTAGGGAACACTATGCGTTGGGGTACCTCTGTTATTAGCATGACCTCCTCTGTAATCCCCTAGTAAATAATAGGGTAGGGGGATTAAAACTACCTCTTAAAACGTGCCACAGGGCGTGTTTGCACACTGGTGAAGGGAGGGGGGGCTGAGCTGACGTGTGCAAACACGTCTTGTGGCCGTTTTAATTTGGGGGATAAAGTTCCCTTGAATCCTGAGTGTCCCTTGGGTACAACTAGCCCATCAGGTATCTCCAGTTAGCACCACAGAGCTGCTTTGCAGAGAAAATGGGCACGGCCTGGACCACCTCTCTGCAACAGAGCACAGTGGCACTTACTGGAAGCACCTGGTGGACTAGTTGGCCCCCATGGACCCTCAGGATTGAAGGGGAATTATTTCCCCAACTTAAAACGCGCCATAGGGCGTGTTTGCACATGTCACCTCAGGCCCTGTCCCCTCCCTTCCCCACTGTGTAAACACTCCCTGTGGCCGTTTTAGGTTGGGAGATTAACTCCCCTTGAATCCTGAGAGTCCCTAGGTGCAAATTAGCCCACTAGGTATGTCCAGTAAGCACCATTGCAGAGAGGTGTAAAAAGGGGCACAGCCTGCACCACCTCTCCGCAACGCAGCGCAGTGGCACTTACTGGAAGCACCTGGTGGCTAGTTGGCCCCCAGGGTCCCTTAGGATTGAAGGGGAATTATTTCCCCAACTTAAAACGCGCCACAGGGCGTGTTTGCACATGTCACCTCAGGCCCCATCCCCTCCCTTCACCACTGTGTAAACGCGCCCTATGGATGTTCTAAGTTGAGAGATTAAGTCCCCTTGAATCCTAAGGGTCCCTAGGGTCAAACTAGCCCACTAGGTACCTCCAGTAAGCGCCGCAGAGCTGCGTTCCAGAGAGGTGTAGAAAGGGGCGTGGCCTCTGAACACCTGTCTGCAATGCCGCTCCCTGGCGCATACTGGAGATAACTGTTGGGCTAGTTGGCCCTCAGTATTAAAAGAGAGTTAATCCCCCAACTTAAAACGCGCCACGTGGCGTGTTTGCACAGTGGTGAAGGAAGGGGGCGTGGCCTGAAGTGACATGTCTGCAAACACACCCTGTGGCGCGGTTTAAGTTGGGGAATTAATTCCTCCTCAATCCTGAGGGTCCCTGGGGGCCAACTAGCCCACCAAGTACCTCCAGTATATGCCAGAGAGCTGCGCTGCAGAGAGGTGTTCAGAGGCAACGCCCCTTTTTACAACACTCTGCAATGCAGGCCCGTAGCGCTATCTACAGCAAACTACAGTGTCCCGGGGTGGGCAGCCCGGTACACTGCAGGAGCCGACCCTGGGGGGTGGCGGTCCCCAGGGCCATGACAAGGCTCCAGAAGGGGAGCCGGTCGGCCGCCCCCACAATCTACAAAGCCCCAGGGGGTGGTGGTCCCTGGGGCTGAAGGGTCCGTCACGGACTCCCAATTTAAATATTTAGAGGCCCGTGGAGGTGGCGGTCCCTGGGGTGTGTGGGGGGCTTTTGACCCACACACAGGGTATTTTTTTTAAAAGCCCCAGGGGTGGTGGTCCCCGGGGCTGTGGGGGGGCCATGAGCCCCCCGTCAATCTTTTCTTAAAGCCCCGGGGGTTGGCGGTCACCGGGGCTTGGGGGGGCCTTTGAGCCCCCCACCCATATATCTATAAGCCCTGGGGGTGGCGGTCCCAGGGGCTGGGGGGCTATGAGCCCCTCACATATTTTTAAAAAGCCCGGGGGTGGCAGTCCCCAGGGCTTGGGAGGGCCTTTGAGCCCCCACCCATTACTTTTCAAAGCCCCTGGGGGTGGCGGTCCCCAGGGCTGGGGGGGCCTGAGAGCCCCCCGCACATAATTGAAAAAAGCCCCGGGGTGGCGGTCCCCGGGGCTGGGTACATAAACAATATTGCCCCCGGGATTTGGCCCCCCCGGACGCTAATTACCAAGGAAGCATGGTAACCTGCGCTTTGTTTTTTTTTTATCGCCAGGATCCACGCACCCTGCGTGGATTTTGTCGATTTAAAAAAAAAAAAAGAATTTGGTCCCTGGGGTTCCTTGTGGGACCCCCTAAGTAGGCCTAGGGGGTCAGGGTGTTTCTACCCTGCCCCCTTTTTGATTTTTTTGCGTTTTTTTTTCTGCTTTCTTGTGCCTCAGTTCTACCCAGGCATAAGATGGTTGCCAACACTTCCTGGTTTGTAGTGTTGACAACCAATTAGCATACAGCTTGTCATCGGGAGGGTGCGCGGATCCTGCGCGGCCATAGATATATATATGATTTTACATTTGATTTTCTCAGCAACTACTCAACCGATTTACACCATTTAACTAAAAGGCACGACTCTGAACCAAGGGCTACCTTTTTGCCAAATTTGGTGTAATTCCGTTCAGCAGTTCGGGCTGTAGCTGCAACTAAAGGTTCCTATGGAAAATTGCATGGTGAAAACACGTTTTAGGACCCCCTTTTTCTCAGCCCCCGCTTGACGAATCACCCCGAGACTTTCAGGATAGGAGTGGACCGGAGCACCCCACTAGTTTTGAAAATTTTGCGAAGATTTGTCAACCGGCACCAAAGTTATTGGGAATAGAATGTGCCAAATTTCCTATGGAAAATAGGTCCTAACTATAACTACCTACTGGCGACCGCCAGTAGGAAATATATATCCCAACAAACCCTCCTTTCTCCTTCAAGAAGGCTCACCAACACTGGTTGGGTCGCTATTAAAACTGCTTTAATGGTGAACAGCACGATGGCAAGAGGCTACCTAAGTCCAACATTTCTGCTCTTTCAAGCCTTGATCACGGGCGGTAACTCTCTGTAACTTTGAACAGCCCACGTGATGTCTTCTTATCTTATCAATGCGGGCCGTATTCTCCCACAGAGTGCGCGCAGGGAAAAGTAAACAATTCCAAATGAGGACGCCAGCATTTCAATGTCCGAATGCTGTATTACGCACACATTTCATGAGTATCAATAGTCCCTTGGCGCATTTCATTAAGGTAACATTCTTGCACAGTTCGCAATTTCTTCGTTACACTCACTGCTTTCAATAGCACTCCCAGCCTGCAAATCCGGACATTCATCCTTCTGCTCCCAGCTCACCTCACTCCACAACCACATTGCAGGGGGCAAGCAGGTTGGGCTTCAATGAAACAAATACCGCCAAAGTTGCAGAGCAAACCAAGTCCGAAACTTGAAGGGCGGCCAGTGAATCTGGTGCACGGCTTCCAGTAATAATCCCAACAAACCCTCCTTTCTCCTTCAAGAAGGCTCACCGACACTGGCTGGGTCGCTATTAAAACTGCTTTAATGGTGAACAGCACGATGGCAAGAGGCTAGCTAAGTCTAACGTTTCTGCTCTTTCAAGCCTTCATCACGGGAGGTAACTCTCTGTAACTTTGAACAGCCCGCGTGATGTCTTCTTATCTTATCAGCGCAGGCCGTATTCTCCCACAGAGTACGCGCAGGGAAAAGTAAACAATTCCAAATGAGGACCCCAGCGTTTCAATGTCCAAATGCTGTATTGCGCACACATTTCTTGAGTATCAATAGTCCCTCGGCAACTTTGGTGGTATTTGTATTGGCGTAGCTGGGAGTGAAGCAGGTGCCCATCGAAGTTACTTATACTTGTTTGTATAGTACCCCATTGAATGTGAACACATTTTCCAGAAGACATATCTCAATAATTTGTAGTAACATCCTAGTGTGTGCTAACCAGTGTATACTTCTAGATCGAAGGAAATGCTCACACGCTTTCAGTCCGTCTCTGTGCCTAGTGCTCGTATATAAGCTTTCCACGTCCAGACACACAAGCCAGACACACAAGCCAGTAATTTCTGTCCCAATGTATATTTTCTATCTTTTGTAGAAAGTCTTTAGTATCTCAAATGTTGGATGTCAAATCCGTCACATAGTCTGATAAAAAATGGTCCACGTACATGGAAACATTCTCAAACAGACTGTTTTTGGATGATACTATGAGTAGAGGTTGCACAGGGTCCTTGTGTACTTTTGGTAGGAGGTAAAAGGTGGGTATGGTTGGTGTGTCATTTTTTAGAAATTTCTGTTCATCCCAGTTCAAGAGGTTCTCATCTGTCCACCCCTTAAGGAGGTCGAAAAATCTAGCCTGCAACTTAATGAGCTAAGATTTATCTACCTTCGTGTAGCATGTCATGTTGTTGCGCTGTCTCATGGCTTCCTGGATGTAGTTCTTTTTATCCCATAAGACAATGTTTCCGCCTTTATCGGACGGCTTTATAATAATGCTGTCATCGTTTTGAAGACCCCTTATCGTCTCTCTGTGTTCTCGTTAGATTGGAATTAGTAACAGGTTTTTTTAGGAGCTGTAGAATGTCATGATTTACCATCTCATGAATGACATCAATATTATCTCTAGGGATCTGTGGCCTGTACTTCGATTTAGCTCTAAAAAGAGTGACAATGGGTCTGGAAGGATCTAGTCCTAGAGTTTCTACTATAGTGATAATACTCGGGTCAGATAGTTCTATTGTCTGTGTGTTGTGTGCTTCCTGTTCATTACTAAGACTGCTGAGAGTCCTTAAAATTCCAATGTCAGCAATAGAGGGGAATATGGGGTATGCCGTTGCTGCTGCTATAGTTTGATTATGTTGTCTGAATTTGTGAATCTTAAACAATTTTAGTTTGCATATAAAACAATACATATCTATGCGTGTTTGAGTGTAATCAAGGGGAAAGTCTGGACAAAAGGTTAAACCAGTTTCAGAACCTGTTCTTCCATCAGGGTCAAAAGTCTATTAGAGAGGTTCATTACCGTGAGTTCTTGTCCATCCGTTACTTTCCCCTCTGGTTCTGGCCCTTGGTTCCCACGCCAGTGTTGTTGTTCTTTGCTCCGCCGGTCTCGCCTTCTTTTACTTTATTTTTTTCTCCTCTTCCTTGGAACCTCGTTCTTCCTCTTATTGAGTGTTCGTTTGCCTCCTGCATGAGGCGTAGTTCCTTGGAAAAATATGTGATTTCCGGTGGAAAGGAGCTGGTGCTATCTATGGATCCCACATCAGAGCTCAAGCTTGTACCAGACTCCCATCTTATATATATATATTAAGGTACAAGTTATAGTTATTTGTGATGACTAAAACTGCTGAATTTCTATGGCTTTGTGTGTGTGAAATCTGAACCTAACTATAACGTCCCTGTAACCTTTGGTTTTTTAGTGACTTTCTAAGGTTGTTTTTAAGTCTATTTCCTACCTATAAAGTCCCTGTAACCTTTGTTTTTTTAATGCTATTTTCTAATGATAACATTCCTGTAATATGGTCATGTGAGTGGGTGATGGGTGTGTCAGTGCATGTGTGACTGACTCTGTGGGTCTGTATGTGGGTGTGTGAGTTGCTGTGTGGGTCTGTATGTGGGTGGCTCTATGGGTATGTATGTGGGTACATGAGTGTGTGAGTGGGTGCGTGAGTGCCTCTGTGGGTCTGTGAGTAGATATGTGAGTGGGTCTCTGGGTCTCTGAGTGGGTGTATGAGTTTCTGTAATGGTGTGTGAGTTGTTTTCTGGGACTCTGAGTGGGTATGTGAGTGGTTGTATGTGTGTATGAGCAGGTATGTGAGTGTTTGTGTGGGTGTGTGAGTGGGTGTGTTAGTGCATGTGTGACTGGTTGCGTGGGCCTGTGAGTGAGTATGTGAGTGGTTTTGTGGGTCTGTGAATGGGTGTGTGAGTGAATGTACAGGTGTGTGAGTGTGCGTATAAATTGTTGCATGGTGATTACATGGGTGTGTGAGTGAGTCTATGAGTTGTCCTCTGGGTACCTGTGTGTGTGTGTGAGTGGGTTTCTGGGTTACTGAATGAGTGTGTGAGTGACTGTATGGATGTGTGAGTAGGTTTACGAGTGCTTGTGTGTTTGGGTGTGTGAGTGAGTGCGAGAGTGGGTCTGTGTGTGGGTGTATATTTTTAAATTGCGGTCTGGATCTGCATCTGCCATGAATTCATACGGTGGGCCACGCTGATCACCGCAGTGGATCCAAAGATCCTCATGCATGTAAAAAAAAAATTCCACAATTTCTTCCCCTATGAAGGGCCCCTCACAGACCCCTCAATCAGTCCCATGGGATCAGGATACTGCTCTCCTGACCCCTTATATCCTATTTTCACTCCCCCTCCATGGAACCCTGTCTTGATTGACAAAATGGCAGCCATAACTTTTCTCTCAGGTTGCAGCCAGTCAATCACAGCATTGCTTTTGGAGAGTGGATCCGCATATTCTCCACAGTCGATCTGCAGCTCTAGATATACAGACATCGTTTTTCTATAATAACTCCAAAAGATCCAAACAGATTTTCACCAAATTACAAAAAACACTCTTTATGGACCAAACTCTAGCTGTCTGCCAAATTTGGTGTGATTCTGTTCAGCAGTTCAGACTGTAGTTGTGTCTATATTCTATATAGGAAAATGAATGAGGAATACATGTTTTGGGACCCCCCCTTTTTAGAAATGTTTTGAAGATTCGTTAAACAGTGCCAAAAATTTTAGCAAAGCAAAAAACGCTTTTCCTTTAGAAACTAAGTCCTATCTCTATCTTCCTACAGGTATATATATTATATTTAAGAGGAGGGGGAATACCTGTAATATTTTAACACAAAGTTGCTGGCGACACCACCAGAAACCAATGCATTCACTCACTATGGATGCAGAGATGTGAGTTATCCAGCTTGCATCTGCAAGCCCAGAGGCTGTGAAGCCTTTCTCATGGGTCTTGGAGCAAGCCCAAACATAAACACTACATACTTTCCAAAAGTGCAAAAAACACTGAAACAGGACCAATACCAGATGTTTTTACGCCTGACACAGTGGATGACATCTTCCAGCATTTAAATCATCACCAAATAGATATTTTTGCTGGTCATAATTAATTTTATGAATATTCAAGCCCCTCAACTTTTCATTCCTTTTAGAAATTAATAGTATGCAGTACAATATTAGTCATGAATGGAACCAGGGTATGTGCCTGTAATTGAAACTCATTTTCTGAGAATACTTTGGGCCTGATTCACAAAAGTAAAGTTCAACTTTTAGTCAAAGTTTAGATCAAATGTCTAACTTTACTACTTTTTGGTATTCACAAAGGTTAGTTATGAATAGTATCTTTATGTCCGCACTCGAGCGGAGATTTTCCCCGAGTGTGGATATTGAATGAATGAATGAATGAATGAAACAGTATTCGCAGCACACTTAGGGGAAGAGCCAGGTGTTTAGTGATTTCTGAAAAGCTAGATGGCTAGATTCCCTATGTAGGCTGAGGGGGAGAGTGTTCCACAGCTTTGTGGCATTAAAAGATTAGAGGCGACCGCCACATCTGGCTTTTTTAATCCTGAGAACAACGGCCAGGCCTAGATCGTCTGAGCGGAACTGTCTATTCGCTACATAAGGCTGGACCAGGGAGTGGTTGATCACTGGACCATTCCCTGTTAACATCTTGTGGGTGATGCACATGGCCTTAAAGTAGTCTATCTCCTGAACGGTAAGCCAATCAAGGGACCACAAGGCGGCTTTGCAAATTGCCGGTTTGAGGTTACCACAAGTATTCTCGCAGTTCAGTTCTGCACTGTTTGGAGTTTTGTGAAGGTCTAGGCTGGCGCTCCAAGATAAAGGGCATTCCCGTAGTCCAGGCGGGAGAGAATACGTTTCTGGACCATAAGTTTTCTTGCCTGGAAGGGGATAAATGGAAGCACTTCCCGGAGCATTCTGAGGATGCCATAACAGAACGCTGCAACCTTCCGTGCCTGGACCAGAAAGCTGAGATCCTGATCAAGCCAAATACCCAGACTCTTCATCTGGGTTCTAGGGACCGGAACAGGGCCCATGCAAGCTGGCCATAAGACATCTGCCTTGAAGAGAGATGGATTACTAAGAGTCATCAACTTGGTCTTGTCACCGTTTAGTTTTAAGAATGATTGATTCATCCATTTGAATACCTCTTCTAGGCAGGGACAGAGGCCAATCGGGGCAAAATCCGAGTAGTTCAGAGCTACGACTAGTTGCGTGTCGTCAGCGTAATTCACTATATGAACCCCAAATGAGAACACAATCTCTGCAAGTGGAGTCATATAGACATTAAAAAGGACTAAGGGTCGACCCCTGAGGGACTCCACAATGGAGAGGCAAAGGTTTCGAGGGGACATCACCCTCGAATACCTGGAAGGCTCTCTCTTCCAAAAAAGATTGCAGCCATTTTAGGGCTACCCCCGTCACCTCCAAACTTCTGAGATGATGGATCGGAATTTGGTGGTTGACCGTGTCAAAGGCCGCGTTAAGGTCGAGGACGATGATCGCTGTTGAACCTCCGGCATCAAGAATCTTTTTTGATGCTTCAACAACTTCCAACAGCGCGGTTTCTGTTCCTTGATGCAGGTGGAAGCCAGTTTGGGAGGGATGGAGGAGATGGTGGGATTCCAGGTATGCCGAGAGTTCTGTGTTAACATATTTCTCTGCTATTTTACTAATCCCTGGGAGGAATGATATAGGGTGAGATTTCACTCCAGGTGCAGAGTGCAATCTCCTTGCACTCAGGGCGGAGATTCTGCCCCGAGTGTGAAGATTCCTCCCAGAGAGCTGAAATTCCACCCGAGTGCGGACGCAAAGATACTACTCGTAACTTACCTTTATGAATATCAAGAGTCGTAAACTTAGACTTTGGTCTAAGCTTAACTTTTAAATCAGGCCCTTAATATAATATGTAAAAGCACTAATACCAGAGGTTTTTAGACGTGACAGTGTCACAGTTCTTCGAAAATTTGAATCATCACAACATTTTCCCATTTGCCGGTCATAATGAATTTTATGCATATCGAAGACCGTCAATTTTTTCATGTTACAAATTCATAGTATGCCGTGCAATGGTATTCATCACTAATTAAATGTATATTGAAGACCCTCCATTTTTTCATTTACAAATTCAAAGTATGCAGTGGAATATTAGTCATCATTGAAACCTGGTCATGCATCTGTAACTGAAACATCATGTTCTGGTAACACCTTGCACATTACATACATTGCATTTGTAGTGCGGTTGCCAAGTTGTAGTTATAGTTAGGCCAGAGTTTCCATAGGAAGATCATTTTTTGTTTGCTTATAACTTGGTGCTGCTTGGTGAATCTGCATGAGGCTTTCCGAATAAATGTTCACACCTCAGCTTTTCCCCAGAAAGTTTTGGGATGATCCGTGAAACAAGGGGCAAGAAAATGATGGGTCCAAAAAAGTTTACATCTCATGTTAATTCTATTTGGAGTTTTCTGCACAGCTAGAGAAAAAAATTATATTACACCAAATATGGAAAAATGTTAGAACTTTATTCAGAAAATGTGTTACATATTTTATTATAAATCCAATTGGTCATCGTCAAAAAATGTGCATTTAATAAAGAGGTGCTGGAATGGTCATAAAATAGACTCAAGTGGATAGTTGGTCCCACAGAAATCCACTTAGAGTCCTGCAGTACTAAAAATAAAAAACCTATCTTTCATTTCAAATGGCCCTTGTGATCCTGTGGTATTAAGCAATCTGATTAGCCAGCTGAAACTTGGGAGAAAATGTTGCGGAGGCCATTACAGCACTCAGGGACTTGGCTTCTGTAAACATTTATTTTTCAAATAGTGTAAGGGAGCAGGGTAGGGATACCCTGACACCCAGACACTTGTGGGGGGGGAGACCAAGAGGGAGCCCCTCATGGGGTAAAAGTGAAAGAGAAAAAAACACAGCCTTCGTCGATTTCTGTGCAAGCTTCACTGCAGTGTTAGCATGGAGTACCATGTAGTCGGAGCCACTACCGCAGCACCAGCTCCAAAATTTGCTTTTATAAATAATGAATGAAATATGGGTTGGGGTCTGCAGGGATTTGCAACCCACAGTTGGGTTGGGAACAGTGTATGGCCAGAGGCCAGGCCCGATGGCCAACTCCTTGTGGGAAGGGTGGAGCTGGCTGAATATTTTATTGACAAAGGTAGTGCTAACTACAGAATGACCGTCCACAGTTGGCCAGACCTTATGGCTAACCCTGTGCTGCACATGGCCAAAGCAGTGCATAGCAGGGGAATTCGATGAATGCAATCAACCAAGAAAGCTAGAGTGGGTTGAGATCAGGTACTACCAGTGGCACAGTACCCCTGGAGTGAAAGTAACTATAGGGCTGAGCCAACACCTGTCTTTTGAGGCATTAGCACATGACTACATGGGCATAGGTAATATGTTGTATATTTTTGTGTTTTCTGACAAAGAGTTTTACATTTAAGACAGCGAAAACAGAGACAGTGACAATAAAATAACTGGGTATCAATATAGGCCCTTAGCTGCCTAATCACGAGGGCTGAATTATGTCAACACATATAAGGGTGTAGGGATACTGAATTCCCTTGAAAACACCTGTCTTATATTTGTAAACCATATCTGAGGCACCCATTATTAAATAGATACTGTGATGTTATTTTTAACTTTTGACTCGGAGATCTTGAAGGGTGAACTATCACAAGTGTTCCCTAAAATAGTCTTGGTTTATAGGGACCAGGGTGTGACCCAGTGATGAAGCATAACATCAGCAGGGTACGTGAGGGTCAGCATAACCTAAGTCAGGTCTTACCTTCGAGGTGTTGAGTCGAGCCTAACAGTGACTAGTATAAATATTATAGGCTATTGCTAGAGTAATGTGATGAAAACTCCCAAAAACTCATGCAAAAAACTAAAATTAAAGTGAAGTTATAGTTAGCTATTGTAATAAGATTTTGAATTACATTAAAACAACCCAGAAATTTCTGAAAAAACAAAAAGCTTAAAGTGATGTTATAATTAGGTATGGTAATAAGATCTTAGCTTATGTTAAAAAAATTATATCGAAATTCACATCCTTGTGCCCATGCTGAAGGCGTGGAACCGAAATGCATCAGGTTTTACTGATGCATTATCACAGAGTGTTAAAGGAATTACTAGTTTTATATTAATCTACAGCAAATTGGTTACACAGAGATAGTGCTCAGGTATATTAATTTTCAATCGTAGTTATACTTAGCACTCTAAATAAAAAGTAACTTCGGATCTCTCTTTCTCTTTTATAGTTCCACTTTATCCATCAGACCTTAATGATAATAACAAGGCCGAGTGGTGGAGTTTTGTGGCTCTGGTTTCTCTCTTATACCATTTCCCATTGCGGCTACTACCACTGGCCCTCATATTCCCCTATGCATGTGGCCACTGGTGGGGTGGAGAGAGAGATGAAATAGAGCATTGTTGTTGTTGGATCATGCACACAATGTTAATGTAACCTCACACTTTCCAAGTGACACCGGTTCTTCCATCAAAAAATGTTTCCACATCACACTCAAAAGGTTTTATTAAAAAATATGTAATCCTTTTCTGAAATTAATTTTTAAGTCCATCATCAAAGGGATGTTTATGGCAACACTGACCTAAGGTACATTCAGCCTCATGCATCAAGCCAAAATCCAGTCGGTAAAATACCGATTCGCTAATAGCTCCCGGTATTGAGTTAAAAATACCCAATCCCAATGCATCAACCCAAAAGCAAAAATCGCTATTTAAGGAATCCTTAAATAGCGATTCCTTAAATAGCGATAGCATTTAAGGAATCCCAAATTGAGATTCCTTAATTTAAGGAATCTCAATTTGGGATTCCTTAAATGCAATGCATGAAAGTTAAAAAATTAGCGAATTCGCTAATAGGGGGAGCAAATTACCATGAAGATGAACTGCATGGTAATTTGCTAAAAGTTTGAAAAATGCACTTTTGTGCATTTTTCAAAGTTTCATGTTGCGCACACACATGCCCTTAGAGCATGTGTGTGTGCAACATATGTGCACATATCAATTTCAGGGGTGCAATAGGGTGTCATTTTGACACCCTTGCACCCTTGAAATTGCATGAGCAATTTGCGAGAACCTACTGGTACTCGCTATTTGCTCATGCAATCTCCAATTCATTCCTATGGGCCTGGAGGCCCATAGGAATGATTGGGATGGCATTCCTTAATTGCTACTCGCCATTTGATAGTAGCAATTAAGGAAAGTTAAGGAATCGCTATTTGAATAGCGATTCCTACATGCATAGCCTTTTGCTATTCCTTATTAGCGATTCCTTATTTTTCGCTAATAAGGAATCGCAAATGGCATTGTTGATGCATGTGCCCCAATATGTTATCAGCATTTTGGCTTCTTCATTAGGATGTGTCTTTGACTGTGCTTAATTTTCCTGGTGAGGATCTAAAAACATATCCACATGATACACCCAATCTGTGCATCTACTACTAAAAGTTATGTGCCCATTAATATTGCGCATGCCTTGTACTCATAAAAAAAATATTGCTCTTCAAAAGCAATGAAGTGTCTTACAGTATCTTTCGATATAGAATTCAAATATTTTTCTCCTTATAGCTAATATAGAACAAAATTGAAGTCCCAAATGGGTCACTGGCAGCTTACCAGTCACAGCCCTTTGTACCATCAGGAAATGCTGTTCTGATTCTGTAACCACATAGTCTGCTTCAGTTTTCTGTTTGCGAATAGTTGTGTAGGTTGCTAAATCCATCAGAAAAGTCGTTTTTGGTGTTCTAACTTACTAAATCTTCCCCACTTTAGGCTAAGTATTTCTTTTATCTCCACACATGGGTCCTTTTGGCCCTGTTCACCCCTATTTTTTGATACTGGTAGTAATGGACTCTGACTGTGCCCTGGGCTGTGCTTACCAGACCCAGGACCAATGCTCTGCTTTAAAGGTATATGGTGGTTAGGTATAATTATAATTGGAAATGACAGACCCCTGTAAGTCCTGAGTATATAATAAGGCAAGGGAGATTCAAATTACCTATAAGTCCCTAGTATAGAATATGGCAGGGAGGTTCAGAGGCACGGTGGACTTTCTGCACTGAAGTGTGCACTACTGTGTTGCCTGCTGTCATTTTAAATGCAGCCCTACCTTACAGACTGCGTTTCAAATTAAATTATATGCAAATTCAACTTAGGAATCAAAGATACTTCCAAAGTAGTAATCTACCTTATTCTTACACATAAGTCACCCATAAGACCTCCCCTATATGCCCCAAGGGTAGGGTGCCACGTAACTATAAGCAGGGTAATTATAAAAGATGTTTTATATTTCCCTGAGAGGGAAACACTGCTAATTTCGTTTTCCCCATTGTAGATAATTAACTCCATAGGCTAACATTGGAATATTTTATTGACGTATACATAGTGATAGGAGCAAGCTAGAGATGTCATTTAAGGACTTAAAATGATAGCTACTATATATCCAAAAACTTGCATCTGTTAGATTTATAAAAAACAATACAGAAAATAAGTTATAGCACTTTCTTTTCTGTTAACCAAAATCCAGCCATCCATCTGCTCTTTCCTGATTGGCCAGCCTCTGTAGGTTAAGCCAAGCTGTCTTAATGAGGTATAAAGTGGCGTGCTAGACAGACAAAGGATTTCCTGTGGGAGGAAAACTGAAAAGCAGGATAAAGGTGGGGTGGCAAACTGGTCTTCAAAGGGAGAATGTCATGTTGGGACAGCACAGGCTCACCCCCACATCCTGCACCCCCAGCAACACATAGCCCCTGTAATTAGATTAGTGAAAGGGCTGGAAGGGGAGTGTTAGGAAGTCTCAGCCAAGCCAGTGGGTTGGCGTTGCCTGATCTAACCGCCAAGGAGAGAATTTTTCCATGTTGCTTTCTAGGACAAGAATGTGCCACACCATGAAGGAAGGGGTTATACATCTGGGGGCCACCCTGCATCCCCATTGGTCATGGGTGTCCCCCTGCTTGATGCCCAGTACCATAGCATAAACATGGAAGAGCTGCATGGCAACTCAGATCTGCTACCTAAAACTACAAGGAGAAGAATGACTGCCCTGCTGGAAACCTTATCTGCACAGCAAAGGTTGGCACTCTGAAGGACTGCATCTGCTGCACATTCTGGGACTACAGCGCTAAAGACTTTGGCTTGCTTTAAGAATGATTAAGGTGTGGACTCCATGCAAGCTACTGGTTAACTGAGCCCACCTACATCATCTCCACCAAGAATGTTGCATCCTGGAGTACGTCCAGTGGAATTTTAAGGATTTGGCCTAGTGCATTGTGGGAATTGTAGTCCCAACATCCCATGGGCAGCTCACAGCTTCTAAACCCTTGAATTGGTGTTTTTGTAAACACTGAAAACACAAGGCGAACTTCAGGAAGAAGTTCCAGATGGGTGGAGCATCGTTTGTAAAAAGCTCCATAAATTGACCAGGTGCATTGTGGGAGTAGTAGTCCCAAATCCTGATGAACAACTCAGAGCTTTTGGAACTTTGGATTTGTGTTGTGGACAGATTCCTGTATCAAGAAACACTTCTGGAAGTAAATGTAAAGAACGCTTGACTTTGTCCCAGACCAGCACTTCCTTTTTCTAACTCTTTGAGCGCTATTCACTTCTAAGCACTAGTTTTACTTTTAATCGTAAAAAAAACACATCTCTGGTTCCCTTCATTGGATGTTTGTCACTTTGGTGTTTATTTGTTCATAAAAATCTAATCTATTTTTATAACTCAGTGTTGATTTTATTGTGTGTTTTAAAATAATGCTTTACACACCTGTCTACTAGGTTAAGCCTATCTGCTCGTTGCCAGTAACCAAGGTTTGAGAAATTGAATAATTTATTGAGACCTTAACTGAACCTTTTATTGTTTTTGTGGTCTTATTACTAGTGGTAAGTCACTACGTATCATTACTGATAAAACACTTTCAAACACATGAAATTTATCTTAGTGTTGTTTGATGAAATACCTTAATGACAATAATTGATTAACCGATACTTAACATCATCTTTTATTGAAACCCTTTTCCAGTTCTGTCACACCACAGGCTGAATGAATATTTTTTATCTCAAAGCATATCTAATCCCTAAATGAATATTTCACCTTTCCCACATTCTGTGAAGTCCATGTTCTGTTTACCAATTACAGACACCAGGAACACTCCTCAAACTCATTTAAATCTCTTCAGGACAAAAGTCTTATGTTCATTTAGCACCCATTTCTAGTGCCGCAGGGTGAAACACGTGTTGACTGCAAGTATCATCCGTCAAAACTAAAACGGAATAAATACAAGCAATTTATGCCAGTGAGAAGTAAAGTAGAATCTGTGTTGGTGCCCCAGCAAGTAGCCAGATGATGTGGAACTTTTTTAGCCTAAGAAATCTTCAAACAGCATTTGACTCCTTATTCATTTACAGGCTCCTTGCTAGGGCACAGACACAACACTCTTTACTCTCACAGTGCATCTCTCTCCAAGTGAAGCATTGTTGGTGGAAGTAGCAGTGTACCTGTGCCCCAACTAGGAGGCAAATACATTTTGGATGTTTTATTACATATTTACAATTTTGCTTTTTACCTACTTGTAACTTGTGAGGGAAGAAGATGTGAAACCTCTGTGAGAAGCCAGAAAGCTGCACATTGCTGAACTGTACACAAAACTCTGAATTCAACTAGGAACAATTTTGTTGCTTGCTCAATGATTTCCACAATACACTAGTTGTTAAAGGTAAACAATAGTGAATCCAAGTGGGAAAAATATAAAAAATTATTACCAGGTTTACTTTAACCATCAGAAGCCAATCCACAAAACATAATACATCATTATTCATAATGCCAGATGATTCTGAGGACGTTTTTCTTCAAAACGTATTTTGGTGGACACTGACTTACAACAGGGAAGCAAAATTACAGAAGGATTCAGTCAATAATAGCAAATATCTATTTCCATATTGCTCTTGATTGAAGCTGCACCTGATGTTTGTGGGTGGGCCTAACATCTAAAATAGGAAAGACCCAGAATGAAACGGGGGAAAGCACAAGATAGATTTTTGTGATGTGGGTACTTACAGTAGTTTGGCATTGGATTGGCCAGAATCTAGGGAAGCCTACCAACCACAGACATTTTTGAGAACTAGAAACCCAAAGGAGTCCTGGGTGGTGTGGCTGTCCTGGATACCACCCTTTTTTTAAGGCCTTGCCTATAGATACCGTTAGTTCTCCTTTTTTTACAAAGACCTGTTCAGTACTATGCACACAATGGGCTTCGGGTCAGCACCTTGCTCATTATTGGACAGGTTTTTCCTCTATCTCAGTTCCCTGTACCTAATTTGTTGGATTTCCTTCCTATTCTTGTTTTGGTCCTGCCCTGAAGTATAGCTTCTTCTTCTTTTTCTTGAATTAAATTATCTTTATTGTCATTTTTCTTATACAAACAACAATTCACAATTGTTTGGAAACATTCTGTTTTCCCATCTCTTTGCAGTATGATTCACACATCTCCGACAGCTTTACATTGTACAGTTGATATTTGCTCTTCCATGGGGAAAGTACTTTTGCTGATTTGAGGTCTTATGCGGTATTCCTATTCCATCCATAGTACCAGATCATTGTGTGCTTATCCTATGTGATCTAGCCTTTTTTGCATAAGACCGCCTCATTCGGGCGGGGATGCTGTATTGCCAATAATGCGCCTTAAAACTGGCAATGAACAAACTTTGTAACTCAACTGTTGCAGGAGAGGGCTATATATGAGTATTCAAAAGGCCTTATATGGGAGAGCTTGCAGGTATCTAGTTTTATTTATTTTTTATTTTTTTGAAATTTTTTATTAGGCAACTTCAATACGTACAAAAATATGGAAGACAATTAAAACAATATTTCAGTAATATAGCTGCATACCTACATCCATTAAGAGATAAATAATGGAACAGTAAAATGCTAAGACATGTAGAAGCTATACATTCTGCGGCAGGGATATCCCACACATACATATTTCAATTACATTAAATTACATTTATTCACAGGAGTACGACCTATTACAAGTACTATATAGAGACAGAAACTAAAACCTATCTTTCCAGGAGGTAATAGGCAACCAAATTTGAATACCACGTTGTCTAGCCTTTTTACCCTTGGCTGAATAGATTGCCGTTTCTTGATTGGATATCCCCAAGAACCGGGTTAACCAAACTTGAAAGTTAGGAGAATCGATATCTTTCCATCGTGTAGCCAATATTAACCTATATACAGCCATACCCCAAAACAAGCATATTTCTTCTTCTTTACTATGCCCTAGGGTATTATCATAGCCTAACAGAAAAAGGGTCGGGGACATATGAACTTTATGCCCAAATACCTCTTCCCAGAAGTCTGATACTTTTAATTTGAGGGTAGTTAATTTGCTACATTCAGTGAGCATATGTATTAAATGGGCCGGGCCTGTACCACACCTGGGACATTTATTGTCTATTCTTTTCCCCCATGTGTGCAATTTTGCCGGTGTAAAATATAAGTTGTATATAGTCTTATAAAGTTGGGCCCTGAGGGTTGATGTTAAAAAAACCTTAGCAGTAAGGGAGAGGACCTTATCAATGTCAACATTTGGATTGTTCAACTTAGATGCCCAGAGTAATTCTGTTCTCTCCAAATCGTCATGCTTATACTAGAAATTTTCTTCCCCCCCGACATGATCAAGAATAGCAATATTCAACATTGAAATGTTTGAGAGTTTTGAGGAAAGAATGGTATTTATTTGAATATACTTAAAGAGGTCAAAGGTCGGAATGTTGAATTTTATTTGGAGTTTGGAGAACCTCACACCGGGCTCAGTGTCTAGAAAATCCCCACTGATACCAGTCCGAGGCTCTCCCACCTGTTAGCGATATCGTCATTGACTTCCCTAGAGAGCAGGAAGGAGTGCCATAATGGTGTATATTTATTGATTTTTGAGATATCCAAATGTTTGGAAACTTTCTTCCATACCTTCCAAGCGCTGTCAATAATTTTAAACTTAACCTTCTTGTAGTACGATGGTTGTATCTGTCTCAACAAAAGGCCTTTTGCTTTCTCCCCTACAGCTAGCTCATATATTGAGGGGATCCCAGTCCCAGCTATGTTATTACTTATTGGGTTTGTGTTAAATAGTGGAAACATCCCTTGGAGGAGACTTGCCCAAAAATATAGAGTTATATTTGGAAGCCCCAAGCCCCCTCTCTCCTGCGGTAGGGAGAGGAATTTTGAGGATCTCCTAATTTTACCATATCCCCAGATAAATTTAGATATTTGTGATTCTAGGGCTATAATTATCTTATCCTCAACAATTATAGGGATTGCGCGAAAAAAGTACAGTATCCTCGGAAAAATGTTCATTTTAACAAAGTTGACCCTACCAATGATTGAGAGATATAAACTATTGACCCTCTAAAGGTCCTTTTTTATGTTTTCAAGCAGGGGGTCATAATTAAGTTTATTAATATTTTCGATTTGCGGGGATATAGAGACGCCTAAATAAACAGCGTTGGTTGCCTTTCTGGGATCATTAAATAGAATATTATTTGTACAGATAACAACAGTTTTTTCGCGGTTCAAAGAATATCCGGACATGACCCCGAAGGACTGAGTTATATTCTCAATTTCTCCAATTGCCTCGGTGGGGTTTGGTGTTACGACCGCCACGTCATCGGCGTAAGCAAGTATCTTAGTTTCATGCGTGCCTGTCTTAATCGGTGTTATCGCAGTACTTGCCAATAATTTCATAATCAGCGGATTTATATAGAGGGCAAATAATATCAGGGAACAGGGACATCCCTGCCTTGTGCCCCTTAAGATGTTTAATGATCTAGATTCTAAGCCCATCATCTGAACTTTAACGATTGGATCTTGATACATTGCTTGTATAGATCTAACAAAGCAGGCCCCAAAGTTGTTAAGATCCATTATCGCCCACATGTATTTCCATGAGACTCGATCAAAGGCCTTCTCGGCGTCAAGGAGGATCATAGACATCCGGCCCCCAGTCGCTGCCATGATGTCAACTAGTGATATGACCCTACGGGTATAATCCGTAGTTCCTTTGTGGGGAATGAAACCATGCTGCCACTGGGAGACCAGATGTTCTACCACCCTCCTGAGCCGATTGGCCAAGACCTTTGCGTATATTTTTGAGTCTGAATTTATTAAGGAAATAGGGCGATACAAAGTGGGATGATCTGGAGGCTTACCCTTCTTAGGAAATATCACTATGTTGGTCTCCTTCCAAGATAGAGGCGTATTGCCATTCCCCTGTATACCTATACAAAGATCTAATATATATGGTATAATGACCTCTCCCAGAATTTTATAGAGGTCTAGGGGGATCTTATCCGGACCAGCTGCCTTGCCCGAAGCAAGATCTGTTAGGGCCGCTTGTACCTCGACTAACGTAATGTCTTTGTCTAAGTCGTCTCTAGTGGCTACGTCAAGAATATTATTGAGTCCACATTCCATTAGCCAAAGCCGTAATGATTCTTTAATTTCGTCTATCTCAAGAGTCTCTTCATTACTGTAAAGGTTTTCATAATATCCTTTAAATACCTCTAGTATCTTATCTGGTTCGGTATAAGTCATACCGTTTGCGTGGATATTACTAATTTTATTTAGTGATTGTTTTTGTCGGGTACGTAGGGCTGATTGCTTTCCGACTCTTTTCCCGTCTTCGTACAGTTTGTTACGGCTAGTTTGAAAGGTTTCAGCTGCTTTCTGATTGATCCTACTATTGATCATAGTTTTAAGAATTAGCAGTTTGCGTAGTGTAACTTTGCCGTCACCACCTTTCATTATAGCGGTTGTGTGTTCCTGCTCAACTTTGGCAAGGTCTTGCATCTGCTGCTGGTTAACCAGATTTGCCTCTTTCTTTTGTTTGGCTATGAAACTCAAAGTCTCTCCCTTAAGAGCAGCCTTGAAGCAGTCCCACACTATAACCCTCGACGTACTATATTGATTACAATCGAAGTACCCCTGTGCCCAAATCTTTATGTGGTCAATATACTCTCTATTTGCGAGGAGTTTCCTGTTGAATGTCCAATTAAAGCGGGGCCTATAAAGATTAGACCAATTAATAGTGAGGGTGAGCATATCATGGTCAGAGAGTGTTTTGGGACTTTTCTCAATTTCAGCAACCGAAACCTGATCACTGACCACCCACATATAGTCAATTCGTACATATTTATTGTGTGGAAATGAGAAATATGTATAACCAGGATCAGATTGTTGTTTAAAAGCCCAGATGTCTATTAAGACCAGGCTTTCTCTAAGTTGGGAGATCGCTCTGTAAACATTGGGTTTTCTTCCTGTGTAGGTGGACATATACTGGTTATAAGGCATTCCTATGTGATTAAGAGAAATATTCAAGTCGCCACACAATATCAATACCTTAGGCCAAGAAGCCAGCTCGAGCTCTAAGTCTTCAAATATGTGTGGATCGTCATGATTGGGAGCATAGACTGAACAAATTGTAATTCCGGGTTCTATCTCAATGATGACCCATCTACCAGAGGCGTCTGCTAGCTTACGTTTAGCTTGCCCCAAAAAACCTCTGGCGAAAATAGCTACAACACAAGTTTTTGAAGTCTGTGAAGTGGTTGCTAACAAGTTATACCCAGGCATTCTTAGGAAGTCCCTATCTTCCCATGTAATGTGGGTTTCTTGAAAGCAAAGAATGTCGTAAGACCCTTGTTTGATTGATTCATAAATACTAGCTCTCTTTGCTCTATCATTAATCCCAGCCACATTCCAGGAGCATATTTTCAACTTCCCCATAGCGTCGTCCAGTTGATTTCCAAAATTATCTCTTTATAATTATAAAAAAACATTCTCTTTATTGCTTTAGGATTCAATATGCGTAAGAAGTTGCCATTTTTTCCCTTACTTTTTCCCCCCTTCCAACTTACCCCCCCTTACTACCACCCTCCCACCCCTCCCCCCACAACCTCAGTGAGGCTTTCAGACTCCATAAGAGTCTGTTTGATGAGTGTGTATTTCTAGGACCGGCGCTGGAGCCTTATGCTTATATCATCATGATAACTTTTCAACAAAATCGGTAGCTCACTTTATTTCTTGAGCAAAAAAAGCCTAAAGCTAGAAAATTATAAAGTGGAAAAGAGAAAAAGAAGAAAGAAAATACGAAAGAAAACAAGGAGATACTGAAAACAACATTGCGTCGATGTTACCACCAGTACCCTTATACCTTAATATAAATTTCATTTCTATAATAAGTACATTCTATTGTAACAAAGACTTTAACAGCGCTTAGATTGAAGGCTGAATCATAGACCGTCTAAATATTCTTTGGCCTTGATTTCAGATATAAAAATGTTTGTAGCCCCCCCATTAATTATTTTAAGACGGGCTAGGTTATTCAGATAAGCCACCACTTTCTTCTCCTGGAAAGGTTTAATCAGCTGGCGGAGACGCCACCTCCTTTCCAATGTACCGTGGCAAAAATCGGGATGGACAAAATAGGAGATAGTGCCACTCACACGCTTCGCCTCTGGCCTAGCTTTCTCGGATATTGCCTGCCTGAGGAGGAAGTTACCGAAGTAAACTAGAATTGCTCGTGGATACCCCCCCGGACGCACGGGCTGTTTTAGATACATGGGCACACGATGAGCTCGTTGTATTTCAAAGTCCCAGTTCCAATTGGACAATTCTGGTAGAGAGTCATGGAATACTCTAATAATAAAAGACCGAGCATCCTCCCCTTCTAATGTTTCTGGGACACCAAGAACGCAGAGGTTATTTCTTCGGAGGCGGTTCTCGAAGTCCTCTAACTTCCATCTTACATCAGAGAGCTCTGCTTCATGTGACTCTGCTAACTCATGATTTGCAGCAATCTCAGTTTCGTTGGATACTATACGAGACTCCAGGTCAGTCATTCTGTCTCCAAATGAACTAACAGTTTTATTTAATTTCCGTACCACCCCTTGTACTTTCCGAGAGTAGCTTGGGCCTTACGCCCGTCGTGTGCAGTCTCTTCCCTGTGTGCTGCAATTGCTTGGAGAACAGTTTCCATTACTGTATCCAGGGTAGCAGGTGAGCCAGAGGGCAAATCTGTAGAGCCAAGAGCAGCAGATTGGTGGGCCGAATGTAAGGCGTTAGTCGGCGTATATTCTGTAGGTTGTTGCGGCATAAGTTGCGTTGTAGGAGTATAATCCCATACCAATTCAGTCGCGCCATGATGGCCCTTTCTTTTTCTGACTACTGTTTTTTTAGTTCCGCGACCGGACTCATTATCATTGTCGCTCCCCGTTGATATGGAGCATGTCTCGTCCGACCATGTCTCGTTCAAGTTCATCAGAAAAGGAGTAAAAATCACTTGGGTCCTTTTCCGCGTCTGTATCTACAGCTTTCCTGTTGTTTGCCTCAACACTGCAAGCCGCTTTCTCAGTGTTTTTATCTTGGGACCCAATAGGGTGACTCAGTCCCTCCAGATTAGGCATAGTAGCCGTCTGATTGTGTGGAATCACATCTCTGCCAGCCATGCCAGCCGTGGCCTCCTTGAGACGTGCCTCGGGTAATACTGCAGGAGTTGCCTTGACAGCTGCCCTGACATCAATGTCCTTGTCGTTGATTATAACTGTAATTATATCTGCACTCGGCTGCTGCAGGATAAATATAGGGGGGGCACTTTGAAGCATTTCATTAACATTAGCTGGGTCTACAAAGTTCTCTTCTACCACTTCCCCCACAAGTAAATCAGACCTTACTTCACTTGCTGGAACTCCAGTGACTCCGAAGGTTTCAGAGCTCCCCAAACAATTCTGCAGTGCTAGCTCTGCACTCACTGGCTTACTCTGCTTTATTTGACCTGAAAGAGCTCCACCCGGTGTTCGGCGAAGAAGGTCAGCAACTGAGGGGCCGGTCACGCTCCCTTTCCTTGAAACCGCAGCTCCCTGCCTCGGAGTCCTGGCGCCGGAGCCCACGTCCGTTTCCTTGGCGGCTCGCTTTCCATTTACAGCGTCCTCCCGTTGTGCCTGCCTTGCCGCCGCCGCTGCTGCAGCCCTTGCCTTGGCTGAGGCAGTGGATTTAGCATTTTTAGGAGCCATCACTGACCCCTCCTTGTTAACATCGTGAAGAGATTGCTGGCCAGAGTCTCCGACAATTATCTCTGACAGGACACCGCGTAATTGCTCCCTCGGCTCCCTCGGCTCCCGTGACGCTGACGGCTGTTCTCGACATAGAAAGCGGATAACAGAAAGACCGATGAGCAAGCCGAGAGTCTTCAGGTAAGCTCCTGCATTTACATTAGACCCGGCATTTAGCGTCTTTCCAGTTTCCAGCACCATCAGGGAACTTGACAAATATAATCCCTTTGCACTATTTACTTAAACGGCATGTTCTTCTTTTCTTCTCCCCTTCAGAAAATGCTCCGTATGTTTCGTTGCTTATTGTGAAAAGCTCAGAGCTGCCGGTAGCCTCCCCAGCACCGGTCCATCCGCACCACGGTCTCACTCGACCGCCATCTTGCCTAACTGTCAGCCTTCTCTAGGTATCTAGTTTTAATCAGAGCCGTTCTCATCCGGAGTCAGTCTCAATTTGTCTGTGCGGTCCTCAGCTTATGTTGATGAGCATTTCCTTTTCATAAATGTCAGAGGGTGCCTAGGTCCATCACTGTTGACCACTATAATTTAATCTGTTGTGTCCCTGCTATTTTTATCTGCACTTTTAGAGTGGCTTGGGTGTTCCCAGGCGGCTAGTGTGTCTTTCCATTGTTCTGCAATAGAGTGCTGTCTCAGCCCCTTCGCTTCCTCACTACGCAGTGCTCTGCCCTCCACCCAGGCCCAGTTAACCACATCCCAGTTCCATACACCTATTTGTGGGCCTCTGGCAGATTTCCACGCCATAGCTATCCTTCTTTTGGCCAATGCCATGGTCAGATCAATAAATCTGTTCCGCATTTTATGCTTGGTTGGTCCGTGAAGAGCCCCAGCAAACATCTTTCCACTGTGAGATTAAGTGCGCACCCTAATGTGACATTTATCTTAGATAGTACTTCAGACCAGAATATACGTAGTCCCTCGCAACCCCAAGTCATGTGTATAAAATCTGCATCAGCTTGGTTACATCTTGGGCAGCATTGCGGTTCCCCTCCATATGTGGTGAATAGGCGTGAGGTCTTATGTATGTAATGTGTATGAAATTGAACTGGACATACTTCAGTTATGTGTTGCAGGAAATATTCTTGGGGGATGCCAGCACTCTTTCCCATTCCATGTCAGTAACCTCTCTATCAAGAATCGAATCCCATTCCCCCGCAGTGCATGTAGCGGAGCAAGGGAAGCTCCAAATGGGGAAGCATAAAACCATTTCATTTGATGTCCAGCCGCACCCAAGATAATCAGTGAGTGTAATACTGTGTGTGTCTTTGGTTCTCTCAGCCCAACCCCTACAACTGTCCAAACACCCTTGCCAGAATCTCATATTGTAGGAACTGTCCCAGCGGGAGACCACACTCATCGATCAACTCAACAAATGGGAGCAGTTTTCTCCTGGTAGCAAACGCCCACTGTCTCAAGTCCCTCATCCATCCAGGGTGTCCACCACTATCAGTCAATCATAGTTTATTGTATGTGATTACTTAAAATCGTTACAAAAAAAAAGAATATAAATATCTTTACGTACACAAATAATAAAAGCATCCAATAATGTTACCTCCTTAAAGCTAGGGACTATGCAATTTTTTAAGATCCAAATGACATTGATGATACCCCTGGGTTATTAGCTAAAGTGCAGGTGCTGAGCCATCGTCATTTAATTTTATATTTGCGTTATAAATTCATTTCCTAAATAAATCTTCTTTGTAGCAAATACTGTGATATTACTTCGAACCTTACATCAGTGTTTTAAAAGACAACAAGCTGGTAAATTAGCTGGCCCTGATTGGAATTGCAAGTTCCTGGAAAAGTGCAAAATTTTACATTAAAATGTAATGTTAAAAACAAACTTCTGAAGTCCTACTGATTAAATTGTCTCTTAATAAATTTTGCATTAAGTCTGTTTGTTACATTGATGAGTGAACTAAACCCATGTCAGCGTTGTTCATACTTTTTTATTTTTATTTAGATTAACTTGCCGTAAAAGTTTCCTTACTTCTGCCAGATACTTCACTCCCTCGCAGGCCAAGATTATAGAGGACCCTTCCATCCAGTGAATCACGGCTTGCCTGCATGTGCGAATGTTCAATCCATTAAAAATTGGTTTTAAATACTGTCTCCTCAGGTCAATAACTGCTGGGCATGCACATAGCAGGTGAGTTAATGTTTCCTTAAAAAAGCCACATAATCGACAATGCACTGCTTGTTGGTTGTTTTTCCAAGATGGCTGTAGGTCTTTTGAATCGTGCAAGCCCATCCGATAGTCTGTGAAGCTCTTTTTTTAACTCTATACTAAAATTAGCTGCTAAATAAGCTTGAGGCTTTGAAGATGTGTAAGAAATAATCACGGTCCACCCGTGCCGACGTTTGAAAATTGCTTTTTTGTCTTCCAGAAAAGATTTCTTCTTTGCTGCGTCATTAACGGATTTACTGAGGTTTGCTCGGTCTGCCGTGTTGTCCCATGCTATTTGTGTTACCAGCTCAGCCAGTGATGTTCTCAAGTGACTTCCCCATGAATTTGGTGTTTCTTGATCCATCTGGTGTTTAATTTCTTCCCAGCATAAACTGTTCAGTGTGCCAAGGTCGGAGGAACGAAATTTATGACATAACTTTAGGAAGCCGCTCATACCCCAGAATTTCTGATTCTGGAGGCCGAATTCCAGCCGAACCTGAGCTTGAGAGGCAGACTTTGGAAGATTGAAAACGGCCTTATAAACCTTTGTCTGAAGTTCGTTTAACAAATCAGCCTCCTTGCCACACCAAGTGACTAGACCATATGACAATGTGGACAGGGTTAGTGCTGCCATCACTTTTAAGAGGTGGTTAGGGTTCGGGCAGCCTAGTTTTTTTTACAATAATCTATATGCAAAGATTAACGATTGCGATTTTGCTTTTAGGGCCAATTTGTGTTCCTTATGTGTTGTACCCCGCCCTACTTTTATGCCCAGGTATTTGCAGGACGCTTGCTCTTCTACAGTTGCCACTTTTACAAGCCATTTAAACTTTGTTTTTTTAGTGTCCACTAGGCGAACAATTTTAGTTTTCTCTTTGTTTAATTCCAAGTTTTCCTGGTTCAAATAGGTTGTTAGGTTATTTATCGCTCTTTTTAATCCGATGGGACTTTGGCTCAACACCACAATGTCATCTGCATACTGTAAAAAGGAAATTAGCTCTTTGGCCAAGTTCGGCGGATGACAATCGGCTGCTTGCATGTATTTACCGATGTCTGAGAGAAACAAGTTAAATAGGCTTGGCGCCAGGACGCAGCCTTGTTTTAGGCCTTGCTGCGTGTGGATGCTCGAGGTTGCACCGCACCTGTCGCCCAATTTCACTCTTGCCCAGGTTTCGCTGTGTAAGGCAATTATTGTGTCCAATTATTTACTTGGCAATCCCCATGCTATAAGTTTTTCCCAGAGACGGTTTCTACTCACTCTGTCGAACGCTGATTTTAAGTTGCCGAAACATGCGTACAACCGAGTTTTCTTCTTTTACGCTTTTTACGTTAAAAGCGCCATGGTAGCCAGGTTTGTTAAGGGGCCCATCCCTTGTCTAAAACCCATTTGAAACTTGGGGATATGTTCTTTTCATCCATCCAATCTTGAAGCTGAGCTAGAATCTGCCGCCCCCTCAGTCTTTAGTTGTTTTATTATTCCTCTTAATTGTTTGATGTCGGTCAAGTTGTTTAATTTATTACAACTCAGCTCTAGTCCTGGTTTTTTACATTCTGCCTGGACCTGGGTGGTTATTATTTTTGTTTTTTCCTGAGGTGTGTCTCTCGAGACCATTCTAAGGCCCTTGTCACCGTAGCTCGCTTTTCATGCTTCGTACTACTGTACATGATTTGCACATGTTGAATCCACTTTTCTTCTCCGATTCCTGCTTCTTGTTGCAGTCTTGAGCCCTTAGTCAGATTATTTATAATGCCCCAAAAGTCCCTATTATTTGGCGATTTGCTTGCACACAGTAGTTTTGTCTAGACTGTTTCTTTCTACACTGCTTTTGCATCCCTCAACATCTTCTTATAGTTGTTCCGAATTTTCTTCAGTTTACCTTTATCTATTTTCCTACCCATTCTTGCCGCCACAGTTTGTAATCGCACCTCTCTTGCGATCCTTCTCTTTTGGTCTCGCAATTCGCTATTGAACCATGGTTCCCTCCTGGTATCTGTTCTTTTTTGACTTCCGTGGATGGCTGGAAATATTCGGATGAGGACAAGGGCCAGCTGTTCCTAGCTTTTTACTCGCTCCTCCTCTATCGTTGGCCCAAGTTGACTCAAGTGTTCCTTGATTGTGTCCAGTGTGATTTTCGAGTCCACTCCCCGCCATTTTAATTTTTGCAGGTTAAACTTTTCTGCTTGTCGTATAAGGGAATTTGTTTTTGGGACCTGCGTGAGAGTGATGTTAATTCTCGTAATATGCGGAAAGTGATCACTTTCTATGCGCGGACTGACTTGGAATGAGTCGATACATGGAACTAGATTACTGCTGGTTATGGTGAAGTCCATTGTTGATCGACATTTTCCCCTCAGATGTGTTATTGCCACTGGTATATCTCCGTTTGTGTTACCATTCTATATTGTCAGACTGTGGCTTTCTGACTCACGCGTTATTATTCGGGCTACCCTATTCTCCGGCCTCTTTCTTTTATTCTGTCTGTTATTTATAAGATTACAGTTGAAATCACCTGAGATGAACAAGGGGCATCGCTCATGGGATCTTTGCATCGCATTGATCAGATTCATTAACATTGTGAATTTTTCCTTCCGATTCTTTCTCACAGGATGGATATAAACATTGACTAATATTAATTGCCAATTTGATTTGTTAAGCTGGAGCTTGCCGGTAAGTTTGATAACTTGCAACCAGTTAACCCCAGCATCTAGTTCTTCAGTTAGCCAGCCGTGTTTTTGAGATGCATATATTGATAGACCTCCTCTCGGGTGACCGAAGATTGAAAATCTTTCTGCAAGAATGTGGTGTTCTATATAACCTGCAATTGAAACTGGGTTCATATTCCACATTTCCTGGAGCAGCATTAGGTCTTGTTGTTGGAAAAAAGATAGAGTTTCATGGTTATGACCCATGTCTTTAAAGCCATGGACATTCCATGAACAGATCCTAATCATGTCCTGTCTAGCCTCCCCCAAGTCATGGTCATGCCTTGGGCCTTCCTTTACTTCCTGCCCATTGGTCCGGTCTAACTGACCCCACCTATTTTCGTCCGTGCTCGACTTAAGCTATTTGTTAGGTACACTTGTTACTTAGCGCCTTTGGCACCCAAGACCAGTCCATGCTGTCAAGTATTCGGCATTCCGAATTTAGTGGACTCGCTGTTACATTGGCCATGTTTGCGTTGGAAGGCTTTGCAGGAGTGGTGGTTCGGGCGCCATGTACACATGTTTTTTTGATTTTCCCTGATGTATCTTCCTTTTTTTGATTTATGGGATTTTTTAGGAGGGGTTAAGGGCACCTTGGACATTTATGTAGCCTCAGTGTAATTCCCCAAGCTACAAACCTTGATCTCATTGCGTATATCTTGTCCACTAGTTCCTTTGTGGACCATGTTGTCAAAGATTATTCAATATCTGGGGTTGATGTTATTTGTTGAAATTCCACGGCTAATAGATCTTGTGAGGATATACCCTTTAGTTCTGGGATTTCTTTTAACAGCTTTAGCAAGTTCCCTCGATTCAAGATGTCTTGCCTTCCTTTGGTTGAGTATTCTGGCACAAATGTCAGTTTTGATGCAAACTCCTCGGTGTGGTTTTGAGAACTAGAGGATGATTGTAAAATTTAGTTTTTTCCTATTGCGGGGTTTCGAACCGCTGATATGTCATGGTCGGCATGGGATTCGTGATCCGTTAGTTCTTCGATGACCTTTTCCTGTGATCTGGCAGGGATGCCTGCTTTCTTTCTTTTTTGCTCTACTTTTCCAGGTTTTTTAGGTGTTGATGTCCTTGTTGGCTCAGATTCTGGTTCAATGAGAGAAAGCCTACTGATTCGGCCCTTTCTATTTATTGTGACTTTTATCGGATTTTGATTGCTTTGAGCTTCGTTATTTATTTTCTCATGCACCTTATCGCCTGATGTTTCTTCCAAGCTTCCTGGTTCGCTCCGTTTTTGGCTCTCTTCTCATTCCAGTTAGGTATTTGCTCTCCTTTATCTGGACTTGGACATCTATAGCCCAAGGATGTATTTTTTACTTGAACTTGAGTTATTTTTTCTCGCCCTGCTCCGTTCTCAAATGATTGATTTCGATCTAGTCACCTCTTTTCATGTCTATAGTTTTGTGCTGCTTCTTTTGCCAGTAAGTGGCTTGCAGCTGTGTGGAGATCCTGATTCATCTTCTCTTGGATGATGGGGACGAGAGGGATCAAAGATTCTTGCATTGTGTTAGAGCCATTGGGTTCTATTATACGTTTTGAGTGTTCTACGACTGGTATCGATGCCTCAGATGTTGCCTCTTTCAATGGTTTTTTTTTTTCCCTTTGCAACGTTTGGTTTGTAAAAATTGAAAAGATTTTCTCAGGACCTTAGCTTGGTTGCTTGTTATATTTAAGCCTGGCCTTCCTGGCATGTTTTCTTTGCCTTTTTGTTGGTTTTACAATAGGCGAGGTCTTGATGATGCTCTGTGTTGCTTCAATTTGGTAGTCCGTTATATCGGGTTAATACTCTGTTTTCTCTTACTCTGCTTCTCCCTTATCATTGCTGCTTGACTTAGTTATTGATTTGTTGCCTTTTGATGATTCCTTTATCTCAAAATCCTTTTGGATTCCCATAATTTGTTTGGTATTACTTGTTGATTGGACGGCCGCTAGGATGTCCTTTAGTATTTTGGGCAGGGTTGCCAATTTCTCAATTATAATGCCACAGCCGCAATTAAGCGGTTGTTGGTCGTTGTTTGTTTGAGGCTCAAAGTATCCCCTGAAAGTTAGTAGGGACATGATTAAGTCCAGCTTCGAGTTTATACCAGAAATATGGCCAGCAATTAAGTTAATGAGGACTATTTGGACTTCCATTTTATCTGATTGGTAGTTCAGTACCCTGATTGCTTGGTCCTATGTACCTAACAAGGTTTGGCTCCATTGTACATTTGGAAAATCTTCAAGGGACTTTCCCGAGGCCCCTGACTTGTGATCAATCCTACTAACGGATGAAATTGTTATTGGGGACGACAGGTTTAATTGATTTATTTTGTAGAAAAACGACTACCTTACTCTAGTGCATTATCCTGTCGGTTGTTACTGAGGGTCGGGCATAATGAAGTGGATACCACCATTCCCAATCTGCTCTGTTGTGCTCCCATTCAGGTATCCGGTGACAAGAGTTTCCCTTGAATTTCTTCTTTCTGTGTTTTAATTTCCAAGATTTGTAAAAGGTTGGTGTCGTTTGATAAGGAAAATGAGTTTGACCAAGCTTCTTTCGGGGGTGGTCTACCTGCTCGGCTGTTTTATTTATATTATCATCCATATACCCATTTTTGTTGCCCTCAATTGCTACACTTCCGATTGCTTTCTTTTCATTTGTTGTGGGGATGAACTGATGCACCTGTGCAGTTACAGTTACCAACTTACTTTCTGGGATTTCTATCATTGATTTTTGTGGGGCTGATTTCCCTATTGGTGCATCGTTGATATTTACCGGTGCCTGTGTGGAAGAAGCACTTGATTTGTTGGAAATAGGAGTGCACTTTACGTGTTGGGTGGGTGTTCCTGAATCGACTGTGGCTCACCATGAGTTAATCTCACCAAAGGTAACACCGCTGTGCACCTCGGGGTCTCGGGCAGTTTTGCCATGCAACGCCTCCAACACTGCAGGGCGGTGGTCTGCACCGTTGAGCTGTATGGGGCCCTTGTTGTATGATCTAAGAGCTTTGCGAGCAGGATGTGGGGGTGCTTATTGGGCTCCACCAAGAAGGTCCCCTCTGCATTTACTTCTTCCAACCATTGCAGCTGAGAAGCCAAAAGGTGGAGCTCAAAATCTGACATTCCCAAGCCTCCCTCTGTCATGGGGCTCTTTAGTGAGACTCTTTGCCTCATCCCCCCAGATTAAGTCCTGCAGTAGGGAATCCAATTGTCGTAACCGCCCCCCCTAGGCATTAGGACCGGCAGATTGGCAAAGAAATGTAAGAGGCTGAGTAGCATGACCGTTTTAGTCAAGGAGATGCTGGCTACTATAGATAGCCATAGGGTGCTCCAGAAAAGTACGCTGGACCGGCGCGACCGGAGCGCTCTATCCAGATTGCCCTCCCTCAAGTTATCCAGTGAGTGGAATATGTGAATGCCCAAATATTTGAATGTAGTAGATGTCTAATTAGGTTTAGCAGGTAGGACTAGGGGCCTGGACTGGGGTCCAGCCATCGGGAACAGGTACATTTTATTTTTATTGACCCACAAACCTTACATCATTCCAACATTGTTCAGGAGCTGCAGAGCTGTGTCAGAGCCCTTTCAGCATCACTCAAAAAATCAGGAGGCCATCTGCATATAGGGAGATGGTATGGGTCCTCCCATCTACCGTTAGCCCCATTCCATCCCCTCCCTGGCAAAACAATGCAGCCAGCGGCTCTATTGCCAGGCCAAATAGGACAGGCAACAGAGGGCAACCTTGGAGGTTACCGTGTGCTATTTTACTGTGAGGATATAGTTTTGAGGATCCTGACCTGTGCCATAGGGTATGTATATTACAGTCATACCCTTTTCACCCACCGCTCCCCTATGCCCAGGCGCTTCATAACTTTGAAAAGATAATCCCAGCTTACCTTGTCAAAAGCCTTCTCCAGGTCAATTGACAGGATCGCAGCTTGTGTGAGAGACCATGCCTCCGAGTGGTAGAGCACCGAATATAATCTCCATAAATTGTAGGAGATATTGCAGGAGGAGATAAACCCATTTTGGTCAGTGTTAGGGTCGTAATGTGTGGAAGCAGTCTGAGCGCAAGTATCTTGCTGAGTATCTTGATATCCATATTGAGCAAGGAAAGAGGTCTATAATCCACTACCTTGGTGCCCGGGGCTGTTGTTTTGGGGAGTGGGCTCACCAGGGCGCTCTGCGTAGTTTGGGGTAGTTGTCCGAGCCATAAGAATTCTGCATACAGTGTCATTAAATGTGGAGCCAACCCGGAGGCATATCTCGAGTAGAACTCTGCAGGGAGACCATTGGGACCCGGAGGTTTCCCTGTAGCCATAGTTGTCATGGCCTCTTGGACTTCCTGCAATGTCACAGGCCCAACCAACTCCCCTTGTGCCTGTCTATCTACTGTTTGTTGTCGTAATGGAGCCAGGAATACTTGAAGCTCAGATTGTGGGATTGCCTGGGGGGCAGCGTACAGCGTCTCATAATATTCTCGAAATGAGCTGTTAATCTTTTCTGTGTCATATACTGATATAGCTGCTTCAGGTGTAATCGGCGTCCCTCGAGTCTCCGGTCTAACCAACCACGCTAACAGGCAACCGGTTTTCTCTTCCTCCCCTGCAATCTATCAAGATATTCCCTGTAATCGTGACATCTTAGCCTCTCCAAAGCATCATTATAACGTGCTCACATATCCTGTACGTTTGCTTGGGCATGGGTGTCTGTTCCCTGTGTATTGTCTAGTGATCGCAGCTCACCCTCTGGTATTATCAGTTCTCGGTGGAGTTCCCTCCGCACTCCAACAGTTTACTCCATGCAGTGATCCCTCACCATGACTTTAAATGCCTCCCTCTCCACTAGTGCAGTGAACACCATGTGTGCATTGGTGGGGAAGAATGTCTCAATGAGGGAACTTAAGGATTCTGCAAGCGGGGCATCCTCCATCAACAGAGGGTTAAGTCTCCATGTAGGGATCGGTGGTCCATGGCCAAGGGGTTGATGGGTCATCAATAATAGGTTGTGGTCAGAAAAGATCCATCCCAGATATTTGGTGTGCATCACAGAGCCACTAAAGTCTGGTGAGCACAGGAAAGTGTCCAGTCGTGTGTGCAGTTGATGTATAGGGGAAAAGAAAGAATACTCCCTGTCCCCTATATGTTGGACCCTACAGAAGTCTTCATGTCCCCAATGATCCCTCCATTCATGGAAGCCCGCTGTTGTACAATAGGCTTGCACACCTGGAAGAGGGGGATGGAAGCAGTCCAGTGAAATATCCGCCACACAGTTAAAGTCCCCTCCCAGCACCATATGCCCCATCATTAAATTAGCCATTTGTGCGGAGCGGCGAGCGAGGAAAGCCTCTAGTTCTTGGTTGGGTGCATACACACAGCCAAGTGTGATATCCCGGCCAAATAACCTCCCTGTAAGGAGTATATACCTGCCCTCTTTATCTATTAGGGTTCATAATGGTTTGAAGAGGACCCCTGCTCTTGTCCAGGTCAACACCCCCTAGGCATATGCTGAAAAGTTGGTGGCGAAGACTTGTTCTCTCTACCGCTTACACAGCTGTTCAACCTCACCTTGGAGTAAATGGGTCTCTTGTAGTAGAGCTATTAGTATGCCCGTCTCTTGAAATAATTGTTTATGTTATAACGTTTAGACATAGACCCCAGCCCTTTAATGTTCCATGTTAGAAAATTCAATATATGGTGAGTTGATGACATATTTAAGGTTAATCACCAGGTTCCTTCCTTTCCCGCCCCTTGTCCAGCCCCTCCCCATGAAAAAGCATTTCCTCTCCTGCAAACTAAACAAATCAAACTGTGTGCAAAAATCCCCATATACAACAACTCCCCAAGAGCAGTCTGGCAACAGCCAACCAACCAAACCAAACATAAATCATCAAGATCCAGTAAGGGCCCAAACCAACCGTGGTGGTATCCTTAAGGGGGTTGTGGCCTCTCTTAATACTGTACAGGTGAATATGCGGCTTGCACCGGCCCCTGTTTCTGTCCAGTCCAGACAAGTTCCTAATCAATTCAGGAAGGAGGGCTGGAGCTGTTCTTGAAAAGGTCCATTGTCATATAATCTTGTCTGTTGTCTTCAGGGTCACTTGTGGCATGGTAAGGCTATCCCCTTGGGAAGATTCAGAGTCCAAATCTTCGGTCCCTCTCACAGAGTATGACCCTGCCTACAATGGGGGCCCCTCTCGAGCACAATCCAAACGACAGCTTGCAATGCCACTGCTCTCTCCCACTCCATTTGGGATGGATCCAGTTTCTTCGAGGAGCCTCATGCGGGTCGCCTCCTGGGTCTTTTCCTGGGTCCCTGACCTCAGGCCCCTTGACAGGCCCTGGCTCTGCAGTGGGGCCCTCAGGTCTGTATGCCTCAATCCAATCCCATGACGCCTTGGGATCCTCGCAAAAATGGATCTTTCCGTCCAATACTATATGAAGTGAGGCAGGGAAGATTAGTGAGTATTGGAGGCCTTCTTTCCTTTGTGTTTTCTTTACCTTGAAGAATGAAGCACGCCTTCCCTGTACATCGAGTGTATAGTCAGGAAATATGGAGATTTTACTATTGCCCACTACAAAGGGGCCATCAGTTCGAGCTTTATGTAGTAGGATATCTCTGTCTTTGTAGTGTAGGTGCCTGGCCACTACATGACGCGGGGTCACATAGGGCCAGTGGTCGTGCTGGCACTCGATGGGCTCTCTCTCTCGAGGGTGTAATATAATCAAGCACCCCAGCGCGACCACCGTACTAAGCCAGGGTTCCAAATAAGCAATCATATCCCCTCCCTCCAGCAGACCAAGGTCTGTTATATTGTTTTATTGGCTATGACCCTTCCCATCCTCAGCCCAACTCTCCAGTGTTCGGACCTTGTCTGAGAGTTCTGCCACCTCTCGCATCAGCGCTTGCTGTGCTAGGGTCAGCTCTACAATCTCAGACTCCACCACTTTCCCCCTTTCAGACAGTTTCTTATGTTCCGCTCGGAGGAACCCCAGCCCCACAGACACAGCACTTATATCTTGATGCAATGTTGTCTTAGTGTCTTTGATGATATCCAATATTTTAGACAGCTGCAGCTGGACTGGATCCACCAGGGGTGGGGCCGCCAGGTTTCCCTGCTTTTGCTTCCCTGGGTCCTCCTCCCGATCCAGGGCGATCCCTGTTTGGTTCATCCGAGCTTTGCCCATCGTTTGGTCCCAAATTGCGTGCAGTGTCTATGCTTACAATTGTGCTCACGAATCATTCCACCTCGATGCGGCTCCATAGTTAGGGCCTTCTCTCCCAGAGTCTGGAAGTGTAGCAGGGCCCCATACAGCTTTCTTCACTTGGTGAGGCTTTCCCTCTGTCTGCAAGGCTTTGGTCCACTCAGCGTGGGCCTCAATTAAGTATCAAACAGTCCCCGACCCTATATGTGCGTGGGATACAAGTCGGGCTAGGACCCAAGTTAGGGGGATTAGGCCAGCAAGCAGGCAGGTTGGGCCCACTAAATAAGGAAATGAGATGAATGGGCAAAGGTGTGTGGAAACTGTCAGATGAGGTATGGGCTCCACTCTTATATCTTCCCTCCCTCGCAACCCTGAGTAGGGGACAAACTGTGGGGCAGCAAGAGGAGTCATCTTTGGTCCTCCCACATAAGAGGTAAAGGTCCCCCCAGGGATTGTCTCCCACATGGCCGGGAGAGTCCCCAGCATCCCACTCCTACATGGGCACAGGGTGTCCTCCCTGCCCCAGGCCACCTGTCTTCATCGAGCATCAGCTGTCAGCTCCTGTCCCACGGCTCAGCCTCATAGATCGAGCGACCTCCATCCGGATTGAGGGCCCTTTACTGAGGCCCTCGCCCCACAACAGGACCCAGCCAGGCACCCAGGAGTCACTCCAATTCGAAGGGCCTTGATATCCTCACAGCCATAGAGGAAGCAGGATAAGCCGGGGGCAGGGACCCAGTCCCGTTACTCACCCCCTTACAGCCAACACCGGGCCCTGACTCGGGCCCGAGTCACTGCAGACCTCACTCAATGCCGTTTCGCTTTGCCAGGGCACTCCTCTGGCTTGAACCCAGTCAGATCGTCACCTCCGAAGCTCCACAGGACTGCGGACTTCACCCAGGCCACACAAGGGAAGCCCCGATCTCAGCTCCCCCACCTCACCGCAGTCTCCAGGCCTCTGGAGACCTCTTAAAGCCTCAGGGCATACAGCCCAGCGCTGCCTCTCCACAGTCAGGTAACGGAATCTCCAGAATGATTCAGTCAGGCAGCTGCCCTCTTCAATGTGGGAAGACCAAGTAGCGTCCCAGGGCCGCCTCGCATCTCCACCCCTCTGACTTCTGGCCTCTGACTCGTGGGCTCAGACCCGCCCACCTTTTCTCCAATCTAGGTGCTCCCAGGCCTCTGCAATCGCCAAGCAGCCCAAACCACTGCTGTAGATCTCTCCCTGGTCTAAGAGTGTGCCCCACAGAGCGTCTGGATCCGGAGCTACGTGGGATCAGGCAGGACAAATGTTAGGCCGGTGCAGAGCTACAAGCTCACAGGTCCATCATATTTGGCTATCAAGCCAAAGCCCCCTGAAGTATAGCTTCTTTATCAACCTTTTTAGTAGATGGTTAATATCCTTCCACAGCTATGTGTGACCAACTGTTTTCATTTTTCTTTGAGCAGTTCATGGGCATGGTTTTCCTTGCAATCTCTCTATCTGCTCAATGCCCCTCAAATCTTCACACTGTTGCTATAGATGTTCCACTCCCCTCCTGACCTCTGCTCTCCTGCCCCTCATGCTCTTGATTTTTTTATTACATTATTTTGGTGAGGGCCTGCAAACCTCTACAGGGATGCTCATTTTTTTTTTTGCATCATGTGCCATTCTGAACATACATGTTTTAAATGTATCATTCTAAAATGGTAAATGTAAGTTTAAAAACATTACAAAATGGCTGATGGTTTGTCACTATGCTTGTGCACGCCAAGGTGGTCATCCTTTAATGCTTTTTATTTTTCATAAAAAACACCTTAAGATGGGTGCCACGTGTTTTGGAAGTGACACACTGGTGGTCATTTTTACTATTTTTTGCATAAGCCGGTGAAAACAAGCATTGGCAACGTCAAGAGCTTGGTATTACCTATTTGAATGTGAATCCTACAGGCTATGCAAGAATGCCCTATAAAACATCAAACTTTGAATTCAAACTAGAATTTTCTCAGATTTTTGTATATGAAGGTCCAGGCATTTGTGAGGACTGGCAAAAGTTCCACACATATTTGGTTGGGTATATTATAACTCAGAGAAACAGGCCAAACTGCAACCTTGTACTGTCAATGTGGCCTTCATATGATCGAAGTTTAGGCCTAGCCCTGTCCCGTCCAATAGGGCAATCCGCACAGGTGGGGTACTGCTTTTATTAAGCGACATGTGGAAATATTGGATAATAAGACATTTACCATTTCCAGACAGTTCTGAATTTTTTTGTCACAGAGAAGTGAACAAAGTTTTACTTTTTCTCCATACGTTAATATTTGACATTTGCAGGGCGTTCAGGGTAACAAAACATGTTGGGATTCGTGCAAATCACATTACCCAGGAATCTCCTGTGTCTCAAGATTTCTGAAATGTCTGAGCACCAGGGTGCCACCTAATCTGGGCAAAATGCTGCAATCATGCCCCATAGAAGCCCCACTTCATCTAAAATGTTTATAAGTGCCCAGTCTGTGAATACCTGTTCACATAATTGAAAAGTCACCTCACTGGTACCTCCACATTCAGAATGCTCGGGAAAACACATATGCAAGTCAAGTCTGCCTTGGCAGGGATTTTTTGCTGCATGATTCAGACTGTGTGGAATTACAATGTTTGAGGGAAAATTGCTGAAATTCTGACAAATGTTGAATTCAAGTCAGTATGAATGGAGGTTGAAAGTATATGGTTGTGATAGATTTCCAAATGGTCCAGAGGAAATACTTGTAACTAAAAGACAGGGTCCCTAAACTGACATTTTGCTTTCAGGTGGTTTTAACATGTTCAAAATGACTGCACCCAAATTGTCCCATATGCTCACCACAAACTCACTAAAAACTCATAAATGTGTGAAATTTCCACAATAAGGGGATGTAGGGGAACATTGGCCTGGGTCATGCCCTGGTAGGGATGTGTGCCTGCTTGAGGAAGACTTGAGAAAATTAACATGTTTTGAGGACAATTGCTGAAAATCTGAAAACTTGCTGTTCACTGCATTGTACTGGCGAGCCAATCGGGGTGAGAGAGGCAAGGCATGAGGTGCAGAAACCTAAGGAATTTCAGATGATAAAAACATATAGTGGTGGTAGGTTTCTAAAACGCCCAGGAGTAATATCTGCAATCGTTTTGTGTCATTGTGACAAATATCCAAATTGAAGAAAGCCTGACAATATCAGGCTGACAAAATTTAAATTGGGAGAAATGCCTCAATGACAAATGAGAAAAAAGATTGTTTTCCAGGAAAAGTTAATATAGGCCTGAATTGAATCCCGAGTACAAAAAGAAAATTATTCTTACAATTCCTAATACTATAGGATTTATAAGGTTTAATGATTTTTTTTTAAAGATAGGTGAGGCACGGGACACAGAAGTCTTTTTTTTAAATCTATGTGGTAGTAAAAACAAAAAAGAGGAAACAGCACAGGAAAAACAAAGATGACAAAGGTAAGAATGGAAACAAGGTTGGAAAAAGAGGGTGGGGGTAGACTGGAAGGAGGGGAGGTAGTAAGACAGAGTGAAGCAGAAGAAGGAGCACCACAAAGGATGTTTTAAGAGAGAGAGATAAGGGTGATAGGAACAGGGATGTGGGCCAAATGGAAGAGCTTTGCCTATAAAAATATCATAGAATTCATTGATTAAATGTGTTTTTTACTGAAACAAAATAAAAAAAAACAACTTGAAGAAAACAATTTGGTTTCATCAACTTGGTGAAAGCCATTCCTGAAGAAAAATTAGTCAGTTATGGTTCGACGAAACATTTCATCAGAACAATTTTCTTCAACTTGCATTTTTTCATTTAAAACACATACAACCATCTGCGACCAAAAGACAGGTACTCTAAACCAGTATTTTGCTTTCAGTTGCTTTCAAAATTTCCTGAATGCCCAGCATCTAGTTTATAGCGTCCTGCCAGCCCAGGTACTCCAATAACTACGCAACACACGGAGAGTATTTTTGCACATCTTTATTTCCCTGTATGTAAGTCAGAACTCAACACTGTAAGCCTGTCTTCAAATCATATATCTAACACTTATATCACAGGCCTATTGTGTACAGTGGGAACCAGAAGAGTTCCAGCATTCTTTTATTTACAAGACACTACATCCCCCGCTTTGTTAAATAAAAAGTTACAACTTTTTCAAAATAAATATACAAATGAAAACATTATTCAATACATAGATATACAGGCTATTATAATTCTTCAATAAAACATTATGGCACCTGAATCCCACGTCCTGATCGAGTCACTGGAAACCGAGATCTGGCAGTAAAAGTGTCAGTGAACCACCCGTGGGTGATGGGCCACATGTCAAAAATGAGGGGAATCTCTTGGTAGGGACTTCCCTGATGCTGGGCAGTTACCATGTGTTTTTTGGAGTTAGTGATGGTAAAGGGCTCAGCCTCAAAAGGAGCATTGGACTGTCTTTTCCTGTGTTGTCTGACAAGCTCTCAATCCCCTCTTGTAAAGATGACATATTTTCCATGATGTTGTCTGTCAGCATATACTTTTAATCTTCTGTTTTCGACCAAAGTCCTTAGTATGAATGTCTTCCTCATCCTTGGATCTGAGGCTGGTCAATTGGGGCAGCTCGGTTGTCATGGCTCTTCCAAACAAGAGAGCTGCAAGGCTTTCCCCTGCCGTTGAGTGAGGGGTTGAACGGTAAGCTCAAAGAGTAGTGTTCAAAAAAACTTTGAGGGCAAGCTTTTCCAATGCATCATGCTGCACAGCTTTCTTTAGAGGACTTGCGAACCATTCTACCAGACCATTGCCTGGGGCCAAAGAGAAGTACTTTTGTGATGTTTTATATTGAGGTGATTTAGAAAGTTTCTTAATTCTCGACTATTTTAAGGTGGGTAGTTGTCAGATTTTAAGACTTTAGCTACACCCCATGTCACAAAGATGGCGTTAATCTTTTGAATAACCTTTTCGTTTGTAGTGGAGATAAGGCCTTCTAACAACTGAGAATGGAAGTATTCTTCAACAATTACTATAAGATGATGTCCATTCTCAAGAGGACCAAAGAAGTCAATAGCAATTCTCTCCCAAGCATGATGTGGCAATTCTGACATGTTCATAGGGTGCTGAATAACTTGAGACGAAAGACAGTGCATGTATGACAAGTCTTCAATTATTTTCGACTCTTTCATCAAAGTAAGGAATCCAGACTGGGTCACGGAATGCTCTCTTGGTGGTAACTATTCCCCAATGTACCTCCTGGACGGAGTCAATCACTTGTTGTCGTAGGCTCTCACGAATAACAATTTGTGTACCTCACAGAATGAGACATTCTTGAGACATTGAAGGTTCATCTCTTACATTTTTGAACTTCAAATACTGTCATTAGTGAGAGGTCTAGCATCATTTTTCCATGATTGATGAGCAATAATGTCTTTTAACTTTACATGTCACTATCTTGGCTCGTGGTATTGAGAATTTGTTGTAAAGACGTGGTAGCTGGTTTGCTCAATTTCACAATAAAATTGATGTAGGCCTCTGCTGTCTCAGATAGGGTGCCAGGCACTTTAATGGCACTCTTGACAAATAATCAGCAGGATTCTGATCTTTCCCTGGATCATGAAGAAATGTATAGTTGTATTCTTGTAACCTCAAACTCCAAAGTTCAATTTGAGGAGGCGTTTTGGCATTGAGATTGACAAATATCGTCAACAGTCCTTGATGATCAGTCACTACTGTGAAAGCTTTCCATACAAGAATACATGGAAATATTTACAAGCCCAAACTACTGCCAAACTTTCTGTCTCAGTTGTGAGTAAGCACATTCCATTTGTGACAGACTTCTACTGGTGTATTCCACAATATGTCTCCAAGCATTTGGCTGTCCGTTGTGCCGTGCAAGGGTTGCGCCTAACCCAACAGGGCTAGCGTCAACTACAACCTCTGTATGAAGTTTGAGATTAAAGTAGGCATTTTCTGTGACACTCTCAATAGTTTGCTTGATTTTTTGGAAGCTCTTATCACATTCACGTCACCAATGAAAAGACACATTCTTATACCTTAAATTCCCATTATGGTGCACTGACCGTAGCAAAGTCTCATGTGTATTCAGAACAGTAACTTTCCATCCCAAGAAATGATCATAACATAGTAATGTCTTGTGGGGGATTTGCAGAAGACAACACTTGCACTTTAGCTGTATCAGGTTTCATGCCCCCATCAGAAAAGACATGGCCAAAGAATATTACACTTTTCTTGTGGAATTCACATTTGTCAGCATTCAGAGTGAAGCCTGTATTGTTCAGCAACCAACATACGCATATGAGAGATTTGCCATGCTCTTTTTGTGTTGCTCTGAAAACCAATATCTCATCACAATAGTTAAATGCATTTACTACAGGCTATATGATAGTTCAGATGACGTCTTGGAAAAGGTCTTCAGCAGAGGATACACCAAAACTCAATCGCTTATAGCAACACAGACCAATATGCATAGAAAAGGCTGCAAAGTACATAGATTTTTCCTAAAGTTCCAATTGGTAATATCCTAGATTTAAGTTGAGTAGAGAGAACTTCACACCTTTCAATTTAGTTATAATATCAGCAATGTGTGGACTGGGATGCCTCTCTCGGTCAATTGCCTTGTTGGCCTGCTGTATGTCAACGCATATGCGTACAGCTCCTTCACTGTCTTTTTCAGATACTACTACAATGGGAGAACCCCATGGTGTTGGACGAGTGGAACATTCCATAATATCATGTCTAAGTTCCTTTTCAACAGCTTCTCGCAAGTGAAACGCAATTTGTCTGTGTCTTTGAGAAACAGGAAGAACATCCTCATTTATATGTATTTTTACTTTAATTGTTTTGACTTTTACTAACCCATGATATAATGAAAGAAATTGACTCAAAATTTCATGATGAGCATTCATATTGTAGTTCACTGATATCAGTCCCATATCAGCAGCAATATTGAAACTCAGCAAGCAGGCATTTGAAGACGTTCCTCGAAGTACATGAATAGGTGCTTGTACCACAGTTTAATTATGTTTAATTGTGGCTACAAAGGAACCTTGACTCTTTACGGGCTGTGAAGCTGCCCATGTGTATACTTTAGTTTTTGACTTCGTAAGTTGTGGTAACTGAGACAATTCTTGATACTTCTTCTTAGGCATGATAGTTATCGACGTACCACTGTCAATTATGAATGGTATCGAGCACCCATTTATGTTTAGAGTGATCTTCGGACAATGTTTGAAAGTTTTTGGTGATTTTTTGTGTCGATTTTTCTTCCCTCTGGATTGCCCCCCCCACATATGGCTAGTTCCACATGTTTACATGTGCATGCATTTTTGAAGTAAACATTGACATTGCTCAACTGTCATTGTCACTTTCACTGGAAAACATTGCTGAGGAACTCTGTCAGTGATTTAGATAACGATCAACTTCATTTGGTATTGATTTGCCTCAGTTGGTGTGACTGCTTGGCCTTGTGGGAGCGCATCGAACATCGCTGAGGTAGCGATCGGTTGGCCATTTTGTCTCCACATTGCACAAGCAGTCTTGAGAACTTGTTCCAAGCTCAGAGTTTTCTTCAGCATTCTTCTTTGAAAGGGATCTGACAGACATCCATCGATTACTCAGAGGCGGGTAGCTTCCTCATCCTTAAATGTATCGAATTTACAGTGCTTTACCAAAACAACCTTTCTCTCAACAAACTCATCTATGGTTTCACCTCGTCTCTGGCATGCTTGTCTGAATATGTGTCTTTCATAATCCACATTTGGAACTGTATTAAACTTGACATTCAAGGCTGTTTTTATTTGATCATACGTTACTTCAGCTTCTTATGGTATCTTTTCCACAGCTTCTTTCACTCCTTCACCAGTCATGTTCCTCAGATACTTTATAATCTTTTTTATCATCTTTTTCATCTATTGCATCTATGAAATCTTCAAAAGTCTCTATCAATGCAGTACATCTAAAGCCAATATTGTGATTTTTGGCAGTATCAAATGCCGATGGCTGTTTTAAGAATGCAGCAACCATATATACATTGGTGGATAGTAGTGGCCTCTCAGGCACTTCTTGTGGAAGTTGATCAGGCAAAGCTTCTCTAGCGCCTAGTGACATGCTGGCTTTGGTGTCAGCCTTAATAACTTTTGGAGTTTGGATCTCACACTGGCTCTCCATCGGCACTCTTCACATGATAGCGGTCTAGGGAGCTGTTCTGTGCCCCTAAGCTGCAGCATTCGTGGTAGGCCTCAGAGTTGTCAAACACAAACCCTTTGACCCTCTTTCTGGGGCCTCTCCGCAGCACGTTGTGGCACGATGATTTGTTAATGGTTTCAGTAAGTAGTTAAACTTAGTATGATATTAGTCCATGAAAGTAGATATTTGGCTAGATTTGTGCTTAAATGTTTCTTCACAAGCACCTGGTGAATCTTGTTTTATAGCACATAACTTTCAGTTTAATCTGTACTGAACTATTGCTGTGCGCTGCTTTCGTAACCTGGTGGCATCCACCTTAAGCATTCTTACTCCATATAGCGTATGGCATTAATTTGCTTAATGGCGCAGTACCTTGTATTTGTGACAGTTTCATTCAGTTCCTAGCCACAGACACAGAGACCTTCAATATCTCTTTCTGTATCTTCAAGCTTTTTACACACGCTGGCATTGCACTGAGACTCCAACGGTGCTATACTTCAGTCTGCACTTCGACTGTGGCACATGTGGCATGCATGAACAGTTTGCTGGACCACGGCAAACTCTCTGTAAGAGCTTTTAGTGTATGGGCTCCGTATCCCACCCTTGTCACCAGGTGTAGCTTACTGCCTTCCCAGGTACTCACCAATAACCATGCCTCACACAGAGACTATTTTTACATGTCGTTATTCTACTGGATGTAAGTCAGAATTCAACATTCTAAGCTTTCCTTCAACTCATCTCTCCAATGCTTATGTTACAGGCCTACGGTGTACAGTGGGAACCAAAAGAGTTCCAGCATGCTTTAATTTACAAGACACTACATAGTTCTTTCGCAATTAGCACACACAATCCATGGAAAATCCTCATATGTCTGATGCCCCCACATTCATGAGACCCAGAGAAACTCAGACTTTGGTTGAGCCTTGGCAATGATTTGTTCCTACCTTGAAAAGATTGAAGAGAATATCCACTTTTTGTGCTTTTTGTAGAACCAACCAATCAGGCCGAAGTAGATCTTGGTTGCAAAGAATTAGTATGTAAAGTATTTTTTTTATTTTTGATATAGACATGTTTTTAATATCTGTAAACAAATGATCAGGGCACAATAAACAGTGACTTTGCAAAAAAGTCTGTGATCTGTGGTAATATTTTATAACTGATATGCTGACTTTATCATGTAGAAAAACCCACATATATCTGGTATTTCCAAACCCCAGAATTCAGTGCAACAATCCCTCAGTTAGCATTTGGGGATTATGTTTATCCATTTGAGAAATGCAATACAATATTAAGTATGTTTGTTTAAAAAATGGATAAATCTCCACATTTTTCTTTAGATTTTCAGGATACAACTAATTATTGATTGGAAAGTTGCACCAATACACACCCTTCAGAGGGGGAACAGCCATGACAACGCGGTTATTACCACGCTGTGCAGTTACATCGCATGCGTTACAACGCATGCGATGTTACAACGCTATGCCATTAGAACGCAAGTCTGTACATCGACTTGCGCTAGATGGCGTGCTAACATTACAAATAGTGTAGTTTACTATCCCAACACCTTCCCTACTGTTAAGTGGACTGGAGTTGGAATAGTAAATTACACTTTTTTAATGTCAGCACGCCATCTAGCGCAAGTCGATGTAAAGACTTGCGTTCTAATGGCATAGCGTTGTAACATCGCATGCGTTGTAACGCATGCGATGTAACTGCACGCGTGGTAAAAACCCGCGTTGTAATATCATACATCCCCTTCAGAGAGCTGAAAAGAAAAACACATAGATTGTATGGGCGCACCAAAAATTCAAAGAGGCACATATGTTTAAACAACCTAGAACCAATGGTTGGGGAAAACCCCTGAGAGAGCCTTGATTGAAAGAGATAGTCCTCCATTGCTGCACTTTTGCAGATGCCCAGCTTAAAAGTGACGTTGAGAGACTGGGCTGTGAAAAAGGCTATCCCCTTGCCCCTTTACAGGGCCCTATGCCTGAACATCCACGTTTCTCACCAGCTGATTCTGCGCTTGAGAGATGAGAAGGGGCATTTGTTGCTGGTAAACTGCAATATCACCTGGTTTCTGATATCACTTTCGAAATAATAAATTGCTTGATCTGGATGCCTGAAAGTTGTGAAAATACACAAAAGCAATACAACATGCAGTTATTAGATACATTCGAAAAAATCTTCATGCCCTTGCCCTTGCTTCCTCCTTCCACTCAAAGCAGGTGACAAATGAGTATATAAACCTGTCTTGCAATTTGCAGTATAATCGGCTCCCTCCTCGAGTGCGGCGTGAGCAGATCTTAGAAATACGCCTTTATTTTAGCATTCAAAAGACTCCTCGATCCCCGCCTCCATCAACTGAGAAGCGTGTCCCTGTAACCCACGTTTTATTAATAGCGCCAGCCCATACCTGCTCGGCAGAATTTCTTCCCCACATTGCAGAATTAAACATGTGCCTGTGGGAAAAAAATGGTATTCCCTTAAGGTGGTCATATGCTTGAAAGACATTAAACAGGAAAGTGTTTCAAACGAAACTTGTCCCTTCTCTGCATCAAGTTGAAACACAATCTGGGGCACATATATGAAAAAATCAAGCAGCCCAGCAAGAAAGCTTGATAGGGGAAGGGCAGGAATGCGCCATACTTAACATTATACAGAGCATTCCTTTTTTTTCCTTACACTGGCGCACAATGTGCTGCTGCCTAGTGCCACTGGAGGCACCCTAGTATTATGGTTCAAGAGTGCATGTGTTGTAAGCAGGATTGTTTTTGTGCAAGAACGGGCACCTTCTTGCACACAAACAATCCTCTGAGACATTTTCCTCTTTCTATGTGTGCTGCTGAATGCAGCACACATAGAAAGACGAAGAAAACGAGGAGAAATAAAGATATGTACCTCGGTATGCTTTACCTGGGAGGGTGTTCCGATGGAGTCCCTGGTTTACCTCTGTTGGTAAATCTGGGTACGTGCCAAAATCCATGGGTGGATGCATGGGAACACCCACGCTGCACCCATGGAATGCCTCCCTGGGGCAAAGTAACACAATGCAGCGATTTGCGCTGTGTTACTCTAGATTTATCAAGCCGCGCAGGACCATGCAAGGGGCTTGAAAAATCTTACTTAGTAGTTGCATCGCCCTTGCTCCCATTGCGTTTTGCGATGGCGACACAACTGCCTGATAAATATGCCCCTTAATGTTTCAAATCACAGGAATTTATGGCATAACACTACTCTGATGAGGTAGCTCTGTAGCTGATGTGACTGATGCCAGGATGCGTGTGTATGAAAAGCTACAGTGGTTCTGTCGAGAAAGAGCAATTGCTTTAGAAATAATAAATAAATCATAAAGTAGCAAGTCTATTCAATGCAGTTGAAACATGTAAACACAGGCAAGCAATTGCTTGCAAAAGTATTACTTTATGTTAAATAGAGCAATGTTCATGTGTATTGACAGGTATTTACAAGGCTGTCAATATTCAATGCAATATTGGAGTGACATATATTATAGTGACAATGAGTGCTCAGTGACAGTGGTGCAGTGCATATCATATAAACAATGGTGAGAATAAATAATGTACAAGTTAACAGGGGAAATTACGCTAAAGGTGGTCAGAACAACGAAGAGGACAATATCTCTGGTGAATAGCACAATTGCTTATTGGTTTGAAACCAAGAGACTTAATAGAGCTGAGCCATATACTAAAGCAATTGCTCTTTCCAGACAGAACCACTTTAGCTTTTCATGTACTTACCCAGGTTCTGAGTTACACAGGGTTACCCCATTGTGACTATACAGGATGTGTGTTTAGCCTGCAGTTGTCTGGTTTAAATCAATGGGTGGAAGATTTAAAATGTAATCCTTCATATGTTGAGCATATTAGTTTTGTGTTTTATAATTATGGAAAATATATTTAAATGTCCGGAGACAACCCAGGTTGTGTGTGTGCTATACAATTAATTAGATCGAGCTAACCAACCTGCGGCGATACTTGTCAAAAGTTGCCTGGATGTTTCGTTGGGAAGAAAAATATTTCAGCAAATCTTTCAGCCCCAACACCTTTACTGTGTATTTGTGTGTCTCCTTCTCACAGTCTCCTCATATGGTAGCAGCTGATTGGCTCAGTTTGAAAAAATGGGGTAAAATAAGGCATTTGTATTATATATATGCAAAAAAGCCATAGAGCACTCATCAAATGTTCAAGAAAATTGGATTCCACGCAAATGAAGCTTGAAGCTTCCAGAGGAGTTGAACTCAGTGTTAGGGGTGTCCAGAATTCCAGGGCCCACATTTTGTCATGGGTGCCACCATAATTTGTGTGTGCAGTCTTTATGCCAAAACTTGCCTACAATATGTCAGTGCTCAAATGTTAACATTGATGCCTTTCATATAACATAGGTTACCCATGTCATAAATTACTTCCAGCATTTTAAGGTCAGAATTTTGGCATGGCTGCCAGTCCACCCCTGCCCCGATATGATACAGTTATCCTCCCTTCCCCAAAGATTATCTTCTATGCACCAGCATTAGCATTTTGTCATCGGTGCAGCCTGTACCAAGATTTACTTCCAGTACGCAAGGGTCTGCATTTTGCCACGGATGTTGCTCCCTTATCCCAATAGTTACTTTCAATCAGCGTGCACCATCTTGTTGCCATGGGTACCCACATAAATCAAGAATTTACTCCTGTATGCCAGGGCCCATTCCAGACTCACAAGCATCACCCACACTTTCACATGTTCACAGACTCTCATATGCTCACACACTCTCACTCACAGTTCCACAGACTGTCTGTCTTGCAGTCACTCATGCTCACTGTTTCACACACTTGCTCAAATTGAACTCACTATATTTTCTCACTCACTGTCACTGTCTCACTCACATGCTCACACCATCTCACCTACTGTCTCACTCATGTTTCCTGTTTCACTCCCATGATTTCACACTCTCTCAATCACATGCGTAATCCCTCTCACTTACATGCTCAGTTTTTCACACACAAACCCACTCACTATATCACTTTCAAACTCACTGTTACACCCACTCACTCATTCTTACTCACAATAATTCTCACCCTCCCTCACCCAAGCATACACAGTCACACCAAGTGAGCACACATTAAATTTAAGAGCATATTTTCATTTACCCTCAGCTGCCTGTGAGGGACCTATTTCAGTTACACAGTCACTGCTCCTTTTGAGTTCGAGCCTCAGGCATTCAAGCAAAATAAGGTGGAGCCTGTGTAGTGCATCAACAAGAACCTGATATCACATGGCCCATGCTGCCGTTCTGTACAGACCCAAGCTTTCAGACTCTTACATTTTCACTCCACCCTTTCTGACGTCTGAGATGAGCTGTGAAAGGGTGTGGTAAGCTGATTGGTTGGACTTGGCCCTTTCTGCAGGGAGATCCCAAACATTTTACCTTCACCTTCCTGTTTTCTGGAGCCGTTTTTGTTGGCTTTTAGGACTCTGCACACTTTACCACTGCTAACCAGTGCTGAAGTGCTTGTGCTCTCTCCTTTAAACATGGTACAATTGGCTTGTACCCAACTGGCATATTTAATTTACTTGTAAGTCCCAAGTACAGTGGCACTACCTGTGCCCACGGCATGTAAATGAAATGCTACCTTAAACAAGCCTCAGGCCTGCCATTGCAGCATGTGTGTGCAGTTTTAAACTCTCATTTTGCCTGGCAAAATAAACCTTTTGCCAAGCCCAAGACTTCCTCTTTAGGTCTCGCCTAAGCAGTGCATATGCTGTCTCTACTGAATGGGCTTTTGGCACGCCCCTCGCTTTTCATTTGTGCCTTTGTGTATCTTTAGAAATGTGGTTCTTTTAAGTGGTGTATCCGTCCCATTTGTCCCACCTTTAGGGCCTCATGTAGGTAAATAAATTTTACCGGTTCCAAAATACCGAGCCGTACCGAATCGGTAAATTAGAATCGGTAAGTTATATGTAGGTAAAAATTCGGTAACAGTTACCGATTCGGTAACATTCGGTAATCACGAATCGGAATTCACCGAATCGGTAAATACCGAGGTGGTATTTACCGAATCGGAAAATACCGAGGTGGAAGTTACCGAATCGCAAAATACCGAGGTGGTAGTTACCGATTCGGAAAATACCGATTCGGTATGTACGGAGTCGGTAAAGAAAATCACATGACTTGACGAAACAGCGAATCCAGTGCAACGACAGCCCACCCAACCTGGAACTGCCCACACCCAGGCAGGTGTACTCAATTAGCCGAAGTGGCCACACCCAGGCAGGTGGACATAATTAGCCGACCCTGGAGAGGCTTGGAGTGCAGAGGAGAGGCAGGGAGCAGTTGCATGTGCGAGCGGGTAAACGAACAGCATGTCCAGCCAGAGAACACAGAAAGACGGAGGGGAAAGGAGGAGGAAGCTGAAATTTAGCCCCAAGGAACTCCAGGTGCTGGTGGAGGAGGTCGTGAAGCAGCACCAGAAGCTGTTCGGCAGGCAATCCCTGCAAGTGCCTGAGGTGGAAAAGCGCAACATATGGCTGGCCATCCAGGCGCAGGTCAATGCTGTGGGAGTGACCCACAGGGACATTGAGGTCCTCAAAAAGCGCTGGTATGACCTGAGGATTGTAACCAAGAGGAAGATGGGCGACATCCAGAAGGAGGCCAGCCAGACCGGAGGTGGAACCAACAGGGCACCTGCCCTCACCGAACTGGAGGAGCTGGTGGCGGCCACAATCGAGCAAGAGAGCGTCGTGGGTCTTGGGGACGCCGACAGCTCTGCCAGAGCCGCAACACACCAAGGTAAGACGAAAGCACAGCAATGTATCCCCCCCTACCCCATCCCACATCCCCCAAATGTGAAACGAGAATCACACTGCAGTCCACACGTGTCAGTGCAGACAGGCAATGCATTTCGGGAGATGTAGTCAGGGCAACACTAACCATGACGTAAATGTTACAGGGCAACAAGGCATGTCACGCACTCGAGGCACAAGGAGACAGGGGACATGTTGGAATGTGAAATTATTTATTGTGCCGCTTGCAATGCAGCCCTTCGGGGACACTGAGCCAATGTTGTATTTCTGTCCACAGATGTGACATCATGCAGGACAGGGCATGCTGCAGGAGAGACGGCACCACGGCAACATCAAACACCTCCAGCCAGCACAAGTACAGACCGGGGAGCAGGCCCACTGGCAGCCGCACCACCAACACAGCCAGCATCGCCGCACACAGAGCCCGCATCACCTCACCGTGAGCCAGCATCACCACCACCAGAGCCAGCCTCGCCACTCATGTTCGATTCACCGGCCACATCTCCGCTTGCATGCGTGAGACAGAGGAGGCGTCCAGCAGCCAGGCTACGAGCCTTGGACACCTCGTCAGACGACAGCATGGGCCCTGAAGACCGCACCGGGCCCCAGGAAGGGAGCCATGCCACTGTGCCCCACACCTCACAGGCAGCACAGACGGAAACAAGAGGGCGCCGCAGGTCGCATGTCCAGAGTCCACCAGCACCCACTGACGGCCATGGTGTCTTCTTGGGGCTCGAGGGCCAAATGTTAAAGCAACAGCGCCTGCAATCAAAGGCAGTCATGTCAGTCCAGAGGCACATGCAGGTGATGAAGACAAGCATAGTCAACATGGACACAAACATTGGCGGCATGGCTGCGGGCATTCGGGACATGTCCCAGTCTATCCAGCAGTTGTGCAGCAAATTAGATGCTGACATCGAAGCACGGCGCCGGGAACGCCAGAGAAGGGACACTACCAGCAGGGCACTCAACCGTCTGGCAACTGCCACTTCCCTACTGTGCCGGCGCTCTGTGACGATGCAGGAGGGCCTAACACAGTGCTGCAGCGACCTGTCTCGGGGGATGGTGCAGGTGACAAGTGCACTAGGGGTGCTATTGACGAGTCAGGCGTCGACAACTGCTGCAGGGGATCCTGCGGAGAGCATCGACACCACCAGCAGCATCACACCCCCCGTCCCAGAAACACGCAGGAGCAGCAGGCGGCTTGGGGTTGGCTCTAGTGAGGATGCACAGGCCGTGCAATCCACCACTGCAGCGCGTATGCGCAAACATTGATGTCGCCCTGCCTAGCCACTTCACAATGGGTGACGTAACCCTGGACATACTCCTTGTATAGATGATATATTGCCAGAATGGCCTGATCATGTGTTCATGGCGTGGTGCCACATTAAACTACGTCATGACTGCTCACAACTCGCTGTGTCCCCTTACTTACTCAGAAATAGTTGGATGTGATCTCTGCCCGTCTCTCTCTCCCATCGATTGCAGTTGGCACTCTAGCTGCGTTGCCCTCTGGCTGGCCTGACTCATCCTCGTTGTCCTCAAAATATGTTAGTTCCACATCTGTACCTTTTTTCGTGGCAAGGTTGTGCAGCATTGCACAAGTGGCAATGATCTTGCAGCAGGTGATGGGTTTGTACTGGCGTGCGCCTCCGCTCTTGTGCAGGCAGCGGAACCTGCTCTTCAGTAGTCCAAACGTGCGCTCCACCACATTGCGTGTTGTTTTGTGTGCCACGTTGTATCGTCTCTCACTCTGGGTAGCTGGGTGTAGGTAGGGAGTGAGGATGAATGACCGGCATGCATATGCACTGTCGCCTGGATGGGTGAAAGGGAACCATCAGTAACATGCCTCTATACACTATGTTTGCATGTTTCAAGGGGCGTCACTGTTACTTACCTAGCAGGTATCCCTCTCCGAATTCTCCGGCACTCAGTCGTGTGTATATCCCACTATTCTGGAAGATGTAAGAGTCGTGGGTGCTCCCAGGAAACTTTGCAACAATATCTGTGATGATGTTCCCTGCATCACAGATCACCTGCACGTTGATGGAGTGGGTGGACTTCCTGTTCCTGTAGATGTGCTCTGTATCTGCTGGTGGACAGATTGGGATGTGGGTACCATCAATACAGCCGAGGACATGGGGGAACTGTGCCATGTGATAAAAGTCAGTTTTTGTTTTCTGCAGTGCAGCCTGTGAGTTCGGGAAGCTTATGTAGTGGTGCATTCTCTGCATCATGGCATCCAGGAACTTCCTGAAGAAACGGGACAGGCAACTTTGGGATACCCCACCCACCGCAGCTATCACCACCTGATAACTGCCGGATGCCAACAGATGTAGGCTGCAGAGCACCTGCACATGTGGGGGTATGGCGTGCGCCCTTCTAACTGGCTGGTCCAGGAGTGGGTGTAGGTCCCTGATTAAGTCCATGATTGTTTCGGGGTGTAGCCTGTACCTCTCATGTATCTCTGCATCAGTCAGCTGGAATAGTGTGATGCGCTGTCTGTAGATTTGTTCCTCCCGTCGCCACACCCTCAGTCCTGCTGCCTGTAGACGTAGGCGCCTTGCAATGACGTACATAGCGGCCATGTTGTCCACGCTGTTGAATTGTGGGTTTGCTTTTATCCATTGTTGATGGTTACCACCTGCTTTTAGTCCGTGTTAATTACCGACTCTTAATTACCGATTTTAATGGATTTCTTAATTACCGACTGCTCCTACATGTCATTTTAAATTTTTACCACTTCATATTTACCACTTCATGTTTACCGATTCGTTAATTCTGTATTCGGTAAATATGAATCGGTATTTTAGAATTCGGTAACTATGAATCGGTATTTACCGCCTCATATTTACCGAAAAGTGGTTTTTGGACTCCTACATCTCACTTGTCTGTATACCGGTCGGTAACGGCATATTTACCGAAAATCGGCCGTTACCGACCGGTATTTCGCTACCTACATGAGGCCCTTAGTGTTTTCATTCCCGCCCATGGCAATTGGCCCTTTCACAAGTCTTCGTTCTCCGTTATGCATTTTTGTTGTTTTCAATGTACGCATTTTTTAGTTTACCTTGCGATTGTGGGTTCTTGGATTTTAGGGGTGGTGAAAAAAACTTGCTTAAGCTGATGTAATTCTACACTTAGCTGATGGTGTCTTTATTTTTAAATCGCCTCGTGTCCACACAACGGGGGAGACCATGCCCCCTCATCAATGTTAGCGGATTTTTAATTTGTGTGCTTTAGTTATAAAAAAAAAATTACAATATCGCAAACTTCACTCCAAGGTATCGGAGTGCTTTATGCAGAGCCTCCTGCAGATACTTGACCCGCTCCAGCCCTAGTGGCAAGGTCGGCCGCTCTAGCTCTAATGCCACATCCCCTCACCTCCAGATTAGCATTTAAGTTGGCTTGCCCTCCTTGGAACGCACAATCATTATGCGTTCGAAAGCATCACCGGCCATCTTAGGTTTTTGGGGCTGCACATAGCCGAGACAGGTGCAGTTGCATCACAAGGCTGTTTGTTGACTGGCAAATGTACAGGCCTTTAGAACGTAGTGATACGCTGTTGCCGTAGCAATGGATAACCCACCATAGCTACTACAGTTGGCTTAAATCCCTTTTTGAAAGGATAGTGTACCTGCTTTTTTCAGTTTCGTTGATAATCAGTAGGCGCATGCTTTATCGGAGATGACAATTCGAGGTCAGATGGCTTTGGGAGATTTAATCAAAATGGAAGCCTGGCAAACAGCAGAGCCAAATTGTTTCAAAATGTGCATTGAGACATGGCACCGAGCACACAGGGCAAATGCTTACTTGCATCCATTATAGCATGAACAGACAAATCCTAAAATAATACATGTACAATTTTTTCTGTGTCACCACTTCCTCCACATTAGGTACGCTTTCCCGGCTGTTTTGGACGCTGCAATTATCCAAAAAGATTGTGATTGGGAATTTCTAACAAAAAGAGCCAAGTAAACTTGTTTTGCTTCCTGTTGTGTACTTTTGTTGTGCTTGCTAGCGCAAATTTCTCCGCCTCTCTTTGGTTTCATCTGCGTGAAGCGCCCCAAAGTAACCTGCAGCCATGGCCATACAAGTGGCAAAGAGAGCAAATGTGATTGGCTGTTGTTTCCCGAGTGGCGGGCTATAGTGAGCTGGAGTTAGTGTCCCCTGGCCCAGTGCATGTGGTTATTGTTTATTCTGTGCTATTCCTCGCCTTAAGATCTCCACTGAAGTGTAAGCTCCCTAATCCCTACATAGTTAGTTGTCTCCTGCCCTAAATTTCGAGGAAGACCCTACTTTTAACATTTTGCCCCCTCCGCCATAAACTTTGTTCCTGTTACTTTTTACATCACACTTTAAACTTGTTAATTTCTTGCTTGGGTCAGTTGGCTGGATGCCTTTTTTCACAAATAGCACAGCTTATTGTGCCTTTTGTAAAAAACAGCATAACAATGCGCTATGTGTGATCACTCTAACTTATAAGAGGCAGATTTAGGGCCAGTTGTACGACTCACCAATTTGCGACTCGCAAATTGCATTGCATTTGCGACTTGCAATTTGCGACTCGCAAATTGGGATGCACAACAGTGTCTCAGACACCATTTGCAATTCCTAATGGGGTCGCAAATTGCATGCCTCATTAATATTAAAGAGGCAGGTGCAATTTGCGACCCCATTAGGAATGGCTAGTACTCACAGGGATGGTGGCCTGCTGGGGTCAGAAGACTACCATGTCTGTGACTGCTTTTTTAATAAAGCAGTTTTTTTTTAATGTAGACGGTATGTATTTAAAAAAGAAAAATTAAACTTTTCAGTTTAATTTTTTTAAGGGCAGGCAGTGGTCCCAGAAGATGCAAAGTGCTGCTGGACTGTTCACTTCATTTATTTACATTCTCACCAATAAACACAACAAAAACCAGCTCCACTGTAATCAGGCTCGCTGCACACCCATGAAGCATTTGGCCCCTGGGTGGGAACCCCATGATGAAGCATGCCACCAATTAGGTTGGTGGGTGAGGGTTCTTTTATAATCCAAATGGGTTCCCTGCAAGGGAGTATTCGTCTGATGACCTTGACTATGGTACACGTTTTGAGCCTATTCTCTTTGTTTTTTTAATCATTGTTAAGGGAGACCAACAAACCCCTCTCTTCTCCTCTTTCTCCCTCAATTGTTAAGGCCTAAATACTTTGCACATTGCTTGTGAGTTAAGTCTGACTGCTTTATGCAAAGCTACCAGAGGGTTGTGCACAGGTTCATCTAGAGTTGGCCTGTGCCGCACCCTGACAAGGATTGTGATTGACCAGGGCTCTCACCAAAACAACCCAATTTCTTACAATTGGCATGTAGATGTTTCTTATTTACTTCAACAGCTTGTAGTCTTGGCCAATGCAGAGCTGAAGACTAAAGCACCCTGGAGTACCTTTTCCAGAGATGATGCCGTGCATCTCTGTCATTACCAGTGTGGCCTGCGCTCGCCTGTGTATGCCAGCACGGCATGTAGCAGAGCTGAAGACTGAAGCACCCTGGGGTGCCTTTTTCAGAGATGCTGCAGTGCATCTCTGTCATTACCTGTGGCCTGCGCTCACCTGTGTATGCCAGCTAGGCATGAAGATATGCGTTTCTGAACTTGATTGGTGCTTGAGACTTCTACTGCAGAGGAGGTTATAGAGTATAGGTGCTGGTTAGTGTGAAGCATCCCGCCTGAGATGCCCACACAACACAAAACATACAAATGGAATCCAATCAAACTACATTCCCCAGAACACCAGGGGATTCTCCCAAGACTTGCAATGGCAGTGGTCATATGTGATCCATCGATTATAAGTTCCTTCTGACTAGGTAATTTTGATAATTAGTTGCTAAAGCCAGCAGTTAGTTGCTGGGATTCTGAAATTGATTGCAGTTTCAATGAGAGTTGTCAAGGACCGTGTTCTCGCAGACGTATTCAGGATAAACATGAGAGAACAAGTGTTTAGACTTTTGATTTGCATTTAGAGTCATCTTTTCAAGGATCATGTTCTCAATACACCATAGGCATCCGTTCTAGGATTACAAACTTTGTTACATCTATTCACAGGATGGGCTAATGAATCCTCTATATTGCACAGACCTTTGTTGATATTACTTGAATCCCATATGGTGTTAAGATATTTCCATTAGCAGGGAAGTGTATATATATTACTGGGAGCAAGATAGCAATACTAATGAAAATTAAATATACCGCTTCTGATGACCAACGTGTATTGCGAATCATTTAGATCAGAGACTTGATTTCCAAGTTACTGAAGGTGGTTGCACATTTAAGAACGTGTACTACAGTTCAGGTTATTCCATACTTTGTTTGCAAAGATTATTTATATCTTTCAGTTCAGGGAAGTCTTAGAGCCATTACTAATCACAGTGAGTGGGTTATACAGAAATTAACAGGTATATCATATGCTATAGTAGAACTAGTGAACTGTAATAACACTGAGCAAATACTATAATCATTTTTCCCATTCCCCTTTTCCAAGACCTACTGCTGACTGGTATTCTTTGCATGGTCATTAATAGGTTCAGGGAAAGCAGGATACTATGATGGTTTCTAGCAGGTCTGGATTGCCAGGTTAGCGCAACAGGCACTGAGGTATGGCATGCCCATGAGGCCACAGCTAGGACTTCTCTAGCCCTGGACAAACTGGCAACTAGTGCAAGCGCATTCATGTCCCTGTGCCAAATGTCAGACATATGTCACTGCATGCCTCAGACTGCCGTTTGACTCAGTCAGCATATTTAAAACAAGAGCAGAAAATAAGGAGAGTGAGCTGCTGTGGTGAACCAGTAATACACTGAACTGGTTAGCATCTATTTCAAGCATTGAAATAAACTGTTAAGGACCGATTAACAGTCTGCGAAGTAAGATTTACATGTGGAATTCCACTTAATCCAATCACAAATTGGTGAGTGTTCCCGCATCTGTAGCTCCCTCATCCAAGTTGAGACCACTATGGACATCATTTGGATTTCGGTGGGAAAGTCTCCGACCACAGGTTGGATGCTTTTCGACCGACATCCATGGTTTAAACTCTGACTGCCTTATAACAAAGAAGGCGGTCGGAGTTTAAAGTGGCTGGTCAAACTGACTGGCTTCCTATGGGCTCATAAAGCCCGTCAGCCAGTCGTCAGGCACTTATAATCCCGAACGGCGGTGTTTGCACTATCGAGATTATGATGCCGGTTTCAGACAGGCTTTCCATGTCGGGCCTTTCTACATGGAAAGCCTGTCGGAAAGCGAGTTTGGGAGCCCCTAGCAGGGCCCACATCCCTCTGCGGCCTCTGGTTGATAGCCTGCGGGGCACCTATGGTGCCCCCCTGAAATTCCCTGCACATTTGCATAACTACAAAAAGCCTATAATAAATAATAAAAGTGAATTGCACTATAATAATGAGGAATTGCTAAATGACTTTCACATGTTTAGAGGCTCATGGGAAGTTTCAGGTTGCTTGGCTTGTGGTGCCTAACATGCAAAAAATAATAAATACAGAGACCGAAGTATTTGAATTGGAGTTCACCACTGTCTTTGACGAAAGCTGTAATTGCCAAATTACAAGGATTCCTAGACTTAGTCCTAAACCATGCCTCTTTCTTCCACCACCCTACACTTCCTATCTCGTTATCTCACTCTTGTGTTTTTCATCGCTGGTTTCTAAGCATTTGTACTTGGAAGGCAGGGCATTTTAGACCCAGATGGCACCTTTTCTTCAATTGAACATGGACTAGCTACCCTCCGTACAGGGCCCACACCACATCATACAGAGTACTCCTCACATTTCATTCATAATTATTACGTGTTCATCAACACACTATTTATGGATCTTAGCTACCAACAATTAGAAAATGTTTACCAGTCAGTCAGTCAAAGCTTTTATTTCGGTATAATACCATAAAAAGACATAAATACATATATACATTTAAAACATGATTAAATAGCATTGTGTAGAGTGAAATCCATTAAAACATTAAAATAGTTTCATAAAACATACGCAGTGAAAAAACGTGATCTTTTCCACGGGAACAAATTATTAAAAATTAATCCAGGGCCAAAGATATACACATTACACCTCAAAGTACTATGATGGTAATATAGGTAATACTAAAATCAGGAGAGATGAGTGGCGGAAGACATAAATTTGGACCTTGCAAACCACATTGAGAGTAGAAATTTGGCCATTGCAAACACTATCAGTAGAGTGGTATCATATTTCAAAATTCTAAACACCTCCTTGTGGTCCCTGAGACCCCTAGACTTGCATAACTGGACGATCCACTTTTTTCTTGCAATAGTATATAAAGGGCAAAAGAGAACAACATGCAGCTCTGTTTCACAAATAGCAGTGCATAGAGGACACGAGCTAACGGGATCTACAGCATTGGACCATCTATGTGTGAGATCCCTCAGCGGAAGCGAACCGTGTCTGAACTGAATGTAGAGTTTCTTAGCCAAAGGGGGTTGGATAACGTCCAGAAAAACTTCAAACTGGGGACTACACTTAGTATCCAGAAAGGTGTCAGTAAGCCTACCCAGGGAGGAGTGGAATAGAATTCCCTTCCTATAAGATTTCAAGACCTCCCGCAATGAATTCTTCGAGAGTGCACGGCAGGTCTCTTCCGGGGCGGACCATAAGTTCCCCATCCCAATTAAGATGCAGAGGTTCTTTATGTAGGCAAGCCAAGGGATCTTATCCGATTTTCCCCTTGCCAAAATGTCACCAAGATCGTACCTGTAGCTTACCAACTCGGGCGTTGACCAAAGACGCCTCCAGAACTGAAGGGGACGATTCAGAGCAATCTCTTCTATGGGAACCAGGCTCAAATCCCATCTCAGAGGGGTTAGTGGGGTGCTGACAGGTAGTTTCAGCAATCTCCTGATAAAGGAGTTCTCAATAGATGAGAGGGAAGCAGGGATGGAATATCCCCATAATTCAGCGCCATAAAGTGCTCCTCCTCTGGCTTGAGATTTGTAGATTTCCATAGGGGGGCCCAAAGGTTTAAAAGAGGTGTTGTTAAACACCTTCAAGATACCCCCCACTGATTGGGCTAATCTCAAATTTGCCTTCGCCAAATGGGACCCCCAATTCATTTTATCATTAAGGGTCACCCCCAAATACTCAAAAGTAGCAACCCTATCCAACTCAACATCTCCCAATTTAGGATGGGGGCAATTAAATGAATTAGAACCGAAAACCATAAATTTGGTCTTGGAGAGGTTCAGTTCTAGATCCCTGATTTTACAAAAGGAGCAGAATGCCTCTAGTGTACGCTGGATGCCCATGTAAGATTGAGATAACAAGAGCGTATCATCAGCGAACATTAGGGCCGGGACCTTACGCCCAGCCAGTACAGGGGAGTCCAGGTTAGCGGTGCGCAGAAGATACTCAATCAACCCATTGATGAAAAGGGAGAAAAGGGTGGGGGCCAGGACGCAGCCCTGCCTCACACCCTTCTCAACCGGAAATGGCCCAGAGATTTCCCCACATCTCCCATATCTCACCCTTGCGTAGGTGCCTAAATGGAGGCGCTTGAATAAGTAGCAAAGGTAGGGGGGAGCACCCATCTCTAGTAAAAGGGCCCAGAGTTTTTCCCTTTGCACCATATCAAAAGCGGACCGAAGGTCCACAAAAATCAAATACAAATTACCAGCACCCATGCTGACTGACTTCCAATAGATCAAAAGTAGTCTAAATAGTTGATCGATAGTAGAAACCTTAGCACGGAACCCCGCCTGAAGGGAGGTTAGAATTTGTTGATCCTCCATCCAGCACTGCAATCTGGATAAGAGGACTCGGGCGAACAGCTTCTGTAAAACATCAATCAGACTTATGGGGCGGTAATTGGCTGGATCCAGCGGGGAAGATTTTTTATAGATGGGTATGATTTCTGCACCCAACCAGGTGTCCCGGATTCTGAGGCCCTGCAAAATGGCATTAAAATACACACAAATATAAGGGGCCCAAATCTTTACATCACTTCTGTAGAGGTCACCAGGGATCTTGTCAAGCCCCGGAGCTTTCCCTACTGATAGGGAGTTGAGGGCCAATTCTACTTCTGAACGAGAAAAGGGACGACTCTCAATTTCTTCCAGGCACAACCAGTCCGTTACAATATCAATCCGTGAGGTGCCTGCATCGGAGCCACCCGGGGAATTACTGACCGAAAAGAGAGGTTGGAAATGGGCAAGCCAGACCTCCTCGCTGAGATTAGGAATAATTGCAGGGCTACTGGCTACCGTGCCCGTTCGAACAATGTTCCAGAACGCCCTCGAGTCACGGTCTACTAAAGCTTGCAGTAAATTTTGCCACCTTAGATCCTCCCACTCGGCTTTTGCTTCCTTGATCAGGTTTTTGTAAGTGGCCCTAGCCGCCCGGATACTAGGCAGGGTACCCTCTTTTACTTCTTTTATCAGGGCAGACTTAGCCCGCCTACAGGTACCATTAAACCAATGCTCGGGCCTAGGAGGCCTTGGTTTAGAGGCAGTAGGGCTATAGAAGAAGCTAGCCAGACTGCCAAGAAGATCCTTGTGGATGGTCTGGAGATCGAGGAGTCGGGACTGCGGGATATCCCCGGTGGGGCTCAAGAGGTGGGAGACTGCTTCCAAAGAGCAGGTCACAGTGCTATATATATCAGCAAGCTTTAGGTCGTCAGACACTACCCTTTCCCACCTAATCCGTCTACCACCTGCCGCTAGTACCAGATTCTCACTATATGATGGTGATTGGGGCTTAGAAAATCCACTGCCACCTAACTTGTTAACCAATTCCAGTGACAGTAGATTATGATCGCTATCGACCCGTGGAATAACAGAAAAGGCGGCCAAGTGGCCCCAGAATTCCACGTTCACCAGAACATAGTCGATAGTCGAACAACTCCCAGATCTATTAAAGGTGAAAGACCCCGGCACGTCCGGGCAGAGTCTGCCATTGCAGGCCCGCAAGGAGTGTGCAATTGTAAGCCTATTGATCTCAAGGGCTAGAGGGGAAAGGCGTTTGGCGGGATAGGAGATGAGGTCTGGAATTAGATAAGTTTCATCCTCGTCACAGGTGGAGGAGGGGATCCGAGGGAGGGGTTCGAAGTGGCAATTAAGATCTGCACCAATTAGTTTGTGGGACGCGGGTGGAAGAGAATGTAAAACATCTTCCAGGGCGCCCAAGATCGACAGACCCAACTGAACCGGCTGGGGGCGCAGGTAGACATTTATTACTACTAGCGAGTAGCTAGCGGGAAAAGTGAGTAGCAGGCATAAAATGTCAGGGGACTTTGGATCTAGTAACTTTACTGAGCACCCCAAGTGTGTTGCAACCCATACTACTAACCCCCCCGAAGGTCTTCCTCTCGCCCCTTGCACTGCTGGGGCCGAAAACGATGCGAAACCCACCCTCCAAGGTATGGACCGTAGCCAGGTTTCTTGGAATATGCAGATGTCATAATTGTCTATTAGCTCTCCCCACTCGGGATCAGAGAGTTTGGACTCCAATCCAGCCACATTCCAAGACCCAACTAATGGTCTTCGGATAGGTATTCGGGGAGGGCTGTCAGCCAGAGGGGGGGAAGATGGGGGGCTGTGGGAAGCAGAATGCTCAAGGGGGTTCAACACGAGGCATCCCTCCGTGGCGCTGGGGGACAGAAATGGGGGAGAAGGGGACCCAGGGCCGCTCTCCGTACCAGGAGCAGCCGGGGGGAAAGCCATCATCGCATCAGAAACATCCCCAGCCTGTTTCCCCCCCAAGGGCATAAACCCTCCCTTGCTAAGACTCAGGGGTGATTGTCAGTCCACAGCGTTGAGCACGCCGAAACGGTTTCCAACCGGAATATTAAAATAAGAATTGTGTGGGGCCTGATGGAAGTACGGTAAATCCACTGGATCCAGAGTATTGGGGATGGAATAAAAATACCCCAAATGCGATGCATCAATGGCTCCCCTTCTGTGATGCCCGCCCTGCTCCAGTATGTGTCCTACTACTCTGGGGTCCCTAAAGTTAATCAGGACACAATCCCCCCCTATGTCCTTTAAGCGGGTCCCCAGCCAGTTAACCCTCCGAACGTGGAGAATCTCCCCTCTCCCTGCTCCCTCCAATGGTCTATTTTTGGACAGCCAGTGGATAACTTTATTTTTTAATTCAGAGTAAGATTCCCCCCTTCCATTCGTTAGCGGTGGTACTCCTGTGAGCACGATCACATAAGGTGCTGCCTCCGGGGGAAGCTGTACTAGAAGATGGGAACCTTCCAGGCTCTGTAGTGCTCGGTTCCCCCCCCCCGGGAGGAAGGGTTCTGTGGTAAATAAAATATCACGCTGTCATAATTTTTCAGATATCAATAAGATCATGCATAAAGCAAGAGGCTGAGTCTGTGGTATCAGATTCATAAAGGGCTTTATTCCAATAACTCGAGTCAAAGGGAGAATATCACCATCACCAAAAAAAGGATCTGGACGGGGCTGAAAAGTATTCTCAATATTCTCAAAACATTATTCACAGAGTACAGTATATATACATTTCTCAATTGTACGTAAGCAAGAGAGCAAGAGAGAATGAGATAAGAGCATGTGGGCGTGTAAGTAGGCGTGAAGGTGGGCGTCCATGTGGGCGTCCACTTGATGATAATGGGTAAATTGTCATGTGTGGGTGGATACCTGGAGATGATTTCGCAATGTCAGCAGAAATACTTGGCAGAGATGCGCGCGCAGCAGCATGACGTGTGATTGACGCGCAACTAGAGGGTGAAGGGGACTTGACATTTAGCTCTACATGTGGAGACAAAAAGTCTGGGGTTATGTCAACCTAATCCCAAATCATATCTAATATCCTATGTTTAAAGAACTATGTTATCCACAAGGGAAGGGCTCTCGGACAGAATCTATTCTATACTGACTGTGTGCGTGTACAAGCGTCTAAGTGTCTATATGAGATGCAAGGGGGTAGGAATATTCCATGGTAACAGGGCTATGAATTACTTGCATGAGGACAGAGAAGCCGGGCCTTTTGCTTGGTAACTGGCAGAATGTTTACTTAAACTTCTAGGCAGGAATGCATCGGCTGAGGGGGAAGCAGATAATTCGAAGGTGAAATACAGCTCTTGGCAGAGAATAGGCTGATGTCAGGCTTCGTGGGCCGCGCAGAGAATGAGACAAAGTTCATGGTCACAGATGCAGGCTCAGACTGGAGCTTTCAGAGGCAGAAGGCAAGAGGAGTTTCGATGGCAGAATCAGGGCCTACTTGCCTGGACTGTAAAAATGGCATAAGTGAACCATATAAAGCCGGTGGCCTTTCATATTTAGGAATGGAATATCCGGCCTGTTCATGGCGGATCTGACAGAGGACATGTTGACGGTGGACGCACATGTGTTTGCGTCATCAAAACTGGAACTGGAGGGAACATACATGTACTTGTGACATGCACATAGAACCGTTGGGGTCCAAGATAGGGGACATAACTGACCAGGAAAATCCACATTTCCACATTCCCTCCTTGTCCCCTACTTGCCCTTCAAGAGATATCAATCTTCATCAATCCATTGATCTGTTCATATAGCATCATTTGTTCTTCTTTCTTCTTCCGTGATCTTGAATGAAATCTTGGTGGTGGAATACACGATGTGGCACACAGACCACAGATCGCTGGTCCACATTGTAGACATAGACAGCAACTGAATAGTATGAGAAGGCCAATACCTAGGAAGGATAGGACCCTCCATCCAAAGGTAGATAATACACTCCAAAACCAACCGGACCAAGTCCAGGTGCCTGGATTCTGGTGTATCTGGCTTACAATCTTATGAAGGCGAGTTATGGCTTTATATACAGATGGCGAATTTTCTGGTATGAAAAATGCAATAGCTTGATCCGATGACCCTACAAGCTCCGCCCCTATCGGCCAGGATAACGTCAAGGACAAGACTATTTTGAAGCACAACAATCCGCATAGCAGACTGCTCTTCTGTTAAATTGCCTAAGGCGGAAATAGTTTCGTTCACTACTGCTTCAAGGGTTCTGGTTAATCTACGTATCAGCTTACTATTGGTAACTGTACCTATATAGGGAAAGAAACCTTTATTGAAATCTGTGTATTTTTCCCATGCTGCTTCAGTGTAATCGACAATTGGGAGATCTCTCTGCTGTCTATTGTGTACTAAATGAGTATTTTTATGATAATCAGGAGGAGCTAGGAAAACAGGTGGTAGGAGGAATGCTATGTAACAGGTACCATCCCAATCTAGAGGTAGGCGTATATATGCGGTCTGGCCACATATAAAGTAGGAATGACGAGAAGCTCTAAATGTAGACTTGCCTTGATCACTGAATTTTATTACAGTGGTGCATTTACTATGGCCCATGTGTATGGAGCCATTCTTTCTTATACATAATTCCTCTTTTACTGGGAATACGGACATGGCGGGCAAGATTGGTGTAGCTTCAGATTCAACGTTCAGGATCATGAGGTTAAGTGTAAAATTACCTAATCCATATACTTCATTTCTTAGATCAGTTCCTGTTCTTTTGGGAAGTCCCTCCTTGTTAGGGTAGCAGACTTTAAGCAAAAACTAAATTCAGGTTTCCCCATACCCAGTTGTCTTGATAAACTGCGGAATTCGAATCTAGGGAATTAATCAAACTAAACCATGCTCCACAGGAGCCATTGTGTGTGAACGGATAGAGAATAAAGGGGCAAAACTCCCTTATAGTTCTGATAGGGGGGGAGTCGGCCACAGACCCAGCAGTCTGTAGCATTGCTAGTCTGATGTGAATGGTGCAGCATCTGAATAAAGGTATTGTTGCGTAAGGCAAGTCGATATGATAGCTCATAGGATGGCAGATCACTAAATGTGTGCTTTATGGTATCATTAGTGGAGGAGTGTAAGAGTGAGGCAATAGGAGGAAAAATAGCATGTAGTATTAAGCTGATACATATTATCGTGATGCTCTTAAGATATTGAAAAATTACAGTCACTATACATCTATTTGCTTCTTATCTAGCTCTCTTATTTTTGCTTTGTTATTGTCCAAGATCTTATGCGAGCCAGAATACATGTTCAACCGCTTCACCACCTAGTGGACTTAATTGATCAAACGGGTTCTGACTTTTTGAATCAAGGTTTAGCTTTGTGGAAACTTCTGGGCATTCTCCTCTAGAAAATGTTGTTCAAAATCCAAGTTCAAAGTTTTTTTTTCCTTTGTAAAAGAGTGGTGAAGGTGCACTTTGACTTTAACGGCCGTCCCCGTGGTCCAGAGCACTGACTTTGGCGCCTGTCATCCAGGAGCGATGGAGTATTCTTTGACCTGGGTGTTGTCAGGGAAGGCGGCAGCAACCTGCGAACAACAAGAGAGTAGTGCAGACATCAAGGAAGCCAGGTAATCTGTCAGCATGTTACTGTCAACATAAGTAATCTTTTAGGCATTGTAGTGCCCACATATTTTGGTGGTCTACCAAAGACCACTTCATAGGGAGATAAGCCTGTTCTAGAATGAGCTACAATTCGCATGTAAAAGAGGGCAACCGGCAGGGCTACCATCCAGTCTATACCTTTGTCTGCGCAAATTTTTAATGTCTGATTATGTCTTTCTACAAGGCCTGCTGCTTCAGGATGTCGCACACAATGGAATTTCCAGGTATACCCTAACAGAAGGGACACCTGCTTCATTAGTACCAGGACATATTTGTAACCTCTACATCTGTTTATTTGGATATAATCCATTTGGAGCACTTCAAAAGGGTGGTCAGGTGGATGGAATCCACCTTGTTCCATCGGAATGCCTTTACCTGCATTGAATTGGCAACAGATCATACATGTTCTGACCTTTTGTTTCGCTGCTGCACGCAGGTGCTTGTTGAACCATATATTCTGTAAGCTATCTATCATTGCTTTCTCTCCTAAGTGTGCAGGACTATGTGCGGTATTTATAATCACTTGTACCATGGTATCAGGAAGAAACCATGTGGATTTGCCCTTTGTCATCCAACCTTGATCAGTCAGTACCCCTCCTTGTTCCGATCATTTCTTTAATTCGTCTACAGTAGCATGTGTCTGAATGTCTTGTACATCCCTGGAAGGATCCCTAACTGTCATGGCTTTGGACAGTGATAGTATCTGTGATTTTGTCATGTCTAGTGGGGTCTGAGCTGTCTGTTTAGCAGTTCGGTCTGCCAGATCATTGCCTTGGGAAATGGTATCTGTGGCTCTAGTATGTGCTTTACATTTTAGGATAGCTATGGCTGTTGGTAAATGTATTGCTTCCAGTAGGGCTTGAATAAGGGGGCCATGCTGTATCTTGGCCCCATGAGAGGTCAAGAAACCTCTTTCTCTCCACAAAATCGGTGTAAATGTTTACTCTCAGGTGCTTAGCTCTTATGCACGCTTGTGTCAGGGCGATGAGCTCTGCTGCTTGTGCTGACAATATGTCTATTCTTTTAGTCTCTATTATTACAGTATCAGCAGTCACTGCATATGCTGCCACTAATTCTCCCGCCCCTGTCCTCATGCATGAGCCGTCAACATATAGTGTTAGGTCGGGGTCTGGGAGTGCAACATCTGTCAAGTCTTGTCTTGGTTTAGTCACGGTATGTATTACTTCAACACAGTTGTGTGGTGAAACGCTTTCTGTACTGGAGGGCAAAAGGGTAGCAGGATTCAGTATGTTGCATCGTCTGATCTCTATGTGTGGTTGAAATAACGTTGGCTCATAGCCTGTCAGTCTAGCTACAGTCAGGTGTCGTGTTTGTGTCCGGTTCAAGAGAACCTCTACTGCGTGTGGTACTTGTACTGTCAGAGGGTGGCCCAGCACTATCGAGTCACTTTGTCTTATGGCTAAGGCCGTTACTGCAACTGATTTTAGGCACGCAGGCAAAGCCTGTGCTACTGGGTCTAATGTACTAGAAAGATAAGCACAGGGCTCGTGTTTTCCTGCATGATCTTGTGTTAGGACAGATAGTGCTGTTCCATCCCGCTCTGTCACAAAAACATAAACGATTTGTTGTAATCAGGGTTTGCTAAAACTGGTGCTTGACATAAAGCTCTCTTTAATTCTTCAAATGCCACAGTGTGTTCTTGTGTCCAAGGGAGGACTTTAGTAGAAGCTGTATTCGGGGCTTGGACTAATTCCCCTGAAAGATCACAATAAAACATGAGAAAAAGGGGAAAGCACCATACCTATTTCCTCGGCTTAATTTCTAAGGGGGCTAATTTCTAAGGGGCTTAATTTCTTAAGGGGCTAGCGGGAAGCGAACCTCCTCAGGGGCCAGCAGAAAGCCAATATTCTCCTCCTTCCCCCCCTTTTTGACAGGAGGAAATCTGAAACAGATTTCACTGCTGTCAAACACTATCAAACCCTGTGTCTTGACAATACTATTAATCCCTGTGTGTAGCTACTGGGCGTAAGCAAAATTATAGGAGATACACAGCGTATGTGAAACGGCGAGAAATCCTTCAAATTAATGTACAAACCTCATTGTGTTAGCTCATAAGCTAGCCAAATGACATCTCATATGCAAATGTCCCTATTACATGAACCTACACCAACCTGAAGTCAATATTAATGCTAGGAGGCCCTAATAGGAATGCTAAATTACCTAAATATTCGGAAAACCAAGTTTAAGAACAGTTGTTAATGTTGATAATTAATTTATCTGCTAAAGAAATCAGTCAATGTGCAATAATTTCCACCTATACAATAAATAGCCTAATTCAAAAACAAGTCAACTTTTGGGGCCACCACTCACAAGAATGAGCTTACTAAAGCAAACTTTAAAAAGGAAATCCTGTCAGATATTTTCTCATTACCCTAAATACCGAGCCTTATTTGTCACTCTGTGGTGGCAGTCCTTATTTAAAACAGGCCTTCAAGAGTTAAGATGCAAGTGCACAGATCATAATTGTTTCTTAATGTCCAATCTGGAAACATATGACCGAGGCTGCCTGTCTATAAGAGAAAGGCAGTTATGTGAAAAATATTTTAGTCTTGCATAGCCTTTTTCTTTTGTTTCATTCATCTCCAACACCAATTAGACATACACTGATAACGTGTTGTCTGCTATTTTGACAGCATGATAATGGTAATATCATGTCTGTGAAATTTAGTAATTGTGCCAAGCCATCAGTATACCGGGCACAGAAAGCATAGATAATTACACTAACATATATAAATGAGCAGCGATGCGTAATTACAGTACCTACAGCTCAGATGCGAACATTCTGGCCTGCTTAATTTGTCAGGCTTATAATCAATAACTTATTTACCTGCCCTATACAACCCCATCTGGCAGTGGGTCATCCCAATGATGACCGCGTCAAGTCTGACACACAGGATCAGCAACAATAATCAAAAAATGACGAACACACGAACCTGTCTCTTTTTTTTATTTTTTTTTATTTTTTATAAAAATGTGCTATGCTTCTTTGTACACAATGTACCCTCATGTCCTAGTCGAAGATGCATCTCACATCTTTCCTTACAGACCCGTAACCACTGGATCATTTATCCAATGCAACTGGTGGCAGCTTGTGGCCACAATTCAAAAATGTCTGAATTTGAAAATCGTTTTTATATAGGCACATAGCCCTTAAAATTCCAAACAAGAGCAACATTTTACTTTCTGACCAGAAGCAATATAACAATTGCTAAAAAATAAAACAAATCTTCTCCATAGACATTTCCTCGGGGCACTTGTTTTGCACAGAATAGAACAAGGGAATCTTTCTCGACTTACATTTCTCAGCTGCCCTGTCTTATCAGAGAAGTTAAAAATAGCCCCTCAGCGCGGCCTGAGCCTGGGCTGCCAGCCATCTTTTTTTTGTTTTTCCTACTCCTGGCCCCAAGGCTCTCCAGCTGCAGGCATTACACAGATGCGATGTCAGAGAAGCCTTCTAAGCAGTGCCCTGTTCTGCTCCTCTCATCGGCCCCCACCTACACTGGCTACAAGGTCAGAATCTGTCTCCGATTTCTGTATCACATTCTGCTCTACACGGCCCCCACCTTCTCCTCACTCTGAAGCTGTCAAAGACAAAAAGACTACTCAATTCCATAAAAACTGCAATAATTCGCTCAATTGAAAAATTATTTTTACATACAATTTGCACTCAGGGGGTCATAATCTTACCGACTTGACCCAGCACATTGGCTCACTGGACCATCAAGAACACAAACCTGTATTCATGAACAATTTGCAAATTCGAAATACCCACAATTCTTTTTCCAAGCTAAACTTGTCACTAATTATTTTTCGTTAACACTTTGTACATTAGGGGTGTCATCAAATCACAGGAGTTGCTCCTTCTCTAGCTGCACCCCTCTCAATTTCCTATTGACAACGTAGTCAAATGTTGGACCATGTAAACACCAGCTATGCGCTGTTCATTTGGTGGGTGGCTCAAGAACCTTTGGGCTACTATGTAATTATTATATGTATTATAACTGGTCCTTCTACTGGGGCCACTCTTGCTGGGCCCTCTGAAAGGACGGGATAAATACCAGCAACGTCAGTATTTCTTTTTCTGTCAGCCTGCGCTCATTTTACCAGCTCAAATTCCTCCTGTAACATCTCATCCTTGGCTTTTCCAGACACCAGTCTACCAGAGTATTGGGGATGGAATAAAAATACCCCAAATGCGATGCATCAATGGCTCCCCTTCTGTGATGCCCGCCCTGCTCCAGTATGTGTCCTACTACTCTGGGGTCCCTAAAGTTAATCAGGACACAATCCCCCCCTATGTCCTTTAAGCGGGTCCCCAGCCAGTTAACCCTCCGAACGTGGAGAATCTCCCCTCTCCCTGCTCCCTCCAATGGTCTATTTTTGGACAGCCAGTGGATAACTTTATTTTTTAATTCAGAGTAAGATTCCCCCCTTCCATTCGTTAGCGGTGGTACTCCTGTGAGCACGATCACATAAGGTGCTGCCTCCGGGGGAAGCTGTACTAGAAGATGGGAACCTTCCAGGCTCTGTAGTGCTCGGTTCCCCCCCCCCGGGAGGAAGGGTTCCATCCCCGTCCGAACTCCGAGGAGCTAAATCCCTACAGCTAGAGAACTGCTCATGTGCTGAAACAACATTAGGGGCTCGGGGCACAATCGGGGGCATACGGGAACCAGCAGTGGGGGAAGGGGCAGTTAGGTGCACCGAAGAAGGCTGGCCTGGATCCTTAACTAACTGGTTCGGGGGTAAAAGTGTCTGTAATTGGGGAGTAGGGTTGTTAAGCATTACTTGAGTACTGGCACCCTCCGTACTACCCATGTTGTGCTTTAAATCATGGTTTTGCTGCTTCTTCCCGAAACCTTTGGTATTAACTAGAGATACCAACCTGTCGATTTTGGATGACAGGGTTTTTAAAAGAAGGTTTAGGGACTGATCTATATGTGACTGTAGGTCAGTTAATAAAGTAGTCACCCAGGTCGGAGGGATAGAAGTAGGAGGGTGATGGGTCGGGGCCAAGAGGGCAGGACTATCTGCAGGGGGTGCTGGTAAAAAGCTCCTTTTTCTGAGTTTCTGTTTTTTTTTTCTTGGCTTTACCTGTTTTATGGGGGCCACAATAGAAACAAAGGAGGATGATAATGATGGCCCAGCTTCCACTAAAACTGGCTCGTCTATTTGTGCCTGAGCGCACGGTAGTTGTGTAAACGAGGGCAACAAGGAAGACATAGCATCAGGATCCACCTGGTATGAGGAAAAGTCAACCAATCCATCAGAGGGAGGGGCCATACTAAATGCCGGAGTAATCGACAACCGTCTTTCGGTATTTTCGATGGCTGTAGCCACCACCCCAATTGTCTTCTGAAGCATTTTATCTATCGCTGTAAGGCTGGGGATCTGTGGGTTGGAGTTGGCTAGCTGTCTGGTCATAGGGCGACTAACTGTAGGTTTAGTATGCTTCCCCATGATTCCAATGAGCCAACAGCGATTCGCAATGAGGAACCTCTAACACAAATACCTAAAATCCAAACAATGTAAAATAAAAGGAACACACTCTAAACAAAGCGAAAGACTGATAATTAGTGGATAAAATGGCATTAGACAATGGGGGTTAGTTCAAAACTGTTCCGAAGAGCAGAGCTTAGAGGAGCGGCCCAGCCCGGCCTCCTTTGGCCCCTGACGGCCACAGACGGTCCCGCCCTTGTCCCGGGCTTCTCCCGGTGCCGACCCGCGCGCGATCCCGCGACGCGGGGGGCGGGCTCAGTTTAAGTAGCGCCTCCGGGCGCGCAAAATGCGTTATTTCCACTTCCGGGAAGCAAGGGGACCTGGGTATTGTAGTCCCGTCCCGTCCCGTTACTCGCTCCCCCCACACAGCGGTCGCGATGTCGGGCGACGGCGGGGGGGAGTCGCGAAGGCCAGAGAAAGAACAGGAAGCCCCAGGGAACACACAGGGCCACGCAGGCAGTCCACGCAGGTGAGCAGCAGGGATCCGGCACACACAGTTATTTATCAAGGAACAGCCCCCGCTCTTCCGGGGGCGGGCTCAGTTTAAGTAGCGCCTCCGGGCGCGCAAAATGCGTTATTTCCACTTCCGGGAAGCAAGGGGACCTGGGTATTGTAGTCCCGTCCCGTCCCGTTACTCGCTCCCCCCACACAGCGGTCGCGATGTCGGGCGACGGCGGGGGGGAGTCGCGAAGGCCAGAGAAAGAACAGGAAGCCCCAGGGAACACACAGGGCCACGCAGGCAGTCCACGCAGGTGAGCAGCAGGGATCCGGCACACACAGTTATTTATCAAGGAACAGCCCCCGCTCTTCCGGGGGCGGGCTCAGTTTAAGTAGCGCCTCCGGGCGCGCAAAATGCGTTATTTCCACTTCCGGGAAGCAAGGGGACCTGGGTATTGTAGTCCCGTCCCGTCCCGTTACTCGCTCCCCCCACACAGCGGTCGCGATGTCGGGCGACGGCGGGGGGGAGTCGCGAAGGCCAGAGAAAGAACAGGAAGCCCCAGGGAACACACAGGGCCACGCAGGCAGTCCACGCAGGTGAGCAGCAGGGATCCGGCACACACAGTTATTTATCAAGGAACAGCCATGATCCCAGTGCTGTAAGTAAATGGCAGTTTGAAAGTAATCCTTTATTGATCATTATCCATGTGCTGTGGTGAATCAGTATTAGACTGAACTCGTTAGCATCTAATTGTGGCATTGAAATAAACTGTTACGGACGGATTACCAGTCTACAAAGTAAGATTTACATATGGAATTCCACTCAATCTGATCACAAGTTGATGAGTGATCCCGCATCTGTAGTTCCCAGGTCCGGGAACACCACACCCAATTTTACTGGCCAGAAAAATTGTCTCATTAAAACTCTTGGGGACTTAGCTGAAAAAATAGCTCAGCTACTGTCTAATTCCCTCCAAAGCATTTTTTCAGCAAAGGGGAAGCATGCATCTAATGTGCCCGCCTGTCATGGCACGTGTGGTAAATGTGAGCATTAATACAACCAAACAGGCCAAACCTGGGAAAAGTGAGTTTGCTCTGTTATTCCCCATCCCAGAGGTAATTGCACAGCACTGGTGAGGTGTTACTGTTAAGTAACATTCACTTTTAAAGTTATGGGACCTATGCCATATGTTGAAACCTATACTGACTACAAGGGGCCTGAAGCTATTTTTTGCAAGGAAAAAATCCAGCAATGTCTTAAACATGATAGGATGCAACTGTGGTGCTCAGTACTACTGTAAAATAATTTAAGATTCTTGCATATATCTCTGTAGTCATGCCAAACCATGACTACAGGGGATTGTATATATTCAAGGTGTGAGTCAATTCAATTTCAAACTTTATTCAATCAAGTTAAAATGATCAGAAAATCACAGATAAATACATCGACATAACATTTTAAAAACAGCAAATCATCATTGATTCTAGAATAAAGAGATTAATACATTAAAATCGTTTCATGTGCTAGAACTATGTAGTTGTATTATCGTCTAACAAGCTCACTGCTCTTAGCGCCTCCCCCTTCCTCTTTCTCATACAGAGTACAGACCCATAAGAATGATGCCACCGAACAGCAAACCATAGGATCCGATAATGATTTTTAAAAATATAGTGCCACCCGGCACTGATTAAAGTTCCCTTTCTTTAAAATTGGTTTAAGGTAGTCATTCCTTTCTCTCTCATAGAGCCTGCAGAATAGGACTAAGGGCAAATCAGTTTGAGGTGAGAAATTATCACATGGATACACACTTAAATCCGAATAGTTTTTTCCTGATAGCCTAACATAAGAGGGATCATGTCCGTGCAGAACCTCAATAATATAAATCTGTGTTGCAGCCTAGTGACATTCACTAAATAAGAGTACCCCCTCTCTATTAATAGAGGGTTTTGGCGGTATATACAAACCGCGTGTTTCTCTTTATATTCCTTTTGCTTATTTTCAGATATCAGTAAGAACATGTTGGTTACCTTTTGTTTAGAGACCTTTTTACAAGCCAGTGGGACCTTAAAAAGTTCAGGTAGACCGATCTCCTTTAATACTGACTCCACATAGCTAAGCCACCTAGACCTCTTCCACTTGTCCATGCTTAAGCAACTCTTTATTATTGTTTGTGTGAGTGTCACTGTGTCTCTCTGCCAGATTGAATGCCAAAGAAGGAGTCGGGCTAGGTGTACTGAGTCTGAGATGTAGGGCAAGCCCAATTCCATATGTAAAATATAATTTGAAAAGGAAAGAGGGAGACCCACAATACATTTAAAGAAATTATTCTCAGTGGTTTGCAGTGATGTTTATTTTTTTCGGTAGTAAGGGTTTTGCACCCAGTTTTCTAGCAAAGGATTTGACAGCAGTGATGCCCGTTTCCCTTACCATCTTCCTTCCTTCCATCAACATTGACCATGATAGGTTTTTATAAAAAACAACCCCCAAATAGGGGAAGGAGACCACCACCTCTATTCTTTCAGCATCCACATGTAGGTACAGTAATTTATCTCTTTTTGTTGCCCCAGCTACTATTACAAAATACTTAGTTTGATTTACCTTCAATTGTAATGAGTCCATAAAAGAGACAAATGCGGTTATCAGACGTTGTAAGCCAAGCCCTGTTCTGGCAATTAACACCGTGTCGTCCGCGTAAGCCAATATTGGTAGAAGTTGGGAGTCAGAGACAGGGACATCCCGGGTGGCCACTGAAAGTGCTTTCTCCACTCGATTTGTATATAAGGAGAAGAGAAAAGGGGCCAGGACACAGCCCTGCCTTACTCCGCTGGAAATGTTAAAAGGGCGCACACAAGCTCCATTTTTTGTATAGCGGACTGATGCCGCAGCGTTTAGATACAGTGGTCTGATGAAGTTTAATATGGCTCGGTCAACCTCCATCGTCTCCATTATATTCCACAGCCTAGCATGGACCATGCAGTCGAACGCTGCGCTCAGGTCCATGAATACCATGTGGATCTTTCCGTCCTTCATTCTGGTATACTTTTCTATGGTCAGTGCTAAATTCAACCACTGATACACAGTACCCCTTCCCTGCTGGAATCCATACTGGGCCTGGATTAAGATGTTATTATCCTTAGCTCACCCCTCTAGCCTAGAGAGGAGGAGGCGGCCTATGAGCTTTGATGTTGTGTACAGCAGGGACATCGGTCTGTAATTCTTTGGGTTGGCCCTATCTCCTTTCTTATAGATTGGGACAATGAGCCCCATTGACCATGAAGGAGGGGGGCCTACCACAGCTATGCTATTCAGGGCATTCGTTAAGAGCGGTACCCATTAATATGGATTATCTTGAAAGAAATTGTTCGGGACACCATCTGGTCCTGTGGCCTTTCCTATGCTGCATGAATCTAGCCCTACTTTGACTTCAGTGAGTGAGAAGGATAGAGTTGGGTGGCACATTTGCTCCGAAGGCACGGAGGAGATCGGGGTGTGAGAATTTAGGGAATTTTTTTTCTCAAAATGGAAAACCCATGCCTCTGCATCAACATTTGTATCTGTTGCGGGATCACTAGTGTTTTTAAAATATGGTGCATTTACTAGAATCCAAAAATCACGGCTGTTTCCCGTACTGGTTGCCTTGTCAAAGTCCACCCATAAGTCCTCCTTGATGACTTTTTCTCTGTTTTTCTGTGCCAGCTTGTATGAGGCCCGCAATAGTTTTATTTGTTCAGGGATTCTAGGCCTAATTTTTAGAGCATGCATTAGAGCCTTCCTCACTTTTGTCCACGGTGAATTAAACCAGCCCCTACCTTTTGATTTATTTGCTGCTTTTGTTCGTGTGAGAGAGTTTTTATTTTTTCTAAAATATCACTAAAAGATAACACAACATCCCCTGCCTCAGCTTCTGGGTCTAAACACAATAGTATATTGTCTTGTGTATTTAGTATAATTTCTGGGATCATCTGAATTTTATCGATGTGAGCCCATTTCAGCTGAATTTCATTTTTCCTTGCCACTATTGGGGTTTCACCATAGTTGCGGTGTTGTGTGTCCCATACAGGTACCTTCAGCTCTATGGATAGAATAGCATGGTCACTGAAATTCGAAAATAAGTTTTCTACCAATAATGGGTCAGACTCCTTTGGCTCCATTCATTGTGTAGAGTTGACCACTTATGGCATAAGCATGTTTGGATCTGTTCATGAAGGTGAACTGAATTTTAAATTAGTTAATCCATCCGGATGTTTCCTTGAGTTTATGCTGAACCTTAGTGTTGTGAAGAGGGTTTCTGTGTTGCTGGATAACTCCTGCAATTACTTAAAATCATTTTTGGCTATCTGTGTTGATGCATCATTCCTGCAATAAATCAATATTATTGATTGTAAGTATTTTGCTAATCAATATAGGTTTGGCCATACCTATAGTGTAAGCTGAACAAATACAAACTTAATCAGGTTTGACTGCATTGAAAGGAACTGAACCAAACCAGTGATGACAACACCGGCTTTTGATCTACCTGTGATGCTGAAAAAGACATCTAATGTCTTAATTATATATGAATCTGTCTCAGGAGTGGAATCTAATCATTATTGACTTCAAATGGCTTGGATGCAGCTGTGGAGGTCCTGTGTACAAACAAGAGTTTAATGATGGTTTGACCCTTGCTGTAGTGCTGAATCAAACCCGGATTGACCTTATCCATTTGATTCTATAGGGTGGATGTGATCCAGAAATCACATAAAAAGCGTTGTTCTCATCCCTGCTGCTGCAGGGGTGGCCATGTCCATGACAGTGAATCTTTCCAATCAGGAGTTTAAAAAATGTGTTTCCCAATAAAAAATAATTTTTGAAAAAAATATTTTGATTGGTTCATGGTGCTGTAAAGAGCCAGTGTTTACCTTATAATGTCCAGATCTGTGCTAACACTGAACCAAACATTCAATTACAAAAATATTTTTTTGTTCTGTGTTTCTGAATGCAGCAAGTCATGTTTACAATCTGCTTCAACATATATACAGGTACCCATTATATGTAGGCCCATATTCAGCTTGAAGTTCTTCTCTCCCACCAGAATTACTAATACAGCGAGCACTGTAATAAGAAGAATTAATGTTGATTGTGGGATAATGGCGGACAATATCCCAATCTCCATATTTTTCCCTCTTTCCATGTGCATTTTTTTCCCAGATCTTTCACTTGTTTGAAGAATTGATGGAGTAAGATCTTCTGGGAAAACTTTTACCAGAACTGTTTGAACTGGATGAATTTATGATATCACAATGCATGCCTTTACCACACATGCCTTTTCCACACAGCCTTTATGATGAAGATGGCTTTACCACTCATGCCTTTACCATGCATGATAAGTATATGTTAGGTAAGTAAAATATCTATCTATCTATCTATCTATCTATCTATCTATCTATCTATCTATCTATCTATCTATCTATCTATCTATCTATCTATCTATCTATCTATCTATCTATCTATCTATCTATCCATCATCTATCTGTAATTCTATTTATCTATACACACACACACACAAACACACTTAATTTTAAATTATTATTTAATTTATTTTTCTTCTTTGGCTGAAACCATCAAACCCCCCTGTTTTTAATTAACTCCTATCCTACTTTTACCACCACTCACTTCTAAATCCTAAAATTAACCCATACCTCCCTTTACCACTGTCCGCCTCTAAACTCTAAAATTAAATGTATCTCTCTTTAACACTACGGAAATTCTAAACCCTAAATTCACCCTTACCACCTTTTACCACTGTCCACTGCTAAATTCTAATTTTATGCTTACCTCGCATTACCACTGTCCACCTCCAAACCCTAAACCGTCCCTCACCTCACTTTACCCCTACCCTCCCCATAACCTTAAAATTAAATGTACCTCCCTTTACTACTACCCACACCTAAACCCTAAAATTACTGTTCTTTCCATTTAATATTACCTGTGTGAGAAGGTGGCCTGATATATGCTGTCCACTAGTTCTAGTGGGCACCTTGTATCAGTCCAAACAACCCCCTATGGTGAATTGGTTAAAGACAACCTTTATTGAAAGCTATCCGAGTGGTAGCTATGGAGAGCAGCCTTCAGGCTAAGTCTTGAAGGAATGTAAAGCAGCTTGTTTTACCAGTCTATAATCTCTTGAATGATCAAATGAAAGGACAACCACACCAGGTATATATTTCAAATATATGTATTTAGGATAAAACACACCACTCTAGTCTCTTTATGAGACTGGAGTTCGAAGTACTTAAGTTACAAGTTAACAATCAACAGTAATAGCACAAATACACGCTTGGGCCCTAGGGGCGTACCAAATCATATACCAATAAAGTGGTATAAGAACCAAGACTGAACTAGAGACAAGGCCTAGTGCCTGTAGAATCGCTGGAACCCCAAGGAACCACCCAAGGTAGTGACACAGTGGACCCACGGGGACTGTATGCAGTTTGTGAACACAACCGCGGGTTTCCGTTAGCTTCTATGGGCAATGTCACGGTTGGAAATTTAAAGATTAGGGACACTTAGAATCGAGTCAGGACCAAACGGCAAATCACAGGAATTCAGAGAAAGGACTGCGGTGCAGACCAGCAAGATCTGAGGGACTCATCCAGCAAGGGTAAGTCAGGGCAACCAGGAAAGCCCAAGTAGAAGAGGAGATGCCTTCGTGGGGACCTACTAGCCAACGGGCTAGCTATCGCGAAGGAGCCTCAAGCGGTTGCACTTGAAACTGGCCCACGGGTCACTCGTGGAGTGGAGGCCAGCAATCTTTAGTGCAAGAGGTGCTCAAGGCTGGGGCTACTCGTAGCCCAAAGCACAACTTCAAAGAAGTCCCAGAAGATAGTGTTGCTGCAAAAGTTTACAGTGTCCAGGGGTCACGGTTTCACGTCACCCACGATAGCCACGAGCCTCATCTTTGCTGTGGACTCAGGGTAGCCTCGGGGAAGTCTGGAAATCCACCTCTGGGAATGCAGAGACTTCAGCGTCTGGTGGGAGCTTCAGAATTGCAGACCAGTCAGTTGCTTCTTTGGTGACTGTCAAGCAGGGGAGTCACTCCTTGACCCCAAGGGAGATTTCTTCCATCTTCTAGTCGAGATTGAAAGTCGAAGGTCCAGGATATATGTTGCAGAGTTTCGTCCAGGGTAATCTAAAGTCCTAGGGACTGGGTTCCTATACTTAAACTAAGTTTAGGGGTTGGATTAACTCTAAGGTCCCATCTATGGGAGGACCTGGGGTGGGGGTGGTTACACCCCTTCCCCTTTGTCCAGTTTCGCGCCAGAGCATGGGCTAAGTGCCCCTGCAACCGGTTTGAGCTGGGCCATGCACAGGGACATCTTGTGTGCCCTAGGCAGTGTCTCAAAAGCAATCTCTGAATGCACCCACCCTGCCGCAATACACATCTGCCGGTCTGGGGAGGTGGTTACACCTTCCTGTGACAGGAAACCTATTGTCCAGGCCTCCCCTGCCGGAGTTTCCCTCAGAAGCAGGAGGCCAGACCCATGTCTGTGGCAGTGGCATCCATTTTGTGATGCCAGGGCTTTGGAAAGTTTAACCGGGTAGACCAGTGTGAACATGTCTCTCCCTCTAGAAGAGTGGACTGCTACCCCTGCCGCCAGGACTGGCAGGGGGGGTAGTATTCCAAGATATGTGATGCCAAACACAACATGTTTTGATTCAGCCATTCCAAAGTTAGCATTTACCGCGATGTTATAATACACTTAAGAGTATATGGTATGGCTGTATCACAAAACAGCCATAAGGAAGTATTTCCAAAAGCTGCAGAGGGGCTCAGCTCATGCTTGGGCACCCTCTCACACAAAACCAAGCACTCTGCCTTCAGGATTGTCAAGGCCTGCCATAGGAGTGACTTATAGGTTTATATGTGTCTGTATATATAGGTGGATATAGGTAGCCTACACCACTGTAAGGGGTGCAAGCACCACCTTACCCAGGCTGCAGTAGCAGACCTGTGGTGTCATTTTGGAGTGCTTCCCAGGGGTGGCATAATACATGCTTCAGCCCCTGGTAGGCCTCTAAGGTACCTATGCCCTAAGTATATAGTATACCATATACTAGGGGCTTATAAGGCACTCCAGAATCCAATTAGAAATGTACCTAATGTACATGGAAACCATTTTACAGAGAAAGCAGATAGACTAGGGCCCTGAATAGCAGAATCCCAGTCCAACTAAGTCATAAACCAGCAAAACACCAGGAAAAAAGTGGGGGGCAGCCATATAGTCAGATTCCACCTTCCTACAAACTGCACATAAAACCTTTGTTTTGTAATAGCCTAATAATTATGCTATTTAAACAATACTTATCTGCATGGAAAAGTAAGCATGATAAAGGCACAGATACATACTTGCGAGGTAAAGGCATGTGTGGTAAAGGCTGCGTGCTAATGGCATTGCATGGTAAAGAATTTGTTGTAAAGACTTTCCAAAATTAGGTCTAAATAGGGTTAGAGGCCAGCATTAATCTGGGTTATGTCTTGGGTGGCAAGTTTTTTTTATGTGGACCATTGCATATTGTTTCAGGTCAAAATGTTCATAGATTGATATGGATTACAATCTGAATTTATGTCCTTGTATATTTTTGAGATCTCGTTCTGGATGACGTTGGCGACATTAGCTGTAGCAAGAGTCTGAGCATAGGTTGCTTGGCTTCTGATTAGGACTGCTACAATGTTTGATGCTTTATTAATGCTTCTTAAAATAATTGGTTTTAGTGACAGGAGTTTTTTGGGGGGATCTGCCTCGATATGTTCAGACCTTTAGTGGAGGGTTGGCATTTTCACCAAATTTCTTGTGGCATTCTGGTGATTCTTTTGCTTGAAATCAGCTAGTTGATATAACTAGTGGCAAAGGATATTTTTTTTGAGGATTTGTGTGTAAGGAAGGCTAATTTGTTGACTATATTTATGGTTTTAGAACTGTAATAGTTAGTGCAGTCTTTTGTTAAAAACTGAATTCACCAGTGCTTAATTTGAGCCAGTGGTTGCCGGTGGGGGGCACCTGCACTTATTTTTGGGGACAGGTATTTATTTTGTCAAATCAGACATTTCCAGAGGCCAACAGAGGGAAAAGCAAACAAAACAAAAAGGCGGAGGAAAAGAAACACAGAAATCCATCACCAAGGGAGAAAGCAGATACCTTTAAGAATGAGATAACATGGCAGGGAGTGACTGGCAGTGAACTAAGGCCTGAGGTGGATTCGGGACTGTGCACCCATGATAATCAACTCTCTGACATTTTATAGCGCCAGTCGCTTGTGTCTGAGCAGCGCTTTGAGCACCGGCACCTACTATTTTACAAATAAACCACTGGCATTTATAAATCACTTCATATATCTGTCCTCACTCTATGGCCTCCTGCGAAAGAGCACTGATATTCGACTTCTGTATATGCATGACATATTGACTTCACTTGTCTACATCAATGCTTTTGCCACTTGGAAGCTGAGTTCTGCTCGTACTGTGGCCCCCTATCCTTCATTGACTCACCCTGCCCCCTCTATATTTCCTTGTGCACCCCACTGCCTATTGGCCTACTGTCCTGATTTTTCTCCCAGTAGCCATTCTGTTCCTTCTATGCTGCTTCACCTGGCACCTGACTCCAGGTGCTGTACCTAGAGGAAAAGTAAAACAACAAACGGCAAGCCGAAGAACCTGGTTATTATGCAGTATTTGCAAACAATGGTTTTCATGGAATCAGTAGCAAAATTAATTTCTTATTTTTTTAGGAAATCATTAAGATCACCTACATGATCATCACTAATATTATTATTATTATTATTATTATTATTATTATTATTATTATTATTATTATTATTATTATTATTAATAATAATAATAATAATAATAATAATAATAATGTTATTATTATTATTGGTAGGAGTGGAAGTAGTAGTAGCAGCTGTGTTATTATTATTTAAAAAAAAAAAATGATAATAATATTTTTATTACTAACCAAATAAAACTTCAAACCAGAATATATTAAGTAGCCAAAGGCAACATATATGTGCATAATCATACAGTTAATAGAAGAAGGAAAAATATATCAAATATATCCTCAATTTGAATAAATTTTCAATACAATGTGCTGCAAGTGGAGTGTAATGGTGCAATGCATGTGCATTGTGAGTAAGTGACACAAAGCAATATGAAACAAATCATTTTTGGCATATGAGTAAGATTTTGACTCTCCGGGAAAGGTATTTAAAAGAACAATTACCAGTGCTAATTAACTGTAGCTTATTAGCCTCATCAAATGACTAACAGCAAAAAACGTAGATTTAGTCGACGTGCAAACCCCAGCAAAATTATCTTAATCGGGTCTCCGCATAAGTGATAGCACTTGACTCAAGGGGAAATGAATGAATAGAGGATGAGGTCAATGCCGGTCAAAAAATTGGGTCATCAGTATGACAGTGGAGGAGAAAAGAAATCCTTATCTCAGCCAGATGAGTGAGGTATTTATTTTTGCTAAAATTCTGAATCACAAATAAGGGGGTTCATACATGTTAACAGCTGTGGCATTTATCCAATAAACATAAGGTGCATAACATACAGTGCCATTTAAGTGTTTCAAACCACACACTAGAGTATCCTTACCCACCTTCGTAGGTTACCTCTAATCATTAAGATAGTTGGAGTAAATAAATATGCAAAATTGCATACGTCGATGAGTAGGGTGTCATCTGAAAAAACCCTACAGAGACACCATTACAACAATTTGTGTAAGAAGTCATTTGTAATTCAGGAGGCTTTGATTAAAGAAACAAATGGTTTGTGTTATATGGCTCAAAAGATGGTCAGCAAATGACCTTAAGATGTTGGTAAAGAGGACATACACCAGCATGGGTGCTGGAAACACTTTTCAGTACAGTGTGCGGCTGACCGTGTCCATGAGCAAAGATCTTTAAATGGGGACAGTGCACCTGAAAAACGAATGGGAGGCAAACAAAAAGACTTGAAAGGTTATCTCTATAATGTATTACGGCAAAGTAAAAACATCATAGAATAATGCCTAAAACCAAGGAGTAATTTAGATAATTTGAGGCTAAAATAGACCCAAAAGAAAGACTGGCAAAGGAAGAAAGCCTAACATTGTCATCAAAATGTGGACCAAAAATGCAGCAAATACAACAAATAAAGGAATAAAATTGGGGCAAAGGCGATTAATTTTAGAAAACATAGGAATAATGACATCGTAAAGACTATAGGCTTCCAAAATTTCACAGTTCATATAATAAAGAACTATCCTTATTCACGTAATAAGTGTAATGGTGAAGTAATTTATTTAATATTAACCAAATACCCCATTCATCAAAATTTATGTAGTTCAAATTCACATGATCTATCCATTGACCGAAAAGCATAGTAGATAAATCTCCACCGTGAGGATGCGTCACACCTTGCCAGCAAATATCATGCTGTTTTTGCACTACTTGTAGTTCTCAAGAAGGGATGTTTCAGGAAGATTACTTCTTATCCTCCTTCTGTGTTGTAGAACATCAATTTTCGCCTTTTTAGATGTATATCCAGTATAGATGCTACTACATCGACAAAACAAGGCATGGGTAATAGTGGACAAATTGCATTTAAAGAAATGTTTAAACAGACTCTTCACATGGTAATGTTCAAAGCATTTTATTTCTATATCTTATGCACACACACTATATTTGTCACACATAGGATAAAGCAAACTCTCTGTGCAAATTTTTATTTCTGTCCCAACAAGGGGATTAAACACTGTAATGGTTTGTGCCAACAAACAATTACTTTTTGTTGAGCCACCTATAACTCCATACAGTATTTGTAATGTGGAAGTGATCTGATTTAATGAGAACCTTCAATAGCAAAACTAAGTTTGGGAAAAAGTAGTAACAGCGTCATGTAATTGCATCTCATTGTTCCTTTTGTGCTCTGTAATTTTGGTCATCCCCACTTCCTTTGTGCAATAAAAAAAGCCACAGGAACTAATTTTTACTGCATCACCTCTGGCCTTTTCATATGATAATTATAGAAAGTTGGGGTATTAGGTGTGTGGCTTGCATTAGTAATAGGTCCACAATGTCTCCTTACTGGGAACCAAGCACGCCACTGTAGTGCTTGACTCTCTCAAGGTAGTGAAACTGAGCAGCCCAAGACCTACTCAGGAGAGGTAGTGTGGGCTAGTGATCACTGTTCCCTGGCAGGCAATAGTAACACTCAATAATGGATTGTCCAGTCAGTGCTTTTTCGTTAGGAAAAAGAAAAGAACATTTATTACACACAGACTACTAAATACTATGCAGTAATTTACAAATATGTACAGTGGCAGATGGAAAATACCATAGATGACATCGCATAATCATATTTGACCCCCTAGAGGGGGTCATACAAACATATAAGGTAATTCTACTGGCTTGGTCCAAGGTTCAAGAGTAGCAAACCACATATTAAAGACATAATTGTGTACGTAAATGCAATAATCAATATAATTAATTAGTGTTAACATAGACTTATAGACTGCCTTAACTGGCTATACCGGCCATTTAAGGCCTGCTCTAACATAGCAGGCCTGAGCTGAAGGCGAGTGCCTCTAACAAGGGAGCGGGAATTTAATGCCAGTATAGCCCAGTTAGGGAGGGCTTTAAGGCTATCAGAACATTCTGCCACTAGAGGACAGAATGTTCTAACAAGTGAAACAAAGGCCTCAAGGAGCCCGAGGGGACAGAATTAACCTTGGGCTGGGCGAGGCCTTTGTTCACAGCAACAGCTGTGAATGACAACATTGCAATATTGGAGCTCCGGTCTTTTACCGGCCATTAGAAGCCCGGAGCACTCCATTGTTTTCAATGGAGCTCCCAACATTCCAATGTTCTAATAAAGCATATTCACTTTGATCAGTAATCACTTTCAACATTATTATATTAATAAAGCATTTAAAATGAGCAAAAGATGTGTATGTGCGTCTTTTATAAACTTTCCAACCATGAAAATGCAATCATGAAAGCAGCCCAAAGAAAGCATCACATTTTTTTGATTACATAATGTGCAACTACAAACTTAGCCCCTAGAGGGTGCTGTACAGCATGTACTTTCTTTCCACATCGTTAGACCCCAATAAACTCTATGCCACCATAGAGTAAGTCCCTAGAGGGCGCTGCATTCCCAGCTGTAGAGCAGAAGCACTAGCTTTGGGTTTGCTTTGAAAAGCTAAGGACAATTCCAGGGGTCTTGTTTTTCTCACTCCTGCAGACATGGAGGCAGTATCTCTAGAAATTTCTTAAGGGGGAACTGCTGCTCTCTGCAGCCCCCCCATGCTTCCTGGGTCATGTTGGTGGTGCCCCTGTCTTCCTGGGATCATAAAAGTGAAGAAAGTGTGCAAACCAAAAAGATGCGCAGGGCATAATGAGGCGTTCCAGCAGAGCAGTGCATATGAAATGAGTGTCTGTCCCGCTGCTCTGGGGGAGATACTGCCTTTTCTCCTTTCCTGCATGGCCTTGCGTCACGTAGCTTTGACTTTTTGTGCATTTTCGATGGGGGTGCCTAGTCCCACCCGAGCACACCCTTGCCCCCTCAACATTAAGCGCAGTCGAGGGAGCCCACCTCCCGCTGCCCCACCTGTTCCCACGCAGCCCCAGCTCTGTGTGCGGCTAATGGGAGCCAGCAGCTTTTCTTTTCCTGCCAACACCTGCGGGCAGGGCTCTTCTGTTTGTGGTGGCCGCCTGCTCCCTCTAGACATGGGCATGGGGAGCGGGACAGGTACACCACCTGTAGCTGGGAGTGCAACAGCACTCCCCCTTTCCTGTTGGCCTTCAGGATTCAGGAATGGGGTCCAAGCCTCCTTCCTTACAAGTACGACCTGTGGGATGGGGTCCTCAGGCTAAAGGAGAGCCAGTTTTGTGGGCCCCTCCCTGGAAAAATTAGATACAGCAATCTTGCGCTGACCAAAGTCCTTGGTCCACCCCGGTAGTATGTTTTGAATTGGCAGTGGAGCCCACTCACTCCGTCAGTAAAAAGGCCAAAGGTCACCAATCTTTAAAATATCACAACTTGGGCCCGTTGGGCTGATCGGGACAATATTGGGCTAGTTTTCAACAGTCCTCCTCACCTCCAAAAGTTGTATAGTCCACAGGGAGCTAGTTCTCCAGGCTCCCTGCGCCAGCCTTCCTCCTGGTCTTTGTCTCTGGGTTCGGACGTCCAGGGCTTTTCCCCAACTGGTCCTCAGGCAGTGTAAACAGGCCAGCCTCTCTGGCCCTTGGGGAGACACAGTGGTCCTGTGGTCAACTGGGCAGAGCGCTTAGTCCTTTGTGGGCACCAGGGGGTTCTTCCTTCCGCTTGTCCATGGTGGCCTCAGGGTCCAGCAGTGACGCACAGAGAAAGACCAAGCAAGAGAGTGTCTCCCCCTTGTGCATTAGTTTTTGAATCAGAGTGGAAGGTTCCAGAAGCCAGGCACCTCTGACCCATCCTAGGGAGCCATTTAACCTCTCCACCCTATCCCAACCCTCTTGCACAGCATTCTGGGACAGCTCAAAAAGGCATCATACAGGAGTCACTAGTCACATCTCAAGGGCCTCAGCTCCGCCCCTTACTGGCATCACTGCCAGGAACTATCTGATCAAATCTTCAAAGGGGAACCCCCTCCTGTGTTGGCTTCAGAAGTTTGGTCTCCCTACTTTGTTCAGTGGGCTTGGGCAGGCCCATCTCTGGTACAGTGTGGTTGCTGATTGATTGATGCAGATCCTTCAACCCCTTCCTCCTTCCCTCCTCAGGAGCTGAGTGAAGCATTGTTAATTGCTCCTTTTGTGCGGGGAGGCCTTTGTTCCTGCTGCTGGGAGAAATGTAATTATTTTATTAACCACAGTGGACCACACTAGTGCTGTGTTCATGGGAATGGGAGAGGTTTTTTAAAGGGACGGACGTTTGTGCTCTACCCTGAAAGTATGACAACTACAAGAAAGACAAACTCACTACTATAACTCAAGCCCTACCACTGGGCTTTCACACCTTATTGTGTAGAAACTTCCTCAAAAAAAGTGTGTATCAACTTGCTGGCTACAGCACTTATCCAGTACTATGGATTTTACAAAGGAATGTAAAAATTGATCGAGATATCCTTACCCTCCCCCCCCCCCTCCCGGGTGTCAGGCTTCATCATTTGCCATCCAGCCTTATTTAGAGCACTCATGAATCATTCCACAGAGTAGTGCTCTTCTGATGCTTCACCTTAAGATAACTGAGAAAGTCTTTGAATTCCCAAATGGTGAAAGGTAGGCAGTTGTCATGTCAGACTTTTACATTTTAAGATCACCCCAGGTTGCAAAGATGCTGCCTAATCTCTCAATGACATGTTCTTGAGTGATAGATGATAAATCTTTGACCAATGGAAAAGAGGAATTTTCATCAACGATCACCATCAGGTGATGTCCATTGTCAAGAGGACCGAAGACGTTCACTGCAATTCTTTCTCAGGCATTCCTTGGCAATTCTGACATGCTTAATGGGTGTTGAGTAATGACAGGCAGGTGCTTAGATGACAGGCCTTTAATTCCGTATCAACCCTTTCATTGAGATATGGAAACCAGACCCGGTTTCAGAGAGCTCGTTTTGTGGCAAACAATTCCACAAAGTCCTTCATGGGCCACTTCAAATAACTGTTATTGCAGACTCTCCAGAATGACAATTCTCGTCCTTCATAAATGAATACCTTCCTGTTTGATGGAGAGTTCATCTTTGACATTCTTAAACCTTTTGATATTCAGTGTCGCTGGTCTCCGCACTAAGGGTGAAATCTTCGCAATGAGAACTCTCTTTGTGGAGATTTTGCCCGAGTGCAGATATTCCCCATGACTGCAGTGCCTCCGCCATGAGTGCAGAGGCCCTTTGTGAATCAGGCTCACAGTGTTTTCATTCTGTCGATTGTGGTCTTTGTGATCTTCAAAACACACAAGATGATGGACGGAATGTTGCACATTGGCAAAACATTCACCCCCAGTAGCAGATCTGGGTTTAATCAATCGTTATTTTGCTCACCACGCCACCCCAGTTCAGACATGGCCATATGCAAATCAGTCTTGACCCTGTGCCTCCTGGGAACAGTCCAGCCCGAACTGCCAAGCCATGCCTTCCCTGGATCGGAATCAAGCATCCTAGGACCGGTTTCGGGGTTTCACCCCTCTTCAGCCAGGATAGCTTGAGTCCAGTGGCGTAGTGAGCACGGGACCCACGCCTGGGCATACCCTTCCCACATAGGGCAAACAGCAAAACACACAAGATGATAGACAGAATGTTGCACATTGGCAAAACATTCACCCCCAGTCACAGATCTGGGTTTAATCCATCGTTATTTTGCTCACCACGCCACCCCAGTTCAGACATGGCCATATGCAAATCAGTCTTGACCCTGTGCCTCATGGGAACAGTCCAGCCCGAACTGCCAAGCCATGTCTTCCCTGGACCGGAATCAAGCATCCTAGGACCGGTTTCGGGGTTTCACCCCTCTTCAGCCAGGATAGCTTGACTCCAGTGGTGTAGTGAGCACGGGACCCATGTCTGGCCATACCCTTCCCACATAGGGCGAACAGCAAAACACACAAGATGATGGACGGAATGTTGCACATTGGCAAAATATTCACCCCCAGTCACAGATCTGGGTTTAATCCATCATTATTTTGCTCACCACGCCACCCCAGTTCAGACATGGCCAAATGCAAATCAGTCTTGACCCTGTGCCTCATGGGAACGGTCCAACCCGAACTGCCAAGCTATGTCTTCCCTGGACCGGAATCAAGCATCTTACGACCGGTTTCGGGGTTTCACCCCTCTTCAGCCAGGATAGCTTGACTCCAGTTGCGTAGTGAGCACGAGACCCACGTCTGGGCATACCCTTCCCACATAGGGCGAACAGCAAAACACACAAGATGATGGACGGAATGTTGCACATTGGCAAAACATTCACCCCCAGTCACAGATCTGGGTTTAATCCATCGTTATTTTGCTCACCCCGCCACCCCAGTTCAGACATGGCCATATGCAAATCAGTTTTGACCCTGTGCCTCATGGGAACAGTCCAGCCCGAACTGCCAAGCCATGTCTTCCCTGGACCGGAATCAAGCAGCCTAGGACCGGTTTCGGGGTTTCACCCCTCTTCAGCCAGGATAGCTTGACTCCAGTGGCGTAGTGAGCACGGGACCCACGTCTGGGCATACCCTTCCCACATAGGGCGAACAGCAAAACACACAAGATGATGGACGGAATGTTGCACATTGGAAAAACATTCACCCCAAGTAACAGATCTGTGTTTAATCCATCGTTATTTTGCTCACCACGCCACCCCAGTTCAGACATGGCCATATGCAAATCAGTCTTGACCCTGTGCCTCATGGGAACAGTCCAGCCCGAACTGCCAAGCCATGTCTTCCCTGGACCGGAATCAAGCATCCTAGGACCAGTTTCGGGGTTTCACCCCTCTTCAGCCAGGATAGCTTGACTCCAGTGGGTATGCCCAGACGTGGGTCCTGTGCTCTCCATGCCACTGGAATCAAGCTATCCTGGCTGAATTGGGGTGAAACCCCGAAACCGGTCCTAGGATGGTTGTTTCCAGTCCAGGGAGGACCTGGCTTAGCAGTTCAGGCTGGACTGTTCCCATGAGGCACAGGGTCAAGACTGATTTGCATATGGCTGGGTTCAAACTGGAACGGCATGGTGAGCAAAAAAACGATGGATTTAGTCCCAGATCTCTGTACTGGGGTGAATGTATGACATTGTTCTGCATTCTGTCCATCAACTGTTGTTTTTGCATTTGTCACCCCAAGTGGGAAGGGTATGCCCAGACGTGGGTCCCATGTTCTCCATGCCACTGGAATCAAGCTATCCTGGCTGAAGAGGGGTGAAACCCCGAAACCGGTCATAGGATGCTTGTTTCCAGTCCAGGGAGGACCTGGCTTGGCAGTTCGGGCTGGACTGTTCCCATGAGGCACAGGGTCAAGACTGATTTGCATATGGCTGGGTTCAAACTGGAACGACATGGTGAGCAAAAAACGATGGATTTAGGCCCAGATCTCTCTACTGGGGTGAATATATGACATTGTTCTGCATTCTGTCCATCAACTATTGTTTTTGCATTTTTCACCCCAAGTCGGAAGGGTATGCCCAGGCGTGGGTCCCGTGCTCTCCATGCCACTGGAATTAAGCTATCCTGACTGAAAAGGGGTGAAACCCCGAAATCGGTCCTAGGATTCTTGTTCCCAGTCCAGGGAGGACTTGGCTTGGCAGTTCGGGCTGGACTGTTCCCATGAGGCACAGGGTCAAGACTGATTTTCATATGGCTGGGTTCAAACTGGAACGGTATGGTGAGCAAAAAAACGATGGATTTAGGCCCAGATCTCTGTACTGGGGTGAATGTATGACATTGTTCTGCATTTTGTCCATCAACTGTTGTTTTTGCCTTTGTGATCTTCTTGACACGTGCTTTCAAGGATAGTTCAGAATCCATGGTTACTCCTGGTTTTCTAAGATCTCTTGATGTAATTGGCTAAGTCTCGAGTTCCATGTTCATGTGGTGGCAGGCTGGTGTTTTTGCTGCTATACACAGACAAAGGTCTCTGCTTTGCATTGTTGAGCTTTATGTGTTACTCAGCACTCATGCATGTGTTGTGTGAAGGAAGTCGTTAAGTCTTTTTACAATGATTTTTGCATCTATTTCATAGTTGTAAAAGGTGAGATAAATGATCTGATCAAGTCAGATTATGTGATTATGAAGATATTGTATAGAAGAGAAGAAAGGATGATGGACCCCTGAGGTACATCACAATGTTGGATGTGAGGAGCTGATATGAAAAGTGGAAAGATATACAATGCTGTTTCTGTCTCTGAGGTAAGAGGCAAACCACGTCAGAGCATTTTCACATTTTCTGAGATTAAGTGGTCTTTGTTGCAGTGTGTGGTGGTAGATAGTGTCAAATGTTGCTTCTATGTCCAGAAACAATGTCCGCCACTCCATTCTTGTCCACTGTTATAGGTAATCCCAAATGGATATCATGGGTGGCTCTACACCTCTGCCTGACCTGAATCCAGGTTGTTGGCCTGACATCAACCATTTTAAAAAAAAATTCTCTATACACACCGCTAGAATTAGGTCTGCAGTTTTCCAGGTCGGATGGATCAAGGTTTTTCTGTTGATGAGTGGTGTACTGTACTGTATTCTTTTAAAACTGGCACTTTTCCAGGGCCTCCCCAAGATTTTTGCCTTCTGTTTCTGAACCTGTTTTTGTTGTTGTTAGGACTCAGTGCACTTCTTCCTTGCCAACCAGTGGGAAAGTGCTTGTGCTGTTTCCCTGATACATGTTACAATTGGCCTATACCTGATTGGCACATTTAATTTACTTGTAAGTTAGCACTAAATGGCACTACATGCGACAAGGGCCTGTAAATTAAATGCTATAAATGGGTCAGCAGCACTTATTGTGCCACCTCAAATTAGCTGTTTAAACATCTCTCCGGCCTAGCCTGCCACTGCTGCCAGTGGTGCAATTCTTTGAAACTGCCATCTTGAGCTGGCTGAATAAACATGTTGATTAAACGGAAAGGGTATACAGTTCCTCTATTTGTATAGGAGTGTGTAGAGTACACTCTCCTTTGAATTCAGACAAAGTGGGGGGTAATGTCTAGTAAGCCTGAATGGTACTAGCCTGTGTAGGGTGGGGGAACCCACATTGGTGGAACTAAAACCCTCACACACCCAGCAAGCTAGGTGTCATGCTTCATCATATGGGTTTTGCTCCTCGTCGGGTCGGCGCTGCAATTCCCGACGGGCACCCAGGGATGGGGCTCTTTGGCGGAGATCTTTTGTTCCTTGCCGAGGGTGAGTGCAAGTGAGGGCCAGGTAAGTGTAGATGTTTGTGAGTGTGGTTTAAAAAGGGTTGGTTAGTCTGAATATATAATTTTATTCGGTCAGTAAACCACCCTGTTAAAAATGAAATGAGAGGCGGTAGTCTTGACTAAATGGGTCAGGGACTACTCTACTCTGCTCAGGTGGTCAACATGTTTCATGCCTACAAGGTCAGGGGGATCCAGCGGCAATTCATCAGGACCGGTGATTATAACTATCTACAAGATTGTGAGGGTGTGTTGCTAATTATTTACAGTGATATCTGGATAAAACTACCCTAGGTAAGTGTCGGAAAAACTAGACTCTTACGTGCTGGACTGGCCTAAAGTAAAAGGAAAGAAGAAACAAAACAGGCCAACAGAGTACATTAAAACACACACTTAGTCAAAACTATACGTTTCAAAATAGGAGCCTGGGACTCCTCATATGCATGTTCACTGAGAAAACAATTTGCGCTAAATAAGAGTGATCATGCACAGGTGGATGCATGGTGCAGGTACGTGTCAGGTGATCAAATCTAAAATATAAAACACTCAGATTATTACGTTGAACACGGTTATGCTCACCTAACGTATTAGAAAGTGCCACTCCAGTCGGTACTTGGCGAGCCTCTTGGGATTGCGTGATAGCCTACTGTGAGTAATGGTACAATGTAAAGAGGCGAGAGGCTCATGCATGTAGGAGAGGCATGCTCCCTGATGCTATGTCCAATCAGGGCAAAGGTAGCAAAGTTCCCCTCGGAGCCCGCGACAGGAGAACCACCGACCGTAGAGCGGCGCGACCCCCGGCCCCAAGCGTCTCACGGGGGAGACAGGAGGGAGTCTAAGGATCGGGCCGCTGCCACAGCCGCGGTCCGCCGATCACCGAAAACGAGTAGGTCTCTGCTCGTGCAATGCAGTCTTACGAACGGAAAGCAACTACTTACAGTTTTGTCGCCCAAGGGTGGTTGTAAACCTACCCCGCTCCGCCGAAACCGGGAAGTGAAGTCTGCTTCCCGCTGATCAGTTAAACCCATGGTATGTCATCATTTAGACCCCGTGTATCAGAAGCCAATTTGTGGACCCATCTTTGTTCTAATCTGAACAATGTTTGTGGTGTCATGCCTGGATGTGATTCAAGGACCCTCTAACCTCCTTGTGATCAATACACGATCTATTACATGGTGATATACCCCTCTCCAAGATGGCACCCATGGTATCGCTGGAAACTAGGCTGCCTGTCTAATTTCCTCGCCAGTTTCCAGTGACCAATCAGTACCCGTCTAGCATCATAGGATTGGCTTTTAACTGATCAGCGGGAAGCAGACTTCACTTCCCGGTTTCGGCGGAGCGGGGTAGGTTTACAACCACCCTTGGGCGACAAAACTGTAAGTAGTTGCTTTCCGTTCGTAAGACTGCATTGCACGAGCAGAGACCTACTCGTTTTCGGTGATCGGCGGACCGCGGCTGTGGCAGCGGCCCGATCCTTAGACTCCCTCCTGTCTCCCCCGTGAGACGCTTGGGGCCGGGGGTCGCGCCGCTCTACGGTCGGTGGTTCTCCTGTCGCGGGCTCCGAGGGGAACTTTGCTACCTTTGCCCTGATTGGACATAGCATCAGGGAGCATGCCTCTCCTACATGCATGAGCCTCTCGCCTCTTTACATTGTACCATTACTCACAGTAGGCTATCACGCAATCCCAAGAGGCTCGCCAAGTACCGACTGGAGTGGCACTTTCTAATACGTTAGGTGAGCATAACCGTGTTCAACGTAATAATCTGAGTGTTTTATATTTTAGATTTGATCACCTGACACGTACCTGCACCATGCATCCACCTGTGCATGATCACTCTTATTTAGCGCAAATTGTTTTCTCAGTGAACATGCATATGAGGAGTCCCAGGCTCCTATTTTGAAACGTATAGTTTTGACTAAGTGTGTGTTTTAATGTACTCTGTTGGCCTGTTTTGTTTCTTCTTTCCTTTTACTTTAGGCCAGTCCAGCACGTAAGAGTCTAGTTTTTCCGACACTTACCTAGGGTAGTTTTATCCAGATATCACTGTAAATAATTAGCAACACACCCTCACAATCTTGTAGATAGTTATAATCACCGGTCCTGATGAATTGCCGCTGGATCCCCCTGACCTTGTAGGCATGAAACATGTTGACCACCTGAGCAGAGTAGAGTAGTCCCTGACCCATTTAGTCAAGACTACCGCCTCTCATTTCATTTTTAACAGGGTGGTTTACTGACCGAATAAAATTATATATTCAGACTAACCAACCCTTTTTAAACCACACTCACAAACATCTACACTTACCTGGCCCTCACTTGCACTCACCCTCGGCAAGGAACAAAAGATCTCCGCCAAAGAGCCCCATCCCTGGGTGCCCGTCGGGAATTGCAGCGCCGACCCGACGAGGAGCAAAACCCAGATGATGAAGCATGACACCTAGCTTGCTGGGTGTGTGAGGGTTTTAGTTCCACCAATGTGGGTTCCCCCACCCTACACAGGCTAGTACCCTTCAGGCTTACTAGACATTACCCCCCACTTTGTCTGAATTCAAAGGAGAGTGTACTCTACACACTCCTATACAAATAGAGGAACTGTATACCCTTTCCGTTTAATCACTTCAGGGCTTGTATACTGGACCTCATTAAATATAGCCCACCCGGTTTTTATTTATTTTTCCTTCATTTGATTATGATGAATAAACATGTTTCCATGAGAAGGAAGCAGGCTCTCTATGTACTATACCAAAGTAAGGTATGGTGTGCATAGAGTTCATGGGATCCGTAGAGATACAGCTGAGGCTAAAGAAGATAACACCTAACTCTCTTTTGTGGTTGTGTGGTTGAACAGTTAGTCTTATCAAAGGGTAGTGTTGAGCATTTGTTGCATACACTCAGGCAAGACATGATGTCATACACCCAAAGACTGAATCCAGAGCAGTTGTTTGCATAAAAATGTGCTACTTTGTTATTTTTTTATTACTAGAACCAAGATTTACTTAGTAGCAGGTAAGTGATATTACAATACAATAATACCTTTCAAGATACAGTGTGTACTGGGTTTTGTAGAAGCATACAAGTTACTTTGCAGTGGAGAAAATGGGTTGCAAACTCTTTAGAATACTTGTAATTACTTTAGATTACTTTCTAGTTACTTTTCAGTAACTTTTCTAGCTTAGGGCAGAACAAACTAATAATAGTTTAGGCACTGCAGTACACCAGTAAGAAGGACAACCCAGTTGTAGACACAAGGTTACTTTTTTTTCAATACAAGGCAGAGTCCACACTTGGAACATTCTTCAAAGGAAAACCATCCCATGCAATCCTATGGGGAAATTAAGTTAGCAATTGCATGTAAGTAAAATGGTTTACAGTAAATAGCTTTTGGGTGCTGTACGAGAGTTCAGCAAGGTGCGGGTCTGCACTGAGACTGTACCACCAGCAGCACTGGGGCGGCCGGGTGCAGAGTGTAAAATTTGGTACCGAGTCAATGCTAGTCAATGGGGCTCAGGGCACCGCATGTTGAGGATGCTCAAGGGCAGGTCAATCAGATGGGGACAAAGATCTTTTGGGGTTTAGGTGAGGGCAAAGGGGGACCCCAAGGCGGCACCAAAATTGCACTACAAGTGGCACAGGTGAGGCTGGGTGTAGGGTGCTTACACAGTGTCAGCCACCCAATGCTGTTCTATGGACATCCTTAAAATTGGTCCCAGGCTGCAGGCGTCTGTCAGGAAGCCAGACAAGGGAAACCAACAGCCAGGTAAGTATCTTACGATGCAGGAGAACGTCAGGACACCTTTGGAACTGGTTGGCAGGACACCAGGTAATAGGCTGCAGAGGTGTCTTTTGGCGTTGGGTTTCCTCCTTACAGGAGGATTGCGGTGGAGGGGGGCCATCATCAAGAGGCTGCAGGTGTCGACACTGGACCTTCGAGGTGACATGCATCCCTTGATGGTTTGTAAGTCAGGGCCACTGGGGGGGCGCTACAGGTCTGGTGGACCCTCTGGACACTGGTCATGGAAGGCAGATGCAGAGGTAAATCCTGGAGCAGGTTTTCTTGGTTCCACCGGGGCTTGATCTTCTTTTGTGGACAGGGCCATTGTCGGCGGGAGTCTCGAGTCTTTATTGAAGTGGGGGATCAGTCCTCTCCAAATCTGGAGGTTGATGATCCTTTTTAGAGCTGTTGTTTTCTTCGCAGGGGAGTTTGGAGTGCAGGCTGGCTGGTATTGCTGGGGCCAAGTCAGTTGGGCCTGGAGCCTTCACTGCTGCGACGTCTTTGGGTTCCAGTCTTCTTAGGCCGCCAATTCTGAAATCCTGGGTTTAGGGCTGCTCCTTAAATAATGTATTTATGGGGCAAGGCCTTTGAAGCTCCCTGCCACAGATGGCTCTTCCTGACCTGTGGGAGGTGTGAACTCCTCCGCCCAAGTAGGGCTTTGTTTGTGGGCCCTGAGAGCGAAGGCTCCCGCCCCAGGGGTCCAGAAACCTGTCTTGGTTCAGGGGTCTCTGCTAGAAGGGACCCCTGAGTTCATGGAATAATAAATCTGACACTGAAATCAGTGCAGATTTATTATTCTGAGATGCTTGATACCAAACATCTCAGGATTCAGTAAAGCCATTATGGTGCTGGGAAACTCATAGTGACCAGTTTCTAGACCATATACTCACTATGGCTTGGCTGTGCACTTATAATATCTAAAAAAATGGCCTTAGATATTATAGGGGCCTGTCCTCTCATGCAGATAGGTCCTTACATGAGGTTTAGTGCACCCTGCCTTAAGGGTGACTTACCTAGGCCTCATGTAGTGCTGGGCATGCATGGCACACAGGGATGTCGACTCTTCACTTTTAGATAAACCATAACACACAGGCTGCAATGCAGTGGTACATGTTTGTCTTGAGGAGTCCCTGTGGTGTGTGCAGATTTAGATTCCGTATATAGGTTTCCCGATTTATGCCCTTATATAGGTACAATTCACATTGCCCTTATTTGGACATAGAAATCCGGCCCTTATTTAGACATTGTCCGTACAAACCAAATACAGGCATGGCCACCTACATCCGTCCATCCACGTCACAATGAATTCTTGGAAAACCAAACCCTTAAGCCTTTAGGAATTTCCCTCAGCTTGAATATTGATTTCTCCAAGAACTCATTAAGTATGCATGAACATCTATTCCTTAGGGATTCATTCATGACGTTCCTCTGCCCGACTTTTGCATCAATACTGGCATTCCTAGACACCTTCAAGGTATAAATATACCAGCACTTGCCATGGCGAATTGCGGTTTCCGGAGGATTCGATCCAACCCAGAGTACGCGGTTCGCCACGGCAAGTTCAGAAGGAGATCGAGTTCCAGCCTGATGCACTGACCTGACACTACCATTCTCCTCGCAGAGAATCCAGTTCCAGTGCTCTCTGACTTCCCTTGCGGGGGGTTAGACTATCGAGTCCAGAAAAGAGATTCCAACCTCTCTCATACTAAGGTATGGAGCTGACTAGAACTTAGAGAAACTTTTGGCAACTCTTGGCTAAACTAAAATATAGCTAGCTATATTTTAGAAATGGCACCTACTTCAAACCTCGTACTGCACTTAGGTTAGGTACACTGGGGTAGAAAAAATTAGAAGCATCAGATGAGTATCACATTTTAGCATATGTTATTTATGTATGTATTTTGATTAATATATGTCATAGCTACAAACCATGCTATTGCAGTATTATTTTATCTTACTGCTAACCTCGTACATATTGTACTTTGCAGTCTGTCTTACGATTGTAGCAATTCATATCTCTTGCATGAGAAATAAGACTGTTCAATAAACACTTTTATTGAAACGCCCGTCTCTCTATTTCTGTGCAACTCTGTAGAAACGAAGCATGCACGATTGACTGAGTGAAACTGTTATCTATTGTTTCCACGATTCTGAGACTGTTCCAATTCTAAAAGGAAACCAAGTTGTCATGTTTATGCAGTTGTCAGAGACTAATCCCTTCTTGTATATTCAAGAAGTTTCTAGTGACCTCTGAGTTAGCTGGCACACACAAATAATTAAGTTTAATATACTCGATAGAGGCAAACTGACCTTAGTCCTGTGTCAAATCTATAGTGTATGTTATTCCAATGCGCAGAGCCTATCAGGGATATATGAACTACACTACATCTGAGATGGCATAATACATGCTGCAGACCTCAGAGGCCTTTCCCTGGCTACCATGGACGTGGCACCATAGGTAGCACTTCCAAGGCACTTACAGGTAGGCCAGGGTTGTGCCAATTGTGGAAAGAATGGTACATGTTAGGGAAAGAACACAGGCCCGGGGAACCTGTTTGGCAGGCACCAAGGACACACTCAGTCAAAAAGCATCAGAAATCTAGCAAAACGTGTGGGGGGTTACTACAACAGAAATGCACTTTCCTACACCAGGCCTAAACCTCCCTTTCAAATAATTATAAGGCACCCTTAGACTAGGTCCAAAGGGCAGGGTGCATAGTATTCAAAAAGTAACAAATGCTTTGTCAGGATCTCCGGGTTCGAATCCTCAGGGCTGTGTTGATGCTCTATGGGGGCCCACCTCTGAATCGACCCAAGTCGGCCGTGTAAACATACGCAGACTTTTGGGGCAATTGAGCAGGGGAAGGAAAGGGTGGGGACTGCCGGGAGGGAGACCTGTGTGTGAGAAACAAGAAACACTATGAGAATTTGCATTCACCCTTTACTCCCTCGCTTATCTAACCCCCTCAATCCACCCACTTCTTACCTGTAAAGAAAAAAAAATAATAATGTTCCATCACTCTTCAGAAGAGAGGGAATGAAGACGTCTCTCAAGTGCTCTAGGGGTAGCTTGGTAGGGGTAGCTTGGCCTTGTGTGTTTATCCGTCTGCTTCCGTTCACCTTACTCTCACTCCTTTACTCTCACTCCTGGGTGGATACTAGGGGTGGGCGGAATTTGCCAAATCCACTTTCGCAAATTAGCGCGAAAATGTTAAAAATTATCGCAAACACGCGGAAATATCGCGAAGATGCGGAAGTTTTTTTCCCGCATGTTCGCGAGATTTTCTGCATGGTTGCGGCTCGCCAACTTACCCATGTGATTGCGAGAAGAAAGATGTGATCGCGCGATGCATGACGTCACTGCGGGCGCGAACTGTCGCGAGACAGCGCAAATGGCTAAAACAATACATCATCTCATGGAGAACGCGACCGGATCAAGAAAACTTGTCGGCGAACGCAGGGATTCAGGTAAGGCGATCGCGCGCACGAGAGAATGTATTATTTTACAGCGCGAGCAAGAAACAAATTATCGCCAAGCTGCGGAATGCAGAAATTTTGACATTTTCGCGCTTTCCGCGTAACGCTAAAATGTCAAATTATCGCAATTTCCGTGAACGGAAAGAAATTTTAGCCCAGGCCTAGTGGATACCAAACAAGAAACAAACACACACACAACAGCAAAGGAAAGCGAGGAGAACACTGAACTTTAACTCTGTAGCCGAGTTACAGGTCAGGTATGATCATGTCTTTTGTATTGGATAATACTGGAACCGATAAATGTCACGTTCCACTTCTATACAGACCCTCCAGGATTTCGCGATTTGCAAAAAAATCGCGAAATCGGCACTTTTGTAAAAATGCCGCGATTTTTACAAAAGTGCCCGTGAAATCCTGGCATCCAGAGCAGACCCGCCCCCTCCCCTCTTCTATTGGCCCCGTGGCTCTTGCCACGGGGCCAATAGAAGGGGGGTCCTCACAGCAGGCAGGCGCGAGGTGTGATGTTTATCTACACCCCTCACCTGCCTGCTGTGCTGTTCTTTCACTGCTGCTGACGACTCACACGACTCACCTGCCTGGCTGGTGCTGGACTCGGCACTTTTGTAATCTCCTACGAGTAACTCCTGAATCCACCCACAGCCACTTCCCACCATCTTAGGCCAGAGTTAATATGCTATTCGTGGCCGTGACGTAGTTGAGGGCACGTGCTGTGAGAGGGGTTAAGTTCAGGTCGGCTCCTATGAAAGGAGATTTACATTGGAGTCTGTGTCTTCGGACTTTGATGTCACGTGACAGCTTGTTTGAAGGTCACAGACTGAGGTGCCCAGAGTTCAGACCGTCTTTTACCCACGCGTGTTTGGTACAACAAGGGAGTTTGTTTTCGTCGCCTTGCTGGCCTCACTTTAAAAGATCTAATTCTAGTTCTCTCCGGATGCATCTGCAGGGCTCGTGATTTGCACCCGGTCTCACCATCTCCGGGTTCACTGAGCGCCGTCACGAGCTGGAGGCCCGGTAACCAGGTAATCCGCTTGGAGCGGGCATCATGCCTCCGTGCCAGGCACCAGCAGCCCGGGGCAGCCGGCAGATCATTAACATATATGCTAAGTAGTCTTGGGCTGAGGGGCAGCCCTGCTCAATCCTGGATTCTGGCTGGAGGTCTGTTTGTCTCTTGATGGGTCCGCCGGACAGCTGGCAAACACATCCGTTTTTCGATGCATTTCGCTCCTGTCTGGGTCAGTTGATGTCTGCAGTTCAGATCAGGTCGCCAACAGGAGTTAAAAGCTCTATAAACCAGGTATACCTTTCCCATGTTTGTTGTGCAGCGTGGGTGAGGGGCATGTGTGGGGGGTGCTCGGTGTAGAGGGAGGAACCATTGTGACTCTGATACCAAGTGCTGGGGTCACCTAGTGCATGGTCGGTTTGTTAATCAGACCCCCCAGATTTGGACTGCTCAGAAGAACTGCAAGATTAACACGACAAGCATACAGGTACCCTGGGCATGTATTCAGTAACAGGTTTATGTCCTATATGTAGTCTTGAAGACAAACAAAGTGTCTATATTGTAAATAAACCAAATATACATAGCTTCATGTTGTTAAATAACTCAAAAAACAAAGAGATCTGTGTTTGTTGTAGGTAAAACTGCCAAATAAAACGCCGCTAAATTGCCGCAAAATTTCCATATTTGTGCCGCTAAATTTCCATTTTTGTGCCGCTAAATTTGCTAATCCATGCCGCTATATCCTGGGGGGTCTGTCTATATGTTTTGTACCTCAATTCCCAAGAAGCCTGGTGATCCCAGGTACACCAGCACTGAACCGTAATCAGCTAATGCAAGATCAAGAAAATGTCACACAAAAGAAATGGCCTACTCGGCTTATTCTCAATTTCTATAGTAATCAATTTGCGTTCACTGCCTTTGGATGCCAGGAATGTTATGGCCACACTCATCCATCCATTCAGCGTTTGCTCACCATACAATTCGCGGGCGCGTATTCACCCCGCATGAAACCTAGCACGGTTTCTCCAACGGGGTTAAAGGCTACCCAATCGCCACTACGTGCGCGTATGCTCCCCTGCACGGTGAAGCAATCACCTCCAACAGGGGAGTCACTGGAAACCGGGATATGAAGTCCCGCAATTTCCTCAGTATGCGGTCGAAAGGTGTGTCCTTAGACGCTCTTACCGCCAACAGAGCTGAAGAGCGAAGCGTCCTGCTTCCTCGAGGGCGAAAGTCGAATAATCGGCAGCGCGGTCCGGAACGCAGGGCCTTTATTTCCTGCTTCCGGTCCCGCCGCCGTCATACGCACAACGTGTTTCGTGTTGCCAATTGGGAGTTGTAGTTTCTGTCACGTCCGCATCGCGTCGGCTCCAGACACAGCAGTGAGCGCGAGCGCCAGACGCAAAATCCTGACATGCTTACTTAGGTTTTACATGTCCTGGCAGTGAAAAACAGCTAAAGTTGTTTTTCACTGTTGTAAGGCCTATCTTTCTCATCAACAAACACTGGGTTACCTTATTACAATTATTAAGTGCTGACTTTGGATTGGGAGTAGCTAGAAATAAGCTGTTTAGACTCAAATTATTTGTAATTCAAAATCCTTTTTAATGGTAAAGTCAGATTGTAAGTCATAGTTTTGAAAATGCCACTTTTAGAAATTTGTATTTTCTTATCCTAACCATCTGTGCCTTCTGACGGTGTCTTGGGTCACATGATTGTGAATGGCTCTCCTCTCAGGGTTTGTATATTCCGCCCAGACAATAACTCAAATAGGACTTAGGTGTGGACAGGATGAACCATCCTGTCAGGATGACTGGGACGGAGCTGCTCCCTGCTCCACTTTCACTTCAAAGGGGCTTGCCTCCAACACACACAAAGGAAGCTGATATCAGTCTTTTTTTTCCCTCCATGCTTCTTGAAAACATTGACAGAGAAGGGAAGAAGATTCCCATATGGGAGTAGAACCGGGTGCTAACCCACACACAAAGGCTGGCACCATGCATACATACCAGCCCCTCAGAATAACTTTACCGTACACTCCTGGGCTTGTGGACATTACAAATAAAGGACTGCGCTGCCACCAGAGGATTGACCTGTTGCTACCAGAGAGCTGTCCTGCTGCTAGAGGACTACTCTGCTGTCTGAGATGGAAGACTTCACCTGCTTACCATCATCCTGGGCTAATCTGAGTGACTCTCAGTGTTAGCTGGCTGACCTCCTTTGTGAGCTCAGGGTCACAACAAGCTCCAGAGGCCTCTCTGAGACTGCTCAGCTGACCTGCTGTAATCTGACCTGTAACTGGTCCTACCTGAGCCCTGATGGCATGTGCTGTATTGAGTTCCTGATCCCCAAGATGTGCCTGCTCAGGTCTTGGCTGGCGTCAGTGTGTTCTCCTTAGCAAAAGAAGGTGAAGATCCTGAAGTCTGGTCTACCTGCAACTGCAAACGGGTTGGTTTGCACCAAAACTCTGCTGCCTGTGATGACTGCCAATGTGAAGCTCTGGTGAGATCGGCTCTTTGTGCTACTGCAACCACTAGTGATGACCAGCAATCAGAGAGCTGCAGTTTGCGGTAGAGCAACAGCCGGTGGTGACCGCCAACTTGAAGATGCAGAAATGGCTGTCAACGATGCCCAAGCATCTCTTTGTGCTATGACATCTTGCAACACTCAGCCTGCTCTTTGTCCTACAGAAATGACCATCCATAACACTCTACCTGCTCGTCGCGGACTCTTGCACTCTCCGTGCCGGACTTTGAGAAGGTAACTTTTTCAGCAGGACTAACCTGGTCCATATATTCGAACTGCGCTTTATTGTGGTTGGCCTGAACTTGTGACATTGCCTCTTCTGGTACGACCAGATGACCATGAACGTCACTTTGTGCATTTAGATGATATTTTCTCTAAACACTTTGAAATTGCATATCTCTGGTTCTACTAATTGGATTTGTCATTTTAGTATCAAGTTATTTACTACAATTTACGCTAGTTTTCAAAAATTCTTTAAGTATGTTTCTTATGTTGTGCTATCACTTCATTAATGTTTGTGTGCAGCATAAATACTTTTACACATTGCCTCTAATATAAGCCTGACCACTTTGTGCCAAGCTATTGAGGGTTAAGCACAAGTCAATTTAGTGACTTTCGTGGTTCACACAGACAATGATTGTGGTTGTGGCCTTAGTGTGGCTTCCACCCCTCTCGACCAATAACCCAATTTTTTAAAATGTTAAACTCAGGTGAGAAAGAATCTATTTCCATTGACTTATTGAGTGGGCTTCTGTGCAAATAATAGCTTTAAATATTTAGAAGTGCTAGGTCTGAAGGTGATAATGGTATTCTTGCCTAGGACATTCCCTTCTCAACAGTGCCCCTTTCTCCTTATGCAGTCTTGTGCCTTTCCTTACTACCGGTTTCAGAGCCAGATTTGGACATTGGCAGATGGTACTCCATCCATCAGGGTGCCAGAGGACATTAAGCTGCTTCTCTGTGCACTTCATGTGTGCTATGTTGTTGGAGGGATTTTGCACATACACAGAACTATCCGCAGGAAACCAGGACCTCAGTGTGTAGCGCTGTACCAAAATACCCACCTCGGTGCCCAGAACCCTAATCCGACTAGCTATAGTGTCTCATTCGTTCTCCGTGCTACAGCGAATCTACCAATGATTAGACATCCCAGAACATGCTACTCCGTCCCTCTCAGGATACGTGGGAACAAGAACACTCTTTTGTTTAAACTCTCGTACTTGTCCACAGCATGAGTAAATAGAGTCAAGGAATAGTTTAAAATGCTTATCTTAACTAACGTGCTCTATAATGCAGTACACGAGCCAATATTAGCAGCAATATACATAAAATCAAACAAATCAGCATTGTTCCAATTCCATATAGAACAAAAGGGGAAATCATATTATAATGATGGTGGAAACAGGGCTATAGCGCATTGCCACCCTCCCCATACTAGAAGCTAGTTTATTATAATTATAGAAGACCTCCAGGCTTTGTCAGGGGGACCCCATACCTCCGAGTTCAGATGCAGGAATTTACATCACCGGATGAGCACAGCTCTTCTATCCTGGAAAGCGTTTCTCCAAGTATGTTACCATGCATGCAAGGCAATATTAAAAGCACCAGATGTCCAGGTTTGCAGCTGTGTTTTATGTTATGGCTAGGGTTGTGAGGCTGACCAAAGCAAATCAACAGAGTTCATTGTTTTTCGACCTTGAACACACTGTACAGACGAGGAGCAGAGTGTTCAATTAATATGTGAAATGCGGACAGTTCTCATGTGAAAGTGAGCAAGCAAAGTGTTTACGAGGAAATGTGGCATGTATTAACGTGAGAAAAAGCGGCAAAATGGCAGCCAAGCATATACTAACATATGCTAACTTAGCAATGTCCGCAGGTGTGTCCATATCCTCACTACACCCTCCCCTTGGTCAGTCCATCCGACAGTGGCCTTAAAGAGAACACAGCTTTCAACCAAGACTGAGCAAGAATCAAGAGCATTTGTATCAATGATACCTCAGATTTCCGGGGAACGTTAGAAGAGAAAGAGTAGAAAAATAGTTTGTGTCCAAAAAGGCACACAAAAAATAAAAAATAAATGCAGCAAGGATAAGGTGGCTGAGTCAATCCAGCAAGTTGTATGAACAGTAGGTTACGATAGCCTCCAAGAGGAAGTCATTGTTATCATCAGAAAAAAGTGATGCCACCCAATCAAGCAGAGTGAATGAACATATATGTTCCTCAACAATGGTTGCTTCCAGCACCATCAAAGGACAACTTGCGTGATACTCGATGTAACTCTGTTGTAGGAAATCCTGTGCCGCTGCACAAATATCCCATTCAGCCAGAACTCCCAGCGCAGCTGCGCAGGTCATAATTCCAACACTGAAACATTCTTGCTCATGGGCCACTAAGGGACTCATTAGCAGTTCAAAATCAGGTGGAGGAAATGCCGTATTGGAGAGGCAAAGATCCAATGCCCATTGAAAGGAACAATCCAAGCAGTTGAAGACAGGTTGCAGGCAAGTGTAAAAGGCAAAGCGAAAAGATAATCCATAAGCCACGCTGAATGTGGCCAGGGGCAGAGTACCGTAGCATTCAAGCATACTGCTACGGAGCATCTGCAGCTGGTCTTGGCTGTGCAGGGCCATAGGAAGAGCATCCATTTTGTAGCAGGCAAATTAACAGCAAAATCCCAGCGGCTAAGGCAAGGAATAGTGGCAAGCCACCGAAGACTCTGGAAAAAATAGAATGGATAAATGCTGGTATCACACTAAATATAGTTTGGAAAGAGGTCACAAGGCCAGAGCCCAGAGCTTTAAAAAAAATGGGCAATGCCTGTAGTTTTAGAAGCATTGAAGATAGTGTGAATCAACGCACCGAGATGTAGTGAGAGGTCAGTGTTAAGAAGGGCTTATAGTTCTGTACGGGTGTTAGCCACGTGAAGGACGAATGTCTCACGGGCAGATGTGAGTGAAACTTCTTTTTGGGATAAAAATGCTCTTATTCTGCTCAACTTGTTGAAGTCAGCCTTCAAGGTCAGAATGGAAGGCCAAATCGAGTTATTGAGCCTCCCGTATCGGGGTGGGAAAAGCACATTTTTACAGCAAACCACACGCTGTGAAACCATTATGATGTAAGGGATGCCAGCCAGCATGCCACAGCATTCTTCATTATTTAAAAACAAATAACTACTGATTGCAAGCAGAGTGAAAGTGGGTGTAATAGCTGGTACAGGTATACCTTTTAAAACACATGAAAGATTCGGGCCGTAAGCTTACAGGCGCCATGCAACTGGATGTTTTTACAAACAAGAGAATGACCTATCGTGGTATCACATGATTTCCCAGTTAGGTATACTTCTTTGTCATCTCGTAGGCATCTGTATGTGAATGGTAATGACCAAACTTCGTGTAGAAACGCACTGCCCAAGGGCTTGAAGTTGCCTAGTGGATGGTGTTTCATGCATGAGGTAATTTTAAACAAGAAAAATGGGAGAGTTATCACCCCATGGATGAGCCAGTCAGCTGAGTCTGTTTCTGCTACAGAGAATGGTAACGGATCTAACTTTTCATTATGCAGAAGATGTACGTAGCATCTTTTATGGACATAAACTGCTGTTTTGTTTTCAAGTTAAAGGGCAAAAATAAGGATGAGGCGTTCAAGTAATCCCATGGAGCTTTCCCCATCTTTAGAGTCTGTACAGTCCTCGCAAATTGCATAACTGAATGCAATTGATTTTGACCATGATACAAAACAGAAACATCCTCTTGCACAATGTCAACAACAGATGAAACAACATTGTCCAATGTGTAAATGCGGAAACAAAGTGTGTTAATACTATTATCAACAACATCAAGCACTTTTTCAACATTAGCCTGATCAGATCAATTGCCCTTAAACGTGAAGCTGCTTCAATTTAGGATAGCTTTCAGATTTCATTGTAAGCTGCATAAATAAATCTTTTTGACCTTGGATCAGCAGGTCCTTTTATAAAATCTGTCAAATCAATGTCACCTGATAATAATGACAAATGTTGTTTCACTGAAGTTAGAGTCGAGTGTTGCAACCAATTTTGACTTTCCAACGGAATATGTAGTAACTGAATGGGAGTTAGCAAAATGAGGATCAGGCCTATCCTGTGTGTAACTAGGAGCCTTGTCATGGAAATGAAGTTGGCAAGCATCCGAACTAGTTTGCCAAACTAACCAACCTAGGGGGTCCAAACTAGAAAAATTAAAGGTGTCATTGTTAAAAAGTGATTGTTATTCAGCCATGGAATAATTAGTACAATTGCTCCAGTTCTGAATATGCAGCTAGAGCAGGAATAGCAGGGGCATTCATTTGCTTAGAAGTTGCCAATCCAAAATAAGTTGTTTGATAAATCGATTCATTGAAAAATAAAATCTGCGTTGGGATGAGGCACGCGCGGTGTAACGTGTCTGTGCCTCGCACTTGCCAGGATTTTGAACCCCAAACTGATTTAAGATCAATTGTGGATTTCCACAGATCATAGCCACCCACTGACAATTTATCAATGAATAAATAAATAATCAATAAACAATTTAGTGTGGGTGAGCATTACTTTAGAATTAGATGAAGCATTTAATTTAAAATAGAATGACCTCAGTCATCGGTAAAATATGTGAATTTTTCCAAAAACATTTTAGAGCTGCCTTCCAAAGGAGCCGGGCAATGTTCCCATTGTGTATAATTAAAAACATTTCTAAATCTGTTAGCCTTATGCAGATAATGATGACCATAGTGCTGATAGCCAAACAAATCTGCATAATTTGCAGTATTCAAATACAAATTTTCAGCATCAAAAGTGGCATAGTATTTCAAATCTGAAAACAAGGATTGTACGGCATGTACGTCCCAATCATCAGACCTTATGTTATGTTTCACTACATCACCCATTGAAACACAAAGCACATTTGGCACATTAGTTATCTCTGTAGGGCCATGGATTTAAAAATCTACAGCATCCCAAACTATGCTGCCTATAACTGGCCAGGCAGTGATGTTGACAAAAGTCTGGTCTCTTTTCATTATATGAAATGAAGAGTGCAGAGCCAAAGTTCCATCTACCAGTTTAACAGCAAAGCGTTCAGGAAGGTAGTGACCATTGATTCATTGATTAGAAGGAAAAAAAATATCACAAAGAATATGGACATGAACAAGAAAATTGCGATGAGCACCAACCAGATGTATGTCCAAGGTGGAACCAAATAAGTTTGTTTAAACCTGGCGACAAAAATAGAAAATTTGGAAGGGGCCTTTGATGATGTGGAATGTGAGTCAAAGGAAAAACGTGATTCATTAATGGCCTCAGGTCGCAAACCAGGAAATGAAACAGTAGTGGGATAAGCATATTCAGTTTCTTCATTACGAGTGGAAGCAGGCGGGAGCAGCAAAGGATTGTTAACCGAGTCCATCTCAATGGCGGTGTCATTCTGCATGTAGTTAGCAGCGGGTAAGCCTGGATCTCTCGATACAGCTGTTGTAGAGACCGTTGTCGTGATGCTATTCAGGATCTGCATGATGTTGTAGCTTGACATTGTCCACTGAGATGTATCTGTTGTCTTATCGACCAGAAAGCGGTGGTAAAACGACTATAGGAGTACCACGCCAAGTACTGGGACCGGTGCATGATAAGAGGGGCCAAAGTGTTTCTTGTTCTCCACCTTTTCTCGGAACAGGTCTCCGACTTTGGGTAGCCAGCCGACTACCGGAATCTGCAGCGGAGCATCAGTGGGCGAGGGTAAATGTTCCTTTGCAAGACTGTCACGGGTCTCTTGTAGTTTCTTACGTCAAAGGATGCGGCTGAAGCCGCCATGTCTAGACAAGGTCTGGCACAAACATTTTCATGCCAAAGAACATTTTGTATAGGGTCCGCCCACCCAGAGATCTTCTAGGGAGATTATTTAGTGCATGCTGTATGCTATACGAATGGGCGAACCAGTTCCTGCCAGTCCCTATGACCCTAGCTGTCAAGGATTGCTTTAAGTCACGGTTCATTCACTCCACAACCGATTCGCCCTCAGGCCTGTATGGAGACGAAAATTTGACCTGCATCCTCAAAGACCTCATGGTATCCTTGTACGCCTTAGAGGCGAACGCTGGACCCTGGTCCAAATGGAAGGTGCCAAATGAAAAAATTCCCACAAAGACACGCAAATCCCTGATGACAGTTCGGGCGTCAGCACTGCATTGTGGCCAAACCCATAGAAAGTGTGTGCACCAATCAACTGCATCTAAGAAAAACTTATAGGCAGAATCTGAAGAAAAAGGACCACATTGATCTAAACAAACACAACCGAAAGGTTTATTAGAAATGCATAGCTGTGTTTGTGGCGGGAGCATTGCCGTAGATGGCTTAATCTGCTGACAAATGTCACATGAAAGTACATAATTACGAGTTTGTTTATATAAGCCGCGCCACCAGTAACGCTGCTGCAAGATAGAAACAGTCGCAGACACCCCAGCATGCGCCGAAGCCATGCCTTCGTGTGTGGCTGTTATCAGTAAAGGTAAGCGGTCTGTGTTAGGAATCAACCTGTTATCAACGTTGGTAATTCTCACGTATGGAACATTATCGGGACTTAAATGATAAGAGTATTTGGAAGGGAAACCCTGCGGGTAATTATCACCCCTCTCTGTAGCAACTATTGCTGCCAAAATGTCATTATCAATCTTATTCATGGATCTTGTAACTGCTGCAACTGAACACACGGCTACTGCTGATTTGGCAGCTTCATCTGCCAAACTGTTGCCAACTGCATGCACTCCTACATGCTGACGACCAAGAGCATGAATTACCTGTGTGAAAGGCAGACGGTCTTTAAGATCTGCGACTCGAACTCAAAGCATTTTATGTTTAATTGCGCTGCCTTTAGAATCACGATAGTCATTTTGAGACCAAAAGAATAGGTTTTCATTGAAAGTCTGAACGCAGTAGTATAAATCGCTTACTATTAAAGTAGTCACATTTGGATCTGCAAACTCCAGAGCTAGTACAAAAGCACGCAGCTCTGCTAATTGTGCTATACAGTCTCCTAGTGCCTGTGTATGGACAACCTTGGACTTGAACTCCACGTTCACTATGGTACCTGCCACTATAGCATAGGCCGCCGAGTAAGAATGCTTCGACCCGGTTTCCGGCTGCGCTGAACCGTCGGTGTAAATGATACATTGGTACTTCTAAAAGGGGCGCATTGACAGAGGAGGAGGATGAACAAATTCATACTGCAAGAACTCCTGTGTACGCAATGATGAGTCAAAAATAAACATGACATCTGGAGAGGTCAACGATGTGGCCCATTGTATCCAACAGGGATGCAAAGCCTTAGAGATGGGTACACTCGCCTTTGTCACCGCTTCAAGAGCGGGACATGGTGTTAAAACCAAAATCCGTTTCCCTTGTGCCAGTGCGCGTTTCTTTAGGATCGCCATCTGGACAGCTGTCAAATCTTTTTCAATAGAGGGAAACCACAATTCTGCTGAAGTGTACAAATGTGATTTTGTAAGCAATAGGTACTGTGTCACCTTCATTAAACGTCAAGTAATCCCACATGGCCAGGGACAATTCGTATCACCAGGTTTCTATGGTTATCACGAGTCAACAAGAATTTTGATTCAATAAGATCAGACTGCAAAGATTGCAGTATAGTAAAATGTTCCCGAAGCCAGCAGGCTTTTGAAAAAGTAGATTGTATCAAAGCATACAAAGGCTTGATACGCTGGGCATAATCGGGAATGTAAGTTCGACCAAAATTCAAAAAACCCAGCAAAGACTGTAATTTTATTAGTGTAGTCATAGGGCGCAAATGTGCGCATTTTTCCAAGAAGTGAGGCGCCAAGCCTCTTCCTTCATTGTTGAGTTCGTAGCCCAAAAACAACACTGTGTACTCTGCAATGTGTGATTTTGCAAAGTTAAATTTGTAACCGTGGTCAGCAAACAACACTATGATGCGATCCACGTGACAAAGATGCGGCCATAACTCGTCGTCTGTTAGATAGATATCATCAACGTACGAGTATGCGTCTTCATCTATGCTGTCTAACAAAGAGACAATACGGGTGGCGCAAACACCAGGGCTATTTTGTAGCCCATTGCCAAACATGTAATTTTTTTTTGTTTTCTGCCCGCTGTGAAGGCAGTCCAATGACTGCTATCAGGGAATTGATTGTGTGTGAAAAAGCAGTTGGAAATGTCAAGTGTAGTTTTATATTTTTTACGAACAAGACTGTCGACTAACGCAGAACTATGGGTATTCTGCACCGCCCCAAGTCTGAGAATGTGAGTTCAAATGTCGGTAATCCAACACTATGCGGTACGACCCATCGGGTTTTGCTACTATAAATAGAGGATTATTCATTGGTAACACATGACTTAATTACTCTTTGATACTCTAGTTGATCCAGAATATTTGCAACAGGAACTTTTGCCTCCCGCCGGAGGGGATTTTAGGGTTGTGGCTGTGGCATAGACCATAATGGTAACTCATGCAGTGGAGAATCTTTATCCTAGCCCACCTGATTTCAGTACAAAGACAGTAGAAGCACCAAAGCCAACGCTTATGCAAAAGCCTGTGCTTGCTTCTTGGAGACGTTATGTGAAAAACTAGGGAGTATAACCTCCTCACCCCGGGGAGCGGCTAGAACAAAAGGTGGCAGACAATTTTTCTCTGCCAAAAGTATGTTATACGAAGAAGTCAGATTTTCCCCAATAATCCCTTTTATTACACGTTGTATGTCTCCTTCAATTGAAAGAACTATATCATATAGTCTGTCAGGGGCAGCCACTCAGGTGTCAGCCGTTTCAACTGTGATGAATGTTTCAGTTGCTGTCGCCTCCAGAAATGTCTAGCAGCGTTACTGCTCATGTTAGGTTCCGGAGCCGGGTTATCATCGTCTGTGGCATTTCTCGCTGTTAAAGCAGCAACTTTCTTTGTGCGAAAAGGCGGCAGTGGATAAGGAAAATCGTCTTGTTTCCCTTTGCTTTCAGTCAGATGAGGCTGCTCACGTCCTTGCGGGGCACCTCAACCTCTGCCGCGATCCTGGCGCTCCCCTCCACCAGCTTGTGAGCCTGATGTTGCCTGTGAAGAAAGAGGAGAATGCTGATCAGGAATCTGAAACCTGTCAGGAGACCTAATTCTCGCACGGTCGCGCAAATCATAGGTGCGCTCCGAAGGTTCGGGAACCGGTGACGTGGCACGCGACCCTTGTGCTTGTTGCTTCCCCTGTTTCTTATTTTTCCCATTCCTTTTAGGAAAGTTTGGACGGTCGTCTTTAGCAGACTGTGCCGTCTGTGTTTGCTGTTGTGCTGGTATTCTAGTGAAAGGCTTAACACCCAAACTATTGTGCGAAATTGTCCAATAAGGTTCTGCAATAATTTTGGGAAATTCGTGGGGTTTCTCCTCATCCCGGACAAGGCGCAAAGCATTAGACACTTGAAAGTTAACCGCATCTCACTTAACATTAGCAAGGATCAAATCAGCAACTACGTCAAACACCGCAACCAACCTCAAACCCAACTCCACAGCCGCCTCTGGTCCGTGTTCATCCTGAACACGCCTAATCACGGAGGGGAGCACAGTCATAGATGGTGTGCCGAAACATTTTGCATACACCGACGCGAACACTTTACCCCAATTTTCACAATCAGTTACTTCGGGTATTAAGTCTTTCTGCAAACTAATAGTAAGAATCCTGTGTTTCTCCACAGGAGTTGTATTCAGAAATACAGCTTCTGGCTGGTCAAATTTCTCTGCAAGCCAGTAAGGTAAATCTTCCTTATTCTGGGGACGCTTGCACATAACTGAATTAACCATAACCAGACTAATAGTTAGTCCCACAGGTCCAGCTGGTTGCGCAGCAACCGCAGGTGCTCCCACCTGTAGATTGAGTGAGACGTATTGTACTAGAGCGCATAACTCGTGTACAGCGACTACTAGATAACGTGGATGTGGTGAGTATCCGGACAAAACTGGCCAAGTGGCCCCAGGAATCGATAAAAGGCCTAACCAGACTGGGGTCACGGTGTGGGGTAGGGCACCATTAAACCAAATACGGTGTTGCCATGCTGAAATCGGAACCTCAAGAGTCGTGTAGGTGTTGCAGTGGGAGTGTATGTATGGAAAAATGTATCATCTCCATCTACTGCCGAAAAAGTTACCCAAGAATAAAACACCTCAAAGTGGTGAGCTGGATTAGCCCCTAACACAAAAATGAGTGAGATACCCATGTTGGGCACTCCAAAAGTAGTCAAATGATGACGGAGTGCCCCGCGGCTATGTGCCGCAATATCTACCTCAGCCATATCGAGTAGAAAAGGAGAACAACTTAATGCGTGGCTGCGCAATAGGGTAGTAATTCAAAAGAACTATACAACCATTTAATCTTTCAAGCTTGAACAAAAACCTATAAAAACATCTATATAGGTAGGTTATGCTGTCACAGCTGTTTACCGAAAAACAGAAGGAAGGGTATCATGGACAAGCACAAGAACTACTAAAGTGCCTCGTAAACAAGAACCAGACCAAAACGTTAGGTGTGCCATGTTGCAGGGATTCTGCACATACACAGAACTATGTGCAGGAAACCAGGACCTCAGTGTGTAGTGGTGTACCAAAATACCCAACTTGGTGCCCAGAACCCCTATCCGACTAGCTATAGTGTCTCATTCGTCCTCCGTGCTACAGCAAAGCTACCAATGATTAGACATCCTAGAACATGCTACTCCTTCCCTCTCAGGATACGTGGGAACAAGAACACTCTTTCGTTTAAACTCTCGTACTTGTCCACAACATGAGTAAATAGAACCAAGAAATAGTTTAAAATGTTTATTTTAACTAATGTGCTCTATAATACAGCACACAAGCCAATACCAGCAGCAATATGCATAAGAACAAACAAATCAGCATTGTTATTCCATATAGAACAAAAGGAGAAATCATATTATAATGATGGTGGAAAATGGACTATAGCGTCTTGCCACCCTCCCCGTGCTAGAAACTAGTTTATTATAATTATAGAAGACCTCCAGGCTTTGTCAGGGGGACCCCACACCTCCGAGTTCAGATGCAGGAATTTACATCACCGGACGAGCACAGCTCTTATATCCTGGAAAGCGTTTCTCCAAGAGTGTTAACATGCATGCAAGGCAATATTAAAAGCACCAGATTTCCAGGTTTGCAGCTGTGTTCCATGTTATGGCTAGGGACGCGAGACTGACCAAAGCAAATCAACACAGCTCATTGTTTTTTTTACCTTGAACACGCTGTACAGATGAGGAGCAGAGTGTTCAACTAAATATGTGAAATGCAGACAGTTCTCATGTGAAAGCGAGCAAGCAAAGTGTTTATGAGAACTGTGGCATGTAGTAACATGAGCAAAAGCAGCAAAATGGCAGCCAAGCATATACTAACTTATGCTAACTTAGCAATGTCCGCAGGTGTGTCCGCAGGTGTGTCCATATCCTCACTACAATGTGTTTTAGTGAAGACTTTGCTGTTGCAGCTGCTTCTCCTGAACTTGATGTCAGTTTGAAGGTGGGAAGTTTGTTCAGTTACTGCCCATGCTGCAGCTTATCTCTTTTTGTGTGAGGAAAGTTTGTATTACATTTCACTAGACCATAGTGAAAATGAGTGATTTTCTGCATGCTTCTTTAAAGAGATTGGAGAATATTATTTTGTTTCTGAAGAAGCAAGTGCTTTCCTCTGCCATCAAACATTCCATTTGCACTGTATTGCCTAGAAGCAAAAGTTAATGTTATATTAGAATGCTACTGTTTACTGAATGTATTTGGTGTCTCTTTTTTCCCAGTTCGCAGATCTAAGGCAGCTGATGAGGCCCGAAGCCATACTGCGAGGCGAGCTCGTGCCGAATACCATCGCCAATCCATGCGCGCCATTAAGAAAGGAAAAGTGGCTGGGCTGAGCAACCTGTTCCAGGGAGCCAGCCTGACCAACGGAGAGGGTGAAATGAAATTAGACAACAACTGCCCCGATTCGCTTACGATTGGTGCTGTGCCGGCAAGGTAAATGTGCCTGTTGGAACAGGGGACTTTGTGGTGCATGTTCAGGGGAAGCCTATGATCTTCAAGTTTTTACAAAAGAAAGAGACACCTAAAGGCTGATCAAAGTATTTTGTTAGCCAAGTACTATGATAGGAAACAATTATTTGCTCACCCAGGCGGTCTCTCTTACTTGCAGCAGTACAGAGGTAGGTAGTCATAGTAGAGCCATGCATAGCATAACCTCACCACCTGTGTATTAGAAATTCCATATACCTGATGTTCTTCCCCTGCCCCATCACATTCTCCTGCACAAATGTTAAATAATGCTTGAAATCCAGCCAGCCTCCCACTTCTCTGTCTGCAGCACCCTCCCCACGTCATAGTCAAATTCACAAGAAATACCTGAACTCCATCACCCAGAGAACTTCTACCTGCATGGACTGCAGTCTTCTGTCAGATGCCAGACTGCATAGCTTCATAGAATCTCACTTCTTACTAGCGAATGACCCTTACAATCCATCCCTGTCTGCCTGAATCTCTGTTATGGCATCTGCAAATTTCTCACATCTCATTTCATAGATCACTGCTTCTCTTTCTTTGAACCACATCCCTGCAGCATTACAATACCAGATCTCCTCTAGTCTATTCATCCCACCAATCATTTGTATGAACTCACATAGCCCCCACTATGGATCACATCTAAATCCCATTAGTTCAATCTACCAAAATAAAATTTAAGTAAGTGCATTGAATGCTTTCCTTGAGAACACAAGATTAATCTCAATAAACAACAAGCATTACTGGATTAACCACAAACTTTGAATTCCAGCAGTGCGTGCTTCTCACCATAAAGTGCTTCAATGCCAGCCTGCGGTAGAAAGCACTATATAATTGCAAATACATTACACTACAATACAGGTAATGGGACAGGTGGTGGATGATGGTGCAAGAGCACCACCCATATTCTTAGCTCTCTAAAGAACTCAAAGAGTCAAAAGAAGGCGGGCTAGATAGCAGACTATAACCCACCAATACACAATTTCTCTTGAGTCATTTGGAGACCCAGGCAAGTTTGGGGACTACTAGAAATTGAGCGCTCCCTTGAGTAATGTCATAGCACTGAAAAAAACAATTGTGACATGAGAGAAATGAATACCCAGAATACAAATATAATGGTTTGTAAAATGTTCCTTTGATAAAGTGAGTATTACTTGTGATACACGTCTTGTGTCCTTTGATGTCAGTTAATGCATCATCTTCATAGCACATATTTAAACGTGAATGCCATCATGGGGTTGTATGACACAGCCACGCATGCCTTAGCCACGTAATCTTTACAACAGCTGCGTCTTTACCATGCTTGCCTTTACCACGCATGCCTTTACAATGAATTTCGTTGTACAGGCATGATTGGTAAAGGTATATGTGTGGTAAAGATCCCACCCTTGCCCCCCGCCCTGAGCCCTAAGATTTGGCCTCCTCCATTGTTATCTACCGGCCCGCTCTATTTTTTACCTGATTCCCTAACTCGAGCCCTAAAACCTGGCCCCCTAGCCCAAAAAAACTACCCCGACCACAGCACTCCTACCCTGGTCCCTAAACACTGGTCCCTAGCACTGAAAACTGGCACTCCTCCCCCCTGCCCTGAGCCCTAAAATTCAGCCCCTGCCCTAAAAACTACCTGGACCCCAGCCCTCTGCCCTGAGCCCTAAAACCAGCCCCCACCCCTAAAACTGCCCCCCACCTACCCCCCGCCCAATTTACCAATCCGCGTCCTGGTCATTCTTCCTGCTGTGATCCTTCAGGTTCCTCTCCCCACCAATCCACTCAGAGAGCTAGAACACTGACTGCCTTAACCATGCATATGTGTGCTTAAGGCTTATGTGTGGTTAAGGTAAGAATTGTTAAGCTTGCGTGGAAACGTTATGCGTGCTGAAGGCTGCGTTGTAAAGGCTGTTTCCCCCATCATGGCTTTGTGTTAAATGAAGACGTGAATTATGCGCCCATTTAAGAGCTACATATAGTGCACACACATCACTCAATCCTTCCTCACACTATCTGTCAGTGGATATGAGAAGACTTGTGGAAAGGGAGAGCAGCACTCATTCAGTACTTGGCCTCAATGGTGATATAGGCAACTAATGTGGATTTTTGTTAAAGACGGGCTCCTGTGCCTTATAAACCGCACAAATATTTCTGAGAATGTAAATAGATAGCTTAACCAGATTCCCCTAAAGGTACAAAGAACTTAGGCAGAGTCATGAGCTGAGCCTCTGATAAGACATGACTGACTGACTGACTACTGCATCCAGGTACATGATAGAGGACCTTCTGGTGGGTGGCCCATCAGTCTGTCAGGTCGAAGGAAGCTCAGTCTCACCCATACTCCCCAGCAGAAGCATATCCATGTTCTTTTGAGACCCCTAATTGCCTGGTGGAACTCCTGCAAGTATGGCATATGCATGTTAGGTACAGCAGGATGCTGAGTGGCTGCCAGTGTTTGTTTTTTTACCACACTCAGGATACTTTGTTATTTTTTCTTTTAGTCAATCAATTCCCAATATGGGATTTTATTTTATTCAAATAAAAAAGGATGCAATATATGTGCCATTGTTTGTTTTCCTTGTCGGTGACAGCCATGCCTCGTTAGTGGACCTTGCCAAGGAAGTACGGAAATTATTGTCCACTCTAAACCGAGTAGGGCAACCATCTGTCTGATCCTATGATCCCACGTTTCTGATGGCAGAGTGTTCTGAGGCTCCGCTTGCAGAAACCCTGCAGTTCACCCCTGCTGGGGCCTGTGCATGTAAGAGCAGTGGGCCCGGGTGAGGGGGAGAGTGGGATTTCGACAGACGAAGGAAAATTAATTATTTATTTAATTTTCCCTTGTAGTCGTCTGTCGAATCCACCCCAACCCGGCCCCGCCACCCCACCGATCTTACCTGCATGGGCCGCTGGTTCCCCCAACTCTAAAGAGACAGGAAAAAACATGTTTTGGTGGATCCCTGTAGGCGCCTACCTCTCGTTGAGTTATGAAACTTTGAGATTCAAAACATTTTAAGAAGGCAAGTAAAAAAAAAATGCTTTAATATTAAGCAAAACATGGTGAAAAAATATATGTTTTAGTAATACAACTAAGTAATATCACTTTAAATTATAAGCGATTTCACAAGGAAATTTGAATTAAATGGATGAATGGCAGCATCCATTTATTTTAAATTATAAGCAATTTTCTAAGGATGTTATTTGAATTTACTTGAGTTACATCAGACCCTCACAAGCTCAAGGACAGCTTTACTAATATTTCACGCAACAGTATGCAGCAAGGCAATTTGCTGTGTTGCTCTCCGTGAAAGGGAGAGAACAGAAATGTGCCACATTTAATGCAAAATGCATCACGCATAGAAAGACATTTTTGCTTGTTACACCTCTCTGTGGGAGGTGCGCCATTTTTAGTCCCTTTAGTAAATCTGGGACTGTATAAGAATCTGTGGGTGGATGCACAGAAATGCCTATCACAATAAAATGTAATGCAAGACAGTACAAGTCGCTGCATTACATTATATTTCATCACAAAGTCACACAAGGACCTACATACAGCCCCTTACATGATTTTGTAAATCCCATGTAGGGAGTTGCATTTCTTTGCAATGACTTGCGTCATGCTAGGACACCGCATGTCCTTATAAAATTGTTGGACGCCATTGTCCATGCAGTGTTTATCTTTCATGGCAATTAGGCACACAACTCCTGTTTTGTTCTCCATGAACTATCTTCATGGGGAAACTTTTGTGATCAAGTTTCAGGGGTGATAGCCTCTCCCATTTATCACTCACAGTAGAGCGCATGGTGACCCGTAGGTATCCCAGTGCTAGCAACGCGACACCGAGTGCACCAAAGTGTGTAGGACAAATTAGTTATCAAATAGCCATGTCTTTAAAAGCTTCTGGAAATTATATTAATTGTCAGTGAGTCTCATAGTGAGAGGGATGGTGTTCCATAATTTAGTCAATGTGTATCCAAAGAACTGCCCTCCACTTCTTGCTCTTTTTATAGGCAGAACGGTGACCAGGCGGGCATTGGTGAAGCGGAGGGATCTATTTGGTGTATAATGGGATACCAGGGGTCTGCGAATAATAGGGATTTTTGTTTAGAGTGCCCTGTGCGCAATGCATAGGGCTTTTAAATGTTACCCTTTGTTATACTCATAGCCAATGAAGGGTGCCCAGGGCCTGCCAGGCAGAGGTGTGCTTATGGATATTCAACAGAGCTTGGGCTAATGCATTCTGCACGACTTGAGATTTTTTGATGACCAACTTTGGGGCAACCAGGTAAAGTGAATTCCTGTAATCTAGGTGTGAGAGTATAAGTGCCTGGACCATGAGCCTTCTGGAATGGAGGCGGAGTAGGTGTAGTATTTTGCAGATCATTCTGAGAATGCTGTAGCAGCATGTGAAGAGTTTTGTGGCCTGGACCTCTATGCTTAATGATTTTTCCAGCAATACTCCCAGGCTTTTAATAACCATCTTGGGTGCATGGGGAGCACCTAAGCAATCAGACCAACCCAAGTTGGGGTGGGTATTGAGGTTTTTGCCCGGTACCATCAGCTCAGTTTTTTCCACATTTAGTTTAAGGCAGGAATCTGCCATCCAGTTTGCTACTCCCTCTAAACAAGGTCCTAGAGTGGGAGAATGGGGGGTCACCTCCCTGGGTTAGAGGGAACACCAGTTGGGTGTCTTCTGCACATGAGACCAGTGACATCCCAAATGATTGTACTATGTCTACTAATGGGCACATATACACGGTAAAACAGGTTGGGATCATGGACGAGCCCTGCGAGACTATGCACCACAATGCGAGGCTGTCCAATGAACAGCAACTACCAAAGACTTGGAAGGGTTTATTGTTCAAGATGGAGGTGAGGCAATTAAGTGCCGTACCCATGACACTTACACTATGAGGGCTCTTAATGAGAATGTCATGGTTCACCATATTGAATGCTGCATTGGGAGAATGATGGCTGCAGTACCTCCTTGATCAGGCAGCATTTTTACTCCTCTACTACCACCAGAAGGGTCATCTTGTGCTGTGCACAGGGCGAAATCCAGTCTGCATGGAGGGCAGGATATAGTTTGTTTCAAGAAAGTCTGAGAGATGTTTGTTTACAAGCGTTTCTACTCCTTGTTTGAAAGGTGGCACCATGCTCAATGGTCATTTCTGTACAATATGCAGCCTTCAGAGGACAAAGGGTTTTTGGATATAAATATTGGGATCCTGATCCCAAGAATTTAGATCACTTTGGGAAAACAAGAAGAACCTCTGCTGAGGGAGGAACCAGAAGAAGCTGAGGAGGAAACTATCCCTGAAACTGGGGGATTGGCCTGCAGTGGTTGCCTTACTGCCAAAGAGAGGAGAAAGGAACTTTGTGTGTACTTTTGCTCAACTTGTGAAGGATCTCCAAGGGCTTGGAAAAGAGCTTGCCTCCTGCTGAAATTTCAGGAACAACAGACTTCACCCCCCAGCTCCCCGGAGTTCTTTGGAAGTGCCTGCTGTTGTTGGGCCTTCTAAGGGACTGCGTGTCGCAAGGAGCTGGAAGCGTGACTCAAGAAGGAGAAGCGTGCCGCCGTCGGAGCTGTTCGCATCGAGCAGAAGCATCTCGCATCACCCAGGAAGTGTCTCGCAATGCCGAAGATGCGTGTCGCCATCGCAGCCATCATAGCTGACGCATTGCACCGCATCAAGAGAAGAGTCTCGCATCGAGGAAGAAGCGTGTCGCCATCGCAGCCATCGTAGTTGTCGCATTGCACCGCATCAAGAAAAGCGCCTCGCATCCACGGAGAAGCGTGCCGCCGTCGGAGCTGCTGTCATCCCATCGCATAAAGGGGTGTCGCCGCTGCAACATCGCATCGTGTGGAAGCGTCTCGCAAACGTCAGAGAAGAGTGTCGCTGCCAAGGCCGCTGTCGTCGCATCGCGTAAAGTGTGTCGCCGCTGCAGCTGAAGCATCGAGTCGAGTCTTCTCACAACATCGGAGAAGCATAACGCATCTGGAAGATCTTCACGTCTTTATTTCTTTGCACCAAAAACTTCATCGCATCAACATCGTTGCAACACTTTCGTTGCCCTGCGTGTCGCATCTAAAAGGTACATTGACTTAAAGTGTCGCATTTAAGAACTTAAGAGAACTAAGCAAAATTCTACCATCTAAAGTAACAGTATTGTGTGTTTTTGTTGGTTAATGGTCTTGTGGGAAATCTATATAAAGAATACTTATTTTTTAAATAAAACCTGTGTGGTGTCCATTTGTAGTGTTGTCACTTGGTTACTGTATGTGTTCACAAGTGCTTTACACACTGCCTCTGAGATAAGCCTGTCTGCTCGTGCCAAGCTACCAAGGGGGTGAGCAGGGGTTATTTTAGGAGTGTACCCCCTTACCCTGACTAGAGGAGAGGGTCCCTATTTGTCACAAGTGCATACCTGCGCCAACTAGAGACCCCCAAGTCTAACAGAAACTATTCATGTTTGTTTAAAAAACACAATGTAATTCCCTTGACAAACAATATCCAAGATTTTTACTACCACTCGTGACAAGGTGCTGGCTGTAGTAACAAGGGGCCAGATGAAAGACTGTTTTTTGCGGTCACAAGCGGGAAATCGGGCACTTTCCGACAGCAAAATAGGTCTGCCCATTTACAAACCCTATTTTGCGAGTTGGTGATCTATTACCGGATTGCAAAGTAGGGTTTGTGACTCACTATTAGGAAGGGCCATGCCAAGGGCGTTCCTTCGTAACAGTGAGTCGCTCTTCAATGTACGATTGTTTTGCAATTGCAGTCTCAAAAGCACTCGCAGTTTACCACCTACTTCAAGTAGGTGGTAAGCCACTTGCAAATGGGAAGGGATCTCCATGGGACCCCTTCCCCTTTGTGAATTGATACGAAAATATTTTTTAAGAGCAGGCGGTGGTCCCACAACGTAAATCCATTGACTACTTCTCTGCATTTAGCTTTAGTTTCCACAAATGTTTTCAAAAAGTAAACAAACAATATCCAAGATTTTCACTACTGCTTGTGGCAATTTCCTGGCTGTAGTAACAAGGTGCCAGATGTAAGACTCCCCCTTGGGACCCCTTCCACTTTGTGAATGGATGCAAAATATTTTTTTAGAGCAGGCAGTGGTCCCAATGCATTTTTTTTTTAAACCTGCATTATTTAAAAAGCAGTCACAGACATGGTGGTCTGCTGACCCCAGTAGGCCCTGGCAGTGCTTGCCATTCCTAATGGGGTCGCAAATTGCACCTGCCTCATAAATATTAATGAGGTAGGCAATTTGCGACCCCATTGTCTGAAACATTGTTAAAAAATACATTTTGCGAGTTGCAATTTAAGAGTTTTCAAAATGACTCAATTTGCAACTCGCAAATTGTAAGGGTCGCAGATCTTGCCGAAGATATCTTGATTTCATAGCAAGGACGCTTTGGACCAAAAGGAAAGGTCTACTCAGATATGTCAAAATAGCTGCCACCATTTCCAAACAACACAATAGTTGAGTTAGCTCATCGGAAAAGTAGTTTGCAATTCAGGCACCGGTGCATAGAAAGTCCTCTAGAGATGTGAATCTCTTCACCAAGTGGTGCTGACATAACAAAGAGCACTGCCAGCCTTTCCTTCCCCAGAATGTATACAGCACCAGTGAGTGCAGCATATTGCACTAGTGTGAAAGTGGATCACAGGAAGACCCAAGCCACCTATCATGACTATTTGACCTTATGCCATTCTCCTTGCGGTGTTCTGTTAGATCTGTGCAAAGACTCTGCATTGTTGATTATTGTGTTGTGTTGCTTTGAACTATTTTATCTACCAATAAGGAAATTAAAAGCGAAATACGTAATTTCCCGTTAATGCCACCTCTGTTGGGAAACACACTGAATGCCTCTGTGCAGTGGGCAACAGGCTCAAAGTAAGCAACCTCACTCTCACCAAGCAGAAATGCATATTTTGCATTTCTTAGAATTGTTTGGCTATGGTTCCTTCAGTGAAGATGTGGCACTGGAACAATGCATGGCTAAGGACTTTACATTTGCTGCATCTCTGCAGTGAGGGGCTTCACTTGCAACAGAACTAACTGTCCATTGGAGTCCAATGTGCATTGATTTCCAATCACCTATGCATGAATAGTGCTGATGGAGGTGAAACAGCAATACCCCTTACATTAAAAAACATGCTTTTCACTTGCATTTCTCCTTCCATGTTTCCACAGTCTACACTCCATTACTGCTGCATCCAAGTCCCACCATGAACACAGAAATAGACACCACTGCAAGAATATTATTATCTTGTGGTGTATAAACCAGGCACATAACCCAGCCAATTTTCAGTCTCACCACCTTCAGGTCAAGATGTTGTTTAGGCTTGTGTGTCTGAGGGATATGTAATGATGGTGGTTCAAGGTTCAAAACCTCTTCCTATTTTGCTGAATCTCCAAAAAAGAGTTGCAATGAAAGCATTTAGATCGCAAGAAAGACCACAAAAATGAATCATGCAGAAGTCAGACAAGCGACGTCAGAACACATTATCCGCACTAAAGATTGTGCAATGAGCATGCTGTTGTGGGAGATGATATGCTATTGAGATGCCCAAGATTAGTTATGCATACCCTTTGATCCTTCAGACACTCGATAATGCTCATCTGGGTTATCAGTAGATTGTCAAACCTTAAACGTCCCTCCAAGAGAAAGTATTGCTCCTCAGTCCAGTGACTTCCTTTCAGGCCCCATTAACACGGTGTAGCCTGCATTCCCCTTTCATATGTATCTGGAGGGTGGTAGCTGACTTCATTTCCCCATCAGTCATCTTGGTCCCCCTCTCTCCTGGTACCTTATACCATAATGATGAAAATAGGAAACTGAAAAGTCAGTGCATGCAGGAGATTTAAGAGTTCTAGCGTTCATGTGTGTGTGGGGACAGTGTGCTGGTAAAGGACTTTCGTCCAGGGAGAACGTTTGGATTCTGCTTCAGCCTTTGTCTGAGCCTTAGCCATGGGTGATTGAGGTGGTAAAGCGCACACTCATAGCTGAGAAGAAAGAGAATGAAGAGGCATCCCAAAATGCTGTACATTTCAAAACATTTCAATGGCTCTCGCTGGAGAATGTTTTGAACTGAGATCATTAGAGTAAACGGAGAACAATGAAGATTAACTAAATGATGATGTTGACACCGAAAATAAACCTGAAACATTTTCGACTACTGCAAAGTTTGAAAAGTTGACCCTCTCAATACTATCCTGTACTGTATCTGAGACATTACCTCCTTGGTAAGGCTGGGGTTCCCTATATAAGTGCATTCTTTATCCACCCCTACTGCTTCCATGTTTCTGAGAAACTATGACATGTAGAAATGGTCATATGAGTGTTTGATTTCATTGACATTTGTGTTTTAGAGTGTTTTGTTTCTGAATTGGTGATGCATGTTATATCCAAGCGTCGACTCAGAGAAGCTGAGCAGCACATGTTATGCATTTCCCTGGCTCATTGTTGGGCTTTTAGTACAACCAATCAGATAATGATAAAAGTTAATATAAAGAAGCACATGAAGTCTGTACCCAGGCAGAGCTTGTCTGTGTCCCTGAATTCTCTTGCAGCTTCACTCACTGCACATACACCACACCACACGGAAAATAATAACAAGCATCCCACAAAACCCATCCTTGTAGTCACTCTTTCGTCCGCCCATGTACTCAGGTGTTCATCATCCATACACTTAGCACCTCATACTTTTCATATATTCATTAACTCATTGACCTATTCATGCCTACTCGTTGATCGACACACAAATTCATCAATCAATGAAGGGGCGCTTTCAATTATAGGCCAGACCTATGGCTTTGCCCTTAGTTTGTGTGTGGTGTGTGAACCCTTTTGGTAGTGTGTGACAGCTAGTGGGTGAGGAATTTGAGAGTGTTAGCAATAAGGTGTGACTGCCATTCTGTGAGATGGGTGGAGTGTTGTTGGTATTGTGAGATTGCTACTCTGGTGGAGTGTGAAAGTGCTGTCAGTCTGTGAGGGGTGTGAGAGTACTTCATTTAGTTTGTGTCAGATAGTTTGAGAATGTGAGAATATTAGTAGTGTGAGAGTACTAATCTCTGGGAGTTGTAAAAGTGCTATTAGTAGTGTAAGAATCCAACTCTGTAAGAACATGAGTGTTGTTTGTAATGTACAACTATTATTTTGAGAGGGAATGATAGTGCTTCTGGTAGTGCTAAATTATTACCTGCATGGGTGTGGGAGTGGTGTCAGTTATACAAGACTGCTACTATCATGAGGAGTGTAAACATATTGCGGTAGCATGCCACTGACGGGTGTGAGAGTGCAACCGGTTAGTTGTGTGTGACTACAAATCTGTGTGGGGTCTGAGAGTGAGTGTTTCCGGTAGTGTGTCAATTCTAATCTGTGAGGTGTGGGAGAATGCTTCTTGTGCCTAAGGTATTTTTCTTTGCCACCATTAGGGAGTTAACATTTCCCCTTTTTTTTCTTTCAGGCTGTAACTGAAGTGCGTACTTATTTAATTATGAATGAGTCTTACCCTTGAAACAATACTGCAGTAATAATTCCTGGGCGTAGTATTCTTAGTTCGCTTCTGAACCTTGATGTATGATTTCCCTCATGAATCTGCTCAGACTGTGGATGGGGCAGTAATACCAAGGCCTGTCTATTTATTTACATTCAAAACCATGGAACGACGGCCACTTGCAGGTTGCACCCAACCACCAACCACGCCGCAGGGTCACTGATTCCCACATTATGTGCTCAATCAGTTGTGTTTAGTGTCATCATCAGGCATCAGTTACACCTCCAAACAACGTCTCAGCCCTCTGCCTAGCATCAAGCCGTGTTGGAGACACTCTTCCTGTGCTGCAGGGACTTTGCCTCTGGTCTTCAATCAACAGCTGCACACCACTTTTCTTGAAGCTGCTCTCCCTGCCTGATGCCAGTCACAGGGCATCAACCCCAAAGCCACTCCAGCACTCCTGCATGTGTCACAAACAGCGCATGATTTAGAGATTGGCGGAGAGGATACTTCGCCACGAGTGCAATGGAGAACTCTCTCCACCAAGCCCTCCGTCTTCCCACCTGATTCACCGGTGGTTGCACCTTTAGTGTCTCCATGACGGAGCTGACTCAAACTCCCTTGCTGAGACAGTGCTCTGACATCATGACAGAATACGGGCTGTCCATGATTGGGCAATTCGACCACTAGCCCGATGTAGAGTGGGCGGTCAAATGGCCAGTTTTCACTGTCCATCACCGCCGGGTAAAACCTGTCAGTGAGGGACAGAGAACATTTTTAAATAACCCATGCACTAAAGGACACAGCTGCCATGGTGAGGGAGTCATTAGTTTTTGCTTTTTCAAGAGGAATCTTCTGCTTCGGGCATTTGTTTTTGACAAACCAATAACATGTTGAAAGTTTGACAAACGTATGTCAATTAGATGGGACCATCTGGTAAATGTTTAACATGTTGAACAGGAACCGTAGTGACAGCGTTTTGTTTCCAATGACTAGAAATATCCACAGAGCAGGTGAACATTTGTAAATACTCTGTCAAGGCGATGGAGTATTAAACTCCGTCACCCTGAGAGAGTATGATCTGTGCTCTACACTAACCTTGGGCGGAGCAGACGGAGTGCCTCTACATAAAGTTCCACGGAGTTTGAAAACAACTCTGTGGACCTTCGCTCCACTCCACGCCCTCCCCCCTCCCAACATAATTATAACGTAATTAAAAAGGCACTTACCTGTCGTGGCTGCCTCCTCCTCACCATGGCCGCCCTCCTTACTCGTCCTTGCCGTCCATCTTCTTAGATAACCCCTACGTAGTACGTCTTGCCTGTGCGCATGCACATGTGCAAGACATACAAGATAGGGGATATCAGTGCAGAAGAACAGTGAGGAGGAGGAAGGAGAGCGTCCATGGCGAGGAGGAGGCAGCCACAGCGGGTAAGTGCCTTTTTAATTACTTTGGTAGGGTGGAGGGGCCGACTAACTACACTACATCACGGAGTAGTAGTTTTGCCTAAACTCTGCGTTCGCAACAGAACGCGGAGCAGGCAAAACCACGTAAACTACGCTGGCAGAGCGTAGTTACCCACCCGGGCTTACTCTACACTTTAAATATAGTGTCCATATGCAGCAAAATACCCTTCATATCCAGGGCATATATGCAGTGCAGTGAGCTAAACGGGAGCACCTGGTTTGCTACCAAGCAGGAGCACCGGGTTTGCTACCAAGCAGGATTACTATACTGAAGCTGTACGGAATAGCACACACTCATGCATTCATCGAAGAGTGCCATACCCGAGCACTTGCTAAACCATCATTGTGCAGCGTAGCGCTCACACTGCGGTCATCTGCAACCGGGACTCAGTAGAGCTGTATCTGGGAGAAGTCTCCCACATTCAAATCAATAGATAATGTGATCACAACTGAGGGAGAGGCAGGGATCACACCACAGCATCTTGGCTCATCTTTTGTTATCTCCAACCAAATAACCCACTCCATATGCGAATCCTGCTGCTATCTTCGGAGGAATTCCCAGTAATGCAAGCAGTATTGTGCCATTTCTACTGCAGCTAGTCCATGCTGCATAGAGTGCCACTACCGTTTTTTCAGTGACAACTGTCATTGCGGCGTATATAGACTGAGATGTCAATGGTGGGAGAGGCAGAGGACATGCAAAAGTAACTGGAATGTTTTGTTTGGGGCAGTGGGTCATAAGAAGGCGCCACCAATACAGTTCATTTGGCAATGTGGGACATGGTTCGGGGTCACATGGAAGCTATAGGTTACTGGACTATGGCAAATGGAGTCTTCTACCTCCACTGCCCTGGTGTGATCTTACTTTTGGAAGCAAACAGCGCCAACTATCAGATGTGGCTGCTAAGAATACAAAGTGGTTGGGCAGCTTGTGGATGTGGGGATGCGGGGGGAGGGGAATATAGTTAAAAAACATGACTTACCTGCCTCCGACAGAATCCAGCTTCTTCCTCCATCATGCTGCACTGCACAGGCTCCCGGACTCACCACCCAATGCAGATGCTGCCCTCATGCTACATGAGAGCAGCACTGGGATGTGCCTGAGTGGGCTGAACTAAGCCTCGCTCAGACACTGGGAGCATTTGCCTTTTCTCCACCCAATATTACAAGACAACTTTGTGGGGGTAATTTAAGTGCGCATGTCGGTTTGGCTGGCCTAAGACGGCCACCAAACCGACATGCCCACTTACAGTGCACAACTCTCCTCCTCCCTGCAGATTTAGACAATGTCCTACTTCACCCCCCAGCCCTAGACTCAGGCCACTCGACTCAGCCAGAGAAGAACAAAATGATAATAAGTTTTATAATTTTTTTTTTTTATCTCCTGGCTCTGAGCAGTGGGGCGACGTTCCTCCATCATAATGGAAGAGTCGCCCCTGCCAGCTCCACACCTTTAGCACCAGACCCTCATGTAGAGCAGTCCAAAGCTTACTCTGTGTGGGTTAGATACTCAGACCTCAACAAAATATAGATAGCAATCCAACAATGTCTAGCCAGTGCTTTTACTTTTGAAAAGCATTCTAATTGTAAATTAGCACAATGAAAACCAGACATCTGTAGGCCTTCCTGAACTAGACTCATGTGTTAGGAGGGCTCTCAGTGTTAAATTATCTAAGCTCCATTTTTACTGTGTTGGTCACATTGCTCATGATGGAAAACACTCATGGTATGTATTTGTGACAGAGTTCACTATGTGAAACCTTTTCCTTCTGCGTTTGACAGGGTTTTTCCAATGTGAAACCCCTTCCTAATCTAGCTATCACTGTGCTATACCATTCAATGCCCTTTCGTAATGTATATCGCCCAGGTCTGAGAGCTAACACAAATGCTGTCAAATCAAATGCTCATAAAGAAGATGAACAGAGGGGGAGAACCACATCTCCTCTTTCTATACTGCTTTTCTCATCCTTTTGTGTGAATTTATAACTTCTGGCACACAGCTGAAGCTGTTTCTAGCCAGCCTAATAAGCTGCAGTTTTAAGCAAATTACTTTTCCCAGCCTTGGGAATATGTTTTCACACAGCTGGAGAGCCACCGACATGCCACCAAAATCGACCGTATTGGAAATCTCATTCAAATTCTCATTCAAACATGACTTTGCCCATCGAGAACCGGTACCCAGGAAAAAATGTGCATTTCTCGGTAATGGAATAGATTTAAAGACTGTAATTGCTTCATTGTGACTCCCTGATTCACACTCCAGGAATGGGAGACAGGCAGTTTCGAGTGTCGTTCTCCTTTTAATCTGCATTTAAGCCGTGAAAAATGATCAAACTAATAAGGAGAATGAATCTTAATGTGTCTTGTTTTTGCCGAAGTGCTGCGTTTTTTATGTGAGGGAATACAGCTACTTTGCCGCTGTCGCCTTTAATGCATGGTATTCCTCTGCTGGGATTGCGGTGGTACTTAAATACGGTTATTTATTTTGCACAAAGACAGAGTGTCGCATTTGAATGTGACGTGCAATAAAAAGTGGCTAATGCACACCGATTATACACCTGGCTAATAGTGATTTATCAAGCGTTTCTCAACAGAGGTGCAAGGCTTCACGGATGCCATTTCTGTGACATGAGCAGAGTGTCTGTGAGAAACTGTGCAATTTACAGACATTATTTGGGGCACATTTCTGGAGATTAAGGCCCTGGTTGCAAGTCTGACAGTACTAGCAGGGTGGCAGACCCACATGCAAAATACATGTTACTGCGTGGTAACTACAGCAGTACAGTGTAATTAAAAGTTGAACCCACGGAATAAGGAATTGCCATTTGGAACCACATTTACTGGTCATTGAAACACACAGAAATCCCAGTTCCGTAGGGTTTAACACATATATTCACCATGGAAGTCGATTCATTAAAATGCCAGATTTAGCAGAAGTAACGCCACACTCCTTTTGACCTTAATGATATCACAGGTAGTGACATCATATGACCTTTAACCCAAAAATTACCCAGATTATGTCATATGACCTTCACCTTGATGAGATCACAATAAGTAACATTGCTGAACTCCACAATAATTGCATGATTAATATAACAACACAACACATCCACACGTCTATTTTAGATACATCTATATTATCGTGAAAATTCTGGGACATAATACTAGCCATGAATTGTAGAAAGCAAGTGATGTAAGTGAACCGGGCCTCTGCTAAGAGGGTTCATGTGGTCCTGTTCCACAGAAAATGTTTTTAAAATGGAGCCAATAGTGCATTTTGAAGTTCAACTTTCACATACATTTGTTAAGAAGCCAAAGGCTTTGAAGGGACACTCGTTAAATATATAAAAAGATACATGTCATGGTTGTCCTCCCTCATGACAATAATTACCTTCAATGTGCTAGTGCCAGCGTGTTGCCATGGTTGGCCCCATGGTACAAAAGTCCGCCAGTATGCCAGCTCCAGCATTCTCCATGAGTACCCTTTATGCCAAGAATTACTTCTAGTATGCCAGTACCATCATTTTACCATTATGACAAGAATTAACTACAATACTTATTTCCAGTATGCCAGACCCAGTATGATATCATTATGGCAAAAGTTACCTCTAGCCTTTCAGTATTTTGTCACGGGTGCTTGTCATGCCAAGGATTGCCAGCATCAGTTTAATGCCTTATGCGCCCCCATAGGACAAGCATTACCTTTCCCATGCCAGGGCAAACGTCATACTCATAAGCATAATACCAGATTCTCACTCACAGTCACTTACATTTACTCACTCCCACTCTTTCTTTTCACTTTCATTTATTAATTTTCACTAACTTGCACTCACTCATTCATTGTCACTCACTCACTTGCAAGCACTCTTACTCTCATTCCTTAATTCTCAGACACTTTCTCTTATTATCACTCACTCTGCCTCACATATTCTCAGTCATTCACATTCACTATCACTTATATTTACTCTGACTCTTTCTCAATCATACCTAATCAATCACACTCACTCTTACTCTCACTAGCTTCTCTCTCACTCACTGTCACTCATTCTCACTCCCATTAATCCACACAAACTCTAACAATGACTCACAATCATTCATTCTCAGACACTCACTTGCAGTCCCTTTTCTCTCACTCAGTCTCACCCACCCTGACTCACTTATACCCACATGCTGACACTCAATCTCACTCCTTATCACTCACTGCCTATCACTGACTCTCACTCTACTACACTTACAGAAAAATGCTTACGCATACACATGCATTGTTACATACACATGGTCTTTCTTACATAAACAAACACTCCCCAGCAAGCATTGGAGTAGGTGCTCAGACATCTCTCTTCTGCCTCAGTGTGATATTGACCTTGTCTTGCTCTTCTAACCAGTGATGTAGGGAACTCCCCAATTTAGCAGCTTAAGCGGGGGCTGTAACTAAGCCTGATAAGCTGATGAACTGGGTCCATATAAACAGTAAGTAGCTGTTTATGGGCCTCTTATGGCTGCATACAAATTGCTACTAAATCGCACTACTAGGAGATACTATGAGAGAGGGTTGGGGTTTTCAGCCGGCATGCACAGGAAAGGAAACCCATAAAGAAAAAAAAACGAATAGGGGAAAAAGCAAAAAGAGGACGACATAGGAAAATAATGACCATGAGAGAGAAAATTTAAAAAGAAAAGTGTAGATAGAAAGGGGAAAAAGAACTGGGGGACAATGGAAAGATGATAGGAAAGAAGGAAAGTAGAAGGATTGTATGAAGCAAGGAGAAAGGAAGGATGAAAGGGTGTTCAACATCCTATTTTCTTGTGCAATGTTCTGTATGTGGAAAATCCCTACAACAGTAGTAGTATGTCCTATCGTATCAAAATAGTAAAGTCTGGTTGGGCATTTTGTTGGTGGGAATTGTCGAAAAACATCAAGATTAATAAAGCCTCAAAGATTAAGAAGAATAGAAGGAGTACAAGAGGACAACCCAAAGGACTGGACTCATCACTGGCTAGAGCTACTGGTGAAACGGAGTTTTATTTAAAACCTTTTAAATAAAGAGTTGCCAACTGGGCATGCTTAGCTACAGAAAGACTAATATTAGTACAGAGAGTCATAGCAGAGGCAGTTAGAGGAAGGGATAACAAGAATTTAGAAACAGATAGTCTAGATCGAATGGTAATTATTGGTAAAAAATAGCATTAGGAAACGGAAACAATAGTTCGGGAAAAAAAATACGGTGCAGTAAAAGTTAGTGAATAAGAATTAATATTAGAAACAGGAAGACTTACTGGGGCCAGCAGAAGAGCCCTCGTTCTGGTCCTCCTGTCCAACTGGAACTGCACCCGCCGACTCTGCCCCCGTCTTCTTGCCCCTGGGTGCTGATCATGAAAGATATAAGAAAGAAAGAGACAAACATTGATGATTGGTGTGAAACAAATAAAATATTTTTATAAGACTGTCAAAAAAACGTTTGTGTAAACAACAATTGCAATAAAATTGACCTATCTAATCTGGTTGACAAGTAGTATCTGGGGATTCGCGGACCGACTAGTTATTATTTATCTACACTAATCCATTGTTCCATTCTGATTCCATAACACTAACTAAGCCTAAGTAGTACGTACCACCTGACCTAGCCCACCTATTCCAGGTGTGCCAATTGTACATTAAGTAAGCATTTCCACTTCTTTTAGTCCTCAAAAATGCATAAATGGAGGACATGTGCCTGTATTTTTGCATACACAAAATTGTTGGTTGGTTGATGCAGATGTTCTGCTAGTGCTAAGCCTATTACCACTCACTGAACAAAATACAAAAGGTTCTACTAAGGACTGGGGTAAGCACTAGCAGCACTCCGCAGCACGTGACGTAATAGAAGGGGAGTCACAGACCACTAAAAAATTACAAACTTATAATAAGTAACTAAACCTAAGTATCAATCCACCCCTATCTCTTAGTGACAGGACAAAGGAAGGACTAGAGTCACTCTAGCATTACCTAACTTAAGTTTTCTAAAAAAAACTCTTACATGATCACGCAAAACGAGCGCAAACGCAAAGTTGCAAATAACAAGATTAGTAGCGCAGAGCACCTGTGTCATAACAATCACAGAAGACTTTTAAACGTAAATTACCTGTAATGTATGTAAGCAGCAGCATTCTAGCTGGTCGCAAAAAAAATATATTTGCAATATATAATACAGAGCGGAAGAACAGACACAAAGTAGTAATAATTAAATAGCTACTCACCAAGACCCGGGACCTCCACTCCTAGCAGGTCCAGCAGGTCCTGCTCCCGGTCCAGGATATCGGACCACCGGTGAGTCAGCTGGTTCTGGCTGCACCAGACACCCGAGCAGTGAAACACTGCCCGGCGCACCTTTCCCCACCTCTGCCGATGCTCCCGGAGCCCGTACCCAGACACAGGCCTGCCGCCTGGTGCCAGGGTAAAGGGGAGGTGGCGCTGCACAAAAAAAACCAGTGCGGCCAACTCCACCTCCCCAAATAAGGCCGTCACGGCTCAGGCTGCGATGCCCCTGTGGCCCTTTGCCATGGTTCTGGGGTAGGCGGGGGGCGGAAAAGAAAAGGTAAAAATTAAAAATTAAGTAAAAGAAATGAAAAAAGCAGGTAATAGAAAAAGATTGAAAAAGTAGTTAAAAACACACAAGAAGTAGACAAAAACAAAAAATATAGAATCAGGAAAATAGAGAGAGAAATAATCAATAAAAAAGATCAAAAAAAAGTTTTCAGAAATAAAGGATTGAAAAGATAGAGGGAGGATTGAAAAGCAGGTCCCAGAACCATAGCATAGAGTGAAAAACAAGATGGCCGCGCCCATTGCGACCGCATGGGCAAGTTTGTGAGATATTTTCCCCCGCGAGCACGCAAAAAGTGTTGCGAACACTGAAAAAACCATAGGTTTCAGGCACGTTATAGTTAAGAATTAGCATTTAAAAAACCTTAGAAATTCACTGAAAAAACCATAGGTTTCAGGAGCGTTATAGTTAGCTGGACTTTTCACTGGTACAAAACCATTGAAATTCCCCCGTTATAGTTAGTTCAGCTAACTATAAATCGCGCGCCCGCAATGCACTGCTGATGACGTCACATATTACATCACTCATGACATGGTCAGTGACATCACTCATGACATCACTGATGACATCTCAAATGACATCACTGATGACATCACTGATGGCATCATCCAGTGAATGTGTGTTTTTCTGAAAATTACATATGTTTTATATATGTATATTTCGAGGTCGATGGAAGAATAAATGGGTATATAAGTGTCTAAATGGATGATTTGGTTTTGAAAAATTGATTGTATAACTGACTGATTAAGTGTATCTTAGTGAATACATGGCTTAGTGAGTAATGTTTAAATATGTAAATATCTGTATCAGTCTCTCACTTTGTGTATAAGTGGCTGCATGGGTTGGTGAGTAGCTACATGAGTGTCTATATAGGTTATTAGTTGGATTTTTGAGTGTCAGTATGAGTGTTTGAGTGTCTGTACGGTTCGGTGGGGGGTATTACGTAGTGCATAGGTGCATGAATGAGTGACCCACTGTTTGTATGTGTTGAAGACAGCATGTGTGCAGGACTGTATGGGTGGATGAGTGTGTGCATGGGTGTGTTAGTGAGTGAATGACTGTCTCAATAGTGTATTTATGAGTAACTACATATGTTTTAAACTAGCATATGTGACTATTAGTGTATATAAGTGAGTATATGTGAGAATGAGAGATTGAAAGAGTTCCTGTATGAATAAGTATGTGTTTCTATAAGTGTTTGTTTAAAAGACTAAGTATGTGTACGTTTCTGTAGAAGTAAGTGTGGTGGTGTGTGTATAACTGTATATGCAAGTAAATGGATGTTTGATTCTTTATTAGCATGAGTGACTATGTGTGTGAGTAACTCTATGGATGAGTGGCATTGTGTAACAGGATGTATAGGCATATGAGTACATATGATGAGTGAGTACATGTATGAGTGACTGTATAGGACTGTTGGTGAATGAGTGGATGTGTATGTGGATCTTAGAATTATTGAATAGGTTGTTGTAACTGATATTGGTATGTCCATTGTTTTGAAAATGTTAGTTTCTATTCTTGAATGTGTGTATCAAAGGTTATATTAAGGGGAGAGGAGGTCTGCCACTCTATCAAAAGGATGATGTCATCAGTGATGTCATTTGAGATGTCATCAGTGATGTCATGAGTGACGTCACTGACCATGTCATGAGTGATGTAATATGTGACGTCATCAGCAGTGCATTGCGGGCGCGTGAGTTATAGTTAGCTGAACTAACTATAACGGGGGAATTTCAATGGTTTTGTACGAGTGAAAAGTCCAGCTAACTATAACGCCCCTGAAACTTATGGTTTTTTCAGTGAATTTCTAAGGTTTTTCAAATGCTAATTCCTAACTATAACGTGCCTGAAACCCATGTTTTTTTCAGTGAATTTCAAAGTTTTTTAAATGCTAATTTCTAACTATGCCTACAGAGATAGGACATGTGAAGAAAGAAGAAAAAACGAACAGAAAGAAATGCAGAAAGAAGCAACAGAAGTCCTCAAAGACTAAGAAAAGTGCAGGAAGAAGGATAATGTGCAGAAAGAACAAACAGAAGAGCAGAAAGAAGCCTTGCTGCAAAATCGTCCTGTACCCTCAACTTTTTCAGACGGATACTGGTGGTAACTGAGTCTGACCAACCAGTCCTAGAGCCAGTGCTATGTTACAAGCCACTCAGAATACAGTGAAAACACCTACATACACTAGGGAACACTATGCGTTGGGGTCCCCCTGTCATCAGTCTGACCTCCTCTGTAAGCCCCTAGTATATAATAGGGCAGGGGATTAAAACTACCTCTTAAAACGCGCCACAGGGCGTGTTTGCACACATCACCTCAGACCCCGTCCACTCACTTCCCCACTGTGTAAACACGCCCTGTGGCCGTTTTAAGTTGGGAGATTAAGTCCCCTTGAATCCTGAGGGTCCCTAGGGTCCAACTAGACCACTAGGTACCTCCAGTAAGCGCCACAGAGCTGCGTTGCAAAGAGATGTAAAAAGGGGCACGGCCTAGACCACCTCTCTGCAATGCAGCGCAGTGGCGCTTACTGGAAGCACCTGGTGGGCTAGTTGGCCCCCAGGGTCCCTCAGGATTGAAGGGGAATTATTTCCCCAACTTAAAACGCGCCACAGGGCTTGTTTGCACACGTTAACCCAGGCCCGTTCCCTCCCTTCACCACTGTGTAAACACGCCCTGTGGCTGTTTTTGTTTGGGAGATTAAGTTTATTTGAATCCTGAGGGTCCCTAGGGTCCAACTAGCCCACTAGGTACCTCCAGTAAGCGCCACAGAGCTGCGCTGCAGAGAGGTTTAAAAAGTGGCACGGCCTGGACCACCTCTCTGCAACGCAGCTCAGTGGCGCTTACTGGAAGCACCTGATCGGCTAGTTAGCCCCCAGGGGCCTCCGGATTGAAGGGGAATTATTTCCCCAACTTAAAACGCGCCATAGGGCGTGTTTGCACACGTCACCTCAGGCCCTATCCCCTCATTTCCCCACTGTGTAAACACGCCCTGTGGCCGTTTTTTAAGTTGGGAGATTAAGTCCCCTTGAATCCTGAGGATCCCTAGGGGCAAATAGCCCACTAGGTACGTCCAGTAAGCGCCATTGCAGAGAGGTGTAAAAAGGGGCACGGCCTGCACCACCTCTCTGCAACGCAGAACAGTGGCGCTTACTGGAAGCACCTGGTGGGCTAGTTGGCCCCCAGGGTCCCTCAGGATTGAAAGGGAATTATTTCCCCAATTTAAAACGCGCCATAGGGCGTGTTTGCACACGTCACCTCAGGCCCCGTCCCCTCTCTTCACCACTGTGTAAATGCGCCCTGTGGCCGTTCTAAGTTGAGAGATTAAGTCCCCTTGAATCCTAAGGGTCCCTAGGGTCAAACTAGCCCACTAGGTACCTCCAGTAAGTGTCACAGAGCTGCGTTGCATAGAGGTGTAAATAGGGGCGTGGCCTCAGATTACCTGTCTGCAACGCAGCTCCCTGGCGCATACTGGAGATACCTGTTGGGCTAGTTGGCCCTCAGGGACCCTCAGTATTGAAGGGGAATTAATTCCCCAACTTAAAACTGGCCAGGGGGCGCGTTTGCAGAGTGCTGTAAGGAGGGAGTGTGGCCTCCAGCACAATGCCGTTCTTTTATTTATTTTATTTTTTTAAGAAGGAGGGCTATGTGGCCCCCCTTCTTTTTCTAATTTACTGGCCCTGGGGACCCCATCCCCCAGGGCCTGCACCCTAATTTTTTTTGTTGAAAAAAATAAATTTGGCCCTCTCAAGGCCTTAATTGGCCCGGGGACCCCAACCCCCGGGTCATGGCCTTTTTTTTTTTTTATTCTTTAGGAGGGGGCTGCGTTGCCCCCCTCCTCAGGTCACTTATAGCCCCGGGGACCCCATCCCCCGGGGTCGGCTTTTGTTTTTTATGATTTTTAAAAAATATATATTTATAGAAACACCTAGGACATGCTGGACAAACCGTATGTACCTATCACCATGACGATTTGCGTGATATTCATTAAAAGGCGACTCTGCATAGAATGTATCCACATGGAATGTATTTACACCGCTAGTGAAGCTCTGACGTGTCTGACGCCCTACCGTGCCTAATCCCGGCACCCCCGCCGGTGGCTACTCTCCAAGTAGACACCCTTGTCGTTTATTTATACAAACATGGGTAGCTATTGACGGGCACATTTAATATACACGCTCACCAAGCCATTCAAAGGGGATTCGACAAAAATTCGACCAAACTATGCAAGAAACCCCCCTCACGATTAATAAAACACACATCCACCGCCGCATGTGTAATACTTTTTATTTTACTCTCTGGAAAGGAGACAAACCTCACTTGAGAGTCACCGCGTGCTCCTGGCTGAGCCCAATGCTGTGATACACCCACCAGTGCCCGCTGAGTGCCTCACACCTCTGTGTTGTATTCCACCAGCTCGTGCGTATGGTATGACACTCTCTAGCCCATGTGCACTGTAACACCACCCTGTGAATATGTCATGCCACACTTGCCATCGCACGGATTATATTGCCCCATCTAACGTGCCTTCCTCGATGCCTTTGTTATAACGCACAGCGCTATGCCATACAAATTACAATCTGGGATCCATATCTTTGTCACAGTGCATATGCAACGTTACACTCCCCAGCACATATTTTATATTACAACTTTAGAGACTGGTTATGTTACACAACACTGCCCTGTGCATATTACACTCCAAGGCGCATATCGCATAACACGCGCTAGTGCCTGTGCTATCTCGCTCTCTCCAATGAATCTGTCATTGTGCACAATGTATTGCATATTATATTTCACGCCCCGGTTCTTCTTATATCACACTTTTGGGTGCATAATTTAAACCATATACTATATCTAGTTTTCATTTTCAAATGTGCTCTCAGGACTATGTTCTATATAACACTGCGTCCACCTACCCTTTTCACGGGCATTACATTTTGCGATGGGGGGTGGAGGGTCAGGGGGTGTTTCTGTCAAGTGAGCCTGGAGTCACAGTCACAAACGTCCTCTTCTTCCTGAATAAAAGTGAGATTATGATGCATACTTGTTCAGAATTTAAGTAGTTCGCACAGACACACAATTTAAAAACAATAAAGTTCCTAATATCCACCTTCTCTGAACAGTTAGCTTGCTGCCCCATCCACCTCCTCCCTATCCTCTGTTGTCTGAATCCATGGACTAGCCTCCTCCCTCCTGCCATGTATGGTCTGATGTGCTGCCACTGCCCTTCATTTAGCATGATGTACCAGTCCACTCCTCCTGCCCTCTATTGCCCAATTCTATGGCCCATCATTGACCTCCTCCTTAGCCTCTGTGCTTAGCTTGCTGCCCCTATTCTCCTTCCCCCTGCCCTCCGATGTCTTTGTGCATGTCGCTGCTCCATCCTTTTTGCCCACCATGTTCCATGGACCTGCCACTCCTATTTACTCTGAGTGTTCTGTTGAGCTGCCACTCCCCTCCCACCTCTGCTTCAGCTCAACATTCTGTGATTCTGGTCAAATCACTTAATCTCCCCATGTCTACAACCAAAATTAATTTGTTCTTGTGTGATGTAACCAATGCTCATGTAAAGCACTCCAAAACCTGACAAGTCTGCACTATGTAAAACTGCAAAAACACAACAACAAAAAAGTGTTTTGCACACTTTTGTCATTGGGCTACATGTGGGCTACATCTGGGTGATATTTGTGCTGCATTTGGGCTCTTTTGTCTCTGCTGGCCATCTTGGGAGATTTATTTGTCATGAAGTTTCCTAATTCCCTCATTTACTGCAGTCTCCTCAGTAAGAAATACTTTCAGTTTTTCACCTTGATTCCATCAAGAAGGCATTCAGATATGTCACACATTTGCCATAAATTCTGAATGTTAGCACTCTAGTTGCTCATTAGATCACTGTAGTAAAGCTACTGCTCACCAGGGAAGTCTGCAGCTGGCATTCAAAGTGCCTGTTTTAGTCTGCATGTCAGAAATTTGTTAATGAATTAGAAGAGGATTTGAGAAGTCAAAATGTGCCCTAATTTTTCTTTCTGGACCACTAATCATAATTTCTATGGCAAAATGAACCCCCTCATTTTGTTCCTTTTTAAATTAAATGTTTTAAGCGTTACCAGTTTATTTCCATCAAGATGGCTTCAGGTGTGCCATACTTTTGTCATAAGTAAAACAGTAAGCGCTCTAGTTGTTCTTAAGAACACACTGGGACATTCTGTCATTGGGATATACTTGGGCTACATCTGGGTGATATTTGTGCTACATTTGGGCTCTTTGGTCTCTGGTGGCCATCTTGGGAGACTTATTTTTTATGAGGTTTCCTAATTTCCTCATTTACTGCACTCTCCTCAGAAGGAAATACTTTCAGTTTTTTACTTTGGTTCCATCAAGAAGGCCTTCAGATGTGTCACACATTTGCCATAAATTCTGAATGTTAGCAATCTAGTTGCTCATTAGATCACTGTAGTAAAGCTACTGCTCACCCGGGAAGTCTACAGCTAGTATTCAAAGTGCATGTTTCAGTCTGCATGTCACAATTTTTTAATGAAATAGAAGAGGATTTGAGAAGTCAAAATGTGCCCTAATTTTTCTTGTTTCCGGTCCAGGGAAGGCATGGCTTGGCAGTTCGGGCTGGACTGTTCCCATGAGGCACAGGGTCAGACTGATTTGCATATGGCCATGTCTGAACTGGGGTGGCAGAGTGGGCTAAAGAACGGTGATGGATAAAACCCAGATCTGTTGACTGGGTGTGAGTGTTTGATTGGTTCTGATGCTCCGTCCAAAACCACCCCCTTTTGTACCGCTTTGTTCGCCATAAGTTGGCAGGGTATGCTCAGACGTGAGTCCCTTGCTCACTTTGCCACTGGATTCAAGCAAGCCTGGCTGAAGACGGCTGAAATGCCAGAAACCGGTCCTAGGAAGCTTGTTTCCGGTCCAGGGAAGGCATGGCTTGGCAGTTCGGGCTGGACTGTTCCCATGAGGCACAGAGTCAGACTGATTTGCATATGGCCATGTCTGAACTGGGGTGGCAGAGTGGGCTAAAGAACGGTGATGGATCAAACCCAGATCTGTTGACTGGGTGTGAGTGTTTGATTGGTTCTGATGCTCCGTCCAAAACCACCCCCTTTTGTACCGCTAATTTTTCTTTCTGCAGCACTAATCATAATTTCTATGGCAAAATTAACCCCCTCATTTTGTTCCTTTGCAAATTAAATGTTTTAAGTGTTACCACTTTATTCCAATCAAGATGGCTTCAGGTGTGCAATATGTTTGTCATATGTAGTACTGTTAGCGCTCTAGTTGTTCTTTAGAACACTCTGGGAAGCTGCAGTAGAACACAAAGGAATCAACTGACAGTCTCTGCCCTTGTTGGATGTACATGGATGTACATGTTTTACTGAGAATGTCAGACTTAATTCTCACATGACTGAGAAAGATAATGTGAATTTACAGAAAATATGCTCTCAGTTTAGTTTATAGATCATCTTCCAAACCTCTGTGGGAAAAGCATGAGAAAATAGTTTTCTCTCAAACATGATTCATGATATCCCAGCAGATGGCTTTTTCACATTATAAAATCACCTTAGAACACACCACAATTCCTAAAATGAGTATGGTACCATCAACAAATGATTTATAATGTAACTAAAGTCTTAAAACCTTCTATTAACTGCAATGCTTTTTAATGAGGTGCTATCATGTATATTGGTCTCAAGATGGCTGCCAACACTTCTTGGATGAAGTGCTGACAGCCAATCAGAACTTACGATGAAATGTGTTGGTAGGCTCTGCCCAGACATATATGTGATTTTACTTTTGAATTTCTCAGGAACTACTGAACGAATTTACACCATTTAACCAAAAGGCACGACTCTGAACCAAGGGCTACATTTTTGCCAAACTTGGTGTAATTCCGTTCAGCAGTTCGGGCTGTAGCTGTGACTAAAGGTTCCTATGGAAAATTGCATGGGGAAAACATGTTTTGGGACCCCCCTTTTTTCTCGGCCCCTGCTTGACGAATAACCCTAAGACTTTCAGGATAAGAGCGGAACGGAGCTGGCCAAAAGTTTAGACAATTTCGCGAAGATTCGTCAACCGACGCCAAAGTTATTGGGAATAGAATGTTGCGGATTTCCTATGGAAAATAGGTCCTAACTATAACTACCTACTGTCGACTGCCAGTAGGTAATATATATATATATATATATATATATATATATATATATATATATATATATATTGCAGAATTTGAAAGCAGCCTGAGAGTACGTGAATTTTAAACAGTGCACAGTGGGTGAGCACTAATGCGAAGACAATAATTTACATCTATATTTGCACTTTACTCTGCACCGGCGTTATCTTTCTCTCATACTGCATGTTGGGTAATGAAGGAATTTGGGACTACGAAAGCAGTCTACCTTTAAATTTTGAAACCACATGGTGTCACTAAACCCCAACCTCCAATGATTAAGGCCAATCGGCTGAAACGCGTCTGGACATTAATTCCATTTGCCGCTTTGTATCCAATAAAGAGCACTGTTCCTCTGATGCTTTGAGCCTTGGCATCTTTTGTGTGTTGTGAACGTCAGTTGCAGGACACTCCGTTCCTGCTACGCCGAGGCCGCCCTGTCAGGGTCGGGGGCCCCTCAGCACGGAGAAATTTGGTATGGATTGATTTCTGGGGCATGACCCGCCCGCCTCACACCAAGATGAAACTATGGCATTACCGGCATTTAAGAGGCGAGCAAGGGAGTCGAGAGGGGTATTCCACTACCTCTTGACAGCATCGGAGGCCCGAGCTCTTTGGGACTTTCACGAAATGCGGCAGTGCAGAATTTGAAAGCAGCCTGAGAGTACGTGAATTTTAAACAGTGCACAGTGGGTGAGCACTAATGCGAAGACAATAATTTACATCTATATTTGCACTTTACTCTGCACCGGCGTTATCTTTCTCTCATACTGCATGTTGGGTAATGAAGGAATTTGGGACTACGAAAGCAGTCTACCTTTAAATTTTGAAACCACATGGTGTCACTAAACCGCAACCTCCAATGATTAAGGCCAATCGGCTGAAATGCGTCTGGACATTAATTCCATTTGCCGCTTTGTATCCAATAAAGAGCACTGTTCCTCTGATGCTTTGAGCCTTGGCATCTTTTGTGTGTTGTGAACGTCAGTTGCAGGACACTCCGTTCCTGCTACGCCGAGGCCGCCCTGTCAGGGTCGGGGGCCCCTCAGCACGGAGAAATTTGGTATGGATTGATTTCTGGGGCATGACCCGCCCGCCTCACACCAAGATGAAACTATGGCATTACCGGCATTTAAGAGGCGAGCAAGGGAGTCGAGAGGGGTATTCCACTACCTCTTGACAGCATCGGAGGCCCGAGCTCTTTGGGACTTTCACGAAATGCGGCAGTGCAGAATTTGAAAGCAGCCTGAGAGTACGTGAATTTTAAACAGTGCACAGTGGGTGAGCACTAATGCGAAGACAATAATTTACATCTATATTTGCACTTTACTCTGCACCGGCGTTATCTTTCTCTCATACTGCATGTTGGGTAATGAAGGAATTTGGGACTACGAAAGCAGTCTACCTTTAAATTTTGAAACCACATGGTGTCACTAAACCCCAACCTCCAATGATTAAGGCCAATCGGCTGAAACGCGTCTGGACATTAATTCCATTTGCCGCTTTGTATCCAATAAAGAGCACTGTTCCTCTGATGCTTTGAGCCTTGGCATCTTTTGTGTGTTGTGAACGTCAGTTGCAGGACACTCCGTTCCTGCTACGCCGAGGCCGCCCTGTCAGGGTCGGGGGCCCCTCAGCACGGAGAAATTTGGTATGGATTGATTTCTGGGGCATGACCCGCCCGCCTCACACCAAGATGAAACTATGGCATTACCGGCATTTAAGAGGCGAGCAAGGGAGTCGAGAGGGGTATTCCACTACCTCTTGACAGCATCGGAGGCCCGAGCTCTTTGGGACTTTCACGAAATGCGGCAGTGCAGAATTTGAAAGCAGCCTGAGAGTACGTGAATTTTAAACAGTGCACAGTGGGTGAGCACTAATGCGAAGACAATAATTTACATCTATATTTGCACTTTACTCTGCACCGGCGTTATCTTTCTCTCATACTGCATGTTGGGTAATGAAGGAATTTGGGACTACGAAAGCAGTCTACCTTTAAATTTTGAAACCACATGGTGTCACTAAACCCCAACCTCCAATGATTAAGGCCAATCGGCTGAAACGCGTCTGGACATTAATTCCATTTGCCGCTTTATATCCAATAAAGAGCACTGTTCCTCTGATGCTTTGAGCCTTGGCATCTTTTGTGTGTTGTGAACGTCAGTTGCAGGACACTCCGTTCCTGCTACGCCGAGGCCGCCCTGTCAGGGTCGGGGGCCCCTCAGCACGGAGAAATTTGGTATGGATTGATTTCTGGGGCATGACCCGCCCGCCTCACACCAAGATGAAACTATGGCATTACCGGCATTTAAGAGGCGAGCAAGGGAGTCGAGAGGGGTATTCCACTACCTCTTGACAGCATCGGAGGCCCGAGCTCTTTGGGACTTTCACGAAATGCGGCAGTGCAGAATTTGAAAGCAGCCTGAGAGTACGTGAATTTTAAACAGTGCACAGTGGGTGAGCACTAATGCGAAGACAATAATTTACATCTATATTTGCACTTTACTCTGCACCGGCGTTATCTTTCTCTCATACTGCATGTTGGGTAATGAAGGAATTTGGGACTACGAAAGCAGTCTACCTTTAAATTTTGAAACCACATGGTGTCACTAAACCCCAACCTCCAATGATTAAGGCCAATCGGCTGAAACGCGTCTGGACATTAATTCCATTTGCCGCTTTGTATCCAATAAAGAGCACTGTTCCTCTGATGCTTTGAGCCTTGGCATCTTTTGTGTGTTGTGAACGTCAGTTGCAGGACACTCCGTTCCTGCTACGCCGAGGCCGCCCTGTCAGGGTCGGGGGCCCCTCAGCACGGAGAAATTTGGTATGGATTGATTTCTGGGGCATGACCCGCCCGCCTCACACCAAGATGAAACTATGGCATTACCGGCATTTAAGAGGCGAGCAAGGGAGTCGAGAGGGGTATTCCACTACCTCTTGACAGCATCGGAGGCCCGAGCTCTTTGGGACTTTCACGAAATGCGGCAGTGCAGAATTTGAAAGCAGCCTGAGAGTACGTGAATTTTAAACAGTGCACAGTGGGTGAGCACTAATGCGAAGACAATAATTTACATCTATATTTGCACTTTACTCTGCACCGGCGTTATCTTTCTCTCATACTGCATGTTGGGTAATGAAGGAATTTGGGACTACGAAAGCAGTCTACCTTTAAATTTTGAAACCACATGGTGTCACTAAACCGCAACCTCCAATGATTAAGGCCAATCGGCTGAAATGCGTCTGGACATTAATTCCATTTGCCGCTTTGTATCCAATAAAGAGCACTGTTCCTCTGATGCTTTGAGCCTTGGCATCTTTTGTGTGTTGTGAACGTCAGTTGCAGGACACTCCGTTCCTGCTACGCCGAGGCCGCCCTGTCAGGGTCGGGGGCCCCTCAGCACGGAGAAATTTGGTATGGATTGATTTCTGGGGCATGACCCGCCCGCCTCACACCAAGATGAAACTATGGCATTACCGGCATTTAAGAGGCGAGCAAGGGAGTCGAGAGGGGTATTCCACTACCTCTTGACAGCATCGGAGGCCCGAGCTCTTTGGGACTTTCACGAAATGCGGCAGTGCAGAATTTGAAAGCAGCCTGAGAGTACGTGAATTTTAAACAGTGCACAGTGGGTGAGCACTAATGCGAAGACAATAATTTACATCTATATTTGCACTTTACTCTGCACCGGCGTTATCTTTCTCTCATACTGCATGTTGGGTAATGAAGGAATTTGGGACTACGAAAGCAGTCTACCTTTAAATTTTGAAACCACATGGTGTCACTAAACCGCAACCTCCAATGATTAAGGCCAATCGGCTGAAATGCGTCTGGACATTAATTCCATTTGCCGCTTTGTATCCAATAAAGAGCACTGTTCCTCTGATGCTTTGAGCCTTGGCATCTTTTGTGTGTTGTGAACGTCAGTTGCAGGACACTCCGTTCCTGCTACGCCGAGGCCGCCCTGTCAGGGTCGGGGGCCCCTCAGCACGGAGAAATTTGGTATGGATTGATTTCTGGGGCATGACCCGCCCGCCTCACACCAAGATGAAACTATGGCATTACCGGCATTCAAGAGGCGAGCAAGGGAGTCGAGAGGGGTATTCCACTACCTCTTGACAGCATCGGAGGCCCGAGCTCTTTGGGACTTTCACGAAATGCGGCAGTGCAGAATTTGAAAGCAGCCTGAGAGTACGTGAATTTTAAACAGTGCACAGTGGGTGAGCACTAATGCGAAGACAATAATTTACATCTATATTTGCACTTTACTCTGCACCGGCGTTATCTTTCTCTCATACTGCATGTTGGGTAATGAAGGAATTTGGGACTACGAAAGCAGTCTACCTTTAAATTTTGAAACCACATGGTGTCACTAAACCCCAACCTCCAATGATTAAGGCCAATCGGCTGAAACGCGTCTGGACATTAATTCCATTTGCCGCTTTGTATCCAATAAAGAGCACTGTTCCTCTGATGCTTTGAGCCTTGGCATCTTTTGTGTGTTGTGAACGTCAGTTGCAGAACACTCCGTTCCTGCTACGCCGAGGCCGCCCTGTCAGGGTCGGGGGCCCCTCAGCACGGAGAAATTTGGTATGGATTGATTTCTGGGGCATGACCCGCCCGCCTCACACCAAGATGAAACTATGGCATTACCGGCATTTAAGAGGCGAGCAAGGGAGTCGAGAGGGGTATTCCACTACCTCTTGACAGCATCGGAGGCCCGAGCTCTTTGGGACTTTCACGAAATGCGGCAGTGCAGAATTTGAAAGCAGCCTGAGAGTACGTGAATTTTAAACAGTGCACAGTGGGTGAGCACTAATGCGAAGACAATAATTTACATCTATATTTGCACTTTACTCTGCACCGGCGTTATCTTTCTCTCATACTGCATGTTGGGTAATGAAGGAATTTGGGACTACGAAAGCAGTCTACCTTTAAATTTTGAAACCACATGGTGTCACTAAACCCCAACCTCCAATGATTAAGGCCAATCGGCTGAAACGCGTCTGGACATTAATTCCATTTGCCGCTTTGTATCCAATAAAGAGCACTGTTCCTCTGATGCTTTGAGCCTTGGCATCTTTTGTGTGTTGTGAACGTCAGTTGCAGGACACTCCGTTCCTGCTACGCCGAGGCCGCCCTGTCAGGGTCGGGGGCCCCTCAGCACGGAGAAATTTGGTATGGGTTGATTTCTGGGGCATGACCCGCCCGCCTCACACCAAGATGAAACTATGGCATTACCGGCATTTAAGAGGCGAGCAAGGGAGTCGAGAGGGGTATTCCACTACCTCTTGACAGCATCGGAGGCCCGAGCTCTTTGGGACTTTCACGAAATGCGGCAGTGCAGAATTTGAAAGCAGCCTGAGAGTACGTGAATTTTAAACAGTGCACAGTGGGTGAGCACTAATGCGAAGACAATAATTTACATCTATATTTGCACTTTACTCTGCACCGGCGTTATCTTTCTCTCATACTGCATGTTGGGTAATGAAGGAATTTGGGACTACGAAAGCAGTCTACCTTTAAATTTTGAAACCACATGGTGTCACTAAACCGCAACCTCCAATGATTAAGGCCAATCGGCTGAAATGCGTCTGGACATTAATTCCATTTGTCGCTTTGTATCCAATAAAGAGCACTGTTCCTCTGATGCTTTGAGCCTTGGCATCTTTTGTGTGTTGTGAACGTCAGTTGCAGGACACTCCGTTCCTGCTACGCCGAGGCCGCCCTGTCAGGGTCGGGGGCCCCTCAGCACGGAGAAATTTGGTATGGATTGATTTCTGGGGCATGACCCGCCCGCCTCACACCAAGATGAAACTATGGCATTACCGGCATTTAAGAGGCGAGCAAGGGAGTCGAGAGGGGTATTCCACTACCTCTTGACAGCATCGGAGGCCCGAGCTCTTTGGGACTTTCACGAAATGCGGCAGTGCAGAATTTGAAAGCAGCCTGAGAGTACGTGAATTTTAAACAGTGCACAGTGGGTGAGCACTAATGCGAAGACAATAATTTACATCTATATTTGCACTTTACTCTGCACCGGCGTTATCTTTCTCTCATACTGCATGTTGGGTAATGAAGGAATTTGGGACTACGAAAGCAGTCTACCTTTAAATTTTGAAACCACATGGTGTCACTAAACCCCAACCTCCAATGATTAAGGCCAATCGGCTGAAACGCGTCTGGACATTAATTCCATTTGCCGCTTTGTATCCAATAAAGAGCACTGTTCCTCTGATGCTTTGAGCCTTGGCATCTTTTGTGTGTTGTGAACGTCAGTTGCAGGACACTCCGTTCCTGCTACGCCGAGGCCGCCCTGTCAGGGTCGGGGGCCCCTCAGCACGGAGAAATTTGGTATGGATTGATTTCTGGGGCATGACCCGCCCGCCTCACACCAAGATGAAACTATGGCATTACCGGCATTTAAGAGGCGAGCAAGGGAGTCGAGAGGGGTATTCCACTACCTCTTGACAGCATCGGAGGCCCGAGCTCTTTGGGACTTTCACGAAATGCGGCAGTGCAGAATTTGAAAGCAGCCTGAGAGTACGTGAATTTTAAACAGTGCACAGTGGGTGAGCACTAATGCGAAGACAATAATTTACATCTATATTTGCACTTTACTCTGCACCGGCGTTATCTTTCTCTCATACTGCATGTTGGGTAATGAAGGAATTTGGGACTACGAAAGCAGTCTACCTTTAAATTTTGAAACCACATGGTGTCACTAAACCCCAACCTCCAATGATTAAGGCCAATCGGCTGAAACGCGTCTGGACATTAATTCCATTTGCCGCTTTATATCCAATAAAGAGCACTGTTCCTCTGATGCTTTGAGCCTTGGCATCTTTTGTGTGTTGTGAACGTCAGTTGCAGGACACTCCGTTCCTGCTACGCCGAGGCCGCCCTGTCAGGGTCGGGGGCCCCTCAGCACGGAGAAATTTGGTATGGATTGATTTCTGGGGCATGACCCGCCCGCCTCACACCAAGATGAAACTATGGCATTACCGGCATTTAAGAGGCGAGCAAGGGAGTCGAGAGGGGTATTCCACTACCTCTTGACAGCATCGGAGGCCCGAGCTCTTTGGGACTTTCACGAAATGCGGCAGTGCAGAATTTGAAAGCAGCCTGAGAGTACGTGAATTTTAAACAGTGCACAGTGGGTGAGCACTAATGCGAAGACAATAATTTACATCTATATTTGCACTTTACTCTGCACCGGCGTTATCTTTCTCTCATACTGCATGTTGGGTAATGAAGGAATTTGGGACTACGAAAGCAGTCTACCTTTAAATTTTGAAACCACATGGTGTCACTAAACCCCAACCTCCAATGATTAAGGCCAATCGGCTGAAACGCGTCTGGACATTAATTCCATTTGCCGCTTTGTATCCAATAAAGAGCACTGTTCCTCTGATGCTTTGAGCCTTGGCATCTTTTGTGTGTTGTGAACGTCAGTTGCAGGACACTCCGTTCCTGCTACGCCGAGGCCGCCCTGTCAGGGTCGGGGGCCCCTCAGCACGGAGAAATTTGGTATGGATTGATTTCTGGGGCATGACCCGCCCGCCTCACACCAAGATGAAACTATGGCATTACCGGCATTTAAGAGGCGAGCAAGGGAGTCGAGAGGGGTATTCCACTACCTCTTGACAGCATCGGAGGCCCGAGCTCTTTGGTACTTTCACGAAATGCGGCAGTGCAGAATTTGAAAGCAGCCTGAGAGTACGTGAATTTTAAACAGTGCACAGTGGGTGAGCACTAATGCGAAGACAATAATTTACATCTATATTTGCACTTTACTCTGCACCGGCGTTATCTTTCTCTCATACTGCATGTTGGGTAATGAAGGAATTTGGGACTACGAAAGCAGTCTACCTTTAAATTTTGAAACCACATGGTGTCACTAAACCCCAACCTCCAATGATTAAGGCCAATCGGCTGAAACGCGTCTGGACATTAATTCCATTTGCCGCTTTGTATCCAATAAAGAGCACTGTTCCTCTGATGCTTTGAGCCTTGGCATCTTTTGTGTGTTGTGAACGTCAGTTGCAGGACACTCCGTTCCTGCTACGCCGAGGCCGCCCTGTCAGGGTCGGGGGCCCCTCAGCACGGAGAAATTTGGTATGGATTGATTTCTGGGGCATGACCCGCCCGCCTCACACCAAGATGAAACTATGGCATTACCGGCATTTAAGAGGCGAGCAAGGGAGTCGAGAGGGGTATTCCACTACCTCTTGACAGCATCGGAGGCCCGAGCTCTTTGGGACTTTCACGAAATGCGGCAGTGCAGAATTTGAAAGCAGCCTGAGAGTACGTGAATTTTAAACAGTGCACAGTGGGTGAGCACTAATGCGAAGACAATAATTTACATCTATATTTGCACTTTACTCTGCACCAGCGTTATCTTTCTCTCATACTGCATGTTGGGTAATGAAGGAATTTGGGACTACGAAAGCAGTCTACCTTTAAATTTTGAAACCACATGGTGTCACTAAACCCCAACCTCCAATGATTAAGGCCAATCGGCTGAAACGCGTCTGGACATTAATTCCATTTGCCGCTTTGTATCCAATAAAGAGCACTGTTCCTCTGATGCTTTGAGCCTTGGCATCTTTTGTGTGTTGTGAACGTCAGTTGCAGGACACTCCGTTCCTGCTACGCCGAGGCCGCCCTGTCAGGGTCGGGGGCCCCTCAGCACGGAGAAATTTGGTATGGATTGATTTCTGGGGCATGACCCGCCCGCCTCACACCAAGATGAAACTATGGCATTACCGGCATTTAAGAGGCGAGCAAGGGAGTCGAGAGGGGTATTCCACTACCTCTTGACAGCATCGGAGGCCCGAGCTCTTTGGGACTTTCACGAAATGCGGCAGTGCAGAATTTGAAAGCAGCCTGAGAGTACGTGAATTTTAAACAGTGCACAGTGGGTGAGCACTAATGCGAAGACAATAATTTACATCTATATTTGCACTTTACTCTGCACCGGCGTTATCTTTCTCTCATACTGCATGTTGGGTAATGAAGGAATTTGGGACTACGAAAGCAGTCTACCTTTAAATTTTGAAACCACATGGTGTCACTAAACCCCAACCTCCAATGATTAAGGCCAATCGGCTGAAACGCGTCTGGACATTAATTCCATTTGCCGCTTTGTATCCAATAAAGAGCACTGTTCCTCTGATGCTTTGAGCCTTGGCATCTTTTGTGTGTTGTGAACGTCAGTTGCAGGACACTCCGTTCCTGCTACGCCGAGGCCGCCCTGTCAGGGTCGGGGGCCCCTCAGCACGGAGAAATTTGGTATGGATATATATATATATATATATATATTATATATATATACATATATTATCTACTGGCGGTCGCCAGTAGATAGTTATAGTTAGGACCGAGTTTCCATAGGAAATCTGAAAATTCTATTTTGAATAACTTTGGTGCCGGTTGACGAATCCTCGCGAAATTTCCAAAACTAATGGGGTGCTCCGTTCAGCTCCTACCCTGAAAGTCTCGGGGTGATTCGTCAAGCGGGGGCCGAGAAAAAAGGGGGGTCCCAAAACGCGTTTTCTCCATGCATTTTTCCATAGGACCTTTAGTCAAAGGTACAGCCCGAACGGCTGAACAGAATTACTTGAAATTTTTCAGAGAGGTAGTCCTCAGGTCAGGGAAGTGCCTTTTGCAGGTCTGGTGTCAATCTGTTCAGTAGTTCCTGAGAAAATAGCATTTAAAAGCATATAAATATCTATAAGCGCGCACCGTGCGCGCACCGTGTGAGCACCCTAACGTGCGTGAGCGTAATTCTGATTGGTGGTTACATGTTAGTCAACGTTCGAATCGGTCGAAATCAGGAAGTGTCGTCCGCTATTTTGTTTGTTTTCAGTGTGAGAGTGAAAAAGGAAGGTGGCGAACGTGAAAAGGGGGCAGGGTAGAGAGTTCCTGACCCCCTAGCCTTTGTCAGGGGGTCCCTGAAGGACCCCGAAGGCAGAAAAAATGTTTTTAATTTTTAAAAAAAATAATCGAGGGGGTGCGTGCGGTGAAAACCAAAAAAAAAATCAGTGATCTCATTTGAGATGTCATCAGTGATGTCATCAGTGATGTCACTGACCATGTCATAAGTGATGTAATATGTGACGTCATCAGCAGTGCATTGTGGGGGCGCAAGTTATAGTTAGCTGAACTAACTATAACAGGGGAATTTCTAGGGTTTTGTACGAGTGAAATGTCCAGCTAACTCTAACGCCCCTGAAACCTATGGTTTTTTCAGTGAATTTCTAAGGTTTTTTAAATGCCAATTCCTAACTATAACGCCCCTGAAACCTTTGGTTTTTTCAGTGAATTTCAAAGGTTTTTTAAATGCCAATTCCTAACTAGAACGTGCATGAAACCTATGGTTTTTCAGTGAATTTCAAAGGTTTTTTAAATGCTAATTCCTATCTTGAACTTATCTCTGAAGATATCATGTTTAATGATTTTGATTGGATTTCTATATTTTTCAAATTCAGTGTGTCAATTTCATTAATTATGTTTTTTTTAAAATACTTTTTTATCACCATTTTTTAAACTTATTTTTTCAATTAATTCTTTTAAAAATTAAAAAATATTATTTGAATTTAATGGGTTTTTCAAACATATTTTTTTATATTTTTCAAAATATTTTTTTAACTATATGTTCAAAACTTTATTTTATATATTTTTTTCCATGTTTTTGGATCCGCGCGCCCTATGCGCACCGTTCTCGATCCCTACACGGTAGCATCCGCGCATGGTATGTGTTGGGTACGTGTTTAGTGCGCGATTGCAAAGCGACTGGTACGCGACTCCCAGCCTACACGCGACACGTTCGATGTATGTAATGTGACGTTTACGCGCTTTCGCGATGCGTCATATGCGTCTATGATGCGGTAGGTGCGCGGATCCCGCAAAATATTTAACATTTGAAAAAACATATATATGTATTTCATGTGAATATTAATTGAAGACAAACTCTAAACTAGTCTTAAAACTAATATATTTTTACATCTAATCCTATAATTTTTTTTAATTCAATTTCGCCAATCCGCGCTGGGTGCGTGCTGCGTAAGCGCAGGGTGTGCGGATCCCATGTGACCTGCAAAAAAAGAGATTTGATTGGTTCTTTACACTTCCTGTTCTAACATTTGAAAGACCTCACCCAATTCAATCATTCTTCTTTGACCTTCTTTGGAGGAGCATCTCTTTGCGGACAAGAAGATTTTTTAGACTAAGTTTACACTTAGCTCTAACTTTTTTCAACTAAAAATGGCTTCAGGGCAGCAGGCATCAACTGCATCTCCTCATACATCTGAGGATGAATTTTTGGAGGAGTTACCACGCAAAGAACGTTTTTCTTCAGTTGTGTGGAAATGTTTTACTTTTCCCGAGGGGCAGAATAAGACCAATGCCACCTTGGTCACATGCAAGATTTGCAAAAGAGTGCTGTCGCGATGGGATCCTAACAAGAAATACTCGTGCGGCACGGCAAGTATGATGACACCTGAGGACCCTTCATCAGAACAATCTTGCACGACAAGAGTGCAGACGGATGAGAAACACTCCTGCTCCTGCGCCTTCCACCTCATCACAGCCGAGCACTTCAAGAGTGCATCCATCAGCCCAAAACTTGGACATCCGTCCTCAATTTCAATATTTAAAAGTGCTCTGCACTAAGTGCAATGCGACTTTGTGCTACGGTGAGCAGTCGATCGATCTGATCTGCCGCCGGCAAGAAAGTCACATTTGCTAGTTTTTTTTGTAGGTTTTTTTTTGTTCCCTGAAGTTCATTGTTTGGTTCCTCTTGTTTTGTTTTTTGTTTTTTGTTTTTTTCCAGAAGAACCAAAAAAATCACAAAATTGTTAGAAAAACCAAAAAAAAAAATATAAAAGAAGAAAGAAGAAAAAAAAAAGTTCTTGTAAGAACTATGGGGCATATTAACAAGCCAGGCGATAAAGTTATCGCCGCTTTATCGGCAGAAAACTGCCGCTAAAACGGCGATAATGGGCTTGATAATATGCTCTATGGAATTCCAATTGAAGCCCATGTTAAATGTGAAGGACTTCTAACATGGGCTTCAATTGGAATTCCATAGAGCATATTATCAAGCCCATTATCGCCGTTTTAGTGGCAGTTTTCTGCTGCTAAAGCGGCGATAATTTTATCGCCTGGCTTGTTAATATGCCCCTAACTTTCCTATAGAACCCAAATCAATCAAGGATATCTGTGTCATGTGCTGTTTGTCTTTGTGCAGGAAGACACACCTTCCTGCACAAAAACAATGAGAAAATGCATTTTTCTCATTCAATGTATGCTGAACATTTCAGCATGCATTGAAGATATAGAAATGTGGAGAAATGAAAACAATTCTCCTTGATGTGCTTTCCTACACCAATTTTAGAATGGAGCAGCATTCACACACATATCAAGATTTATGATTTCTGATAAATCTAGACATGTGTCTTGTTCTATGAGTATTCAGTGCAATCATGCACAACAACACTTATAGAACACCCTTTCAACGCAAAGTGGTGTGCATAATGAGGTTTTATTTACATGGAGTATACAAAGTACACAGCGTTGATTAATTATTAATTGGTAAATAATTTTTATTAATTGGTAATTAATTTGTATTAATTGTTTAATTGATAATTATGTTAATTGTATTAATTTATTATTTATAGCGGGTTGTGGGTTTATAGGGGAATATGGTGGTAATTTAATTGTAAATAATTAATTATTGAAATAATTTTTGTATATTGATAATTAATTTATTATTAATTAATTATTAATTGGTATTAATTGTATTTATTATTTTTTGTTATTGAAAATTAATTGGTTGTTAATTAATTAATAATAGGTAATTAATTAAAAAACTAAATTATTGGTATTTATAATTAATTAATTATTAAATATTCTGTGATTGGTAATTAATTTTAATACTTTTTTGGTATTAATAATTAATTTATTTTTAAGAAAATATGAAATTATTATTTTCCCTACTATTTCACTCACTGGAGTGGGAATAGTAATTTTTACCCCTACGCTATCCAACGCTTTCCCTACTATCGCACTCACTGGAGTGGGAATAATAAATTTTACCCTCCCGCTATCCAACGCTTTCCCTACTGTTGCACTCTCTGGAGTGGGAATAGTAATTTTTACCCCTACGCTATCCAACGCTTTCCCTACTGTTGCACTCTTTGGAGTGGGAATAGTAATTTTTACCCCTACGCCATCTGACGTTTTCCCTACTGTTGCACTCACTGGAGTGGGAATAGTAAATTTTGCCCTCCCGCTATCCAACGCTTTCCCTACTGTTGCACTCTCTGCAGTGGGAATAGTAATTTTTACCCCTACGCTATCCAACGCTTTCCCTACTGTTGCACTCTCTGGAGTGGGAATAGTCATTTTTACCCCTTCGCTATCCAACGCTTTCCCTACTGTTGCACTCTCTGGAGTGGGAATAGTAATTTTTACCCCTACTCTATCCAATGCTTTCCCTACTGTTGCACTCTTTGGAGTGGGAATAGTAATTTTTACCCCTACGCTATCCAACGCTTCCCCTACTGTTGCACTCTCTGGAGTGGGAATAGTAATTTTTACTAAGCCTGGGCAAAGCACTACGCTACGCTCGCGTAGTTTGCGTAGTTTGCGCTACTTCGCACTACGCGAATTGCACGTAGCACAGTGCGAACACGGGTAGCGTAGTGTCCATGTGCAAAGGCCTGGCTCAGTGCATGAATACTTAGGCATTGACTGAATGATTAGAGTACTGCAAAGAGAGTGTCTTGGTGAATTTATAAGTGTTTGGGTTTTAGCACAGTGAATGGATTAGTACATGGTGCTGAATGGGTCACTAGAGGACTGCAAAGGGAGTGACAGGGTGTTTCCTGGAAGTGTATGGATACTGACTAGGGAATTGAAGGTGTGAAAGATAAGTGTCTAGGTGGTTAGAAGACTGCATGCATAGTGGATAGGGGTTTGAAGCAGTCCATGTGCTAAGGCCTGGCTCAGTGCATGAATACTTAGGCACTGACTGAATGATTAGAGTACAGCAAGGAGAGTGCCTGGGTGAATGTATAAGTGGTTGGCTTTTGGCACAGTGAATGGATTAGTACTTGGTACTGAATGGGCCACTAGAGGAGTGCAAAGGGAGTGGACAGGGTGTTTCCTGGAAGTGTATGGATACTGACTAGGGAATTGAAGGTGTGAAAGACAAGTGTATAGTATGTTAGAAGACTGCATGCATACTGCATAGACATTTGAAGCAGTCTATGTGGTAATGTATGGTTCACAACATAAGTACTTAGAAACTGACTAAATCATCAGACTACTTCTAGGACAGTGCCTGGGTAAAACTTTTAAATTTTCAGTTCTGGCACAGTGAAGAGAATAGTACATGGTACTGCACCTTAGTGTCAAACCCTGACTCATTTTATCAATGCATAAGCAAAGACTAGCTTCTAATGCTACTAAAACTTGACAACATGACCGGTTTTAAAAGAGTTATCTGTCAGAAAATACACAATGTTACCCAATCCTTCTCTCACAGTGGTTCCCAAATGCACACACACTCACAGTGTGATTCTAGACAAGCACCACTATCCCTAGGAGTTTACCACAACTCATTCACTACAGTGGAAGTGGTAAGGAAAAAGCACACACTCTACATATTTCAGGACTGCACTTTAGTGTCAATGCCGGACTCATTTAATCAAAGCATAAGCCATAACTGTCTTCTAATGCTACTAAAACTTGACAACATGACAGGTTTTAAAACAGTTATCTGTCAGCAAATACACGATGTTACCAAATGCTTCTCTCACAGTGGTTCCCAAATGCACACAGACTCACAGTGTGATTCTAGACAAGCAACACTATCCCTAGCAGCTTACCAAAACTCATTCACTACTGTGCAAGGGGTAAGGAGACTACACACAATCTACATATTTCAGGACTGCACTTTTGTGTCAAACCCTGACTCATTTAATCAAAGCATAAGCAAAAACTGCCTTCTAATGCTACTAAAACTTGACAACAAGACAGGTTTTAAAACAGGTATCTGTCAGCAAATACACGATGTTACCAAATACTTCTCTCACAGTGGTTCCCAAATGCACACAGACTCACAGTGTGACTCTAGACAAGCAACACTATCCCTAGCAGCTTACCAAAACTCATTCACTACTGTGCAAGGGGTAAGGAGACTACACACAATCTACATATTAAAGTGCAGCACATTAGTGTCAAAGCATGACTTATTTTATCAATGCATAACCAAAGACTGGCTTCTAATGCTACTAAAACTAGACAACATGGCATGTTTTAAAACAGTTATCTGTCAGCAAATACACGATGTTACCAAATGCTTCTCTCACAGTGGTTCCCAAATGCACACAGACTCACTATGTGATTCTAAACAACAACCACTATCCCTAGGAGTTTACCAAAACTCATTCACTACTGTGGAAGTGGTAAGGGAACTGCACACAATGTACATATTTCAGGACTACACTTTTGTGTCAAACCCTGACTCATTTTATCAATGCATAAGCAAAAACTGGCTTCTAATGCTACTAAAACTTGACAACAAGACATGTTTTAAAACAGTGATCTGTCAGCAAATACACAATATTACCACATACTTCTCTCACAGTGGTTCCCAAATGCACACAGACTCACAGTGTGATTCTAGACAAGCAACACTATCCCTAGCAGCTTACCAAAACTCATTCACTACTGTGCAAGAGGTAAGGAGACTACACACAATCTACATATTAAAGTACAGCACATTAGTGTCAAAGCATGACTTATTTTATCAATGCATAAGCAAAGACTGTCTTCTAATGCTACTAAAACTTGACAACATGACAGGTTTTAAAACAGTTATCTGTCAGCAAATACACGATGTTACCAAATGCTTCTCTCACAGTGGTTCCCAAATGAACATACACGCACTGTGTGATTCTAGACAAACAACACTATCCCTTGCACTATACCAAAACACATTTCTTCATATAGAAGGAGTACTACATTTTAGTATAGAAACATAACTTATTTCACAAATTCATAAACAATGACTGGTTTCTAATTCTACCAAAATATAAAAACAGCACAGTTATCTGTCTGCAAACACATGAAAAACACAAATGCTTATCACAGAATGGTTTCTACATGCACACACACTGTCAATAAGATTGTAGAGAAAAAAAGTACTCCCTACACTTTAGCAGGAGAAATACACTAGTCTGATTAAAATCAAAATAGTCTACATACATCCCCTCACAATTAAATAACTCACCTTTTTGTAGATTAAGAAGTATGTCAGTCACACACCAGATTTCCTTTTACAGAATCTCTGCACTGTGCACCTCTCAGCAAAAACAAAGAATGGAAAAGCTTCCCTTTCATTTTCCACACATATACATGTAAACATCAAATCACAATCCTTCACACATAAATTCAAAAGCAAACACACATTTCTATTGGTTAAACATTTCAACCCTTTCCAAATGAAGTACATTTCAACCCTTCCCCCAATCTGCCTTCTGCCTGTTACCATAGAAACAGGTCATGGAACACTGCACTGAGCACACAGGTCACAAGTTCAGCACACAATGTTGCTAAACAAGACAGCAAGTGTGCTTGACTTTTCAACATATCAGCTTATCATATATAATGTTCCTTACAAACTGTTTTTGTTAACCAAGAAGAATCATGCCTTTAACAAACAGAAATATACACCCTACCTTTCAGTGTAGAAAGTTGTAATACAACCAATGATTTCTTGTCTTTTTTAAAAAAAAAATTCCTTGGATCCGCGCACCCAACGCGAGAGAATCCATGCACCCAACGCGATAGGATGCGCGCACCCTGCGCGCATTTCGCCGTTTTTTATTTAAAAAAAGGGGGCCCCAGGGGGTCCTTCTGGGACCCCCTAAGCACCTCTAGAGGGTCAGAGTATTTCCACTCTGCCCCCTTTATATGTTTTACACACTTATTCCCCTTGCTTCTTCAGCCTCGCTTCTACTGAGGTAGAAAATGGCCGCCAACAGTTCCTGGTTTCGAATGTAGACAGACACTCGATAGCCAATTAGCATTCAGCGCGCGATCGGGAGGGTGCGTGCTCGGTTCGGGGAGGGTGCGCTTACGGTGCGGGTAGGGTCCGCGGACCTTCCCCGGCCATAGATATATATGTACATTTAACTCTAATTTTATCAGGAACTACTGAACGGAATCACACCATTTATGCAAAAGGCACGAGTCTGAACTGAGGACTACCTCTTTGCCAAATTTGGTGTCATTCCGTTCAGCGGTTCAGGCTGTAGCTGCGACAACAGATCCTATGGAAAATTTCATGGGGAAAACGCGTTTTAGGACCCCCATTTTTTCTCGGCCCCCGCTTGACAAATCACCACAAAACTTTCAGGGTAGGAGAGGTGCGAAGTGGAGATGACCAAAAGTTTGGAAAATTTCGCGAGGATTCATCAACCGGCGCCTGACTTATTGGGAATAGAATGTTGTGGATTTCCTATGGAAAATAGGTCCTAACTATGACTATCTACTACTGGCGACTGTAGCTAATATATATACATATATATACATATATATATATAAATATATATATATGTATATATATATATATATATATATATATATATATATATATATATATATATATATATATATATATATTCATATATACATAAATCCTACTATCAATTATTTGAGCTCCTTAAAAAGAAGTACACTGACTCCTGCTGAGCTGGTTTCAGGCTTTTTATTCATATGGGTATATACTGGCAAAGAGGCGCACTTCCCAATGTGTTTCCGCTCGTGAGAGCCTTGATCATTGGACAGTCTCTCTGTTTGTTTGAAATTGACAACGTGTCTATAGCGCCGGTTGTATTTCCCCTACAGAGTGCACACTTATGAACAATTAGTAAATTTTCAGATGTGGTAAATAGCATATTTTCAATTGTCCAATTCAATACCAAAACTTCTACCATCCATTTTTAATCCATACTGTTCCCAATGCCATTTTTTCTAGGGTGCCCCAACTGCACATACCTCTTTTACACCGCGTCAGAAGGCAAAAACTTGGAGTGGAGTATGAAAATACTACGCGGAGCCCCCCCTAGCAGTCAATGACCACGAAGTGACTATTTTCCTGCAAAGGGGAGGAAGGTAGCAGTATTCACTGCGGAGGGGATCACGTGTGGACTCACCTTATCTTGTTATCTTGGAACCGGCTGCTGTGGATGGTGTGCTGCCCGAGAGCTAACATGATGTTGGGATGCCATTGTACGCCGAAAAAGCTAATTACTTAATTGGCCTTCCTCCCGGAGTAGGCGTACCGTTCTGCAGCAGCTCAAAGCATTTCGTCCAGTGGAATTGGTGACACTGTATCCTTAAAAGTGGGATGGGGTCGCGTCATCTCCTCGATGGGAGTGGCGGCAGTAACATTCAGGAGGACCCCAGGCGAGAACAACTCTTTGTGGAACTGGCACTGAGGAAAGCTTAATGAAGCTGAAACGCGTCTGCATTTATGTTTCACAGCCCCATGGACTTTGCTGTTTGATTTGGTGAGAATTAAAACCACAAAGTGAATCACCCTTGCTGTGTCAGACCTTTTCTATTGTGAGGGGGTTATTGGCTTCAATGTTTCGAACAGTACGCTTTCACTGTTCACGGCACGCCCTTCCGTTCAGGTGCACCGCGTCAGAAGGCAAAAAATTGGAGTGGAGTATGAAAATACTACGCGGAGCCCCCCCTAGCAGTCAATGACCACGAAGTGACTATTTTCCTGCAAAGGGGAGGAAGGTAGCAGTATTCACTGCGGAGGGGATCACGTGTGGACTCACCTTATCTTGTCATCTTGGAACCGGCTGCTGTGGATGGTGTGCTGCCCGAGAGCTAACATGATGTTGGGACGCCATTGTACGCCGAAAAAGCTAATTACTTAATTGGCCTTCCTCCCGGTGTAGGCGTACCGTTCTGCAGCAGCTCAAAGCATTTCGTCCAGTGGAATTGGTGACACTGTATCCTTAAAAGTGGGATGGGGTCGCGTCATCTCCTCGATGGGAGTGGCGGCAGTAACATTCAGGATGACCCCAGGCGAGAACAACTCTTTGTGGAACTGGCACTGAGGAAAGCTTAATGAAGCTGAAACGGGTCTGCATTTATGTTTCACAGCCCCATGGACTTTGCTGATTGATTTGGTGAGAATTAAAACCACAAAGTGAATCACCCTTGCTGTGTCGGACCTTTTCTATTGTGAGGGGGTTATTGGCTTCAATATATATATATATATATATATATTACCTACTGGCGGTCGCCAGTAGGTAGTTATAGTTAGGACCACGTTTCCATAGGAAATCCGCAACATTCTATTTTGAATAACTTTGGCGCCGGTCGACGAATCCTCGCGAATATTTCAAAATAGGTGGGGCGCTACGCTCCGCTCCTTCCCTGAAAGTCTCGGGGGGATTCGTCAAGCGGGGGCTGAGATAAAAGGGGGGTCCCAAAACGCGTTTTTCCCATGCATTTTTCCATAGGACCTTTAGACACAGCTACAGCCCGAACGGCTGAACAGAATTACTAGAAATTTGGCAGAGAGGTAGTCCTCAGGTCAAGGAAGTGCCTTTTGTAGGTTTGGTGTAAATCTGTTCAGTAGATTCTGAGAAAATAGCCTTTAAATCAATATATATATATCTGAGCCAGCTTACGGTGCGCTTACGGTACGCTTACCGTACGCGTACGGTGGCGTGCGCGAGCGCGATTCTGATTGGCTCTTAGATCTTAGTAAACATTCGAATCGGTCGAAACCAGGAAGCGGCGGCCGCCATTTCGTGTGTTTCACTCAGAAAAAAAAGAGTGATAACAAGAAAAGGGGGCAAGGAGGAGAGTTACAGACCCCCTTACATTTGTAAGGGGGTCAAAGAAGGACAGAAAAGTACAAAGAAAACATTTATTGATTTAAAAAAAAAATCACGGGGTACGCGTACGGTAAGCGTACGGTAGAAAAAAAAAAGAAAAAAAGAAATGAAAATCAGATTTAAGTGTTTAGATATTAGGGGGCTCTAAAAAGAGCTGTTGTGTTTATTAAGTGATTTTTTAGTGGTACCTACACGTAAGTACCGATGCAGAGTCTAAGGTTCAAGAGGAAGACTCTGTTCCCTTCATCATTGAAGTGTACACCATCTCCTCTATAAATGTCTTGCATGTCATAACGCAAGTTGTTGTGGTAAATGGAACCCATACCATAGTCACGGAGGAAAGCAGAAACAGATTTGTTGACGTGCTTTCTTGCTTTGTCAATCTGCGGACAGAAATGATTGGACCAGTTCCATTTTTGCCTTTGGCATATGTTAGAAAACACAAAGGCAGTTTTAGGGAAAAGTGAAAACAGTTGTGCAAAGGTCTCCTTCATAAGCATTTCCAGACCTACCCCAGTCAAAGTGCCTAGGTCATTGCCACCACAGTGCACTATTATGAGGTCAGGGTGTTGGATGTGCATGAAGGATTTCACCAATGGCATCAATTGGTGCCACTTTAACCCTCTCTGACCAATCCATTTAATGTCTACATTTGGCAAAGCAAGGTCTCTCACCATATCTGTTTTCTCTGCATACTTTTCACTCCAGAAGACATAGCTGTGCCCTACAATCCACACTGTGAACATCTTCAAAGGAGAACTGGATGCACTCAGGAGGTGTCTTTCAGTAGAATGGCAATATGAAAAGAAAGACAGTTTGGAAATGGAGGCATACATATTTTTTTCAAAAAAAAAAGAACTGATTGGCTGTTTCATACCATTCTAGAATAAAAACTAGGCTGTATGTGTAAATTAATAGAAGCATGTTTTGTATTGGTACAGAAAAATGTGTTACCAAAGAACAGTACTATGGATTTGCTGTTAGGTTTGAAAAGTCAAGCACTCTTGCTCTTTGGAATTGAAACATTGTTTGGCGAACTTCTGACCTGACTCCACACAGCAGTGTTCCATGAGCTGTTGCTATGGTAGCAGGCAGAAGTCAAGTTGGGGGAAGGGTACTAGGCAGAAGTCAAGTTGGGGGAAGGGTACTTTTGGAAAAGGGTTGGTTTTCAACCAATAGAAATATGTGATTACATTTGAAAAAAAGGGGCAAGCACTGAGATTTGAAACTAACATGTATATGTGTGGAAAAAGAGAGGGAAAGTTTGCCATTATCTGGTTCTGCTGAGAGGAGAGAGGTGTAGAGAACAGAGATCCTGGCTCTGATAATCTGCTGTTTGAGTGCCACATTTCTTTCACAACTAACTAATTTTAAAGGTGAGTTTAGAGTCTGAGAGGGGATGTATATGGTAAATTAAGAAATGAATAATAGAAATGCAATTCTTTTTGTTGAAGTTGTGTTTATTATTTTCTGTTTTGAGAGAAATTTAAATGTGAGGAACATGTAAAATAATATGGACTATGTTTTCACAATAAATTAAGGTGTACTGGTATAATAAAAGAATAGTTTAAGGGTTTGAGGTTGGACTCAGTAATGCAAATACATTCAGCATCACTAAGGCTGGTATCCCTTGCTGGAGTGTAGGCAGACACCCAGGTTACAAATGATGCTGGTCTGAAAAAGCAGTTTGGACATGTGCTTTGTAAAAAATCTGAAAAGTGGATTCATAATGTGTCAGTCTGTAAAAGTGTTTATCACTTGCCAAAAAAAAGAGCAGTAAGTGTGCTTTCAAATTGGCAAAGAAATTTCGTTTTGTGACTAATGTGAAAACATGACTCTGTGTGCAAATAGGAATTACAGGCAGAGATTTATTGCGTATTGCTCTGGTGATTTCACAGTTGCATTAGATGGAAAGGGGGAGACATTTTTTGGTGCAGAAGCAGACTCTTAGCACACAGGTAGCTGCTTACCATGTGGAATCATGCACAGTATTCACAAGCGAGTGGGGTTTGAGGTTTCAGTCAGTAATGCAAATACATTCAGCATCACTAAGGCTGGTTGCCCTTGCTGGAGTGTAGGCAGACACCCAGGTTACAAATGATGCTGGTCTGAAAAAGCAGTTTGGACATGTGCTTTGTAAAAAATCTGAAAAGTGGATTCATAATGTGTCAGTCTGTAAAAGTGTTTATTACTTGCCAAAAAAAAGAGCAGTAAGTGTGCTTTCAAATTGGCAAAGAAATTTCGTTTTGTGACTAATGTGAAAACATGACTCTGTGTGCAAATAGGAATTACAGGCAGAGATTTATTGCGTATTGCTCTGGTGATTTCACAGTTGCATTAGAAGGAAAGGGGGAGCCTTTTTTTGGTGCAGAAGCTGACTCTTAGCACACAGGTAGCTGCTTATCATGTGGAATCATGCACAGAATTCACAAGCGGGTGGGGTTTGAGGTTTCAGTCAGTAATGCAAATACATTCAGCATCACTAAGGCTGGTTGCCCTTGCTGGAGTGTAGGCAGACACCCAGGTTACAAATGATGCTGGTCTGAAAAAGCAGTTTGGACATGTGCTTTGTAAAAAATCTGAAAAGTGGATTCATAATGTGTCAGTCTGTAAAAGTGTTTATCACTTGCCAAAAAAAAGAGCAGTAAGTGTGCTTTCAAATTGGCAAAGAAATTTTGTTTTGTGACTAATGTGAAAACATGACTCTGTGTGCAAATAGGAATTACAGGCAGAGATTTATTGCGTATTGCTCTGGTGATTTCACAGTTGCATTAGATGGAAAGGGGGAGACATTTTTTGGTGCAGAAGCAGACTCTTAGCACACAGGTAGCTGCTTACCATGTGGAATCATGCACAGTATTCACAAGCGAGTGGGGTTTGAGGTTTCAGTCAGTAATGCAAATACATTCAGCATCACTAAGGCTGGTTGCCCTTGCTGGAGTGTAGGCAGACACCCAGGTTACAAATGATGCTGGTCTGAAAAAGCAGTTTGGACATGTGCTTTGTAAAAAATCTGAAAAGTGGATTCATAATGTGTCAGTCTGTAAAAGTGTTTATCACTTGCCAAAAAAAAGAGCAGTAAGTGTGCTTTCAAATTGGCAAAGAAATTTTGTTTAGTGACTAATGTGAAAACATGACTCTGTGTGCAAATAGGAATTACAGGCATAGATTTATTGCGTATTGCTCTGGTGATTTCACAGTTGCATTAGATGGAAAGGGGGAGACATTTTTTGGTGCAGAAGCAGACTCTTAGCACACAGGTAGCTGCTTACCATGTGGAATCATGCACAGTATTCACAAGCGAGTGGGGTTTGAGGTTTCAGTCAGTAATGCAAATACATTCAGCATCACTAAGGCTGGTTGCCCTTGCTGGAGTGTAGGCAGACACCCAGGTTACAAATGATGCTGGTCTGAAAAAGCAGTTTGGACATGTGCTTTGTAAAAAATCTGAAAAGTGGATTCATAATGTGTCAGTCTGTAAAAGTGTTTATCACTTGCCAAAAAAAAGAGCAGTAAGTGTGCTTTCAAATTGGCAAAGAAATTTCGTTTTGTGACTAATGTGAAAACATGACTCTGTGTGCAAATAGGAATTACAGGCATAGATTTATTGCGTATTGCTCTGGTGATTTCGCAGTTGCATTAGATGGAAAGGGGGAGACATTTTTTGGTGCAGAAGCAGACTCTTAGCACACAGGTAGCTGCTTACCATGTGGAATCATGCACAGTATTCACAAGCGAGTGGGGTTTGAGGTTTCAGTCAGTAATGCAAATACATTCAGCATCACTAAGGCTGGTTGCCCTTGCTGGAGTGTAGGCAGACACCCAGGTTACAAATGATGCTGGTCTGAAAAAGCAGTTTGGACATGTGCTTTGTAAAAAATCTGAAAAGTGGATTCATAATGTGTCAGTCTGTAAAAGTGTTTATCACTTGCCAAAAAAAAGAGCAGTAAGTGTGCTTTCAAATTGGCAAAGAAATTTCGTTTTGTGACTAATGTGAAAACATGACTCTGTGTGCAAATAGGAATTACAGGCAGAGATTTATTGCGTATTGCTCTGGTGATTTCACAGTTGCATTAGAAGGAAAGGGGGAGCCTTTTTTTGGTGCAGAAGCTGACTCTTAGCACACAGGTAGCTGCTTACCATGTGGAATCATGCACAGTATTCACAAGCGAGTGGGGTTTGAGGTTTCAGTCAGTAATGCAAATACATTCAGCATCACTAAGGCTGGTTGCCCTTGCTGGAGTGTAGGCAGACACCCAGGTTACAAATGATGCTGGTCTGAAAAAGCAGTTTGGACATGTGCTTTGTAAAAAATCTGAAAAGTGGATTCATAATGTGTCAGTCTGTAAAAGTGTTTATCACTTGCCAAAAAAAAGAGCAGTAAGTGTGCTTTCAAATTGGCAAAGAAATTTCGTTTTGTGACTAATGTGAAAACATGACTCTGTGTGCAAATAGGAATTACAGGCAGAGATTTATTGCGTATTGCTCTGGTGATTTCACAGTTGCATTAGATGGAAAGGGGGAGACATTTTTTGGTGCAGAAGCAGACTCTTAGCACACAGGTAGCTGCTTACCATGTGGAATCATGCACAGTATTCACAAGCGAGTGGGGTTTGAGGTTTCAGTCAGTAATGCAAATACATTCAGCATCACTAAGGCTGGTTGCCCTTGCTGGAGTGTAGGCAGACACCCAGGTTACAAATGATGCTGGTCTGAAAAAGCAGTTTGGACATGTGCTTTGTAAAAAATCTGAAAAGTGGATTCATAATGTGTCAGTCTGTAAAAGTGTTTATCACTTGCCAAAAAAAAGAGCAGTAAGTGTGCTTTCAAATTGGCAAAGAAATTTCGTTTTGTGACTAATGTGAAAACAAATGTAGTAATATATTTAAATAAAATAAAGGAATTTTTTTTTAGTTTTTTTCAGGTATTGCTGAAGAGCAGTGAACAAAATTTAAGATGCCTACAAAATCCAGAGTAAAAAAAGAGCAGAAAAAAAACCTATATTTGAAGACAACTGGAGGACCTAAGTTAGTTGAAGATGCTCATGTTGGGAAGAAGAAAAAATCTTCTGGTAAGCAAACAAAAGATTTTCTAAGGAACATATTCAAAAAAAGGAAAAATGTACAAAATGTCTGTACTGGAAAGAATGATTTGAATCGAAAAGGACAGGAAAAAATTGAGAATTTAGTTAATGCAAATATACCTTCTGCAACTAAAAAGATAAACTTAAACAGAAAAACAGCGTTTAAAGAGATACGTAGAAAAATGTTTCAGAGGAGAGTTATGTCCAATTTGATAAAGGATGTGAAGAAATATAAGCAAAAGGCAAAGTTTTATAAGAGAAAAAAAGAAATTGAAGCCATTGCAGCAAAGGCATTAGAATTAAAAAGGAAACTATTCATTTTAATTTTGAATAGGATGCGTACATTAGACAAAATGGTTAATGTACTGAAATCACATAGCAAAAGGAAAAGAGTAGTGAACAGAACAAACTTTTGTAAAGTGTTTTTAGGAAAATGGATGCATAGTTCAAGTAGTGAACCTTTTTTTAATGAAGAGAGTTATTTTCAAAGTAATAGTTTGCTGCATGCAGTTGACACCAGAGATCGTGCTTATGAAGTGAAAAATGGTTGCATAATGGAGAAGGAGATAATGGTTCCAAGAGATGAGGTACAAGTGATGGCGGATGAGGCTATGGGGAGACGTCCTAAAGCCCCAGTGTACACTTGGAATTGTAGTAGTATTTGCACTGTGCGTCAGGAATCTATTGATAAATTTCGTGGGTTTCTAAGAGAATATAGCAAAAAAAGTGTGAAACAGAAGATTAAGGTGCTTCAAAGTCTAGATCCATGCAGAGTGAGAGAGAATACTGGTTTGCAGGGTCATTCTCTGGCTTGTCTATCTAGAAAAGTGTGTAATAGTGTTTTCCATCATTTTAGGATGCTGGCTGTTCATCATACTGAAATGAGAAAGTTTGTGAGACGGTTGTATTTTGCTAAAAGTCCAGCAATAAAGTTAGATGAATTGAATAGGGCTCTGTTCCGTGGAACGGTATCAGATGTAGAGAAGGTTGTTGATGAAATTCAGTTTTGTTACTTTGGTCCTGAACAAAACAGTGCAGAGAAGGACACAGTAAATGAGGAAGAAGTGGAAGAAAATGTAGAACCCTCTGTAAGTAAGACATTTAATGATCACATAACAAAATTTGCAATAATCTCTAATGAAAGACCAAATATAACTTGTATTTGTTGCCGCAGAACTCATTATAGAAAACAAACCAGGTATGTTGATCTCTACAGAAAGAGTGAAAATGAAGATAATTATAAGTGGAAGGATTTTGCCACCTATATATTTCTTGAAAATTGTTTTGAATTGGGTGAAGTTCAGCGTATTTGTAAATACTGTTACAACAAGTTAGAGGAAAATAGAATGCCGACCAGAGCTGTACATAATAATTTAGAATTGGATGCTATTCCTGCTGAACTTTCTGAATTAAATACATATGAGTCTATACTCATTCAATGTGTTCATCCGTTCCAGACCATAGTACGTATGGAGCCCAAAACTGGTAAATTACCTCCTTCAGATTTACTGAGAGGTTTAAAAGGTAGAGTGGTGTATTTGCCCTTGGATTTGAAAAATAATATGGAAACTATTGATGCGGATACTTTGGAAACTGAACCATTAATTATTCTGGTTAATGGTGTACCTACAAAGAATAAGAAGATTTGGCAGGAGCTGGTAGATGTACGGAAAGTACAAAGAGCAAATTTGTATTTGAAAAGGAATAACAAATGGTATGAATCTATTTATATAGAAGAAGAAGAAGAAGAAGAAGATTTACAAGAAGACACAGAAACACCAACTGGACAAATTGAAAAAGTGGACAAGTCAAAGGAAGAAGAAATTTATGAACATTTTAGCATACATCCTCTTCATTCAAAAGAAGTTATGGGAGACAATATTGATCTATTTCAGATGAAGAAAGCAAAAGGAACTTCCGTGAGTGTATGGGAGGAGAGCTTGGAAGCTCGATGTTTTCCCCAGCTGTTTCCTAAAGGAAAAGGAGGACGATACGATGAACGTCCGGAACAGATTCCAGCTTCTGAGTATCGGACTACAAGACTATATGCTGAAGATCCCAGATTTCGACAAAGTATTCCTTATTTGTTCCATCTTTTATTTGAAAGCGACTTGTCTGCACTGTCTTATGCAGTAAATCACATTTTAAAAAGTGGAGTACATTTACAAAATGTGTCTGCTAAGGATTTTATGGAGAAAGTGCAGCACCGAGATGATCATTTGGAAACACAACTGATCAATCTGATGGCTTGTCAGCGTGGGACAAATGAATATTGGTACCGACGCCATGGTGAATTAAAATGCATGTTACGGAATTTAGGAACACCAACATGGTTCCTTACCCTAAGCTGTGCTGAGTACGCTTGGGATGATTTACTGGATTTTCTACGAGAGGCAAATTCAAACATTAAAAACATTGAATACAAAACAGCAGGAGAACTGTGCTCATTGGATCCGGTTAATGTTTGCAGATATTTCAATCATAGATTTGAGTCTATGATGTCCTTCATCTGCAATAAAAAAAATCCACCTCTAGGAGAAGTAGTGGATTTCTTTTGGAGAAAAGAGTACCAGGCAAGAGGTGCTCCTCATATTCATATGCTGTTGTGGATCAAGGATGCCCCAAAGTTTGGAACAGATACTGATGAAGCAGTGTTATCTTACATTGAAGAATATGCAACATGTGCTATACCAAAAAGCACAGAAGAGAAAAAGTTAAAGGAGCAAGTTTTACGTTTCCAAAGTCATCGGTGTGGAAAATACTGTCGACGGAAATACAAGAGCAAAGATAAATACTACACTAAATGTCGATTTGGATTTCCTAGACCTGTTCTTTCAAATGGAAGAGTTAACAGTTTTATGTCAGCTGTGAGACATACTATCACAAGAAAATCACCTAAGAATACCTACAACCTTAAAAGAAAAGAAGAATCAAAAAATATAAATGACTACAACCCAGTGATTTTATCCATGTGGAACGCTAACATGGATATACAGTATGTAGCTGACAATTCCATTGCTGTTGCTCGATATGTAACGTCTTACATTACGAAATCAGAAAAAACAGAATTGAAGGAAATGTGGGAAGAGATTTCTCACGAGAAAACTGTCAGTAAGAAGCTGTACAGTTTCAGTTTGAAGATGTTATCGCATCGAGAAATTGGATCCTACGAATGTTCAGATAGGTTATCTTCTGCAAGTCTCTACTCGAAATCAAGAAGAATAATTTGGTCAAGTTTAGGCCTTGCAGCAATGAGAAATCGGGTACTGAAATCTGTTGGAGAAATTGAATATTTGGCCGAGAATGACCCAGAAAGTACAGATATTTTGAAATCAAACATGTTGGATACATATTACCTAAAGAGAAGTCATCATCTGGAGAACATGTGTCTCTATGAAGTGCTGCAGAACTACATTTATTCACGGAAAGCCGCAGAAGACATCAACAATGGAAAATATAAAGTTATTGGTGAGGAAGGATGTTTGGTGAAGCAAACAAAAGGAAGTTTGATAAATCACCGGAAGCTGAGTTGCGACACTACTGAAAAAAAGGAATTTTACTACTTGGCTCTTTTACAGCTGTTTAAACCATGGCGTACAGAGGATGAACTACTGGGAGAATTTCAAAGCTATGAAGATTCATTTAATGCTTGCAAAGACAGCATACAATGCAGAACATTCACAACTTATCTGCAAATGTTAAATGAAGAAATTGAACAGGAAACTACAATTGCAGCAGAAATAGCTAGAGACAGTTCTCAGGACAGCCAAAGTTCAGGAACACTCAGTCAAGATCCCCTAGGACAACCAATCGTTGAAAATGAAGCATCAATAGCCATGAATGAAGTGGAAACAGCTATGAATCAAGCTCAAGAAGAATTTATAGACGTACAAAATTTAGAAAGACAACTGAATCAAGAGCAGCAACAAATTTATGAAGAGATCAGAAACAAAATTGATCACGGATTTCTACATGAAAAAAAAGAGTGCCCATGCACATCATTTCATCCAATCAGGATGTATGTAAGCGGACAAGCTGGAACTGGAAAAAGTTTCCTTATAAAAGTCATCAGAAGCTACCTACAGCAAAAAACGGATTCTACTTTGTCTTGTGTGGTTACTGCTCCAACTGGGTTAGCAGCATATAACATAAAAGGAATCACTTTACATCGTTTGCTAATGTTACCAGTGGAGCATGAGAACAAAATACAATACAACAAGCTAACTGGAGAAGCATGCTTGGAAGTTTCAAGAGTATTGAAGAAGATGCAAGTTCTCATTATTGATGAGGTGAGCATGGTATCGAACTTAATGCTTGCCTTTGTGCATTTAAGAATGCAGCAAATTCTGAAGTCAGACTATGACGTGTTATTTGGAGGAAAACACGTCATAGTTTTTGGAGATCTTTTGCAACTTACTCCAGTTAAAGGACAACCAGTGTTTATTACTGTGACACATGAAGACACGAAGAAGTCATTGGGAAGCATCGGTAATGCAAATATTTGGTCCTTCTTTGAGTACAAGGAACTTACAACTAATATGAGGCAAGCAAACGATGAAGAATATGGAAGTATTCTGAAAGATATCAGGATTGGACTACTCACAGAAGCTGGCAAAAAAGCATTACAGACTCGGCTGCTACATAATTTATTTCCAAAGGAAGAAAAAGTTGCAGAGAAGATATACAAGAACATTGCAGAAAACAAAAGTGTCATCTGCTTAATGCCAACTCTACGTGAATGCTCAATATTCAATGAGGAGCTTTTGAAATTGGAAAAGGAAGATATCAGGAAATTGGAAGCAGTGGACAAAATTGAGGATGGAAGAATTACTGTCACATTAACAGGCACACTGAAAAATAAATTGGATTCACTAGAGAAGAAGATTTCCAAAACAGCTGGATTAGAAAAAAATCTATATGTTTGCATGAACTGTAGAGTATTTTTAAGGAGAAATTTGGATGTTGAAAAAGGTTTAGTTAATGGAGCTATGGGAACAGTTGTGGGTTTTATTAATTATCAGAAAAAAGATGGAATTGAATGTTTAAAAATAAAATGTGATCAGATAGAAGAAGTTAAAGATATTTGTCGTTGTACAGTTCGTTTCATGCTTGTGAAAGACTTATATGTACGTAGGAAGCAGTTTCCGTTTTCTCTAGCATATGCTGTAACTATTCACAAGTCTCAAGGATTGACTGTAGATTGTGCATTTGTGAACATTGGTTCAACTGTGTTCAAAGAAGGTATGGCATATGTTGCTTTGTCACGAGTGAAAACATTATCAGGTTTATTCATGATAGACTTTGATGATTCAAAAGTTAGTGCTGATACAAACTGTGTAAAGGAGTATAATAGATTAAGAAGAAGCTATGCTCCTCATTTAGGTCAGTATCCTGTGTTGGAGAAACGTGTAGTTTCTCGTAAAAGGAGAAATGAGAATATCTGTAATGAAGATGTAGAGAGGAGGAAAAAAAAGAGGAGTGATGTAATTGCAAGCAAAAAGAATAAGGAAAATGAAGAACAGGTTGTAGGATGTTATTCTGAAAATAGCTCTGGTGTCAACTGCTACGCTAATGTAGTGCTGAATGTTGCATTTTATCTGGAAAGTTTGCAAGAGCAGATAATAGTAAATCAGGGAAAAAGATTCTGTACTGTGCTGAGTCTCCTTTTTGAAAAGCTGAGTAATGATAAAACTCAAATAGAAAGTGCTACTGAAATTAGAAAAGTTTTAGGTGTATGTTCAGGACGAACACAGTTTTCTCAAAATGTACAGCAAGACGCACAGGAATTCTTGATTTATTTTCTTCAGGTACTGGAAGAAGAAGGGGTTAACATTGAAAATGTATTTGGTCTCTCTTATAAATGGGAACATAGTTGTGAAAACTGTTATAATATATGTGGCTCTAATGTTGATTCTGAAAGGTTTTTTTATTTAACATTGCCAGAGAGTAAAACAGTCCCTTTTGCTAAATTAGTTAAAGATGCTAATCATAGCATGCAATGCAGTGAGTGTAAATCTGACATGTTTTCAACATTAATTTTAAAGGAATACAGACAGTATGTAATTTTAATGATGCAACGATGTAGAGCAGATAGTTCAAAATTGGATACTTTAATAAAGAAGTTTACAGGACAGCAATTATCAATTTCAGGAAAAACTTTTGTAATAGTTGCAATAATTTTCCATGATGGACCTACTGTAACTTCTGGTCATTACACAGTTTATCTTAAATGTGAAAAAGGCTGGACACTGTGTAATGATTCCCAATTGATTTTTAAGCAACGTTTGCCTTTTGATTTAGCAAATTCCTATCTAATCTTCCTGAAACCTAAATTTTAGAGAGATTTGACAACATCTGGAGAAAACAATTTTACCATTTTATTGGATTACCATTTGGAATTTACAAATAAAAAGATTTAACAAATTATCATTTGGCCTAATGGAAAGGTAACCAATTGTAATGTGGAATTTTTCCATTTTTTAAGGAAACTTTGGAAAACCAAAAATTTAGAAAAAATCGGTAACATCTGCACAATTTAAATTTTGGAATGTTATTGGATTGCCATTGGAAATTTTTTCAAAAAAGATTTTTAAAATTACTATTTGGCCATGCGGAAAAGTAAACAATTCTATTGTGGACTTATTTAATTATTAATTAATCTTTCGGAAACCAAAATGTTACAGAGAAACGGTGACATCTGTACAATTTAAACTTTTGTTTTTTATTGGATTACCATTGGAAATTAAACAAAAAAAGAATTTTAAAATTACTATTTGGCCTAAAGGAAATGGAACCAGATGTATTGTGGAGTTATTTGACATATATTATTGTGATTATACTTCTGAAACAAAAATATCAGACGGTATTTTAAAGAAATAAGTATAGATATTAGATGATATTTTTTTAGAATATTATGCATCTCTTTAAAGTTATGTTTATGAAAAAAGAGATTCTGGGCTTTTTTAAAAACAATCTTTGAGATTGTTAATTTTTTTTTGCCTGCTGTTAAATTATGAATGCAATTGCTTTCACAATTTATAGTGAAATGCAATATTTTCTGAAAACAGCAAAAAAAAGGCAAAAATATTTTTTGAAAAATATGTAAATATGTGTACTGTATTATTAAATGTTTTATTAAATATTAATACTTTTTTCTTTTTTTTCAGATTGAGATAGAAAATTTTCGAAAACTATAACCATTTTAAAAGCAATTAAAAATAAATTAAATGAATAAATCTTTTTTTGAGTGGGTATGGTAAGTCAATAATGTCATGGTCCCTTTTTTCCACTTCTCTACAATCACATTTGCAGTTTTTAATTGTAGTCTCTCAAGGACCTTGTAATGTGATAATTGATTTTTAGTGTTTTAAAAAAAAAAAAAAAAAATTACGCGTAAAAAAAAATAAAAAAAGTTTTTAAAAAAATATATAAAAAATAGATGAAAGGTAAGGTTGGCTCTTAAAAGAGCCGTTGTGTTCATGCAGGGACAGAGGAAAGAAAGATTGGGAATATTAGACGGTACGACAAGTGTGCTGATCTATTTTACTGTTCACTAGGGAAACACTGGTCTCCCTATAAGTAATTAGATCGTGACAATGGGCGCACCGTACTTCAACCCTCGCAAACCAAGGGTTAATTTCCAGAGGACCAGAAAAAGGAGATGCTCCCCCCACAGATGAAGGGCTCACCTGACCTGCAGAAGAAGGACTCGGCTCTGCAGATGATGGTCCAGGCTGAGCTGCTGTGGATGTGCTTGGTTGATTTACTGAAGGGTTACCTTCAGTAAGTCGAGCACGTGTCCTTCTGTGTACATCCTTAAGGTGTCTCATCATGGTGTGATTCCCAAAGGAATACTTCCTGTCAGGATTACCTCTTGAAAGTACACGCTTACACAGCTTGCAAGTCACTAAGGGTGCATTTACCTTTTGCTGGCCTTCTGGAAAAGTAAAATAATCCCATACGTAAGAGGTCTTTTGTTTCCTCGCTCTCTGCCTCAAGGTAGTGCTGCTAGCCTCACTCTCAGAAGAGCTCGGCTGTTCTGCCATCGTATCACAAAGACAACCCAGCTCCTTCTCCTAAGGGATCACAAGCAGAAATGAGGGGAATGGGTGTGGTGTAGGAGAGTTCTAGAACTGAAAGTAGTTTCAACCAATCAAAAGTTGTGTTTCATGATCACATGACCTGCCGTACGCTTACGGTACGCTTACGGCAAAAGTACGCATGCGCGTAAAAAAGACACGCGCTTGCGCGCATGTGCTTAACAGTCACTCCCCGACACTTCCGCGTAACGTGCGTGTGTAGCGTACACGCGTACGCGTCCCACGCGGAGTACGCGCGGCTACGCAAATTGCGTAACTATACGCAAACAGCGTAGATAAATTACGGACATTGCGTAAACCGTACGCTTACCGTAAGCTTACGGTACGCGTACTAAAAAAAAAATAAAAAAAAAAGGAAAAAATGTATTGCTAATAAATTTTACATGTTTATTTTATAAAATATAATAAAAAAAACATATTATAGAATTTAAAAAATTTAACCATAGTCTTTAAAAAAGGATAGAAAATTAAAATAAAAATATGTAAAAAAAATAGAAGAAAAAAAAAAATTAGCATTTAAAAAACCTTGCAAATTCACTGAAAAAACCATGGGTTTCACACACGTTATAGTTAGGAATTAGCATTTAAAAAACCTTGCAAATTCACTGAAAAAACCATGGGTTTCACACACGTTATAGTTAGGAATTAGCATTTAAAAAACCTTAGAAATTCAATGAAAAAACCAAAGGTTTCACACATGTTATTGTTAGCTGGACATTTCACTCGTAAAAAACCAATGAAATTCCCCCGTTATAGTTAGTTCAGCTAACTATAACTCGCGCGCCCGCAATGCACTACTGATGACGTCACATATTACATCACTCATGACATGGTCAGTGACATCACTCATGACATCACTGATGACATCTCAAATGACATCACTGATGACATTATCCTTGTGACAGAGTGGTAGACCTCCTCTCACCCTAATATAACCTTTGATACAAACATTCAAAAATAGACACTAAAATTTTCAAAACAATGGACATACCAATAACAGTTACAACAACCTATTCAGTAATTCTAAGATCCACATACACATCCACTCATCCACCAACAATCTTATACAGTCACTCATACATGTACTCACACATCATATGTACTCATACACCTAAACATCCTGTAACACAATCCCACTCATCCATAGAGTTACTCACACACATAGTCACTCATGCTTATAAAGAATCAAACATCCATTTACTTGCATATACAGTTATACACACACCAGCACACTTACTTTTACAGAAACTTACACATACTTAGTCTTTTTAACAATCACTTATAGAAACACATACTTATTCATACAGGAACTCTTCCAATCTCTCACTCTCACATATACTCACTTATAAACAACAATAGTCACATATACTAGTTTAAAACATATGTAGTTACTTATGAAGACACTATTGAGACAGTCATTCACTCACTAACACACCCATGCACACACTCATCCACCCATACAGTCCTGCACACATGCTGTCTTCAACACATACAAACAGTGAGTCACTCATTCATGCATCTATGCACTACGTAATACCCCCCACCGCACCATGAAGACACTCAGACACTCATACTGATACTCAAAAAACCAACTATTAACCTAAATAGACACTCATGTAGCTACTCACCAACCCATGCAGCCACTTATATACAAAGTGAGAGACTGATACAGGTATTTACACATTTAAACATTACTCACTAAGCCATGTATTCAAAAAGATACACTTAATCAGTCAGTTATACAATCAATTTTTCAGAAACAAATCATCAATTTAGACACTTATATACTCATTTATTCTTCCATCAACCTTGAGATATACATATATAAAACATATTTAATTTTCAGAAAAACACACATTCACTGGATGATGTCATCAGTGATGTCATTTGAGATGTCATCAGTGATGTCATGAGTGATGTCACTGACCATGTCATGAGTGATGTAATATGTGACGTCATCAGTAGTGCATTGCGGGCGCGCGAGTTATAGTTAGCTGAACTAACTATACCGGGGGAATTTCATTGGTTTTTTACGAGTGAAATGTCCAGCTAACTATAACATGTGTGAAACCTTTGGTTTTTTCATTGAATATATATATATATATATATATATATATATATATATATATATATATATATATATATATATATATATAATCCAACTATCAATTATTTGAGCTCCTTAAAAAAGAAGTACACCGACTCCTGCTGACCCGGTTTCAGGCTTTTTATTCATATGGGTATATACTGGCAAAGAGGCGCACTTCCCAATGTGTTTCCGCTCGCGAGAGCCCTGATCATTGGACAGTCTCTCTGTTTGTTTGAAATTGACAACGTGTCTATAACGCCGGTTGTAATTCCCCTACAGAGTGCGCACTTATGAACAATTAGTAAATTTCAGATGTGGTAAATAGCATATTTTCAATTGTCCAATTCAATACCAAAACTTCTACCATCCATTTTTAGTCCATACTGTTACCAATGCCATTTTTTCTAGGGTGCCCCAACTGCACATACCTCTTTTACATCTCCAGTTTCACCCTATTGCCACTGCAGCTTGCAAGAGGAAAACAATCCTTCTTGTTCCCTTTCCTGCCATCGCCATCATTTTTTGGGACAATACAAATTTTTCTTGGCACAGGCAGACGGGTCCGGCTAGATTCAAAACATCACCACCACAATTTGCTTAATGGTAAGTAGCATATTTTCAAGTGCCCAATTCAATACCAAAACTGCTCCGATCTATAATGTTCACAATGCCATTTGTTCTAGTGTGCCCCAACTGCAAATATGCTATTTACGACATCTGAAATTGACTAGGAGAGGAGTATTCAATTCGGCCTTGACAGGAGTCAATGAAATAAGGGTTCCGAGCCCTAGGGTTAAAGAGTTCCAATCTCTGGTAGCACTACCAAGAAGGATTGTACCATTGAGTGTTTTTTTTAAAATATCGGGGGTTCCAGAAGCAGAGTGTCAGCAGCACGTGATGATCTGAGCTCTTCAGATATCTTCAGCTTTGATGCAAGATATCATGCGGTGGAGGTGTGAAGGGTCTTATGAGTGATATAGGTCATTTTGGATAATGCTCTGTCTTCGATATGAAGCATTTGGAGAGTTAGTTCTATCATGGAAATATGCTCACAACCTTTGGTAGCAGAGATAAAACACGTGTAGCATTGCTTTTAAGAGATCAAGATGCCATTTGGAAAGCCCGGTCATGCACATTTGCAGTCCTAAGTCCTGTCTCTAAATGCTTCTGTGCTGTTTTCTAACACTGTACAAAACAAGCTAAATCACACATATCAATCCCTTCAATTCAAGCTGGACCCACACAAGGATGAATAAAGTATAAACAATCAACGAATGTCAGTATCAAGTTTCCTTGAGATTAAACACCCATGGTTACAGTGTATTTCTCCTGGTGAGACCTGACTTAGCACACTGCCAGAAGAAACCACTCTGCTTACAGCATTGAAAAAAGAGGTGATCTTCACCCAAACAGCAAGATGTGATGCATCACACTTCTTACTGCCAAGGTGTGCATCTCCCCCACTCCCCCTCCCTCCACCAGTACTTTGGCTTAGTGATGCTTGTGCTTCACTGTACCAAGATCCTCCTTATAATTTGGTTGGAATAGAGTGGGGCAATTTACACACCTGATAAGTACCATTCCGCCCCCCCAGTCAAGGTATTTACCACGTGGTGTATCAGTTTTCAGTGAGAAAATGAGGTATACCATACAGAATAGGCATTTTCACACCAGATTCCACATATTTTACCTTTTTATCCATGCGTTACCCTGAGTACATTTTGACAAGGTGACCTGTCTGAATTTATCAGGGAACCCTCTGGGGTGTGATGATCATTAACCCACAACTCATTATTTGGATCCCTGTGAAAACTCGTCTATGCACAGCCATTGGAATTTAGCCCTTGAATTGTAATGAAGTAAACGTACTGGTAGCTATGATTTCTGATGGCTTCCTCCCTGATATGTATGCAAATAGGACATTTTAGTAATTGTAATCACTTTTGAAAAAGTTGCAGAGTTGTAGCAGCAATAGCTGGCTCGTTGGTTTAAATTACAAACTTGCAATCTGCGCTCCATGACCACGGCTCCTAGGCAAGATTATTTTGTCTTCTCTCTTTAAAATCAAGAACAACTTCTTTAGTTTGCAAAAGTAGAAATGTGCTCTTGCCACATCACCTGGAAAATCAGTTTACGAGAATAATGCACTTATTGTAGATATATATAGGCCACCTATGGATTACTATCTAGACGCTCAATTCTAAAGATAAAAGGAGAACAATTGAGTTTGATATGTCAGCAAGTGCACAAAACTGCTTTTCTGAGGACCCACGAGGTACACAAAATAAAACAAAAGAAAACAAACAACACAGCAAGCTGCAAAAGTGCATGGGCCAGTTGGAAAAAGCTGATTGCCTTCAGAAAGTGGGGCATACCTGAAAATCATTTGCGGAAAACCCTATAGCATCCTCTTGCACTAAATACAAGTACAGAGAAAAATGTATGTGGCTTTTACGAGAAGAGCAATTTGTTTCAAATAGCTTTATAAGTAAGTTCAAGGTAATGGAGCTCATTATAACATCCAGAAGGATTCTTAAAGCTGGCAAACATATTATTTGTCTTTTAGGCTCAGCAACCAATTTGTTAAATGTTAATATTATTAGTAAGGCTTATAGTTTTCCATTTTTGGGTGATTTTGAGAGATAAATAGAGACAGAAACATACGGGTCTATTAGTATGGCGGGTGGATCGCCACTGCTCAAATGGCGGTGGCGATCTGCCTACCATACCACACTGCCCGCATGCAAATTACTCCCCGCCATATCAGTGTGACGGGGGTACCGCGGCGGACATGAAGACTTTTCCGCCCGGTCGACTCATCGACCGGGCGGAAAAGGGTTTAGTATGGTGGCGGTGTCCGCTAGACACCGCCATCCATATTTGTATGCAGGCGGAGAGCAGCCTTTCCGTGGTGGCATTGCCGCCATGGAAAGGCATGCAGGATTCACATTTGGGGGCCTGTTACGGGCCCCCAGGAAGTTGGGGGGGTGGGGTGTGCACATGGGGGTACCTATGGTACCCCCCTGCATTTGCATGCACAATACAGCAGGCACCGCGCGGTGCCTGCCACTTCGTGCATGCAAATGCACAACATGCATTTTTACTATTGCGGCGGGTGCTGCTGAAAGCACCGGCTGCCGCAATGTTAATAATGCGTGTTATTGCCTGCCAGTGTGGCGGGCGCATCCTAATCTCCCCCTTGGGACCGCCGCACTTATGGCGGGTGGTCCCGTTTTCCGTCAGGATGGCGTGCATCCTAATGATGCCCATAGTGTTTCCTGACTTTTTTGTAATGGAAAAATACAGAAAATTGGGCTTCTTTTGAGTGCCTTTGCATGCTGTGTTTTATCAATTCCAGGCCAACATGAGCAGATAGATATCAAGGGGAATTAACAAACAGGATGAGTTTTCCTTAAATAACAACATATGTCAATATAAATTTGTAGTGTAATGCTAATCCTTACTTGTGGTGTACTGTTATGTTATATTTGGTTGCTTAATTTTCTAAAACATGACAGGCATCAAAGTATGACTGCAAGCTTATCAAATTAAGAGGGCACAAATGGTAAGGCAATGAGGGACTGATTACGAGTCTAGCATCCAGGATTACTCCTTCACAAACGTGGCGGATATCCTGTCTGCCAAATTACAGTTCTTTTATATCCGCTGGAACTTGTAATTCAGCAGATGGGATAACCGTCATGTTAGTGACGGAGTATCCCATGCGCCACACTCATAATCAGACCCTAAATCATTGGAAGGACCCACCCAAGCAATACATTCCAATGTAAATTACCTAGAAAACATGTATGCCTAGAAAACCACATATATTTTTTTTTTAGAAAGGCACTTACATTATATTTAGTTCCAGGCATTTTTTGGGTGTCTCTGAAGAAAAGGGTGAACCCACATGAAGTGACTTTTCAAGAAGTAATATCATTTGACTGCTAATCCTCTTTCTCGGCAGTGAACCAAATCTACCAGAACTGAATCCCTTTATGGAGATGTAAGTAAAATGCATTAAAATATAATGAAAAATCCCAAATACATGTGTTCTATAACTCTAATAAATGGATACACATCACATTAATCTCTCTGGATGCAATAACTATCCCTAGCAACCATAACTTGCAACATTTCCTTATTACCATTTATCAGAAAACGGTTTTGCCTTTTGCAGACAGAATAATTACAAATACTGCACACAAGTGCTTTAAATAAAAGGCGATTTTTTTTCATCCAAATATACGATAATCAATTTATGAAACCAGGAAGGATGGAAGGCTAAGCTAACATTGCCAGGATTCAAACCTGTCAGTTGCATATCAATGCATGTTTGAGCGAGAAACATTACACTTTCAGATGATCATCTCAGCTACCTAAAAACGTCTGTAAACAATGTAGTCAGTTAGTTCAAATTTAAATCACCATATCAGTGTGGGGCGATGGGATTGCCCCCTTCATGGTAAATCTATGTAGTCCCTTGACTAGAATGTCCGAAGGCATGTCATACTGGTATTTTAGCAACATGCTAATCTAGAATGCATGCTGAGGTCTACACTTTTCCCTGGTAATGGTGCAAAAAGTGTGTCCTCACAGCACCTGGAAAGCTACAGTCCATGCCATGGGTAAGACACGAAAAGCACTAGTGCCAGCGTACTGGGTTTTTGTGAATCATTAGCATGACAGACCTTTATCTCTGAGTCAAGGAGAGTGTGGCCTCCTTACCAGGGCTTAATTTGTGCCGGTGCTTTCCGGTGCTAAGCACCGGCACTTAATTTTCAGGGCCGGGTCTACACACTATATTGGCTGCTCACTAAATTCACACAGGTCTCCCCGGTGAAGAGGTGATATTGCACGCGATTGTGGGTAAAATAGTACAAATTCGATGCCGCAGCAGCAGCCCGCTTTACGAGGCGCACCAGGGTTGCTGTTCCGAATACCGTGGTGCAGGGAAAGGAGACGTTTCATCCAAGTCTTGGCAGCGACAGCCCCGCCATTACTGGCAGTAAAGACACGGCCCAGGCTCCGCGCACAGCGCCACCAGTGTCCTCGCGGTGCCATTTCCATGCTCTCCCGCCCTAATGACATACATGCACCTATTTTTTGGAGGGAAAATGAAAGTCATCGCCATGAAAAATAAATGAGCCACGCAGACACAAAGCAGGTCTGCACTGCTTGTGGCGGGAAGGCGGGGCTGAAAGCGCGCTTCCGAGATGGCGCTGGGCACGTGGCTGCCACAGGTCGGTGACACCCCGCAGGTGCCAGCTTCTCACGTTGTGGCCGTGGGCGAGCCATTGTCCCCTCGAGCCTGAAGCCTGGCTCCGGCTCAGCTCGAGTTCCTGTTGCAGAACCGAGTTCTATGCGCATGCCCAAAGGTAAAAACAAAGCATGAATATTCCAGGTAAAAAGGAGAGAATCATTTGTTCAGTTAAAGCAGAAAACCTGGACGAATTGTTGCTTCCCGGCTCTCCAAACGGTGTGATCTTAGGCAACTATTTAACGTGATAGGTCCTTCCTTTTTCGTCGTAATTGCATTGCAAGCACTTTCAAACACGTGGGCTCAGAATGCCAGTTGTACAAAACCCACTGGGCTCGATTTAGTAGACTACTCTATATCACACTCAGAAACTGCCAGTGGCCTGCACGCACTGCTCCTGCAGGCTTGTGGTGATTGCAGATGAGTTTACGGGCTTCTATCAGGCTGACTGTGCTGCACTATACTATTGTTACAATGTATCCTATTTGGATGCTCGCGGCGCCGCTAAGGCGGGATGTAATGCAAAGTTTGCCCGAGGCGCCGTGGTAGGGTGGGGACGTCACCTCCGGTCCTTTTGCCAGAGCCTGAAGTTTGCAAAGAAGGCAGCTGGCTACAAGATGCGTTAATGTACGGGGAGAAAAGGAGGAAAGATAGGAAGAACTGGGGGCATATTCACAAAGAAGCATCCAGACACAGCCAAAAAACATCACAAATAATGTCGGGGCTGGAGACAGCAACTGGCAGAGCAGAGGAACTCATGCTGACCCCATAAATCTGGGACAGGAGGCCTGGAGGCGACCCCCTCCATGAGTCTTACCAGGGCAGGGACTGGTTTCTTCCAAAGGAGGGGGAGAAGCGGAAGAATAAGGTAAATCATCTTTGGTCATTTCACGCTTTTATTTCCAGTCATTTTTTTCTCTCTCTCTCTCGGCCTCTGTGTTTTTCTTTCACTTTCTGGAAGGTTTAATTTTTGTTCGGCTTGGCTGGAGAACGCCTGCCATCGGGCGATGAGCTAGTGTAGATAGAAAAGTACCATTCTGCAAAAAGAAAACCCTTTAAAACTATCACAGAGTAAATTAACTATCCTGTTCATCAAACATTTATAGTCACAGTAAGTGAATGACCCTCGTCGTCACAACCCCTGTTGAACAGTGTCACAAACAGCAAGGACGCCCCTGTAAACGGAAACGAGCTGCACTCAGAGAAAGTGCACTACTTGTATTCACCAAACAAATACCACACTCATAGGAACAGCATACCCACGTAATCGAACAAAGGTTACATTCACTCTAATTAAACACCACCTCTTCACCAAACAAATATCACACTCACCACACTCACAGAAACTTCGGAAGTGCACCTCCGCTTTTACCCCTTTCAAGGCAAAACATCCTGTCAATCAGTTTATTAGTAAATGTTGATGCTTTGATCACTGAGTAGAGTTCCAAGAATCTCCATGTGAAGGTTGAAAATGAAAGGGGACCCAACAGACCTCTGAGTGACAGTGGGCGCCTCTGGGTTCTTGATGCGCACATGTGAACAAACTGGTGTTGGTTGGATAAAACTAGTGGATGATGCTGGCAGCCAATCCCCTTCATGCTTCACGGTGTGGATGAGAGCAGGATGGTCAACACAGTTAAAGGTGATAGATAGTTCCTTAACTTTTAGGACGCAGCAGTTATCCTTACCTGCGGTCAAGAGGGCATCTTCTGGTATTTGTGAAGTGACAGGCTTCAGTGGTGTAGCACAATCTGAAACCTGATTTGTAGTTGTGCAGGAGAGCCCAAATGTTAAAAGAATCTAGAAGCTGGGCAAAGCCTGCTTTTTTGATAATACTGCAGATGGATGGTGGACAGCGGGGGGAGGGGGGGGGCAGTTTATTGTGGCTGGAAGTCAACAACATACCCCGGCTGGATGCCTATATGTGACATTTCCATGGTTTATGGCCTGGATCATGGATGTTTATGTGTGACATTTCCATGGTTTATGGCATGGGTGCCAGTTGAGGGTGTGGGCGGAGCCAACAGAGGAAGTGGGTGGAGCTAGTTAAGAGAGTGGGTGGAGCCGGGGAAAGGGGTGTGGCCTCCAACAAACATTTGAGCACCTGGACTTCATATTTTACAAATTAAGCACTGCTCCTTACTCTTTTCATGTTAAGGTTCACTGATACGTGAGCTACAAATCCTTGTAGCTACAATTTTTGTGTGTTGAGTATCTGTGTGCAGTACTGTAGCTCATGTATGATAGTAGGAATGTGAGTGGTTGGAGGCTGTTGCATCCATTTAGATGGCCCCTGTTTCAACATGGCACAAGATGTAAGGTGGCTACAGCTTCCACAGACAGTGGGACTTTTTTGGCTGCATTTGATAGATGGCTAGGCTTCGGGGTGGGACTGCAGTTTATGTTGCTGAAGTTGAGGGTGTTTCTAGGCAGAACATGTTCGCTTGCCTGTCCCAGATGACTGCTTCAGGCGGGCTGATGACAGCTAGGTGCAAAAATGTCCACATCATAGTGCCCATTAGGTACTTCTGCTTGTAGCCAGCCCATTGATACCTGCTGTTAAAGCCATCACTTCCCACAAATACTGTGCCTGAGGATCAGCCTGAAAATTACTTCTGAAAGGAAACCAACAAAGACCAGTTCTGAAGCTGTAAACAGTGGATCAACAGCCCACTGTCTGGAGATAGTTTATAAACTAGGGATCTAAATGATCCTACTTTGTTCCAGTTCCAAGTTCCTCATGACCAATGAAGAGAGTGCTTTGCAGAGTACTCAGAGGACTGCTATGTGATGAAGCTGGGCTCTGCATGGCAGTCGGTCACCCAGGGCTGCAGGGATATCAATTGAAGTCTGTACATTCTACTGGAGGAGCTGAGGATCATCCTAAAACCTGCTTGAATGCCTGCTAAGAGAGGGAAAAAATATGCCCGGCCATGCAAGAGGAGAAAATGTTCTGCAGGAGATGCCCAGCTGGTTTATGGTTCGAAGAACTACCTGGGGAAGCAGAAGACTACATGGGAAAGAAGTCCAGGACCACTGTTGTGGGAGGGAAGGATGTCCTCCAGTCTCCTCAGTGTTTCTTGCTGTGCACTGCACCAACACTTTGAATTGCCAAGCATTGTTGTGTTATCAGCATCCTACCGTATGCCCGAGAGACGATTGTATGACGTTACACGCATCCCATTACAACGCATGCTTCTACCACAGTTCATTACAATGCAAAAACCACTACAATAGATGATTTTACAACAAATATTGTTACAATGCAGTCCAATACACTAGCATTATACCTACCATTACAGCACACACCATTACAACGTATGCCATTACAATGCATACCATTACAACTCAAATATAATAAACAGTAAAAAAAATGTATCAGCCTCTCCAAAAAATAAAAAATAAAAACTGTAACAAGTGATTTTGAGAAAATATTTAGAAAACGAAATTGAGAATGAACATTTACAAAACCTATCATGGTTAAGAAAAACCTATTCAACATAACGCTGATAAAAAACGAAGCAGGTGCATTGCAAAAGCAATTTTTCAAGTGTCCTTTATAACTCAGGATTCATTGACGTACCAAAATGGCTGCCGCTCTAAACAAGCAAGAAAAAAAAGTATTTCTAACATTATGGTGCCGATTCCGATCCGTTAAAAAAAATAACCGTAGGACTCATATCCGTATTTTTTTACGTACGAGTCACACAAGTACCGTACAAATGGCCAAGTACGATTCGTACGTGAAAAACATCTACGAGTAGCGTCGGGAAAAGTCTAAGAGAGTGCGTCGGAAATTTTTTACGTCCGAATAGTGTACGAGAGTGAGCTGGACATATTTACGTGCAAATCGTAAAACACAAGTCCGAGCGCGCAAGTACGATCCCGACCGTCCGTCCGAATACACAATCGCACGGAAAATGGCCTGTACGGAGCTAACGCAGTAGCACACATGTACACGGGTAAACCCATGCCTGTGTACGAGCCGTACAGCCCCCCCACCCCAAATCTGTCAGCACCGTACACCACCCTGCCCACACTGTACCCCAGCCCCGCAACTGTACGTGCCGTCCCCCATGTACGAGCATCACCCCCGCATGTATGTGCCGTACCTCCGCATGTATGCGCCGTACCCCATGGCCGCACATGTATGCACCGTACCCCCACCGCAAGTACGCACTGTACCCCCAGCCCCCCCACCGCATGTATGCACCGTACCCCAGCACTGCATGTATGCACCGTACCCCCTGCCCCCCCCACCGCATGTACGCACCATACCCCCTGCCCCCCACCGCATGTACGCACCGTACCCCCTGCCCCCTACCACATGTACGCACCGTACCCCAGCACCGCATGTACGCACCGTACCCCAGCACCGCATGTACGCACCGTACCCCAGCACCGCATGTACGCACCGAACCCCCTGCCCCCCACCGCATGTACGCACCGCACCCCCCCATGTACGCACCGTCCCCCTCCCTGTACGCGCCGTACCTCCGCATGTACGCACCGTACACCAGCACCGCATGTACGCACCGTAACCCAGCACCGCATGTACGCACCGTACCCTAGCACCGCATGTACGCACCGAACCCCCTGCCCCCCACCGCATGTACGCACTGCACCCCCCCATGTACACGCCGTCCCCCCCCTGTATAGGCCATACCTCCGCATGTACGTGCCGTACCCCAGGGCCGCACGTGTACACACCGTACCCCCACCGCATGTATGCGCCGCACTCCAACACCGTACCCCAGCACCCTCACCCAGCATCGCGTATGTACGGATCGTACCTACGCGAAAAAGACTCATACAGAACAGGACACTGTAAAACAGCACAAGGAGGGTCAATTCAACTCGCACAACACCACAAAACACGTCTACACGACAAAATACATCTCAATGACTGACCTGGCACATCCAAACAGGCAAACAGAGGCCCCAAATCACAACCACCTCTTATAACACACCCACCATAATTCAAACACAGCCACACCCAAAAAATGACCAATAAAAAGGGCCCACACACACAACCCATGAGCCTTTGCAACAGACCCACTGCTGCCAGACCCCACAGAGAAACAACTCCACATTACTCATACCTTCACTACACCTTCACTCACACACCTTCACACAACCTCCTCCACAAACATCCCCCTCTTCACATTCACACACACACACTCACATTCACACCTACACACCCACAACCATCCACACCCACACCCACACCCCACACCATGCCCACAGACAAGAATCCAAAGTTCACTACGGCGGAGCTGGACCTCCTTGTCAACGAAGTCATCAGAGTCGAGCCACAGCTGTTTGGAACATTGGTCAGACAAACCAGCATATCTGAAAAATCTGCTCTGTGGCAGAGGATTGTCGATAAGGTGAATGCTGTTGCGCCCATCCGAAGGACCAGGCATGAATGCCAAGCCAGGTGGTACGATCTGCGCAGGGCGGTCAAGAGGAAAATGAATCAAGAATATGCCCAGGGTAACATCACTGGAGGTGGGCCGCCCCGCAGACCTGTACACTACCATGCCTGGGAGGAGAAGGTGATGGCCCTGCTATCGCCGGTGGGAGTCCACGGAGTTGAAGGAGTCGCAGAGCCTGGTGAGTACACAAACAACTTACGTATCATGGGGCAATGGGGTCCACACCACATATACACCAAATGCACGCAACTTCCCCCAAGCACTCACCGCACACAACCACACTCAAAAACCACGCTCATGCCACTAACGTCTCCATGCACCCTTCACAAATCAAGGCAAGGCCATGTCCAAGGCTACAACAACCACAAACACAAGACTGGATGTCCGGGAGGCTGGGAGGGTGAGCCCCACACAACACATTGTGGAAATGAGACGCAGACAACAGTGCCCTCAGCCCATATGGCATAGGGACATACCCATGCACAATGCACAGGGACTGGCAAACTACTGACAAGGTAGCTGACACTTGGCCCTGCTGTATGCAGCACAAGGCCCTCCTGGGACCACTGTACACTCAAACACCAACTCCACAAGCACAGGTATCTAGGACAGGAACTCACACTCACTGTCATGCCAGAATGCACCATGAGGGGACAGACACATCACCTGGGAGACCCAATGACAACTCACACTACACACAATAGCACGCCCGGTCACACCCCCCCCTAACACAAGCACACACCCCCGGGGCAGGCAACGGATTTACACACTCCCACAATGGACATGTGACACTACAAGACCAATCCAGAGCCAAATAATCATCAGAGCCAACAATCTACCGGTCAAACACTCAGGAGAACATCCCAATCTGTACCCCGCAACATACCCATCCCCAAGTGGACATTGAGAGGAATGCTAGGGACATCCAACTACCTGGAGGAACTGTGTCAACTTGAATATGTATGAAACATAGATGTCGCATGAAACACCATTAACATTGTCTCTCTCTCACACACAGGGCAACGTCGTCGATCTCCCCCCAACACTGGGGGGGAAGAATCACAGTCCCAGGCTCCGCGTGATGACGATCCCACTGGCAGCGACCACTCTCACCACTCCGTGGATGACCCCGACCAACCTGGACCCTCAGGTGCCCAAGCCCCTGCAGCACCTGCATCAGGTACATCTGTGCCAACCACCACCCCCATTCCTGCCACATCCCAGGACACACCCAGGAGCCCTGCTCACACTGAACAACAGAGCCAGTCTGACCAGGAGGGACAAGGTTCTCCGGGCACCCAGAGGAGGCAGGCAACCCTGCAAATGCCATCCCTCAGGGTTCCCATAGACCCGATGTGCCCACAAGGGCAGGCCAGGCTCAAGTGGGCAGGGGTGGTGGGAGTGGAGGCAGGTGGAGGCGCGAACCTGACCAGCCGGCTCAGGACACCGGTATGTCACACATACGCAACATCCTGGACTCATACTGGCGTGACACCAGAGGCATCAACCAGGTCGTGTCAAGACTCTCCGAGATGCAGGGGACCCTCGATGAGATTAAGAACATGCAGGTCGAGCATCATGCCAGTCATCAACAACACCAAGGACGGATGGAGGCAAGACTGGCTGAGCTCCTGGCGGTGCACAGGGACGTGAGCCAATCACTCCGTCAGATCGCCCAAAGCATGGGCAACCCTCCCTGTGCCACCAGGCGTAGACCAGCACCAGACACAGGGAGGGAGGAGGAGGAGGAGGAGGAGGATTCGTCTGACGGAGCGTCCCAAGCATCGTCAAGGCCTGCATCTGAGGGTCCCCGGAGGAAGGTGGGTCATCCACGGAAAAGACCGTGAGAGTCAGCGGACCATCCACATCTCCCAGGTCACCTGGCCTGGCACCTGGCCCTCTGGCGCAACAGCAGCAACTCATCCAATGACATTCTCTGCCACATGGACTTGCTGGTCACAGTCTGACCAATGATGACCAACACTGTGCCCTGGACTCTGATGACTTCCAATGCCAAGGATACCATCTCCCCCTGTGAACGTTGGATTCTATTCCCCCGGTAGAGCACCTTAGCACATCTACCAAAAGACTCACCCCACCAAAAATAAAATCTTATTTTTCTTCACATGAGATGTTGCTGTCATTTGGCATTATTCAACGACATATGTGTATGGAAATGTCTAACTATGCCTGAGTGTTAAACTAACTCCAGCCATCCATACCCTGGGATCAGAGTCTGGTACAGGACACACATGGGTCACAAGGTATCATACAATGTAGGCATGGAGCACAACATTCACCTGTGATGGCCTCTGGCTGCTGAGGGGGTGCTTGCTAAACTGTGCGGAGAGACCTATTTGGGAGATTATCATCAAGTTGTAGAGGTCATGGCTCATGTGGAGGTACCCGGGGAGGGAGTCCCAGGTATGTGTGGCCAGGTGGGAGAACAATGTCCTGTATGCTGGAGTACGGTGGATGTAAAGAACGGTGGCCAGGGCAAGGTTGGATGCACGGAGATGGCCCAACGGGATCTAGGATGACAGACGTACAAGGTTGGTGTGGGGTCGGGTTTGTGGACTGCCTCCTGAGTGTGGGTGGGGAGTGTGGAGGTCATCCTGCAGCAGACAGTGATCCATTGCAGCTATCTATGGTGGACGGTGAGGTGGCTGGGGCGCAGGGTGTTGAAACTGAGGTGTGCAGATGCCCCCTGGAAGTGGACCAGTTTCCTGGGAGTTTGGATGTACTTGCTCCGTAGAGGGCAGGGCAGTATTTGACACGGATGTTGTCATGGACCTGGGGGATTGTCTGTCTTTACTTGGAGTGGATCTATCTGTGGATCATGTGCATAATGCAGAGGGCATTGCAGCATGAGGTACAGATGCTGTGGACTAGCATGGCATATGTGAGCGAGCCAAACATGATGCACACCATCTTGTGTGTGTGGCCACTGGGTGCTTGTGCAGGGCTCTTGCGGGTGGGACACAGGCACTTGACCCAGCTGGAAGGGGACAATCCTCAGATGCTCACCTCAGCCCTGTCCAAGTCCAGCCTCAGGTGGCTCGTGTTCAGCCATTCATCAATGGATCTCATGCATACTTGAATGATGGAACTGCCAATGTCTGTGTCTTTGTTGAGGGTGAGGAGCACCTGGCTGTCAATGGCATACGAGCTGATGATGAGGTGCTGTGCGCATGTGATGGTGGAGAGGGGGGTCCTGGACACTCTGTAGATTGACATGCTGAATAATGATACCTGTGCCATGCCCCAGACGATGACACCATACTACATGCTGAAGCCTTGAGTCCCACTCCCATGCCCTTGCTGGGGTATAGAGCCTGTGGGGAGTATTAGGGACGTGACCTGGTTGGTGTGACAGGGCCTGGAAGGCGGGGCAGCGCAGTGTAGACAGTTGGAGTTGCACACTCAGCATGCAAAGGTGTCGTGTGTGTGCCCAGGGTATGTCTGACAGCAGGCGTTAGATGTGCGGATGGACATAGCTCGGAGTGTGGCTGATACATCAGACTGTAGTGTGATGTGGGTTATGCAAGGACAGGATGGTGGTGCAATGTGCACCTTGCATGTGCTGATGGTTCAGCCTTTGGCACTGCGTGGCGGCAACAGTGGCATAGACAAGCTGAGGACAGCCAAATGAATGGGTGGAGGGAGGAAGTGAGGAGCATCTTGGAGGCGTGTCTGTTGCCAAATCTGGATACTCCGTGGGCCCTTGCTGCAGGGGCCGCAGCAGCAGGCGGCATCTCCTTGCAAAATGACAGAATTTGCACACAAAGACTAGGATGTCAGAATGACAACTGCAACAGGCGCGTGTGGAAAGTAAGGAGTGTCCATTGTCACATGGCACACCCAGAGACAATGCATGCACAATCACCAAAGAAGCATGACACCGGATCATGAAACAGAAGGCCGACCTGCGCACAGGAGACACACCCTCAGCAGCTGTTGATGGCCCATTGTGTGGACCAACAGGCCAACATACATACACGACCATGTACTTCATGCCCAATAGGGAGCCTAATCCATGAGCTACTGCATGCATGTTGTTAAACTACACATGGACTCCTATGCATAATCTTCCACAACTATGCCAGATATGCCGCATGCAAAGTGGCAAGAGACCTGCATTGACAGAGATGAGGCACCTTGGAGTGTGACTAACACCTTTAGTACACAGCCTCACACTAATGCAAATGCATCCATTGGAACAGACTTACAGGTCATTTGGCTGACCATGTGTGACCTACACTGGACACCCCCTTGAACACACAGATGTGGTAAATCCTACTGAGCTGGCACACAAGTGAAGCGGTTGAGCCTAACACCCCTTGCTGCACATGGAGAGTCTGAAATTCCCCATTGAGCCTCATATGGGGATGTCCCACACTATGTCCACCATTAGCATCCCGTATGTGCCTGAGGGACGTTATACACACATTGATGCCTTCATCAGAATCCACAAACCATGACAGATGACTGTCAGGAAGGGTGACTATCAATTCATGGGAGCCAAGCAACACGTCATGTGGCCCATGGTGAGTCGACATGTATGCATGGTAACACTACATGCACAGGAGCAGTTCCCACATATCACAAACACGTACCACCCACAAAATGCCTTGCTGCACTCCTTACCCCAAATGACTTTTCACCATGTCTGTGCATGTAACTCCGATCCAGCACACGTTGCAATACTCATGAGGAATAGCAGGAGGGCAATGATGACATGAGCAGACGACAGCAGCAACAACCTGGGGAGGACAGACACACAACAAGTCAGCGAAGAGCTAGTAATCCGTAGGCCTGGGCTAAATTTCCGTTCCGCTCGCGGAAATTGCGATAATTTGACATTTTCGTGTTCCGCGGAGAGCGCGAAAATGTCAAAATTTCCGCATTCCGCAGTTTAGCGATAATTTGGTTCTTGCTCGCGCTGTAAAATAATACATTCTCGTGCGCGCGCGATCGCCTTACCTGAATCCCCGCGTTCGCCGACAAGTTTTCCCGATCCGGTCGCGTTCTCCACAAGATGTTGGATTGTTGGTAGCCATTTACGCTGTCTCGCGACAGTTCGCGCCTGCAGTAACGTCATGCGTCGCGCGATCACGTCTTTCTTCTCGCGATCATGCACCGTGAGAAGAGAGAAAACAAGATGGCCGCGCCCGCAAGCAAACGCATGGGTAAGTTGGCGAGCCACGAACACGCAGAAAATACCGCGAACGGGCGGGAAAAAAACTTCCGCATCTTCGCGATATTTCCGCGTGTTTGCGGAGATTTGTAACATTTTCATGATAATTTGCGAAAGTCGCTTTCACAAATTCCGCCCATCCCTAGTAATCCGCAGACATGTACATGTACTCTACAGGAATGATGTTGTCACCATGCCCTTAATAAATTTAGTGTTCCAGCTAAAATGTGTGGACTGACATCATCACTTGAATGACACATCAGAACACACCTCCAAGTCACTTAGCACACAGTCAGTTCGACACACACATTGCAACACATGCCACACAAGGCTCATAGCGTGCACACTCAAACACAGGGACTCACCATCATGAGAAGAAGTTGCAGATAAGCTGACTCCGGATGTCCTCATCCTCATCCTCATCCTCACTTGCCCCGTGCCCGAGCCCTTCATCCTCCACGGGTGGATGATCCTGCTCATCCGGATCAAGGATGAGTGGCACGGCCTTCTCCACTGCCATGTTGTGCAGCATGCAGCATACAATGAAGATTTTGCAGACCTTCACCGGGGCATATGGGAGGGCGCCGCCGGTCTTGTGGAGGCACCGGAATCTGCTCTTTAGGAGTCCAAACGTCCTCTCAATCACGTGCCTCGTCTGCCCATGGGTGTTGTTGTACTGGTGTTCTGCGGCTGTTCTGGGGTTGCGGAGAGGCGTCATCAGCCATGGCATGTTGGGATAGCCAGAGTCCCCTACATGGAAACATCATGTGAAGAAGTGGGTCAGGAGATGCCGTAAGATACAAAGATAGCGCTGAACACAGGACCAACAGAGTATACCCACCAACAAGACATGCTCGTTCCCCGTGCAGCTGCAGCATCATTTCTGGCACCCTGCTACGCCTCATGATGTTTGCATCGTGTGCGGACCCTGGAAAACGGGCACAGACATGGGAAATCAGCATGTTAGCAAGACACACCACAAGGGCATTAATGGAGTGGTAATGTTTTCTGTTTCTATAGGCTACCTCCTGTGCCTGTGGTGGTACCAAAGCCACATGTGTCCCATCAATGGCCCCAATTACATGAGGCATCCCTCCCAGGGCATAGAACTCACCCTTGACACCTGTCAACTGTTCACAAGTGGGGAAATGGATGAAGTCATCCAGGTGCACTAACATGGCTTCCATAACATCATGCAGGACACGGCTGAACATTGTCTGGGACATGCCACCGACATCAGCTATGGTCAATTGAAACGTGCTGGTAGCAAAAAAATGTAGGGCTGCCATCACCTTCATCTTGGGGTGTCAGAGCTGTAGGATACCTGTGTAGTGGTTGGAGGTGTGGTGCAAGCCGGCGGGTCAAGTCCTCTACTAACTCTTGGGAGAAGCGGTATCTGCGTATGCAGTCATGTTCACGCATGGCATCCAGGTCTGGCATTCGTCTGGGGAGAGGCGGTGCCCTGCAGAGATTTGGAGGGAATAACGAAGAGTGAGTACATTACCACAACAATTTCACTGAGGTGAGCACATGTTCAACAGCTAATACACATCTGCTTAATACAGAGTCTGTGCTTTGCAATACATCCAGGACACGTAGGCCAGCCAGGTGATACTCCTACGAAGAGCCAGCCACAATAGTTGCATGGCAATGTTGACGTGACATGCCATTAAAATTAAGCCTGGGCGAAGCACTACGCTACGCTCACGTAGTTTGTGAAGTTCGCGCTACTTCGCACTACGCGAACTGCACGTAGCACAGTGCGCACACGCGTAGCGTAGTGTTGCGTAGTGCTGCGGTAATTTTTTGCTTGCTCGTGGTCCTCAACGTCAAGTTGGCGACCGCAAGCATGCAAAATGACATCCCAGCGACTTTTTCCTTGTTCGCGATCAGCAACATCAAGTTGGCGATCGCGAGCATGGAAAATAAACCTCCAGGCGAGATTCCCAACGCGAGGAGGTCAGGTTTCTCATTGCGAGGGATCGCGTATGCTCGCGACCGCTCGCGATGAGAAACTACCAGTTCGCGTTGAGAAAGCTGCCGCTCGAATAAAAATCTACTCGAGCAGCAGAAAACTACAGCTCGCACTGTGCAAGATGCCATTTTCAATGATTGCACAGTGCCGGTTGCTTGTCCGCACTGTGCAATCATTGAAAACAACATCTTGCACAGTGTGAACATGTTACTACGCAGTTCGCGAAGTGCTACGCGTAGCTCGCGTAGTGCGAACTTCACTTTGCGTAGCTTCGCGAAGTGCTACTTCGCGAACTATGCCCACCCTTAATTAAAATAGCTGTGGGCCAGTGTAAGTGGAAAGCCAGACCCATTACATGAGTGACAGACATCCACATATCAGCATTTGAAGGATGTCATCTCATACAGACAGCTGGCGGGAGTCTAGATGCACAGGTCACATGTAATCTTGAAAAGGACAGATAACACACATTTCCATGAAGGGGTACATGTCAAAAACTGATGACACAGACATTGAGAGAATGCAGATATTGCTTCATGTCAGGAAGTCATCTTCGAACCATCATGACACATGTAACGTGTGAGTCCACATGTGGCATGGTGTGCGTAGATGTGTGTCATGCACATATGCACACAGACACATGTTGGATGCTGCAACAGCAGATGGATTTGACGGAACACCAATGGAAAGCTCATGGGAACACATGACACACACTTGACATAGTCACATCGTGGCACACTGGGAGTCACATGTCAGGTGTAATTATCCATGTACCTGGCATCAGGGGACAGTTGCGGGTGTTGCTGACTGTGCCATACCAGTGATGCAGTGCTTGACATGTGTGTCGTACATGCACACATGTGCAAAGTGTGAATGGGAAGTGTGCCACGTAGTGCCCCATCACACATGACATATGTAAACAGCTCATCACACATCTATTGTGCCACAACATGAGGAGACATGTGCCACATCACTGCCTGACACACCTAGGCCCTGCACATGAAGGACTGCACTGACAATGACTTGATGTACAGCCTCATGTGCGCCTCCTATCACTAGTGTAAGCTGTGAAAGGCAGTACACACGCTCTGAGGGCGTGTTTAGGGCCCGTACTCACGCGTGTACGGCCTGTACACGCGTGAGTACGTGCCTATCACTATAGTTGGGGTTCCCGTAGATCCTAGTGATACGGCCTGTACTCACGCGTGTATGGCCCATACACAAGTGAGTACGTGCCTATCACTATAGTTGGGGGTACCGTAGGTCCTAGTGATACAGGCCGTACACGCGTGAGTACGGCCTGTATCACTAGGACCTATGGTAACCCCAACTATAGTGATATGGGCCGTACTCACGCGTGTACGGCCCGTATCACTAGGACCTACGGTAACCCCAACTGTAGTGATACGGGCCGTACTCACGCGTGTACAGCCCGTACATGCGTGAGTACTTGCCTATAACTATAGTTGGGGGTACCGTAGGTCCTAGTGATACGGGCCGTACACGCGTGAGTACGGCCCGTATCACTATAGTTGAGTTTACCGTAGGTCCTAGTGATACGGGCCATACGCATGCGTGTACGGCCCGTATCACTAGGACCTACGGTACCCCCAACTATAGTGATAGGCACGTACTCACGCGTGTACGGGCCGTACATGCGTGAGTACGGCCCGTATCACTGTAGTGATGGTGCCCTAGGGGTACGTGTGAAACGCGCCGTACCTGTGTGTGGATTTAAGAATTACAATGGGGACACATGAGGGACAAGTATTAGGGCCTAAATGCATGCTGGTTGTCATGGATACCAAGTTTCACGTTCAAAATTTAACATCATGTGGTCTGGAAAAATCAGTTGGCCACATTTAACATTGTTGCAAAGTGGTTGTTGACTTGACATGATGCTGCAAAATCGAAAGATGCAAAGGCTGTCACTGGTGTATGTTTAAAGGGATTGGAGGAAACATAGGATTCAAATGAGTCTGACCAATCACTCTGTCCTCCTGTAAATGAAATAGGCCAGCAAGGCAGATATAAGGCAGCCAGAACCCATGAGAGGGCACTTGCCTACACCACATGTCAGTCGATACCACTGCTGCTGTATTGTCTCCCTCTGGCACCATGTCAAGGACTGTGGAGAGGGCCCAGCCTTTCACCCAGGAGGAGAACGAGGCCCTGCTGGATGTGATCCTCCCATAGTACCCCATGCTGTATGGTCGACCAGGGGAGCAGGTGAGTGCTGACTCCATTACCTTTGCCTGTGCACCTTTCTTGTGTCTGTCACTTCTGGCATTGTGGCCAGGTGTGACAGACATGCAATGTTGGTTGGAGTGGGTCCCGGGGGGGGGATGGCTTATGTCTCTCATGCAGGGCTTGATGTAGTTCATGTGTGCACTCCTCACTTGCATTGTGCTTACTGTGACATTCACTGCATAGTGCATGGCACATTCCGCCAGCCTAATCCTCTCGGGCATTCTTGTTCTATTGTCCTGCGGTGATTCAGTGGTCACCCCGGTGTGACAGGTGACTGCACCCACAGATGTGTGTGAGAGTTGAGTGGAGCTGTGGTGAGAGTGGTGAGAGTATCCAAATGATGTGTACACCCCCTGGACATTGATGTGTGTGAATGTTTCTGGTCATGTGGTTGAGTGTCTATGTGGAGTGTTGCACCACAGCTGCATGGAGGAGGCAACTGCTCAATCCATCTGATGTGTGAAGTAAGCCGTGCTGTGTGTCTGACTTGCTGAGCTAGCCCCACACCTGTGACCCCCCCCGGCAAGTGGCACATGTGCAGAGTGAGGTGTGCATCTGCAGTTGGCAATGGCAGGTGATTGATGTGTGCCAGTGTGTGTCTGTGTACTCTGCTGAGGTTTTGTCAGTGGCCTGGGGCATGTGACTGATTTTCGGTGCTGTCCATCAGCCTTGTGTTGCTTGGGATGCACAGTGTGTGCCATGATCAGGGATTGTTTCGCACCCCTCATGCCACCTGTGCACTTACTATGCCATGTTATGCATTGGTGCGCCCACAGTGGAAAAAGTCCCTATGACTAAGGTGCTATTACTTGCCAGCATACTATGCCCTGTTCAACAGATCAAAGATGTTCAAATGTGTGTCTCTGTGACATGGTGCAGGTGTAGTGATGTTGTCCCACTTTGTCATACACACAGGTATCCCCCTACCACAAGGGGAAGATCTGGAAGGATGCCGTCAAGGCCGTGCAATCGGTGGAGGGTCACAGGCGGCGCCTGCCACAAGTGAGGAAGAGATGGCAGGACATCCGGTGCTGGACCCGGAGGATCGCCCGGGTCATGCTGAAGAAGGAGGAGCCTCACAAGCATGGCGGGCGCCGGCGCCTGACCCACCAGATGCGGCGTGTCCTGGCGGGTGTCTTCCCTAACCTGGATGGGCGGATACAGGAGTTACAGCAGCAGGAAGGGGGTAGGTACATGTGTGTTTGTTGTGTGTCGCCAGCTTTTGGATCTGCTCAGTTGCCTGGATACACTGCCAGGCTATATATATGCAGTGCATATCCTGTTCCCCAAAGTCAACCTGTGCTGTTCTTCCTCCCTTCCCCTCCTTGACATGTGTTACCTGGTCTGTGTGCCATCACTATTGCACATGGTCATCTAGGCTGCCAGTTTATCAAGGTGCACACTGCTTTCTGCATCATGTGTGGGGGTGGTCTGCCTGTGCCCTGTCCTGTTCGGTCATTTGGGGGGGGCTTAATTGTTGGCACTGATGCTGAGTCTCAACATAGGAGTGTGAGGGTTCAAATGAACAGACTTGCAGCATGCATTACCAATGTTGTGGCCTCAGACATGATGTGCATGAGTGGGACATATGCTTAGTGCTGGGACGGTTGCTCCTGTAACAGTCAGCTCATTCCAGGACCATGGAGCAGTGTGCACACTACAGTCCCCTGACACAGCCTGCCCTCCTACTCATGAGTGTCATCCAACACTGTGCACATTCACTGTGGGTACATCATGGCTCTGCCTCTGTGGCATTGTTCCCTGGCCTAGGTAGTATTTTTCACATGTGTGATACATTTGTCCACTGGACAGGGATACACCAGTTTGCTTGTGCATACTCACACTGGGCAGTGCCTGTGTGGCTATTCACAACAATCTGTTGATGTTTGTTTGTGACCAATATGTTTTGCCAGCCCTACAAGGTGATGTCGTGTTAATGAAGCTAGTTTTCAAGCACAGTTATTGTAACCCTGAATAAGAGGTTTAACTTCTTGATCGGTATCAGTCACATTGACTCAGGTATGGGTGGGTGTGTGCGGGAGGGGCGTACATGTTCAACCCTGATGTTTCATTGCCAGTTCTGACTTGTGTGTGATGAGTCGCAGTACAGAGTCATCGTGCAGTGCCCCCGTGATGTTGGCCAGTGCTTAATGTTCGTGCGTCATTGCCAGTGTCAGTTTTTGACAATCATGTATCCTGGTTGTACATTTTTGCCACCTGTGTGTGGTTCAGATGCTACACAGTTGTGACTTTGTGTGCTGACATCTGTGGGTACATTCTGGCTCGCCATGAGGGGGAACCCACAGTACAGCTAGGCTTTTTTGGTAAACAATTGCAGGCCCATTAGCTTATGCATTGTCCTGGGTGTGGACATGTGTGCCACTCCAGATGACAGTCAGTAGGTCATATGTGTAGCCAACTGTGTGATCAGGTGACGGATAGCCATGTGACAAATGACATTATTCAAGTTGTTACTCAGAGAAAATGTCCATTGGCACTCACTACACCTGTCAACATGTCTCAATGTTTCACATGCGTGACCTTGTTGTTTTGTTGTGAAGGACAATGATGTGCCTGCATGACAGATGTCTCCCAAGGAAGTGCACAAGACACCACCTTTACACTTTCCAGGGACACGCTGGCACATTTTAAAGTAAGGCACAGTTTGAACAAAACTTGTTTGGAGTTCATACATATACATCTTCCCACAGTGTGCTAGCAATTGGGTTAGTCCTTGGTTGTTGCTGATACCAACTTACGAGTGTCAAGTCATCCAGACCACCCTGGTGCCATGTATATGTACTTACTGATACGCCATTTCTGCCTAACAGTGGCTGATTTGAATGAGTCTGGCAGCTCAGACAATGACTGTGTACATGTAGTTTGGTGTGCACCTCCTTGTGTGACTTCTGCTATACAGACACATGTGTGTTGTGTTCACAGAGTGCCACATTCACACATGCTAGACATGTCCATTATGTAAAGGGTTGTGATTCTCCAGGAGTCACAATGTATTGCTTTGGGGTGTCAAAAGTACTCACAGGTCTCTGAGTGTGGGGATACCTTCTGCATTGGCATGTGCTATTTGGCCTTGGTTGCGTCAATACTGTTTGTTTCACAGTGAACAAGATGTGGCATGCCTTCATAGACTCGCTGTGCTCAACTGATCCCAGACACTAGCTTCTCATGATCTTGTGATTTCAAGTTATTTGCTGTTGTGTCCTATTTTTCTTTTTATCCAAGTGGCATGGTGGGTCAACCAACTGGGGAGTGCAGGGCTTATATATGTGGGGAGTATCCTAGATGTTACTCATGATGCCTTTCCTGTTATGCAGTGTTGCCTATTTTGTTTGGACTCATGTGTCAGATGTATACAGGTGACTGATTTTTTCCTGTCTCTTCACCTTGCCCACAGCATCATCAGAGGACACCGAGGGAGACACCGGCACGGACGTGGAGGAGGGATCGAGCAGTGGTGCCACCACTAATGAGGAGTCAGTGGAATCTAGTGGCACGGAGGGCGAGGGGAGTGAGGCGGAGGACCTGCCCAGTACCAACACTGACTACGAGACAGACGGGTCCGAGGCTGAGCTCCCAGAGGGGGCGGAGGCTGCTCCCACAGCTGAAAGCAGCAGTACATCTCTCGCCGCCCCCTCCATTCCCATCACCGCCCTCCCACTTGCTCGGGTCCCTTCTGTCCGTGCTAGGCGACCACATGTCTCCTTCGTGCCAGGCACCGCACCCCCTACCCCTGTCCCCCCTACTGCCCTCGCTGCCGAGTCTGTGGACATTCAGCTGCAGTTGCAAGTTGTGCAGACATCGATCCTGACTGTCCTCCATGGCCACACCAGACTGCTGACCCAGATGGTGTCGTACATGGAGGGCATGTCATCAGCGATGTCTGACCAACGGAGGTTGCTGAGGTCCCTGGACTCGACACTGACGGCAGTAGCAAATCACCTGCAGTGCTGCGTCCCCCCACCCCTGTCCCATCCACAAGTCTCACAACCATGCCTGTCCCAGGCACACCAAGACATCCACACACACGCACCCCACCAGACAGTAGCAGCACACCACCACATAAGGGCAAGCGCACACCTCCTGACACGCACACTCAGGGGGAAGCAGGCACACCCACTGGGTCTTGGGCACACAGGCAGGCACGCAGCCACAGTCCTCGTCCACATGACTCACTCCCCAGTCCCTCCGATCTCACTCTCCTTGGCTCCTCTGCCCCAGATTTGGAGAAGAAGGCCCACTTTGCTGGGCTGGGCCTCAGCCCCACTAGTTCACCTGGACGCAAACGGTCAAGGCACTCCACGGGTAGGGGAGTTAAGTCCCCCAGCACGTCCACCACCTTCCCCAGTAGTGCTGCAACCCATCCCTCCGACCCCCCCCTCCTTGGGGCCTGTTGTTTCTCCAGGTGCAGGGGAGACGCTTGAAGTACTGGCAGAAGTGTGCAGCGCCGAGCTCGCCTCCACCTTTGGCGCTGCCCCACCCCCTGTGGTCGAGTCGTCCGTCCCTGCACCCACCACACCTACCCTTCCCCCTCCTGTCCCTGCGGTGCCTGGTCCTTCCCCACATGATGCCTCCCCCCAGTCGACAACACAGTCTTGTGATGTGCAGGCAAGCTAGGGGAGACGCATGGCCATGTGTCCCCCCCCCAACGACTGATGATATGGACTGGCCATTGGCCTTTGTGAATAGTCTCGTTTACACATTCTTATTTTCATGCTGAATAAAGCATTTTCTTTTTCGTTTGTAAAGTCTTGCATTTCAGGTATTGATGTTGATGCTGATGCTACAGGAGTTGGGGTTGTGGGCATGTGTTATGTTTCAGGGACATGTTGTACTCTGCTGCTCATGGGGTGGAACCTGGTATCTGCGTGCCATCACAAGGTCTCTACAAAGATTCTTTGTCGTGTATGCTCTTTGTGTTTGGAGACATTGTCCCAAGGAGTGTTCTTTCCTCTGTGTCACCTGACATCTCCCCTGCAGAGAGTTGCACAATTGTTGTGTTGCCCTGTGTCTACATTTCCTTTTCTGGTGATGGATCCCTTCAACTCTGGCCATGCCTGCTCCGCAATGTGTCCGGCTGCATAGTCTGTGCCATCCTTGGTACTCACTGTACTTGTGTATAGAGTGTTTTGCCATGCCTTCATGGAGACATTGTCCCTTTTCCGCACAATGCATGTGTGTAATCCCAGCCTAGTACACATATGGTACTTGTCCTGCTGGGTATTTGAACACCTGACTCACAATTGTGTCCTTTGTATCTGTGGGAACTCCACCCGATTCCTTCCCTGACAGACAACATCTTGGTGGCTAGCCCAGCACCTGAACATTCCTATCAGTCCTGGGATGTGCGTGTCAGTGTGTGTTCTCTTTGGCTCTGTTAGTTTATTAGGCAGTGGCATGACTATACAGTCTTGTGGCATGATCTCAGTGTGTGTATTGTGCTGCATCTGCCAGGGGTGGTTATTCATGTGTTATTTGTCCTCACACCCACATGTGGTGTGTCATGCAGTGGGGGAAAGACATCCATCCTCCTGGGAGTGGGACACTGCTGTCAGTGATGTGTTGTTATGGCACTATCATCATTGTTCTAAGTTAGGGATACGTACATTCACCCATGGAGCTGTGGTCATCTGATAATGATGTACACCCCCCATATCTCTGTCCACTGCTGGGAGTACTCTGCACCCACACCCATGTCTCTGTCCACTGCTGGGAGTCCTCTGCACCCACCCCCATGCTCTGTCCACTGCTGGGAGTCCTCTGCACCCACCCCTCATATGTCTTTCCACTGCTGGGAGTCCTCTGCACCCACCCCTCATATGTCTGGGCACTGCTGGGAGTGATGGGCACCCACCCCTCATATGTCTGGGCACTGCTGGGAGTGATAGGCACCCACCCCTCATATGTCTGGGCACTGCTGGGGGTCCTCTGCACCCACCCCTCATATATCTGGGCACTGCTCGGAGTCATAGGCACCCACCCCTCATATGTCTGGGCACTGCTGGGAGTGAATCAGATTTGTATGTATTTTTTTGCCGGTCGGTGTTTTTTACGAGAAAACGCTCCGTACGACCATTTGTACCTGGGTTTTACCGGATCGGAATCGGCACCTATATATTAAATATAGTTTCTGTCAGATTTGCTTTCTAAATGTAAAATGCAATCGAACCACACATTTTGTTTTAAATTACTGTTCAGCACACAAAAACGTATAAATTGAGCCATCCACCAGTTTGTCCTCAGTAGATCACTGACTTCTTAGGTGTCCACACGCATCGGAGCAGGGAGAAAAAACTGAGAAACATTGCTTTTGAACACTGCCACCTGCAGATCAAATAAGTAAAACAATCACATCAAACACACATACATATAATACACTAAAAGCCCTGAATATTTTGTAATTATATATTTTTTTATTAATTCACAGCCTTCTGCCTGACTCTCTCTAAAGACACTCACAAAAGTAAGTGTATCCTAAATAAAATTGACTGGTATTAAACACAAAAACTTTCTCATTCGTTTTTTACTAAAAGAGAAATAAAATAAAGTAAAATACAGAGATGGTATTTAAAATTAATAATAGTAGTATGCCATGGCCTGTCAATTAGAACATTTTTGCTCAGAATTTATCTCAGGGTATAGTGAAGGGTAAAGTGAAGGGGGACAAAATTACTAACCCAACTCCGAAAAGTATTTGCCTCGGAGAAGGTGCCCTATATTGGTGGGGGTAAATTTACTATTCCTACTCCGACAGGTGCTTACCTCATGGAAGGTGCTGGAAAGTGGTAGGGAACTAAAATTAATAATCCTATTCCGCCAGGTGTTCAACACAATGGAGTACAATGAGCCTTATTAGTGCTGCCCTGAAAGAAAGACTACAGCTGTACTTAAATAAAATAAGTGAAAGCATAATCAGTGAATAATAGTCACACTTTCTGTTCTTTTCCAAATCTGCACATAAAGCTTAAAAATCCACACCACAACATACTACAAAAAATCCCAAGAATTCATGACCATTGAAATAGCTTCACAGGTTAAAAGTTGATACAAGAACCTACTAATTCCATACAGTATTAAAAACTGCACCAATATAAGAAAGGAAATGTAAAACCACTCCTAAACCAATCTCACTAGCTAAAATATAAACCTATATCTGAATAAATGGAGTATGTTAGAACTAACCACAGAAAAAAATAATTTCCCTTTTTACAGGTTTAAAGCAAACCATCCATCCACTGGGAAACAAATGCAAATAATAATATACAGTCATGCCTTCTGTAGATTTCTCTACAGATCAACCCAAATCACACCTCCAGTGTGGAGGAACACATCCTCTATAACAACAAAATTAATACAATCAGAAATTGCTGATCACACAACAAGCCAAACCATTCAAGGTAAAATTAAAAAAAAAAACTTTAACACCAATAATAACTCTCTTTTTGAAGGTTTCAAGTGAAAATACATTTGTATGCAAACATAGCATTGCCTAAAAAATAAGACCTTCCTAAACAATAAAAAATGTAGTTTTTCAAATAAATAATGTCAAATCATTTTTCTTTGCAGGGTAATTTCAAAAGTACATTTTGAAAGCAAAACATAATTTTTTTTTCGTTATCTTTCTGAAAACAACAAGCCATAGCACACTACCAATCTGAAGGAAAGAATTGTCCAGAAATAAGAAACCACACACCATCACCTTCAGAAATTACAATTCACACAACAGAGAACTCTATTTAAGGTAGCATTTAACAAAAACCCTAACCTCTCCAACAATAACTTTCTTTTCACAGGTATGAACCAAACCAACATTTCAAAGCCAACATAGCAAAGCCTCAGAAAATCAACCATTGTTATGAAAAAAAGAAAAAAGGCTGTAAAACAATTAATCTAAACAAAATTTTGGCATGCGGGATACATTTTAAAAAAACAGTGATATACAAAATCGCTAAAACAATGTTTTCTCCTTTTGTCTTTCTAAATACAGATAAAGATTGGAAGCAAGAAATCAGGCAAAATACATGAATTCAAGCAAGGGAAACAGACTACTGAGTTACGGTGGCAACATTTATTGTAAGAAGAGATTAACTGAGCCCAGGAGTCATTGGAGGTTTGTGCAGTATTATGCATCACATTGCACAGGCAGAGCGGATATTCTTGGTGACACTGTTGAAAAAACATCTGAGCATAACCACTCTGCCTCTGCAATGGAAATTGAAGTTCGACCAAATATTGAACAAATAAAAACCCACTAGCACCTCTAATGAACCTTGTGGCTCACTTTTGAGGGAGGTTCCCCAAAACATACCTATGCATGTTGCTAGTTCTATGCCTACTATTCCTAATCTACGTCATATTATACACAGAAAAAACGGACAAGTAACCCTCAACGAGTTACACCTCAAACCTACTCAGATATCAACATACCAGAAGAATTAACAGTAACGTTTACTAGTAAATCATTCATTTTGCATGCCAATAAAAACCCTCTAAAGCTAATACTATTTTTTACCACCTCCCCCCCAGTAACCTTGCTAAACTAGAGAATAGTGCTATTTGGATGAGGGATGGTAAGTTTAAATCCAACCTTCATCCAAATATACACTATTCATGCCAACATTAACAACAACACTGTACTCTTAGGGCCGTATGTAGATAGCTAAATACCGGTCGGTAATGGCCGAAAATCGGTAATTTTCCCGTTACCGACCGGTATTTAGCCCTTTCCAATGTAGGAGGCAGGTTTGAAGGATTCGGTAATTTACCGAATCGGTATTTTAAGAAATCGGTAAAATTCCGATTCGGTAAATTACATAATCCTCAAATCCTATGTAGGGAGCACTCAAGTGAGTGCTTTTTTGTTTCAAGGATTCGTTATTTACCACCAACTACAGGTTGGTGGTAAATACTGAATACCTGTTAAAAAGCACTTTTGTGCTTTTCTAGAAATGCCATGTGGCAGCAGGGCATGTATGTGCGCCACATGTGCACACATGCACGATTCAGGGGTGCAACAGGGTGTCAATGTGACACCCTGCCACCCTTGAATCTGTTCCCCCTATTACCGAATCGGTATTTACCGAATCGGTAATAGTCAATGGCTTCCCATTCATGGCCCATAGGAATGAATAGGAAGGTATTCCTTATTACCGATTCGGTTAATACCGAATCAGTAATACCGAATATTACCGAATCGGTAAAATTTGCTGATTTTTTTACCTACATTCTATTTACCGATTCATAAATACCGAATTCGGTATTAAGAATCGGTAAATAGAAATTACCTACATATGGCCCTTAGTGTACAGTTTACTGCCTGATAAACAAGCTTCAGCCTACAATGAATTAGTGTCAGTGATAAAAACTAAAACTCTCAATAAAAGTCCTAGAAAAGTGATTATTGATTTTGCATTATCTATGATTAATACCTTTGCTAAATTATACCCAGAAACCCAAATTCAAGACTGTTTTTCCCACTTTTCACAGGCATATTGGCGAAAAATACAAAAAAAATCCTTAGGTGAAGATCACATATCAGACAGTGAATGACAATATCAACTGAAGAAACTAACAGCCTTATGCTTTGTACCACCCAACTGTGTAGATGACTACTACACATCCATTGCTGAATCAGACTACTTTACACAAACAAAGAGAAATTGGGCCCCTTTCCAAATTATTTTGAAGACACATGAATTAGACATCTAAGCAGGTCAGGTAGCAGGAGGAAACCAAGTTTCCCAATTGAATGGTGTAACTTTTACACAACCTGCTTAGAAGGTGGCTCAAAGACTAATAATGCAATTGAGAGATGGCACAACTCCTTCAACAAATCTATAAGAAAAACCCACCCAAACTTCTATCATTTTTTAGAAACTTTGAAGAGGTAGCAAAGTTACCAAGAAATGAGAATAGCGCAATCTTTAACAATCAATCTGAACCCACATATATCCCAAAGAAGTAAAGAAATGTCAGAACGACTGTTAGTATAAATGCAACAGTTTACGTTGTCAGTGGCTTCTGACTACCTGGAAAATATTGCAAGCATACTACATTTCCAATACAAACTAACCCCTTCTTCTAACTTACTTGCCTGTTTTTATTTAAACGATGACATTTCCTTTTTTTAAAAAACGTTTATTAGGAATATCGAAAGTCATAACTGCAGATGTCTTCTTCCTTCAACTTTTGGTGATGTTTCAATTAATTCCGTCACCAAACGTCTTCTGCACTCCAATAATACACAATCTTTAACCATAAATCCATACATTTCCAAATGGCCTGATTCAAAAAAGAAAACAGAGACTAGTGTAAACACCAAAACAAACAACATAATTGTTGATTTAAAAAAATGTGTTTTCAGTAAAAAACGGAATCCCAAAGCGAAGTTTTCAGTAAAAAACCCAAAAACCAAATTTTGACCAAAAAACCTGCAAAACGAATCTATATTTCAATCCACATTTCATCATCATTAATCTTTATTTCCACATTTCAATTTGAATTTTTTTTCTCCATGTCCAACCTCTTTTACAAGTTTCAAAATGCAGTAATACATAAAAAAAATCTGGTCCCATTAAAAAACAATCCTTCTTCGCCCTTTTGTAAGGTCTGCATCCCATCCCACAAATCCATTTTCCTCTGTTAAACACGTTGCTACTATTCCAAAAAAACACTGGACTGTACTACAAAAACATGTCGCAAGAAATGGAAAAAATAAAAAAAATGCTTTTATTACAAATAAGTTTAAAAATGTATTCCACTTTTTTTTAGAAATACTTTTTTAAACTTATCTTGCAATAACCATAATCCTCCCAACATAGGCCTAAAACTGCTACTTGGATAGGATGTAAAACGGGTTAAAACAAACTTAACATTGTGTTTTACACTAACCACCTTATGACTTCCTCCCTCCTCTACCCTTACAAATAATTTAGCCATCTACATCACTAAATATACAATAATAAAAGTTCTTACCTGACCGCAGCTCTCCCTTGCATCCAATCTTGACCACGACTCTCCACCGACTGTAGAAACAGACGTTCAACCGCATACATCAAGTCTAATAGTAAAAAGGAAAAAAGGAAAATTATTATCATTGAGTATAATGCAAAAGCATGGGAAAATTATTTTATTTAACGTTTAAAAAAATATTTACAAAGTTCAGAATGAAACTAACTTTTTTTTTAAATTGTACATAAATATCTTTTAATAAAAAAAGTTTATTGATTTTTAAAAAATGTATTTATGATTTTAAACTATTATGATATTCTCTTATTTGTTTTAAAATATTAATAAAATATTTTTCAAACTTGTAAAAAAATGTGTAGTGCTTCATTTATTATTTTATATTTACTAAAATATATTCTAAATTATAAACTTGTTTTTAAATATTTTTAGCATTCGTTTTAACTTTACAATTTTAAAGAATTATTTCCTAAAAATGAATACTCAGGTATTAGAACTAACACCTGAGTATTAATAAACTTCCCCACCCATAGCTCCTAAATCCATCACCTTCCATGCCTAAAATATTATGTTACAAACCCATACATAATATATATTTTTTTACTATCTAAAAATCCTAATGTATTCTGCAATTAAATTTATACGCAGGTGTTTAAATAAATACCAGAGTATTAATACACTTCCCCACCCATTACCCCTTAATTCTTCACATCCGGTGCCTTAAGGATTAAGGGGTCCATGAGATGGCGGCCGGCACACTGCTATGGCTAAAGGGACTGCCCACCATAGGTTCGACAGTCCCTCCGTTGGCATTAGGATGCGCCCGCCGCAAGGTAAAAAATGCATGTTGTGCATTTGAATGCACAACTTGATAGACACCACGCGGTGCCTGCCACCTTGTGCATGCAAATGCTGGGGGTACCATAGGTACCCCCCCATGTGCACCCCCCACCCCCCAACACCCTGGGGGCCCGCAATGGGCCCCCAAATGCAGCATCCGCATGCCTTTCCATGGCGGTGCCGCCGTGGAAAGGCTGATCTCCGCAGTCATCTCAATATGGATGGCGGTGTCTTGCAGACACCGCCACCATATTAAACACTTTTTCTGCCCAGTTGACTAGTCGACCGTCGAAAAACCGGCAGATGGTCTTTCCGTCTGCCGGGGTCCCACCCACCATCATAATGTGGTGGGGGAAATGGGAGGCAGGCAGTCAATGTTGGCGGGTGGATTGCCACCGCCATACGGGCGGTGGCGATCCACCCGCCAACATAATCGACTCCTAAGTTACAAACTCTTGCATTCTATATATTAATAATTTTACTATTATATTTGTTTCATTAATCTCCACCCATATGCCCTTAAAAAAACTCTCACCCCATATCTAAAGGGTTATGTTGCAAACCCATACAAAATATAATTTTTGAAATTAATTTAAAATTATATAATTAATGAAATAAAAAAATAAATACCTGATTTTTTTCATACACTTCCCCACCCATAACCCCTAAAACCCCCACATCCCATACCTAAAGGGTTATGTTACAAGCCCATGCTTACTACAAAATACATTAAAAACAAAATTCATTTAAAAACAAGTTAGTAGTTAAAAGTGAAGGTTAAAAATAACTAATGACACAATTACCTCAACCATAATTGTGTTGTAAAGGCATGTTTTGTAATGGGGCCTGCGTTGTAATGGCATGTGTTGTAATGGCACCTTCGTTGTAAAGGACTTGAAATGGCATTACATTGAAATGCCTGCATTGTAATCATAGTTCCCCCTTAGAGACTGGTGCTGCAACTGCAGACCTCAACGTTGAATATGTCCTCTTCTCTGCTTTGGAAGCAGTCTTCGGCCTGTAGACTGCAATTGCCAACAAACAGATCCACCAATGACTAGTTTGGGGGCCGCACCTGCCCATCCAAGCACCCCATTTGCACCTGGTCTGGGATGCAGCTACTGGCAAACATGAGGGCTGATGTGTCAGCCAGGTGCACTAATCCTGCTGAGAGGTCAGGTTCTGAGTCACACCACCATCTACACAGTACAAGAGCTGCCAACACCTAAGTGGGACCACTGAATGCAAGCATCTTGCACTGCCAGAAAATGCACATGCAGTAACACTGGTAACCATGGAGCTTAACTCTGAGTGGAACAAGACATTGAGGAGGCAGAAACATTCCTATGTACAAACTTAGGATTTTTTGCAGGTGCACTTGAATTGGTGAATTGGTTAAATTGAACTGAACTGTTGTGTGCATCTAAATATTGGGGTACTTTTTTGGGTGATCCGCACCTGTATCTAAACTATGCCAAGACCCATGTTACTCACCTGGGGTTGTAAACATTAAGAAATGCCTATAGCAGGGAGGATTCCAAAGAGATGTAGCGTCTCACTCAAGAATGTAGTATTTTGTTTTGTTGTGCAATTAAAGTACTTCCTCCTAACTAAAACATAGGCACAATGCTGAAAAATAAGTTGTTGTGTCTGTTAGTTGGCTGTTAAATTAGAGCTCTTGCCTAGAACATAAAGCATGTGCAGAAGCACCATGATTCCACTTTAAATGAATCAACAAAGCACAGCATTTCAATACCGACGTCCAATGCTGGATTGACATTACAGTTGAATTAGGTACCCTGCTCTCGAATTCAAGAATCAGCAGGCAAAAAGATGCAGAGCACAACAGGCTCATTCCAGATGAGACAAACATCAGCTTCGGTCAAAACACTTAATTTCAGCTGATCACAATGTAAAGGAACATACTGTACTGGACTCACTATAGTCGAGGGCAGCAACATTTTAAACCAACTCGTTTTCCCAAATGTAAGCAAATACACTCCCTCAAATTACAGATCCAGTTTTAGACATGGGGGCTGAGTACGTTGATGCTCAGCCAAAGGCCACCCCGGCAACATCTTAGGGGAAATTTATTTTACTTCCTGAAAACCTAATGATACCATTTTGGTTGCTTTCATAAACCAACAGGACAGTTGCTTCTCTGAGGCTAAATAAGTGTCCTATTTTTTCCGCAGCTGTAGGAAATCTAGTTTGGGAAAACAAGGGCTACTTCAAGAATTGGGGAATCAAAACACAACCAATAGAAATTGAAAGATATGCCCACATATTAAGACAAGCTCCAACAAAAGCCTCTTTTTTAAGGACAAAAAAATCCCAACAACAATCACAGCATAAATGTCTCTATCCTTAAAGATGCAACTGGTTCGGAGAATCTAAAGTATACAGAGGCAAAAATACATCAGTAATGATCAATACAGGAACTAACGAGAGGCCAGTATGCTTCCCGGACATCAAAATATATATTCAGAAAAGAACTGGGCGTGGTTGCCACTGACACTCACTGCAGCAAAAGTCATGAGCAGAATGCTAAATCTGACCCAATGTGCCTACAAGCTACCACCTGGAACATCACTGAGGTGCAGAATATCAATAAAATCTGGCCCTTTGCAAACACATAAAAGACTGTGACATAATGTGATTTCAAGAAACGTGGATTTTGGATCCTTTCCCTGGGAGAGGGTTTTTGTGAAGTCACAATCCAAGCTACAAAAATACTAAGGGCCCGATTCACAGAACTAACTTAAGACAAATTCCTAAACTTACTACCATTTTGGTATTCACAGAAGGCACTTACTCATTTTGGTATTCACAGAAAGCATTTACTCATTTCGGTATTCACAGAAGTTAGGAGTCCTAACTTTAGGACTCCTAAATGCCTTCTGTGAATACCGAAAGTCTTAAAATGAGGATTTTTCTCAGTTTAGTAGTAGTATAGTTAGGACTCCTAACTTTAGGACTCCTAAATGCCTTCTGTGAATACCGAAAGCCTTAAAATTAGGATTTTTCTCAGTTTAGTAGTAGTATGGTTAGGACTCCTAACTTTAGGACTCCTAAATGCCTTCTGTGAATACCGAAAGTCTTAAAATTAGGATTTTTCTCAATTTAGTAGTAGTAAAGTTAGGACTCCTAACTTTAGGACTCCTAAATGCCTTCAGTGAATACCAAAAGCCTTAAAATTAGGATTTTTCTCAGTTTAGGAGTAGTAAAGTTTGGACTCCTAACTTTAGGACTCCTAAACTGAGAAAAATCCTAACTTTAAGACTTTCGGTATTCACAGAAGGCATTTAGGAGTCCTAAAGTTAGGACTCCTAACTTCTGTGAATACCGAAATGAGTAAGTGCCTTCTGTGAATACCAAAATGAGTAAGTGCCTTCTGTGAATACCAAAATGGTAGTAAGTTTAGGATTTTGTCTTAAGTTAGTTCTGTGAATCGGGCCCTAAATTAGGACGCCCAGGAATTGCAGTATGTATAGAAATAGCCTAACACAATAGAGACCTCCTAGCCATATCAACTAACTACATGTTAGAAACAAAAATCGATCTCACTAAGAAACGTAACTGTGTATAATATCTACATTAATCTGACTAGATCAGCAAAGCTGAAGATAGGTCATGCAGTAGCTGAAATACTGAGTGAACTTGGAAACAAACACAATCCTATCCTGTTCCTACTAACTGGGGAATTTATCTGAATTTGTTCTAAGAATGTGACCAACTTGACACAGTGGCATGTGTGAGAGATTTGGATGAAGTTATATTTTTGTGCATTAATAACAATGAGCAGAATACTTTCCACACTTGAGTTCCATATGTACATAGTGTTGTTAATTTTGAAACTAATTTACCATGGTATTTAGAACATTGTTCTTCTATGTGTTAACTAGGTCTCAAATTAGACATAAACGTCATGTTGTCCAAGATCGAGGTCAACCCTGTCACTCATGGTTCTGCTCTACTAGTGATGCTGTCCATTACTTTACTGATTTTCCTGCTCATTTGAGCCTTAATATATTTTCTGATTTTCGCATACTCTGTATAACTTTTCTTTGAGAGCCTGCATGGCATTAACTCTGTACCACAATATTTTTTTATTCTGTAATAAAACCCTTTTACTTTTTATTGATCTAGACCTCAGTTCTTGAGTTTAACAAATTATTTATTTAATTGATTGTATTGCCTGATTTTGATAATTGGGAGTTCCCTTAACGCAGAGACACATTGCCTTTTGAAATTGAGGATCAACACCATCTCCAATACAGTGAAATGTGGGCTCTCCGATTGAGGTGAATTTTGGAGTGTCTAACTTTTCAGGGTACCATTTTGCTCCCACACATGTGAAACTGAATATTGGAAGAAACCCCAAAGTGTCACACCTGCACAATTACCTGATTTCATGGGATCCTCCCTAATTTTCTCTCTTAGTTTGTTTGGTCTGCGATCTTTAAACAGTTGCCTACCAGAAGACAACTCTCCATCGTTTACTAATTTTTCTCCATTTAGAAAAACGGTATTGGATTATGCTCTGATGCCTTTATATGGTGGCAGTGATCACTTTCCTCAGGATTTGGAGATAAACATCAAACATCAGCTCATAAAAAAGCTGCACTTAATTGGCGCTCCAGATGGCACCAGCACAATAAGGAAATTAATATTGACTCCTGTTAACCAAAGTAAGCTCTACAAACATCTAGAGAAAACCAACTCAGCAGTCCCATGGGAATGCAAAGTGAACATGCTGCACTGGTGGCAATTTAATATGAAAACTCTTGGAGGCACTTTGTTCTCCCACAATAGTGCAGTAAGAAAATGGCTATTCAAAACAAGCCAAATCCGTGCCAGGATTAAAGTTTGAAAAAGGAAAAGTTAACCAGCTTCTCATGAAAGCAAAACTGAAGAAACATATATACAATCATAGTTTCACCATCTTTTTGGCATTCTTGGCTGAAAATGTACCTTTTACAATCTACTTTCGGAATTGGATTGAACTTGACATTCAAGAATTCTTTGATCTGATGATATGTAATTTCGTCAGTTTCCAGCATTTTCTGTATGACTCCTTTTACACTTTTATCAGCAAGATTCTTAAGGAATTTGCTATTCTTCATGTTATCTGCTTCTTCTTACACATCAATTAAATAATCAAATGTCTCTGTCCAAGCAGTCCATCTGACGCCAATATTTTGCTTTTTGGTGGTGTCGAATGGTGGTGGTGGTTTTAGGAAGGTGGCAACATTCGACCCATTGGTGGAGCTTACTGATGTGGAAAGTAGAGCTCTTTCTGATGCTGCTTGGTAATCTTGTTTATACAAACCATCTCTGAGGCCTTGTGACATATTGCAAAAAGAACAATTGATGGACAGAATGCAGAACAATGTCATACATTCACCCCAGTACAGAGATCTGGACCTAAATCTATTGTTTTTTTGCTCGCTAGTCCAGTTTGGACCCAGCCATATGCAAATCAGTCTTGACCCTGTGCCCAATGGGAAGAGTCCAGCATGAACTGCCAGGCCAGGTCCTCCCTGGACTGGAAAAAAGCAGCCTAGGACTGGTTTTGGGCTTTCAGCCCTCATCAGCCAGGATAGCTTGACTCCAGTGGCATGGAGAGCATGGGACCCACGTTTGGGCATACCCGTCGCACTCGGGGTGACAAATGCTAAAAGAACAATTGATGGACAGAATGCAGAACAATGTCATACATTCACCCCAGTACAGAGATCTGGGCTTAAATCCCTTGTTTTTTTGCTCACCATGCCATTCCAGTTGGGACCCAGCCATATGCAAATCAGTCTTGACCCTGCGCCCAATGGGAACAGTCCAGCCTGAACTGCCAGACCAGGTCTTCCCTGGACTGGAAACAAGCATCCTAGGACCGGTTTTGGGCTTACAGCCCTCATCAGCCTGGATAGCTTGACTCCAGTGGCATGGAGAGCACGGGACCCACGTCTGGGCATACCCGTCCCACTCGGGATGACAAATGCAAAAAGAACAATTGATGGATAGAATACAGAACAATGTCATACATTCACCCCAGTACAGAGAAATGGGCCTAAATCCATCGTTTTTCTGCTCACAATACCATTCCAGTTTGGACCCAGCCATAAGCAAATAAGCTTGACCCTGCACCCTATGGAACAGTCCAGCGCGAACTGCCAGTCCAGGTCCTCCCTGGACTGGAAACAAGAATCCTAGGACCGGTTTCGGGCTTTCAGCCCTCATCAGCCAGGATAGCTTGACTCCAGTGGAATGGAGAGCACGGGACCCACGTCTGGGCATTCCCGTCCCACTCGGGGTGACCAAAGCAAAAAGAACAATTGATGGACAGAATGCAGAACAAAGTCATACATTTACCCCAGTACAGAGATCTGGTCCTAAATCCATTGTTTTTTTGCTCACCATGCCATTCCAGTTTGGACCGAGCCATATGCAAATCAGTCTTGATCCTGCGCCCAAGGGGAACAGTCCAGTCCGAACTGCCAGGCCAGGTCCTCCCTGGACTGGAAACAAGCATCCTAGGACCGGTTTCGGGCTTTCAGCCCTCATCAGCTGGGATAGCTTTACTCCAGTGGCATGGAGAGCAAGGGACCCACATCTGGGCATACCCGTCCCACTCGGGGTGACAAATGCAAAAAGAACAATTGGTGGACAGAATGCAGAACAATGTCATACATTCACCCCCGGTACTGAGATGTGGGCCTAAATCCATCATTTTTTTGCTCACCATTCCATTCCAGTTTGGACCCAGTCATATGCAAATCAGTCTAGACCCTGCGCCCAATGGGAACAGTCCAGCCCGAACTGCCAGGCCAGGTCCTCCCTGGACTGGAAACAAGCATCCTAGGACTTTTCATCCTAAGTGGGATGGGTATGCCTAGACGTGGGTACCTTGCTCCCTGTGCTCTGGATTCAAGCTAGCGTGGGTGATGAAGGGTAATAACCAGAAACCGGTCCCAGGATGCTTGTTTCCGGTCCAGGGAGGACCTGGCTTGGCAGTTCGGTCTGGACTGTTCGCATGAGGCACAGGGTCCACGCAAATTCTGCTCCGTGTCTAATACTAACCGCTGTCTGCACTGGTTACCGGTGGCCAGATGCATTGAACTCAAAACCTTCTGCATCGCTTTCAAGGTTTTGAAGCTGACCATGCCTCCCATTCTGGCTGATCTCCTGTTGCCTTATGCCCCCACGCGATATCTCCGCTCACAGGGTCAGCATTTGATGGTGGTTCACTGGACCCCGCAGAGCCCAGGCTGGTGGCTGCTCTTTTCGTTACAGAGCCGCCAGCCTTTGGAACTCACTCCCTGTCCAGATCCGTGGCCTTGACAACTACTTTGCATTTAGAAAAGCCATCAAGACCTACCTTTTCCCTGCCCCCTAGTCTCCTGCATGCTCTCTGCTGTGTATGTCTTTCCTGCATTAGCGCCGGGACGCCCCCTTGCTGGGGCAGATGTTGCGCTTTACAAGCTAAGATAATATAACATAACAGGGTCAAGACTGATTTGCATATGGCTGGGTCTAAACTGGCGTGGCATGGTGAGCAAAAGAACAAAGGATTTATCCCAGATCTCTTGACTGGGGGTGAATGTATGATTTATTCAGCATTCTGTCCATCATTTGTTTGTGTTGCACTTTTCATTCTAAGTGGGATGGGTATGCCCAGATGTGGGTTCCTTGCTCACTGTGCCATTGGATTCAAGCTAGCCTGGCTGATGAAGGGTGATACCCAGAAACCGGTCCCAGGATGCTTGTTTCCAGTCCAGGGACGACCTGGCTTGGCAATTTGGTCTGGACTGTTCCCATGAGGCACAGGGTCAAAACTGATTTGCATATGGCTGGGTCTAAACTGGGGTAGCAAAAGAACAATGGATTTAATCCAGATCTCTTGACTGGGGGTGAATGTATGATTTATTCAGCATTCCGTCCATCATTTGTTTGCGTAGCACTTTTCATCCATGTGACATATTGGCCTCTGGGTCATCTTTGACAATTACAGGAAACATGGCCTCTTTCTTGGTCTCTATTTTCAAAAAGCAACGTTTCACTATTCTGATCGGCGCTCTCTACTTTCACTCTTCTAAGACCTATGGAGTTGGTCTGAGCCTCACTCAGCAGCTTGAGTGATGTGCCGCTTAGTATATGAATGGCTCTGTAAGCACAACCCCAGGTACTTCCTCTGGCGCCACTCCACCCAACTCTGTGGTATGATGTCTCTCATTAATCGGTTCTGGTAAGCAGATGACAGCTTCTTGTCTCTAAATCGCTTTGCTTTTAGGCGTCTCTTTGTGCTGTCAGACACCTGGTTGATCTGTGCCTTTCATCGCTTCTGATTGCAGCCTTGTCTTGCAATTTGCTGTCGCTATTTGCTGCTCTTTCAAAACCTGGCTGTATCCGCTTTTAACATTATCACTCTGTATGATGTATAGGTTTAGGTTGCGTAGTAGCACGGTACCTCTCTTTACAGCCTACCCAGAAAGTTCTCGGTCAATAATGTGTTGACTTCTCAGTGAAGCTTTCGTTATCTTCAAATACTTTACACAGGCTGCACTTGCGCTTTGACACCACACACGCCAAATGTCGACTTTGTACTTCAACTCAGGCACACGTGGGACACACAAGCAGTTTGCTGGACCACGGGAAACTCTCTGGAAGAGCACTGTTGATCTTCAGGTTACTTATCCCCTTGATTGCCACCAGTTGTAGTGTCCTTCCCAGCTTAGGTACCCGCTAATGATTACACCACACACGGAGCTTTATATTACACATCTTTATTCATCTGCGTGTAACGGAGAACTCAACATTCTAAACCTGCATTCTCTTCACTACACTCTAACACTAAAGTTACCGTTCTATGGAGTCCATCAGAAGCCAAAAGGGCTCTGTCCTTTCTAAGTCATACAGTACTACATATATAATCTGTATTTGCAATTTGAATTTGGTTGGTTACAGAGGGAAATACTTGTTGCATTCTTGCTTGAGGCTCAAAATTAAGAACTGTAAAGAAGTAGTGAGCTCATGCCTGAAATGTAATAGATGCTCAATTGACTTGTGGCTTTTTATAATCTTTTCACACTGCTTCAGCTGAGATCAAATTATCTGAACCGCACAAAACAACAAATGTTGGTTCTTAGCCCCTTCGTTGTATTTGACAAGTTTTGTAGCATTATGTAAAGATGTTTAACTGCATTACATTACAATGATTTTAAGTAATTGTGCAATTAATATTTATCTTATCTTACTTATCTGTTCATAACAGGACTGGTATATGAAATGTTTCTACGGTCACAAACAGAGAGAAACACTGTTTGCACCTGTAAAAAGTGCTTTAATATGTACAAATACCATTTTAGGAGTTGGCATGTCGATAGGGAGGTGGTAAATTATCACCAACTTCTAATTCAGGTTTACTACTCGAAAAGGAATCACTATTTCAAAGGATCATGTTGTAGGAGTACCATTCAAATAGAGATTCTTCAGGAGATTAGTGAATGTTTTGCAACTGAAATCTAGTCTCAAAACATTGAAAATTTACAGACTCGTGTTGGGTTGCAAAGACAGCTGCACAAGGAAAGGGATCCTTATGGGACACCTTCTAGACAGTATGGCATCACTGGCAACTTTCCAACAAACATTTGAAAAAAGAAACTTTGTTTCTTTTAACAGATCCAAGTTTCCTTTAAGGAAAAAGGGTTAGTTTTTTTGTTTACTTTATGTATATGCCATCACGGATATGGTGGTCTGTTGACCCTTGCAGGTCACCATCCTTGTAATGGCATCCAATAAAAAAAGTAAGTTGTAATTTTCTACCTTTTTCATTAATAGTTATGAGACAGGTCAAATTCACTGAGTAAGAACATTTTGTGAACTGGGCTATTAGTACATATGTTGGTTTGCAAAATTCCACACTAGTGTCAAACATAATGGTCACAACATGCAGCCACTATATCGTGACCATTGCTTTATAGTTCTGGCTCATTATATTTATAATGTACATGCATAAGGGTAAATAGATTAACATAACAAAGACTTGTGTGGGGGGACTAGGAAGGGTTAATCACTTCACCTTTTTCTTTTCAGTCTGGCAGTAGAGACTTTAGCTCAATCACATTAGCCAGAAGAAGGATATGTTGCCAATTAAGGTTAATCACTGCAGTACAACACTTTAATATAGGTTGGTGATAGTTGTTGTCTATGAAAAACCAAGATGGCGCGGTTAGAGAAACCTCATTGAAATCAATTATTATCTTTAGAGAAATTTCTGCTTAAAGAGTAAACTTCAAGGAATATTGCCTCTATATGCTAGATGCTTTCAGTAACATTTTAAAAATTGAAATATTACAGGGGCTCATCATAGGTTAATGTGGTATGTAATCCAAAGACTTAGGAAAATAGAATCAATGATGAGTCACAACTTTATAGAATTTGTTAAAAGAATTGGGAAGGTGTAAGTATGATGGAATACATTAAATTTACATTTGTGGAGTAAGATAAATACAATTAAAATGTACATGCCAGCAAAAATACTAATTATTCTTCCACATATTTCTGTATCATTAAGAATAGTCAGACTTGCTAACGTTTTCAATAAATAATTTAGAAGGAGAACTGAAATAGTGAAACATTCTTAAAATATATTTTATGCCCATATCAAAATGTTTGTCATTTTCTTTGTTAATTAGGTATTACATTGGCAAACAATATGTTAATTTTTTAATTGGTTAATTGTTATATTATTCATTTAAGTGTATTCAGTGACTTTTAATGTGCAATTAAAATTTCCTAAAGTTTAATTACTAACTACTATTTATAGGATAATTAGAAGATTACTTCATTATTAATTATGCTAATTATTTAATTGATGATTTGTAATGTCATTTATTTGTTGTATTTTAATAAATTGGTAGTTTATTGATATGTGTATCTACAATACATCTTTTAAGGGGGCGCTAGAGGGCGCATGGCAAGATGGCCGCTCTGTAAAGCTACTCCACCGGCCGAGCTCATTATCCGCCTATTATCCTCGCCATCCTGCCCTGAATTCTGCCTAAACCAGCAGCCCCGGTGCCTGGAAGAGTTGCGGATTTTCCTGGCTGAGTGCTGTGAGCCACGGAATCGTCTTCACTGCGATTGCCGGCTGGGAAAGCTTGTGGCCTGTGCTGGCTATGTGGTGGATCCGGACACGCTCGGACCGAACGACTGAGGTAGGCCGCAGCTGGCACTGGTAGCGGGCTGTGAGCGCTGGGGGTGCACGCTACGCCTCATGCCTGATGTCTGGCAGGCGGTACGGTGTGGCCTGGGGGTCTGGCGAACTCCCTGATAAGAGCTACAGCAGTGGCTGGTGGGCTACGCCACCTCCGGGTCTCTGCCTGTGCGGCCTGTCGGCGGTGTGCTCGCAAGAGGCAGGACTGAGTACCCTTACCTCGGGCAGGCTGGCGGCCCAACGCAGGTCTGCATTGGGCTGCTGCGTGATGGGCTGCGTTCTCGTGTGCATGTGCACTTAGTGCGCATCTTTTGGCCGATTTGATCTCTACTGTGGCATGCTTCTGCACCAGGCCTAACTATTCTAAGGGGCCTTCCTGCTACCATCCTCCTAACGCTCACTCTGGCTGCAGGGACACTGATACCTCTGTCCCTCTACTGATGCTGTGTGCAGATGCTCTGGTGGCAGACCTGTTGATCTCGCAGACCTATATGGGCCTTCATTAACAGCGCGACATCTCCCGCAGCGGTGCGCAACAGCCATCTTTACCGAACTTTACACAGTGAGGCTGGATCGCAGTTAGGCCTGGGCTAAAAATTTCCGCAATCTGCATTTTACCGGACATTTTTTGCTTGCTCGTGCTGTAAAATAATACATTCTTGCGTGCGCGTGATCGCCTTACCTGAATCCCCGCGTTCGCTGACAAGTTTTCCCGATCCGGTCGCATTCTCCACGAGATGTTGGATTGTTGGTAGCCATTTGCTCTGTCTCGCAACAGTTCGCGCCCGCAGTAACATCATTCGTCACGCGATCACGTCTTTCTTCTCGCGATCATGCACCACGAGACAAGTGAAAACAAGATGGCCGCGCCTGCGAGCAACCGCATGGGTAAGTTGGCGAGCCGCGACCATGCAGAACATACCGCGAATGGGCGGGAAAAAAACTTCCGCACCTTTGCGATATTTCCGCAAGTTTGCGGAGATTTTTAACATTTTCGCGATAATTTGCGAAAGTGAATTTCGCAAATTCCCGCCACCCCTAATTGCCGTGGAGTGTGGCTGTAGAGCAGGCCTGACTTCATAGCTCATGCTCCACTTCCAAGAGACGCTGTGCTACTTATCTCTCCACTCCATCGCTTGCTTCTTTGGCCCCGAGGGTGTCCTGACAGTACCTCCCATTGCTGTATGCCTACTGTCTGTGGCTGCGCATGCTCTCCCTATTTGCCCTGGCTTCTTCTGTGTGGGTAATGCGACGGAGTGTAAACCTGCTGAACCCCTGATCCGAGACGCGGCGGCGCCACAGTATTGAGGACATGAGAGGCACAGGTTATCCGTTCTGGGCCTAGTCGTTGACCAGTCACTGCTATAGCACGGATACTAGATTGAGGCCAACGCTGCACTGGTGGTGTTGGAGGTGGGCCCCGGACACGCTGCGGCTGGGATGGCTTAACTGTCTCCATTATAGCACCAGGTATTGACGGTGCTGCACCTCTTCTACTTCGGCATCACTGCACCCTGATCATCCGCCCCTCACAGCACTGCGGGGGCTTGCTCTTATCTGTTGCATCTGTAGTACTGTACATTGTTGCTTGTCGTGCTGTATCCACATCATGGGGAAAACCGAGCGCGGCCAACCGCGTTTCACAGTCGAACCCTGAAAAACCAGTAGAGCCTCTCAACAGGCGGCCTCGGACTCTGAGGCGGACGCTCCAAATGAACACCTCACTAATATTGACAATCCCCTTCTTGCGCTTCAGGCCAGCTTTCAGTCCATTAATGGCAAGATTGACCCCCTTAATCTATGCATGGATCACATGTCAGCAAAGCTGGGCAAGCATGCACTGCGCCTAGGGGTGGCTGAGACGTGCATTTCTGATGCTGAAGATGGCATACAGCAGGTGACTACCAAGGCGATCTCTATGGAGAAGGTGCTAGCTGTCATACAGGCCCGTAGTAAAGACTTGGAAGCTAGATTGTGCCGCAATAATATGCACATTACAGGCCTGCCAGAGTCCACGAACACGGGCTGACTTGAGACTTATGTAGAGAAACTTCTACGGGAGATCTTCGGGGCAGAGAAGCTGTCTCAGGTCCTGATCGTGGAGCGGGCTCATCGTTCCCTGACTGCACGTCCACCCCCGGGTGCCCCGTATCGTCCCATTGTTGCTCGCCCCTAAATTATAGGGGCTGGGATGCGGTGCTCCGTCTGGCTCGGGAGAACGGTGCCATCACCTATGAAGGAAATACTCTTGCCTTTTACCCGGACTTCACAATAGCGGTACAGGAGGCCCGAAGGGAGTATCAGCCTGCCCAAAAAATTGCTTCTAGCAGTGCGCATACCATACGCCATGCTCTACCCAGCGAGGTTGAGCGAGGAGGACAATGGGAAATACAAGTTCCTCACCTGCCTGAAGTCAGCATTGGACTTCGCTAAATCTGTCTCAAGTCGCAACCGATCCCCCAAAAATGCAGTGAGAGACGAGGCTACAGGAACTGGCAACATGGCAGATGAACAGGGTTGACTTTGACTCACATATATTGGAGCTGTGCCGTACCTCTCGTTTTTCTTTTACTTCTATTGCATCATTACGGGCGGGAGGCCATGTGGGCCGGATGGTGCTCTGTGGTATGGCATGAGTATAGCGATCACGTGACGATCTTATGATTACTTAGACCCATTTTCTCCCTTATTGTTATCATTTATATCAAAGTGTTAGGGGGGATAACCCCTGTGTTATTATGTGATATGCTATTGTGGAGATTGGCGACGAACCGCACAATAGCACGGCCACCTCCTATCTCACCGGGAAGGAGTTTGTCCTCCGGTGCCCCCCTATGGGTGTTCCCCTCAATTGGCTATTCCCTTAGTGCTGTACTTGGGATTTGTTACTGGGAGTTCGGGATGGCTTTAGCGAGTTGGGTTTGCTGATGTGGGTGGGGGGTGATGGTGTGGGGGGTTGTTAATGGGACTGTTCATGTGGCTGACTATTTTAACAATGTGTTGGATAATGCTCATACGTCTTGTTCGATGGATAGAGATAGGATAGATTCCGCTTACAGAAAAATAGGGATCACAATTGCGTCCGACCAGATAGGAATTAAAACATGTCGGCTACAATTAATTAAAACATTGGTTAACAGTGGTGCCCATAGCCCAATGTTGGTTTTATATACGTCCACTGGGACACCATCCAGTCCTGGTGCTTTCCCGGAGGCACTCTCAGTTATAGCCCTAGTTACTCCCTCCAGAGAGATATCAATATCTATGGGAAATACACTGGACTGTACGATCTCATCATTCCCCGCCACTACTGAGGATGTCTCATTATGACCAATGGTCTCATCGTTATAAAGACCCCCAATAAATTAAACCCACTTATCCTCGGTAATTGCATTGTCTATAATATCAGAGTCCCTATTCACAAAAAAAGGAGCATTAACAGCTGTCCAGAAACCAACATTATCCTTCCTTAAACAAGCCTGGTGCAATGCCTGCCATGCTTCCATTCTCGCTTTTTTATCGCCTGTCAATATGAGGTTCCCGCCTGTCTAATTTCCTCCTTACATCTAATTTCACTATGCAAAACATTCTTCAGGTGGGTATGGGCCTTACTACATTCTCTGTCGAACCAGCCATGTGGTTTATGTAATCCCTGTCTCTGCTCTCTTACTAACAGTTTCTGAACCTCACATGTAATCTTACAGAAGGCATTAAGAATTTCTTCATCATCCCTTGTCTGAGAGAGACAGACTTCAAGATCACCACGCGACCTGTTTACTAATTGCTTAATAAAAACCACGGGGTCCACTTTTGCCCAATTTAGAGGCCACCAGTTTGTGCTTGAGAGATTAATATTGAAATTATAATGTGCGTCCTTCTTATTTTTAATCCTAACCGACCTTTCTAAAGAGAAGACCATACTAATTGGATAATGATCACTCATTATAAAGTCATAGGTTTTAAAAGTACGAACATTACAAGAATATCTATTTGACACTAGGACAAAATCAATAATGGAATTGCATCCCCTCCCATTAAAAGTGGGCTCAAAAGGTACAAGGGGAATACACAGTTTGTTAGCATATCCCAAGTCAAACTGTAAAACTATTCCATTTAACAAATCCCCCAAAGCTGTATGTGAAACATGAGTCAGCATATCTTCTTTGTCTTTACCTATTCCACAAATACCCGTTTGCTATGTTGACACAAAAAACAATTAAAATCACCGCTCAATATAATACACATATCCCCATACATTTTCTCTTCTAAAATACACATTGTTTGACATAAGTTCACTAACACACTCGTTGTCTGAACTTTGGGGATATTATTATAAAAATGTATTAACATTATACCATTTCCTCCTCCCATATTTACTGATAAGATCTGATAGTGCTCAATCTCACTTACAAGTTTCATATTAGTCACCCCTGCCGTGTTGGAGACATAAATACATAGTCCTCCTTTATTGCGCCCCTGCTTGCTGATACTTGCCAGTGTGTTAAAAGTTCGAAAACCATTTATATGGGTTTCCTTAACTGCCCAAGTTTCTTGTAGACAGATTATGGAGTGTTCTTCTATGAAGGTTAATCACTGAGGGTCTCTCACTTTAGTGGATAGGCCCGCAATATTCCAGGAGAGTATTTTACAAGCTTTGATGTTAACTGACTTGGCATGTCCCCCTCCTGATATGTTAGCAATCACATTTCTAACGGAATTATCCACTACCCTGGTTGATATTGCTACGTTGTTAGATCTAGTGTCAGTATTGCCTTGAATTTTGATGAGGTCTTCATCCTTGTCCGCACCCTCGGTTATATGGTCTGGATGCTGCCTACCATCTATCCGATACTCGTACACGATATCTTGACCATGTACCTGCTCATAAGAGGTATCTCCCAGGGGTGATAGGATTTCCACCCTCCTTTTACCATCCCCCCTAAAATGCTGTGTTCTTGGTCAATCTATATCTTCCAAAGTCATTAACATCTCATATCGATTATAGAGCGGGATATTCCATGATCTCTATGGGTCAATGTAGGAATCCATTACGCGGCTTTTAAGGGGATTCCTAGGTGGAGGCGGAGAAAAAGCCCCTAAAGGTAGGACATTAATTTTGCTATAATTGAAAAGTGCGTTTCCTACCTTTGTGAGGATTGCATGCACTAGCATAGGTTCGCTAAACGTCAGAACTATGAAATCTCCCTGAAAGATTTTCCATCCCTGTCCCAGCCATGTAACCCGTCGGACCATTTTAAAGCTTTTAAATAATAATTATTATATTAATCCACATTTGTAAAGCGCGAATAATCACCCGTAAGGGTCTCTGGGCGCTGGGGGCCGTCGGGAAGATTAAGAAAGCTTTTGCCCAGAGTCACATGGTGCTGGGCTAATCTGCCTCCTTAGGTTTAAATGTTATATATTAAAAAAATGATTAGAAATTGGAATGGTATATCTAACCCTTCCAAACCGAATACGTTCCCGAAATTTAGCTTACTTTGGAGTGGGAATAGTGAATCTAACCCCCTCCAAATATCCAACACTTTCTCTACTGTTGCTAAGAATGGAGTGGAAATGGTGAACATAACCCCTACAAAGTCCAACCTATTCCCTGATATTGCTTGCTTGCAAGTGGAAAAAGGTAACTTAACCCCTTCAAAGTCCAACACTTTCCCTATTGTTTCTTATATTGTAGTGAACATAGTAAATCTAAACCTTCCAAATTCCAACACTTTCTCTGGTTCGCCTACGATGGAGTGGGAATAGTAAATTTCATCCATTCAAATTCTAGTGCTTTCTGTAATCTTGCTTACATTGGAGTGGAAATAGTACATATAACCCCTATAAAGTCCAACACTTCCCCTACTGTTGCAAAGGTTGGAGTAGGGATATTAAATCTAACCCTTCTAAAACCTAACACTTTCCCTGATTTTTCTTAGCTTGAAGTGGGAGTCATAAATCTAAACCCCCCAAAGTTCAGCACTTTCCCTACTGTTGTTTAGATTGAAGTGGAAATAATAAAACTAATGCTTCCAAAGTCCAACAATTTCCCTGCTTTTTCTTTAACTGGAGTGGGAAATCTAACCCCACCAAAGTCCAATACTTCCTTAGCTTTTGCTTACTCTGGAGTAGGGAAATGTACCTACTGTTGATTAGATTGGAGCGAAAATAGTAAATCTAACCTCACCAAAGTTCTATCCTTTCTCTGACTTTGCTTACCTTGGAGTGAGAATACTGACTGTAATCCCTTGAAAGTCTAACACTTTCCCTACTCTTGCTGAGATTGGAGCATAAATAGTAAATCAAACCTCTGCAAATTCCAAAAATGTCCCTACTGTTGCTTAGATTTTTGTGGAAATGGTAACTCTAGCCACTCCAAAGTCCAACATTTTCCTTATTGTCTCTTAGATTGTAGTGGGAATAGTACATCTAATCCTTCCAAACTCCTACACCTTCCATTCTTTTGCTTAAATTGGAGTGAGAATAGAAAATGTAACCCCTTCAAACTCCAACATTTTCCCTACTGTTGCTTACATTGGAGTGTCAATAGTAAATCTAGCCCTCCAAAGTCCAATCCTTTCCTTGATTGTGCTTATGATGGAGTGGGAATAGTAAATCTAATCCCTACAAAATTCCACACTTTCCCTACTTGTGCATAAGTTTGAGTGGGAATAGTACCTCTAACCCGCACAATAAATACATGCTTATTAATTTTAACTTTGAATTTATTGTAAATAATTTTAATGTAACATTTTTTTTTTAATTGTTAATTTTTGCTTTTATATTTTATAAGGAATAGGATATTTATTTATATATTTAATTTACATTATTCATTAAAACTTTTATTTATAGTTCTGATATTATTTAGTATTTTAATATTTTAAATGAATGACATCTAATGAGATATATATACATATATATGTATAGTCCATTCCTGTTTTCTGGTTCTTTGGAATCGAACCGTGGAAGAAAAAGGTGTTTCTGCGATCTATACCAAGACGGCTTCCTTGGTTGCTAACGGACCCCCTCCCCTGCTGGGCACTACGACAGGAAGCTGAATCTGGTGTCAAATCCGGAAGCATTGGTCTCCTCGAGGAGAAGGTCATAGTAGCCCCCGAATGAACAAGGAAAAACACCAACCGAAAGTGGAATAGCGAGAATATCCTAGTCGAAGGACGCGGAGAGTTCCAGCAAAATCCACCCAAGGTAGGAGTTGCCACGAGTGTCTGGTGGGAGGTGTGCTTTGCGAAGGTTAGCCCAGTATCGGCAAACGCCTTGCACCATATACTAAGGGCTAAGTTATGGCCGCGGACGTTCTACGAGGCAGGGAGGAGGCAGAGGAAGAAATATTCACAGAGTCCCCAAGCGTGCAATTAACAAATCAGGGCAATATTGAAGAAATAACCAGAAATTGCACAAACATTAAAGATTTATATAAGAAATTGGAAAAGGCGATGAAGGCGGAACAAGCCAAGTGGTGGGAGCACAGGTCTCTCACTAAATATCTTGAAGACGGTAGGATTCCTCGGGGTCTCCGCATCTTACTTGTGCCGAGTTACGAGAATCCTAACCCGGATATGTTATGGGAATGAGCCAAAAGCAACCTGGCAGCATCCCGTAATCTAGTGGAAATTTTAATCAAATATGCCAAAATCGGTAGGATCGAGCTACAAAAACAAATAGACCTACTTAATCAGCAAATAGCAGCGCTCGAAGGTGGTGAAAGTATGACAAAATTGAGAGAAGATATGATTACCAAACTAAAAAAAGAAGAGGATATAATAAAAAAGCGCAAAACATTTAAATTTCAGCGAGACAAGGACGATTACAACAACGGTCACATTTTTACGTTTGCCCGGAAATATGATGTGGTAAAAGCTTCCCACAAGGGACTAAGATTCAATGGACCAAGAGAGGTGACAGCAGGGATACTCAGGCGGCATCATCTTTATCGGACCTGAGTTCGGCAATTGATAGTGGCTCAGATGTTGAGCCAAATCAAGGAGCAATGGAGGTCCTGAGCAACGTGAACAGAAACGTACACTCGCAGATAAGTTGAATTTTTTAAGAGAGGAAAGGCACCACACGTTGCGCCCGAGGAATTCAAACAATAAAACAAATAAAGGCGCAACAGAAGACGCCGGGAAAGAAAGCGACGGAGGCGCCAACACCAAAAAGCGCTACAACAAGAAACCACCAAACGAGGGGTGGCAATGAAAGTAAATCATAGTTCATCATCTAACAACACCATCTTTAACCTAGCTAACATCAACCTAGATGCTGCCGAACAACAGCTATTGGCACTGAGACTTTCATAAAGTCCAGAAAGCAATTTCAATTACCCTCAGACCAGGGCATATATTTACAAGTTCATCCAGAAATTAAAATTACAAAAATTCCATCTTCAACAACTTAACCGAGCCAGTATATCAACAAGTGAAAAAACACCAAGCAATGTTACGGTGTTAACGGCGTCGGATGTAAGCGTGCTGGGTGACTTGCAAGATCTACAAAATCTAGAACCTCGGCCACTCACATCACAGTCTACACAACATATGATGGAACAACAGGGAGTCACAACAAATGCCACAAGCGTAACTGGGTTCAAACCTAAATCTAAATTTGTGCCAATCATGCCAAGAGACTCAATAGATATATTTAATGAAATAATAACAACAGATATCAAGAAGCTATATTATCAAACATCAGCCAGTAAGAAGAAATACAATGGGAATCAGTACAAATATCATCAACTGCGCGATAATGACACACTGGTAATCCGCAATTCAGATAAGGGCGGTAACGTCGTAATCTGGCCCAAACAACACTACTTGAAGGAAGCCATGTCACAACTTGGACCGCAATTGCTATAGATTGGGCAACAAACAAACTTTACTGGCAGCACAAAATGCACTATATAGCAAACTTTTGGCTTGGAAGAGTGCAGGACTCATAAATCAGGAAGAGTACCAATATATGAAAAACGATCATCCCATAACTTCAGTAATGTATTTCATACCGAAGGTTCAAAAAGATATCAAGAACCCCTCCGGGAAGGCCCATAATTTCGGCAAAACAAAGTCTGCTCGAGAACGTTTCATTGTATGTAGATTCTTTTCTACAGAGTCACGTAAGAACACTTCCATCTCATGTCCAGGACACAAAAGACTTTTTAAAACAAATCTACAATGTAAAGTGGCAACAAGGGTATTGGTTAATGACATTAAATGTGTCAAATCTTTACACGTCCATACATCACAAGGACGGAATTAAAGCTGTGGAGCATTTCTTGGGCATGAGATCTATTAAATATTATCAACACAACAAAATGCTCACTAGCCTGATACAGTTCTGCCTGGACAATAACTTCTTTATATTTCACCAACAGATCTACCAACAAGTGAGAGGGATAGCGATGGGGGCGAGCTTTTCGCCCAGTTATGCTTGCCTCTATATGGGTTATTGGGAGGAAGTCATATTGAATAATGATTATGCAGATGTGATGTCAGAACATGTTGTCAAGTGGACAAGATATATTGATGATTTATTCGTTATTTGGCAGGGGTCAAGAGCAAGTGCTGAAGATTTTGTTAACAAAATTAACATTAACAATTTAAATCTGCACTTTACAAGTAACCTCAGTAATGAGAAAATTAATTTTTTGTATGTTGAAATGTATGTAGCAGGTGACCACTTGTCAATGAAACTGTATCGAAAACCCACTGCGGGCAATACAATTCTACATTCCTCAAGTTTCCATCCCAGGCATACTATAACTAGTATCCCCTATGGGGAAATGCTTTGAATTCGCCACATATGCAGCAATATAGAAGATCTAGCAGAGGCAAAAGAAGCAAGCAAGATACGCTTCCTAGAGAGAGGCTACTCTGAGAGAATTGTAGATCAGACTATCCAACGCACAAGTAAGCTTTGCAGAAAGGATTTACTTTTCAAACCATCCAATAGTAGGGCCAGATAGAGCAACAATACACAGCCTAGGGACAGCAACCCCAGACTTATTCTCACATATAACAAACAGAAGGACTACATGATGCAAAGTGTAAAAAAGAACTGGCATCCAGTCCTTAGTGAGCCAGCTGTAGGGGATACTTTACCATCATTACCGACTGAAACGTACAGAAAAGCTATGTAAACAAGTGACCTTTTAATAAATTGTAGCCCTGAAGTGAGAACAGGTGCAAGCTGGCTTACAAGTCAAAAAGGCTTTGTGCGTTGTCCGTCATATAAAGCGTGCAAACATGGCTTTAATAAAACATCGTTCAAAGTACCATTTGGAGATAACCCCAAAATAATAAGTAAACTGATCACCTGCAAAATGAAATTTGTCATCTATGTGCTGGAGTGCTCTTGTGGACTGCAGTACGTGGGAAGCACGAAGCTGCAGGTCCACAAGAGAATCCTCCTGCGTTTGAGTACTATAGCAAACTCCGACCCAAGTTACCCAGTAGCTCACCACTTCAGTGAAACGTATGGCAATAACTTGCAACACCTAAAACACTTTGCCATAGATTCGGTGCCACAGCTTAGACGGGGTGGAGATAGGGAGGCAATTTTGAGGAAACTCGAAACTAGATACATATTAGACCTAGACAGTAAGAGCCCTCACGGGCTTAACACCACTGAGGATCTGTATACTTGGTTGTAATATCTAATTAATTTTCTCTCTTTCTAAAAAAAAAGTTGATCTGTGAACATATAGAAATCACTTGCATTTAGGCACATACATTTGGTTAAATACGCTGCTATCTTAAACCTGGTATGTTTGCTTTCCCAGCAAAATTGGTTCTTTATTTTTAACTGTATGTAATTATAGTCACTAGCACTTTACAAGCTTTTACGGTAACTTGTTGGGGTGAAAGCAGTTTCACTAGGTACACATTTTAGATTTCATACACGGTTTGTAATATATTTTAGCTATTTATATGGGGCATAGCAAACATTATATCAGCCCATTGAGGCGCTATATACGTCAAACATGATGTGATTTAGTGCAATCGACATTGGAAATATAACTCTCCTCTATGTCCTAAATATATACTAATGTATTATACAGTAATTTTGGATTATGGACATTCTAGGTGATTAACAATTACTTGAGGTTACTTGAGGATTGAGAACAATGTAAGTGCAATGAACATTTAACAACAAATGTTTTTTTAAAGGTTGAATATTTAATATATAATATTTATTATATTTATATTCAGTTTGCAAAATGTATTTATACAGAGATTTTATAATTGCACACGTTGATATTACTGCAATGGTATCAGTTTTTCACATTGTGATTTTGATGATTTTATGCGATATAACGCTATTGTTAGGTGAAAGTATGTCTTCTATGTTTATAGTATGCACCAGCACTTTAAATTTGGGATAGCCTTATAGGCGCATCATGTGACCAAGGCCTGCACAGGCCGAAACGCGTCATGGCGGCACAGTGCACAGAGCAATAAAAAACAATTTTGAACAAAATAGGAGGAGTCGGTTCCTGTTTTCTGGTTCTTTGGAATCATCGAACCGTGGAAGAAAAAGGTGTTTCTGCGATATATATATATCATCAAAAAAACAAAAACAAATTGAAGTATATATATAATATATATAAATATATATATATATATATATATATATATATATATATATATATATATATATATATATATATATATGTAGCTTTATCTCCGTAAGCAGCTATCGTTCTTCCTGCCAAAGAACAGAGTGCAGACCACAAAGTTCGTATTGCTGTTTAAGGTTTATTCAGCCACAGCTTACACGACCAGCATGACGCGTTTCGATCCCTCAAGGACCTTGATCACATGACGCGCTCATACACCACGAGGTATCTTTAAATTATATTTTTTTTCATTTTTCTTAAAGTGACATGCATGCAAGGTTTTGTTGGGTCATAGACATGGAAGAAACATTTAAAGTAGATTTTTGTTTCGTCTTGTGACTAGTTCAATGTGCAAATAACAAAATTGTTTCACAATGCTCAATAGCATACGTATAAAAACAAATTGATTTGTATACATTGATAAAAATATATATATATTCCAGCAAATCAGTTATGTTTAAAACTAACCTCATTATAATAAATAAGATTAAAAAAACAATAAATATCGATGATTTGCTAAAAAAAAGGGGCATTGCAAATATACCAAAGCAACGTCCAGGTATAAATACCTTGTTATAGTATATGTCTAAATAGAAGAGTATAATGTAAACGTTTCAGTGGATTTATTACAATATTTTTAGACCATACCTGCCAACAATTTCCTCGCTAATTGCATGTAAAATAGTGCAAGTGCAAACATGTTTAAAGTGCTAAGTGCTTATACTTATATTTATCCCAAAATTTATTAAAAAATACGTGTATTAAAAAACCCGATGTGTACGTGAATAGATAAAAGAAAAATATATACAGTGCGGCCTTGGGAGATCTATTATAAGAACATAATGTTCTATCGTGTACTGTTTTCATATCATTATTCCCAAAGGTTTGATAGGCAAAAAGCATTATCTTTCAGATTGCCCTGTAGCAAAGCTTTTGTTGAACAAAGGTTTTTTTAGACATGTTGTGATGAAGGAGCAAAATGGCAGAAACTTATAGACAGGTGTATAGATCCTCCGTTTGATTGAGACCATTGGGATACTTGGTATCCAAATTCAAAATATATCTGGTCTCAAGTTGTCTGAGGGCTCTGACTCGGTCACCTCCTCTTTTCTTATATGGAATGCTGTCTATCAAAAAATATTTTAATAGAATGGGATCAGATTTGCGTTGATCCTCGAAGTGTCTTGCAACAGGATAAGTCGGATCAAGGTTTTTGATTGCTCTTAGGTGCTGAAGTACCCTCTTGTGTTCCTGAAGGATAGTACTTCTTACATATCTGAGTCCACAAGGGCACTCCAGCACATAGATGGCATGATCCGTTTTGCAAGTTAGGTACTTGGTAATCGGGATTTCATCTTTGTTGAACGGTGTTTTGAATGCGGTGGTGTTAATGCCTTGTTGGCATACTTTACAGGATTTGCATCTATAGAATCCCTTTCTTTGATTGAGCCAAGTGACCTGAGTTAGGTTCTCCAAATCCTTTCTGACCAGAGCGTCACGCATGGATGGAGCTCTACTGAATGTGATGGCAGCCCTTTTGGGGAGTAAGTGACCAATAGTTGGATCTCCCAATATGATTGGCCAGTTCCTATTAATTAGACTCTTCAGGAACTTTCCCTGTTTACTGAAATTTAATATAAATCTAAATTGGTCTTCCATCTTCTTTGGTTTTTCTTTTATTTGGAGAAGAGTTGCTCTGTCTAAGTCATTACATTTTTTGATGGCATTTTCAATGATTTTAGGAGAGTATCCTCTGGCTAAAAATCTTTTTTTACTTGCTGCCTGCGCTTGTTTGAGATCAGTGGGGTTACTGCATATGCGTTTTAAGCGCAGCATCTCCCCAAAAGGTATACTTTGTATGAGGTGCTGCGGGTGTGCACTGCTGGCGTGTAGTATCGCATTGCCGGCTGTTGGTTTTCTGTGCAGTGTTGTGTGAATCTGACCTTCCTTTATGTAGACCTGCACGTCTAAGAAATTGACCGATACTGAACTGATGTCTGCTGTAAACCTAAGATTTAGAGTATTCTGATTCAAGTTTTCTACAAACACATTTGCATCACTGATGTCACCTCGCCAAATTATAAACAGATCGTCAATATATCTGACCCATTTGACAACATTGTTACTCAATTGTACGGTATATTGTCTTGTGAGGACCAGTTCCTCCCACCAGGTCGCCAGTAGATAGTTATAGTTAGGACCTATTTTCCATAGGAAATCCGCAACATTCTATTCCCAATAAGTCTGGCGCCGGTTGATGAATCCTCGCAAAATTTTCCAAACTTTTGGCCAGCTCCGCTCCTACCCTGAAAGTTTCGTGGTGATACGTCAAGCGGGGGCCGAGAAAAAAGGGGGGTCCCAAAACGCATTTTTCCCATGCAATTTCCCATAGGATCTGTTGTCGCTGCTACAGTCCAAACCGCTGAACGGAATGACACCAAATTTGGCAAAGAGGTAGTCCTCAGTTCAGACTCGTGCCTTTTGCGTAAATGGTGTGAATCCGTTCAGTAGTTCCTGAGAAAATTAGAGTTAAAAGTACATATATATCTATGGCCGGGGAGGATCCGCGCACCCTACCCGCACTGTAAGCGCACCCTCCTCAAACCGAGCGCGCACCCTACCGATCGAGCGCTGAATGCTAATTGGCTGTCGAGTGTCTGTCTACATTCGAAACCAGGAACTGTTGGCGGCCATCTTCTGCCTCGGTAGAAGCGAGGCTGAAGAAGCAAGGGGAATAAGTGTGTAAAACATATAAGGGAGTGGAAATACTCTGACCCCCTAGAGGTGCTTAGGGGGTCCCAGAATGACCCCCTGGGGCCCCCTTTTTATAAAAAAAAAAATGGCGAAAAGCGCGTGCGGTGCGTGCATCCTATCACGTTTGGTGCACGGATCCTCTCGTGTTGGGTGTCGGATCCAAGGAAAAAAATTTGAAAAAAGACAAGAAATCATTGGTTGTATGACAACTTTCTACACTGAAAGGTAGAGTGTATATTTCTGTTTTTTAAAGGCAGGATTCTTATTGGTTAACAAAAACTGATTGTAAGGAACATTATATATGATAAGCTGATATGTTGAAAAGTCAAGCACACTTGCTGTCTTGTTTAGCAACATTGTGTGCTGAACTTGTGACCTGTGTGATCAGTGCAGTGTTCCAAGACCTGTTTCTATGGTAACAGGCAGAAGGCAGATTGGGGAAAGGGTTGAAATGTATTGCATTTGGGAAGGGTTGAAATGTTTAACCAATAGAAATGTGTGTTTGCTTTTGAATTTATGTGTGAAGGATTGTGATTTGATGTTTACATGTATATGTGTGGAAAATGAAAGGGAAACTTTTCCATTCTTTGTTTTTGCTGAGAGGTGCACAGTGCAGAGATTCTGTCAAAGAAAATCTGGTGTGTGACTGATATACTTCTTAATCTACAAAACAACTTGAAAGGTGAGTTATTTAATTGTGAGGGGATGTATGTAGACTATTTTGATTTTAATCAGACTAATGTATTTCTCCTGCTAAAGTGTAGGGAGTACTTTTTTTCTCTTCAATCTTATTGACAGTGTGTGTGCATGTAGAAACCATTCTGTGATAAGCATTTGTGTTTTTCATGTGTTTGCAGACAGATAACTGTGCTGTTTTTATATTTTGGAAGAATTAGAAACCAGTCATTGTTTATGAATTTGTGAAATGAGTTATGTTTCTATATTAAAATGTAGAACTCCTTCTAGATGAAGAAATGTGTTTTGGTATAGTGCAAGGGATAGTGTTGTTTGTCTAGAATCACACAGTGAGTATGTGTGCATTTGGGAACCACTGTGAGAGAAGCATTTGGTAACATCGTGTATTTGCTGACAGATAACTGTTTTAAAACCTGTCATGTTGTCAAGTTTTATTAGCATTAGAAGCCAGTCTTTGCTTATGCATTGATAAAATAAGTCATGCTTTGACACTAATGTGCTGTACTTTAATATGTAGATTGTGTGTAGTCTCCTTACCCCTTGCACAGTAGTGAATGAGTTTTGGTAAGCTGCTAGGGATAGTGTTGCTTGTCTAGAATCACACTGTGAGTCTGTGTGCATTTGGGAACCACTGTGAGAGAAGTATGTGGTAACATTGTGTATTTGCTGACAGATAACTGTTGTAAAACCTGTCTTGTTGTGAAGTTTTAGTAGCATTAGAAGGCAGTTTTTGCTTATGCTTTGATTAAATGAGTCAGGCTTTGACACAAAAGTGCAGTCCTGAAATATGTAAATTGTGTGCAGTTCCCTTACCACTTTCACTGTAGTGAATGAGTTTTGGTAAACTCCTAGGGATAGTGGTGCTTGTCTAGAATCACACTGTGAGTTAGTGTGCATTTGGGAACCACTGTGAGAGAAGCTTTTGGTAACATCGTGTATTTTCTGGCAGATAACTCTTTTAAAACCTGTCATGTTGTCAAGTTTTAGTAGCATTAGAAGCCAGTCTTTGCTTATGCGTTGATTAAATGAGTCATGCTTTGACACTTATGTGCTGTACTTAAATATGTAGATTGTGTGCAGTACCCTTACCTCTTCTAGACTAGTTAATGAGTTTTGGTAAACTGCTAGGGATAGTGTTGCTTGTCTAAAATCACACTGTGAGTCTGTGTACATTTGGGTAAGGAGTGTGATAGAAGCATTTGGTAACATGGTGTATTTGTTGACAGATAACTGTTTTAAAATCGGTCATGTTGTCAAGTTTTAGTAGCTTTAGAAGCTATTCTTTGCTTATGCATTGATAAAATGAGTCAGGGTTTGACACTAAAGTGCAGTACCATGTACTATTCTCTTCACTGTGCCAGAACTGATAATGTAAATGTTTTACCCAGGCACTGTCCTAGCAGTAGTCTGATGATTTAGTCAGTTTCCAAGTACTCATGTTGTGAACCATACATTACCACATAGACTGCTTCAAATGTCTATGCAGTATGCATGCAGTCTTCTAACATACTATACACTTGTCTTTCACATCTTCAATTCCCTAGTCAGTATCCATACAGTCCAGCAAACATCCTGTCACTCCCTTTGCACTCTTCTAGTGACCCATTCAGTACCAAGTACTAATTCATTCACTGTGTCAAAAGCCAACCACTTATAAATTCACCCAGGCACTCTCTTTGCTGTACTCTAATCATTCCGTCAGTTCCCAAGTACTCATGCAGTGAGCCAGGCCTTAGCTCATAGTCTGCTTCAAATGCCTATTCACTATGAATGCAGGCCTCTCACCACCTACACAGTTGTCTTTCACACCTTCAATTCTCCAGTCAGTATTCATACACTTCTAGCAAACACCCTGTCACTCACCCAGTGTGTCTCCTTATAGTACTGTAATCATTCAGTCAGTTAGCATGTAGTCTTTTAGTGAGGTAGGCTTTAGGGCATGAACTGCTTCAAAGTAGCATGCACTATGCATGTAGTGTTTTAACCATTGTCACACTTGTGGTTCAGGGCTATAGTTTCTTAGTCAGTTTTTATATAAAATGTGTTTGTACAGTATTGGAATAGTATAAATTTGAAAGTTATTAATATACATTTATTTGTGATTCTTTTTTACAGATACTGAACAGGAGTGTTTCTCATCCATTTGCACTTTTCTCGTGCAAGATTGTTTGGATGAAGGGTCCTTCGGTGTTTCATCATACTTGCTGTGCCGTACGAGTATTTCTTGTTAGGATCCCCTTGCAACAGAACTCTTTTGCAAATCTTGCACGTGACCAAGGTGGCATTGATCTTTGTTTGCCCCTCGGGAAAAGTAAAACATTTCTACACCACTGAAGGAAAACGTTGTGGGCGTGGTGCGTCCTCAAAAAATTCATCCTTAGATTCGGTGAATATTTTAAAGCGACAACATTTACAGTTTTTGTAAGTTAAACTTATAAAATGTTGTTAGCTGTAAACATTTTATATATCTATGATTTGTATCTTGTGGTATTTTGTTGAGAATAGCCTGTTGGGTTTTTTTAACAATCTTTTTGATTGGTTTTTTTTTGCCCGCTGTTAAGTGTTGAGTACGATTGAAATCACTATTTTTAGTGAAATTCAATATATTCTGAGAATAAAAGGCAAACAAATTACTTTGTGGAAATTATGCTGTGTTGTAAAAAATGCATCATTACATGTTATAATTTTTTTTCCTTTTCTTTCACAGATCCAAATTTAAAAACAAGCAATTTATATGAATTTAGATTGCAATGAAAATCTGAAAAAAACGTATACCATTTTTTATTGCTATTACTGTGAAGGTAAGTTTAACTAAGTCTCAATATGCAGAATGAGGAGGTCTGCAAGAAGCTACAAAGTTGAAACACGTTTCTAAAAACACTCTGTTTATACCTATGTAGTTTTGAAATCTGACCATAATCAGATATCATGTGACCTGCAAAAAAAGAGATTTGAGGGGTTCACAATATTTCCCATTGTAGCTATTGAAGGACCGCAATTATTTCAATCATTCTTCTTTGAACATCTTTGCAGACAAAACTCTGTGCTTACCTTCTATCATTCGCAAGGAATTTTTAAACTGGAAATATGTCACTTTTTGTAACATAGTTATTGCGCAAGACACTCTTTCATATTTACAAAGAGAGGAAAAGGCACTTTGTGCACTTTTTATACTCCATGTAAATACAACCTCATTATGCACACCAGTTTGCGTTGAAAGGGTGTTCTATAAGTGTTGTTGTGCATGATTGCACTGAATACTCATAGAACAAGACACATGTCTAGATTTGTCAGAAATCATGAATCTCGATTTGTGTGTGAATGCTTCACAATTCTAAAATTGGTGTAGGAAAGCACAACAAGGAGAATTGTTTTTATTTCCCCACATTTTTATATCTTCAATGCATGCTACAATGCTCAGCATACATTGAAGGAGAAAAATGCCTTTACTGATTGTTTTTGTACAGGAAGGTGTGTCTTCCTGCACAAAAACAAACAGCTCATGACACAGATATCCTTGCCCTATGGTGCAAGGGTGCCTGTGTCACTCACCACATGGCTGCAGTTTAAGCAGTCGTGCAGAGAGAAGCATAGATTTGCAACATATTTATGTACATATGTTGCATCCCTGTGCTTCGGAAGTACTACAGCACACTGTAGTTAAAGAGGTTACTGTGTGATGCTGAAGCACTTACTCATAGTTCTGCACTTATACATTCACCATGCGCTACTTATGCATTCATTCACTCAATTACGTACTACACATACATTCATCTATACTTTTAGACACTAACAAAGAAATTCAGCTCTTTTTTTAAACCAGGAAAGGTAGTTCTTACAAGAACTTTTTTTTTTCTTCTTTTATATTTTTTTTGGGGGGGGGGGGTTCTGAGTAATTTTTTATTTTTTGGGGTTTTTCTGCAAAAAAAACAAACAAAAAACAAAACAGGAGGAACCAAACAATGAACTTCAGGGAAAAAAAAAACCCCCAAAAAAACCTAGCAAATGTGACTTTCTTGCCAGCGGCAGATCAGCTCAATCGACTGCTCACCGTAACACAAAGTCGCATTGCACTTAGTGCAGAGCACTTTTAAATATTGAAATTGAGGACGAATGTCCGAGTTTTTGGCTGATGGATGCACTCTTGAAGTGCTCGGCTGCGATGAGGTGGAAGGCGCAGGAGCAGGAGTGTTTCTCATCCGTTTTCACTCTTCTCGTGCAAGATTGTTTGGATGAAGGGTCCTTAGGTGCTTCATCATACTCGCCGTGCTGCACGAGTATTTCTTGTTAGGATCCCCTCGCGACAGCACTCTTTTGCAAATCTTCAACGTGACCAAGGTGGCATTGGTCTTTGTTTGCCCCTCGGGAAAAGTAAAAAATTTCCACACCACTGAAGAAAAACGTGGTGTGCGTGGTGTCTCCTCCAAAAATTCATCCTCAGATGTATGAGGAGATGCAGGTGATGCCTGCTACCCTGAAGCCAGTTTTGGTAGAAAAAAGTTAGAGCTAAGTGTAAACTTTGTCTAAAAAAATCTTCTTCTCTGCAAAGAGATGCTCCTCCAAAGAAGGTCAAAGAAGAATGATTGAATTGGGTGGGGTCTTTCAATAGTTAGAAGAGGAAGTGTAATGAACCAATCAAATCTCTTTTTTGGCAGGTCACATGGGATCCGCGCACCCTGCGCATATGCACCACGCACCCAGCGCGCATCCGCAAAATTGAATTAAAAAGAAATATAGGATTAGATGTACAAATATATTACTTTTAAGACTAGTTCAGAGTTTGTCTTCAATTAATATTCACATGAAATACATATATACATGTTTTTTAAACTGTTAAATATTTTGCGGGATCCGCGCACCTACCGTGTCATAGACGCAGATGACGCATCGTGGAAGCGCGTAAACGTCACGTTGCGTACATTGAACGTGTCGCGTATAGGCTGGGAGTCGCGTACCGGTCATATTGCGATTGTGCAAAAAACACGTACCCAACGCATACCATGCGCGGATGCTATCGCGTAGGGATCGAGAACGGTGCACATAGGGTGCGCGAATCCAAAAACATGGAAAAAATATATATAAAATAAAGTTTTGAACATATAGTTAAAAAAATATTTTGAAAAATATAAAAAAATATCTTTGAAAAACCCATTAAATTCAAATAATATTTTTAAATTTTTAAAAGAATTCATTGAAAAAATAAGTTTAAAAAATGGTGATTAAAAAGTATTTAAAAAAAAATATAATTAATGAAATTGACACACTGAATTTGAAAAATATAGAAATCCAATCAAAATCATTAAACATGATATCTTTAGAGATAAGTTATATATAGGAATTAGCATTTAAAAAACCTTTGAAATTTACTGAAAAAACCATAGGCTTCATGCACGTTATAGTTAGGAATTGGCATTTAAAAAACCTTTGAAATTCCCTGAAAAAACCAAAGGTTTCAGGGACATTATAGTTAGGAATTGGCATTTAAAAAACCTTAGAAATTCACTGAAAAAAACCATAGGTTTCAGGGGCATTATAGTTAGCTGGACATTTCCCTCGTACAAAACCCGAGAAATTCCCCTGTTATAGTTAGTTCAGCTAACTATAACTTGCGCCCCCGCAATGCACTGCTGATGTCGCCACATATTACATCACTCATGACATGGTCAGTGACATCACTGATGACATCACTGATGACATTTCAAATGACATCACCAATTTGTAGGGTTTTGTACGAGGGAAATGTCCAGCTAACTATAACGCCCCTGAAACCTATGGTTTTTTCAGTGAATATATATATATATATATATATATATATATATATATATATATATATATATATATATATATATAATTTACTGGAGGTTGCCAGTAGATAGTTCTAGTTAGAACCTAGTTTGCATAGGAAAAGCGTTTTTTATTTTCCCAATAACTTTGGCGCCGGATGACGAATCTTTGCGAAAATTTCAAAACTCGTGGGGTGCTCCTGTCAGCTCCTGTCTTGAAAGTTTTGAGGTGAGTTGTCAAACGGGGTCCGAGAAAAAAGGGGGGTCCCAAAGCATGTTTTTTTCCATGTTATTTTCCATATTAAACTTTAGAAACGGCTACAGCTCGAACTGCTGAACAGAATTACACCTAATTTGGCAAAAAAGTAGCCCTTGGTTCAGAAAGGGACCGCCACCCCCCGGGGCTTGTGTTTTCAAGGTTTGGGGGGCCTCCAAGGCCCCCCAAGCCCCGGGGACCACCACCCCCCAGGTCTTGTTATAAAAAATACCTGTCTGGGGGGGCTCGAGCTCCCCCACACACCCCGGGAACCGCCACCTCCCGGGGCACTAAAATGCAAATTTGGGGTTCTGTTACGGACCCACGAACCCCGGGGACCACCACCTCCCCGGGGCTGTGCATTGGATATGAGGGGGCCGCGCGGCCCCCTCCTGGAGCCTGTGATTGCCCTGGGGACTGCCACCCCCCAGGGCCGGCTCCTGCAGTGTCTCAGGTTGCCCACCCCGGGACACTGCTGTTTGCTATGGCAGGGCGGGAGCCTCGCGACTCCCGCCCTACCATAGCAAACTGTGGTTTGGATTTTGGAAGAGAGAGCAGGACCCACATGGGGAGCTGCATGTCAGCAGCTCCCTGTGTGGAAAAGCACTGCTGGCTCCCGCAGGAGGCGGGGAGCCGGCTGGGACCATCGGGGCATTGGGGCTCCCTCCACGGTCCCCAACAAGAGGCCAGGCCACGAGCGATGGGATCCCCGGGGCAAGGAGTGGCCCGGGAGGGGGGCCATGTAGCCCCCCTCTCCCATAATAAAAAAAAAAAACATGCAAAGGCCAGCCTCGGGGGATGGGGTCTCTGGGGACATAAATGGCCTGAGGAGGGAAGCCACGCAGCACCCCTCCAAATATTTTTTTTCTTCTAAATAAACACTGGCCATGCCCCGGGGGATGGGGACCCCGGGCTGAATATGGCCTCTGGAGGGGGGCCACGCTGCCCCCTTCCATTTAAAAAACAATTAGGGGTCAGGCCCTGGGGGATGGGGTCCCCAGGGCCCATAAAATAGGAGAGGAATGGAGGCCACACAGCTCCCCTTCTTAAAAAAAAAAAAGACCGGCATCGCTGAGGCCCCACCTCCTCCCAGTAACACTCTGCAAACGCGCCCTGTGGCACGTTTTAAGTTGGGTATTAATTCACCTTCAATACTGGGGGTCCCTGGGGGCCAACTAGCCCACCAGGTACCTCCAGTAAGCGCCACAGGGCTGCGTTGCAGAGAGGGGGTCCAGGCCACGCCCCTTTTTACACCTCTCTGCAACGCAGCTCTGTGGCACTAACTGGAGGTACCTGGTGGGCTAGTTGGACCCCAGGGACCCTTAGGTTTCAAGGGGACTTTATCCCCCAACTTAAAACACGCCACGGGGTGCGTTTGCACAGTGGTGAAGGGAGGGGGTGGGGCCTGAGGTGACATGTGTGTAAACACGCCCTGTGGCGTGTTTAAGGTGGGGAATTAATTCCTCTTTAATCCTGAGGGTCCCTGGGGGCAACTAGCCCACCATGTACCTCCAGTAAGCGCCACTGCGCTGAAATTGCAGAGAGGTGGTCCAGGCCATGCCCCTTTTTACACCTCTCTGCAGTGCAGCTCTGTGGTGCTTACTGGAGGTACCTGGTGGGCTAGCTGGACCCCAGGGACCCTCAGGATTCAAGGGGACTTAATCCCCCAACTTACAATGCACCAGGGGGAGCGTTTGCAGAGTGGTGGAGAAAGGGGGTATGGCCTTTGTCTACCTCTCACCAATCCCACTGTGTGAGGCTTATTGGAGGTAAAATGTAGGCCAGTTGGCCCCTAAAGGACCCCAAGCAGTGGCGGGCGCGTTTGTAGAGTGGTGGGCAAAGTGGGCGTGGCCTGGTACGAGTACTTACCAGTGCTGTTGTGTGGGACTGATTGGAGGTAATAGTTTGGGAAGTTGGCCCCCAAGGATGTCCTTGGGGGCCAACTACCCCTCTTGTTACCTCCAGTAAGTCCCACACAGTGGGATTGCTAAGACGTCTTCGGAGGCCATGGCCCCCTTTCTCTACCACTCTGCAAACGTGCCTCTTGACAGACTACGGGATGGGGGATGAAGTCCAATTTAGTCCTGAGGGAGTTTGGGGCCGAGAATCCCTCCTGGTACCTCCTGTGAGTCCTACGCAGCGGAATTCCTGAGCATTGGTTGGACGCCCAGTACCCTTTCTCCACCACTCTGCAAACACGACTACTAGTTAAAGTAGCATATTTCTGCACCTCTGACTTAGAGGTAGTTTTAATCCCCCTGCCCTACTATGTACTAGGGCCTTACAGAGGAGGTCATGCTAATCACAGGGGGACTCCAACGCATGGTGTTCCCTAGTGTATGTAGGTGTTTTCACTGTATTCTAAGTGTCTTTTAGCATAGCACTGGCTCTAGGCCTGGTTAGTCAGAGTCAGTTACCACCAGTACCCGTCTGAAAAAGTTGTGGGCACAGGATGATTTTGCAACAAGGCCTCTTTCTGCTCCTCTGTTGGTTCTTTCTGCACATGTCTTGCTTCTTCCTGCACTTCTTTTCCTCTTTGTGGACTTCTGTTGCTTCTTTCTCCATTTCTTTTGCTTCTTTCTGTACTTTTTTTCTTCTTTCTTCACATGTCCTGCTTCTGTAGGCATAGTTAGAAACTAGCATTTAAAAAACCTTTGAAATTCACTTAAAAAACCCTTATACACCCACTCATTCTTCAATACGCCTTTCCCTAAATATATTAAACACATTTAAACTTTACAGAAACACAGTCACTGGTTGATGTCATCAGTGATGTCATTTGAGATGTCATCAGTGATGTCATCAGTGATGTCACTGACCATGTCATAAGTGATGTAATATGTGACATCATCAGCAGTGCATTGTGGGGGCGCGAGTTATAGTTAGCTGAACTAACTATAACAGGGGAATTTCTATGGTTTTGTACAAGTGAAATGTCCAACTGACTATAACTTTCCCTAAAACCTATGGTTTTTTCAGTGAATTTCTAAGGTTTTTTAAATGCTAATTTCTAACTATAACGTGCCTGAAACCTATGTTTTTTCAGTAAATATAAATATATATATATATTGCTATACCTCAATTTTTTTTAGTTTTTTTGACGATAGTCTTTTCCACACTATTTGTGACTCAATATTTTGGTCTCTTACATAAAAAGTATGTAATCTTGAACAACAAATGTAATACTTTATGCAGCATATCGAAGTAGTTAAATAAAATTACCGTGATTAATGATCCAGTAGGGTTTGAGGCTCAATTCTAGCTCTAGCCAGTAATAATCTCCCATTGCTGTTATCATGGAAATGTCCCACTTGAGCAAATAGCCGCATCTGTCTCTCCATACAGCAAAGGTATCTACTTTCATCTTTGTAACTGCTAAAGTATGAAAATAACTGCTACTGGTATCCCTAACATTACTGGCCAAATTGAAAACATATATTCACATTTATATGACTTCATTACACACACACGTGTGCTCTACGTTTCGGTGTATATATTTTTCAGAGTCTTAGTGCAAACCAAACATGATCTTAAGAACTGGCGCTTGTCTTTAGAGAGGTTCACATTTTTATACATATCCTTGAGACACAGTTTTAACTCACAGTTTTTCATTCCAAAGGGTTTATGCTAATGTCTACTTCAGCTTATTGTCATCAAGCTGGCTTGGCCTCTGCCAAACACATGGCTAGCTATAAAATACTGACACTGAGAATCAGAGCTGTTCATTACGTAGCCACAGATTACCTCTCTGATTCCATTATCTGCTACACAGCCACCAGCAATGTACGCCTTCACAGGTACGTGACATACAGCAGCAACTATTAATTGTCTCTGGTACAGCTCACTTTTTGGTTTGGTTTATGTCAAACACCAGCATTTGTGCTATGTGTGGACAGTGTTTTATTTAGCATTTCGGAACCAAAATCCCAAATATAAATCAATAAAAATTTAATTAAGAACAATCCTTATCCTCATTCATTGTTAGTAAGATGTTTTTTCTCCTTTTAGGCATGTTGGGATTGGTTATTATTATTTTCTTTGCAAAGGTGAACAGCTGTCCATAGAAGAAATATAACTCACCCCCTTGCCATGCACTTCTTATGATCGCACATATTATTATAAATCTCTCATGGTATGATGTATAACATCATGAATAACATCCCTGATGACATCAGAAATTACATCATTGAAGACAACACTGTGCATGGGGTGGGTGCGAGTTATAAAAATCTTCAGTTAACTATAACTCTTGAATGTCAGTGGTTCTTATAGTTTAAGATATTTAGTTTTAACTGACATTTTCAATGAAGGGACCACTTCCCCTTTGAGAATGTAAGTAGTAACATTTTTTAAGAGCAGGCGGCCGTCACACGGACCACTGCCTGTTCTTTAACTTTATGGTTTCTTTTTTTCTTTTTAAACACATCCCATTTTTCTTTTAAGGACAACTGGCTGCATTTGAAAAAAAAGATTGCTTTATTAAGAAGCAATCACAGACATGGTGGTCTGCTGACCTTAGCAGGCCACCATCGCTGTGATGGCTGCGATTCCTAAGGGGTCACAGACCGTGACCTATCTCTTTAATATTCATGAGGTAGATGGATTAGCAACCCACACAGAATCCCTAAATAAAGCTGTTGGGATATTAGCTGGGACTGGGTGCATGCTCAGAATGGTGAGGTTTGTATTGTTCTGAATGTTCCCTGCATCGACCTCTGCAAGGGTTCTATCATTGGGTTCTTTCGGCAGTTGCTGCCAGGCTGTTGGAGTTGACAGTAATAAAGAGAGATAGCTCTTACCATTGTGTCTGAGAGCTTCTTTTCAGTGGCGACGAAGATGGGATTGAGAGTTTCTTTTCAGAATCTCAATGAGTTTCATACATTTAGGAATACTGATTTCCTAATTGATATTCTGAGAGAATCACAATTAGGAAATGGGTATTCCAAATGTTTGTACATCTGGCCCATGAAACTATAGCAATAAACTACAGCTATAGACTTCTAAGGCGATCTTAATGCATCTTGTTGCTTGGTGTGCTACATCTTGAATTATAGGTCTATTAATCTTTATTCCATTTCTTGAGGTTGAATACAACCTTGGTATTCAACAAACCTGGACGGTGGCTCTGACGAAAAACTTGGGCCCCTGCATTTAATGTTGATTACAAATAAGTACTGAATGAATCAAAGAATAAAATATCTTTAAATTGGCATGTCTAGCCTTCATCGTTCAAAAGATTCAGTATCACCATGCTGGAAATAAATCTTGCTTCCAGTAAGGTATTTCAGAACTTAGTTTCTATAACTGAGAGTGAAGCATCAGAAGATATCACAGATTTACCAACGTAGGTGAAGGCAGACTTGAATGCATCATTTGCAAGTATGTTTCTTGTAGTTGACACTTTTCCCCTTTGATCAGTACATTTATTGGAACAGCGCTATACTGTTAATCCTGCTTCATCAACTTCATGTTCTGACTCAGCTTGGAAATCTTTAATCTAGAAACTAATGCTTTTCTACTTGACTGAACCTGCACACTCCAAAATTAACAATACCATATGCCAGTCCCACTTACGTTTCCCACTCTTAAGCGTTCTAACCTGACATGCTACTGTTCTGGTTTTCGCAATGGAGATGTTGTCGCAAACATTTATTCCCATTTACGGGCAATCCTTCCTAATAAGGACAATTCTTAGTATGCCACATTATATTCATTATCTCTATGTGAACAAAATTATTGAGGTTGGGAGTTTATTTTTTGTTAATCCTGATTGTGTCCAAAACTGCTGCATGGACATGTGGAATGTTGTTATAGCCTTATATCCATTCTGCCTCAGATGTTAAAGGGCCTCCTCACTCGTCAACAGCCCTCACCTGAAACTCTGGCATATAACTCGGGCTCAGGGCCTTTAACAACGGGCATAAGCCTTGGCAGAGGGCTATAAGGCTATCATAAAACTATGCAAATATTTCTCTTTGCAACCAATCAAGTGAATAAAAATGTAAATAAATACTTTGTGATACACAAACATGTTTTCTTCATTCTCTCTCATTGATACAGTGATTTGGACTCGGTGGTGATTGTTAGAAAAACGGAAACATTTGGAATAAACAGGTCTGGAACGATCAAGCTTTCTAGACCAAATGTTGCTGGGGACAGTCAACAGTGCCCAGGTGACACACAAAGGTAAACAAGGGAGCAAGGCTGCTCTAATATTAAGTTCCTATGATATTGAAACCATACCTGTTTCCAAGTTACTCCTGAAAAAATGACTGTGCATGTATACTTTATTAGTGTTGCAGAGGGTTTCTCTACCAACTTACTAAAATACAATGATGTCAGGACACAATATACTTAAATGAGAAACTCAGATTAACTTCTGATAGTCAAGCCACAGACTGTAGGCAATTCCGCAGAGAGAAATATATGATGGGTTCCAGCAACAGAAAATAATATTAAATATTATATTATAATCAGCTTATAACACAAAATGGGTAGGTTTATAGGAACAGGGTACATGGACTTTTGAAGAAAATATAAAAAATTCTGAAAGGAACAATGGTGGTGCAAACATTACTGTTAGCCTGCTTAGGTATATTGCCCAATAAATTGACATGACTCTTGCACCAGAAATAGAAACTAGGGAAAGTGACCAGCAAATTGTTCTGCTTCACAGAGGCAGAGAAAACAGAAGAGTAAGATACCTTTCAGGCTGGTATACTGAAATAACTTCAGCTGTCCTGGTGGCTTTCTGGTACACTCCAGTCATGGCTCCAAGAGTGAGACAGGCCTCTCTTCCTCTGTTTATTACACAAATAAGTGTCCCCATTCTCCTAATGCAAGGAAATTCACTACACCTCACAGGTCCTTAGGAAGGTTTCTAGGGTTCAGGTCTCTCACCAGCCAAGGTGTTTACAAAGTCCGGTGCAATCCACTCACAATTCTTGTGACCATGAGGTAGTAAACAGGAGCTGGAAAGCAGTTTCAGTCCCTGGGTGCAAGTGGAGAGCAGCAGTCCATCAGTCCTTTCAGACTTCTTCCCCCAGCAAGCCAGTCATGATTCTCTTCCCTTTTAGTGATTATTCCAGTTCCAGGAATGATCTGAAAAATTGGTGGTGGACTATTTGTTTTGCCAGTGCACTAGCCTGTGGTTGGAGATTTCCTTGAGCACAGTTCCAGCAGACATTTCACAAAACTCAACCCTCTTTTTCAGCACTATTCCACTTGTCTGTAAACCTGCTGAGATGTCTCTATCCAAGATGGGAGTGATGCTCCCTAATCAGGAGTTCTGAGTCCCCTCCCAAGGCCAGCCCCAGGGTTGATCTGGGAATCTCTGGGTATCCCTGATTTGGGACCAACTTCCCCTCCTTCTGTAAGCAGAAATCAATGTTTTAGAGAATGTTTTCAGGGAGAGGGTTCTGTCACTTAGATCTTCATGTGGTATATTCATGTTAAAAGAAAGGCTGTTACTCTGGTCCTTTATATTGGCAAGAGTTGCTGTAGCCTGTCACATGGCCCATCCCAGCTAAGTGGTTAGTGTTTGCCCCACAGAAGCCTTCCTACCTTCAGACCTTGGTGTATTGCTCTCTAACAGCAAAACACCTCACACTTGATTAGAGTGCTTTTACCACCACTAAGAGAAAGTCAGGGCAGGAGAACTGATTTAACAATGATTAAAAAGAACTTTTCAGCAACTTTCTATCATTTTCCCACCTGAAATTGTAGAAATATATATTTATTTACAACTAGACACTGTATAGTAAAATGCCACTTTGGCTGCACCGTGAAAAAAATGCTTTTGGCCATTGCTTCATATGGAGAAGTACTTTTCCTTAATATTTAGCACAATCCACGTTTAGGTTTATATTTTTCAGTATGATGGAAGAAGCTCATACACACATTGTCACCTGCAATCATCCGGTACTGCGAGGAAGCAAAGTATACATTTTTTAAAAAGCGAATCCATCCCCACCCACAAACTTTGATATTCGATGGAGAATATTATCGATTAGTCACTCTTTCTGGAATTTGCAAGGTTTCATAATTTCCCTGCTAAGAAGCCAAATGACTCACACCTGCACTCTAGGCAGTGTGTGACCTTTTCCATGTCCAGTATGGCCTATATATATAGGTATCGTGAAGAAGGCTGCTTGACAGTCAGAACGCGTGGATACGGTTGCACAGGAAATAAAAAGTTGAGCAGATATAATCCCTTTGAGTGCTGGTCGATTTAGTTGGAGAAAAGGGAAATTGATGTTTGGAGATATATATGTGAGCAAGGCCACACAGTTGGCCGAAACGCGTCGTTCCGTTTCATTGCACTGATTTATGATTTGAATAAAGACGATACTGCGGCTGCAGTTTTCTACGAAGAAGAAGGTGTCCGTCTCTCTGTTCATGGTGCCGAGAAGCGCTTTGGAGTGGTAGTTGGATATATATATATATATATATATATATATATATATATATATATATATATATATATATATATATATTGCAGCTCCTTACACATATATATATACATATATATATCAAATCTAGAATGCAATCCCTGTCGAGTCTGGCCTTCCAGTCATATCCTTTAGACAGAACCTACAGGATGTACTCAAGTCAGTGTATTATAATGTATCAATAGCACAGAGGAAAAAAAACATGTTAGTTTACAGTTCATCGAACTGTCTACATACTATACTGATCAAGTCATGTGATCACTTGTGCAAAGCTTGCAAATATCACAATGCTTTGTGGGATTTCAAGTCCTTCTTGATTCTAAATCTTCATGTATACGAAGGCACGGCAATATGTTGTATGTAAATGTTTATTACCAATTCTTGAAATAGTCATTATAGTTTTCAACCCATGATAAATGTGTGTTTCTGAAATACACATTTGTCAACATACAGTGTCAAGTATGTTCTCGTTTTTGCCTCTTGTGGCAAATGTAATTATATATTATGTATTCATATTTTCAAGCACTCCGTGAGTAGTAACAATGAAATTGTCCTGGTCATCTCACCAATCTTATCATAGCTGTAATATTGAAGTCCTCTAGCGGGCACATGTTCTGGTCACATTCCTAGGTATTGACAATTGATAGATGAACAAACATTTTATTGTCCAGATTCAACCCTTTTGGATTCAGTGTTCAAATGTTCAAGATCCATGACTCCGATGTTCTTAAGTTCAGTTGTCTATCTCCACCTCTCACATTATGTTCAATCATGTTAATTCCACACACTCCTAATTTCTTCCAATCACTTTCTTTTTCTTTTTCAAAGTGTCTTGCAACAGGACAGTTTCTAACTTTATTTATTATACTTTGTGTATGTTCCAATGTTCTCTTCTTTAGTTAGCACTTTGTATCTATGTTTCCAATTAATTTTTAATTTGTTCAAATCATTAATGATCTGAACAAATTAAAACAGATCATTAATAATCTGAACAAATTAAAAATGAATTGGAAACATGGAGACAACCTCACCAAGATAGAGAGAGAGTGGCCCTAAGAAGACTACATGAGAACACAACTATTGAAATCAAACAATCTGATAAAGGTGGAAACATAGTCATATTGGACAAAGACCAATATGTTGAAGAAGCAATGAAGAAATTGAATGAAAGCCCAAAATACATGATCCCAGAATACATAAGCCCGAAAATTTTAAAAAATGAATATATTTTAAGCGAAGAAAAAATAAATTAATCCATTTTAAATATGTATATTGTTAAACGCGTTTATTAACTATTATTTATATGAAACCCTAACTACAAAAATATGAACTACGAAGCAGTACCGCAAGTTTTATACTAAGGGTGGGCGTAGTTCGCGAAGTAGCACTTCGCGAAGCTACGCAAAGTGAAGTTCGCACTACGCGAGCTACGCGTAGCACTTCGCGAACTGCGAAGTAACATGTTCGCACTGTGCAAGATGTTGTTTTCAATGATTGCACAGTGCGGACAAGCAACCGGCACTGTGCAATCATTGAAAAGGGCATCTTGCACAGTGCGAGCTGTAGTTTTCTGCTGCTCGAGTAGATTTTTCCTCGAGCTGCAGCTTTCTCAACGCGAACTGGTAGTTTCTCATCGCGAGCGGTCGCGAGCATACGCGACCCCTCGCAATGAGAAACCTGACCTTCTCGCGTTGGGAATCTCGCCGGGAGGTTTATTTTCCATGCTCGCGATCGCGAACAAGGAAAAAGTCTCGCCAGGATGTCATTTTGCTTGCTCGCGGTCGCCAACTTGACGTTGAGGACCGCGAGCAAGCAAAAAATGACCGCAGCACTACGCAACACTACGCTACGCGTGTTCGCACTGTGCTACGTGCAGTTCGCGTAGTGCGAAGTAGCGCGAACTTCGCAAACTACGCGAGCGTAGCGTAGTGCTTCGCCCAGGCCTATTTTATACTTGAAAACAACAAATACCATCATTACCTTTGGACCCCCCAGAAAATACTCCCCACCGTATCCCCCATTACACACCACAAGCTGTAATATTATAAATGAACTATACAACTCAAACTAAATGTACCCCATATTTTTTAGCACATACACATATTTATAATTCAACGTATACAAAATGAAGTTAAATTATTGTAAACATCTGTAACAAAAGAATAATTTAGTTAACAATGTTTAAAGAAAACACTCCTGATTCTAATGTCCAAAACAACCCACAAACCAAAGATAAAATGTAGTTAAGTAAAAACCCAAAACATTACAAAAAACATTTGGTTTAAATATATTACAATTAAAACATTAAGAATAACTATATTAAAGCCACCATATTTGTTAACAATATTTTAAGCATAATATTTTTTAAAATTGTAAAAAGACTTACCCTCAATATCATGCCTCTTGATATTTTTACAGTCATAATATTTTGATCATGATATTATAGCCAAATGATATGTTGGTGTTGATATTCAGGTACCATACTGGTTGTAATTAATTGATGGTGTAGAGAATTTCAAATACATTTATTAGGCTCAGAGCTTGATGTTGGTGTTGGTCCTAAGTGAAAAAAAATTCCCATCTGTCATTTAAGAGTCAGCAGAGGAGGCTTATTAAGTTATCTTTGATTTTGTTTCAAGTTGAGTGTGAATTGGGATGTGGCCACCGTTTGAAAGTAGGTGAGGCTGGAGATCAGTCTACAATGTGCTAACGTTACTCAAAAAGCATTACACTTTCCCAAAGGCAGGTTACTAATGCTGTGTTTAGGCCAAAGAAATGCAGTTTGTTCAGTGACAGATTTCGTAAAAACACACAGGCACATTTACTTAGATTCCACACAACACAGCAGAACAACAAAATTTCCATTGCATGAAAGAAGGAGAGTAGAACATCTCAATATCTTCTACGGTTTGGCACTTTTTCTGTCTTCCTCTGAGCTGGAGCACTTTGGGTTCCATTGCACCAAAGCAAGCACCCTTACAGCATTGTTCTATGCTTAGACATAGTTTAATATGTGCTGTACATGGCAGCTCACATGCAAAGTTGGAAAAATTTGAGGAAAGAGAAATAGTATCAAATATTATGGCTGCGTCAAGGAGGCATTACATTTTGGTGCAAAGTCATGACTACCTTTTTTTTAGATAGGCATTTGCATTAAAACCCATGGGTAGTTGCATAGAAATGCCTATACACCTCCCAAGTAACACCCTTTGACGAATAGTAGAGCAAAGAAGAAAGTGCTACTTTGCATAACATGAGAGCTACTTTGCAACGCAAATCAGAATTTGCGCTGGAAAGTAAACACCAAAACAACACATTGTACTGGTTTGTGAAACTTTTTTGATGCAAACCTGGTGCAGATTGTTAGTTAATATGCCCTACTGTATCATGAGGGGGCAGATGTTGAAGCCCCAGTTGCACAGCAGTGGTATTACAGATGTCTGTCACATGACCGCAATCCAAACTGGTAATGCACATTGTTTAAAAGACAATCATAATTAATGGCTTGATTTGTGCCTAGGAAGTCTGGTCATAAAATATGTGTGTAACTTTGTTAAGATCATACGTTATAAACAGCAGATGTTTTTTTTCTGTACAGTAGGACATGGGCAAGGCCTCCAAGACCGTATTCCATGGAGGTTATCGTCCGCTGGTTCAAAGAAGAGCAGCTTCCACGGGATGCTGGCTACGAGAGAAGCACGAAAACTGTCGCGCCTTGGTTTCATGGTAGATAAATTCATCTTATTTTTTTTAATAGTTTTTGCTGACCCTAGGGAACATGAATTGGTAATTCCCAGTTCATTTTCAAAACAATCTACAGTCTGCTCATCTGATTATATATGGTTTGTGACACCGCATTTTTTAATGTGTATTTCTTTAAATACATGATATTTAAACTAGGGGTGGACAGTACTAACAGAGTTTTATTCTGTTGAATTCCATGGAGTTACATAAAAACTCAGCAAGATTCTGCGGAGTTGCAAAAGTGGCAAATTCTTGGCTCGTCCAGCTGTTAACGCTGATTTTTAGCGCTGGGAGCGTATTCCGCACAGTAAAGTCAGCACGAATGGCACAACGCGTCGCTCCGGAGGGTGCTGCTTCTTTCTGCCTCTCGAGTAGATTTTCTGCTCAAGCAGCAGCAGCATTCTCCATTCCATGGGACGGTAGCGACATTGGAAAGGTAGCAACGTTAGGTTGGCAGACGTGAGCATGAAAAAGTGATTGCGAGAAAAACTCAGCCACACAACGGTTCGTTGACTTTTTCCGGGACTCCGTACTTTAGGCAGAGTGGGCAAACCTCTGCGAACTCCACCAGCAGAGCACAGTTTGCCACCCATTCCTAATTTAAACAAAACAAGGATATAATGCTACCAATAGTTTATAAATGAAAATAACACTTCAGATAAGGCCTCTCAAATTTGATTTTACTTTACTGCCCAATTTTAACACCTATCATCCTGGTTTTACATAATTAGCTTAATTTTTAAATACACACGGAACACGCAATGGTATAAATCATATATATGAAATATATGTATAATTTATATATGTACAAATCATTGATTTTTTTTTTGTTTCTCGATTATGCTTGGATCTTCATTGCAGCATGTGCTATGTTTTATTTTCTCCTGATGGTCACAAATATTGTTACACAGCAGTTTAACTAATTGAAAGAGCATCTAAGTTGTAATGATGCTTTGGGCTCTGTATGTAAGCTGCACAGGTTTCACAAGTGACAGAGAATGTGTTTTGAGTGTTTCATTTGGTGTTTGCAAAATGTTATTGTTGCCTGTGTTTTGTACCCCAACATAACTGTGGTTTGTTAAAGTATGACGAAGGGCAGCCATTCAGGCCATGCCTCATGTGTGTCTCCATGTAGTAATCTCGTGCTTGGTACGTGGTTGATATTGATTTATTCCACCTGATAAATGTTTATATTGCATGCTTAATTCTTCCACTTAGGTATACATTACCTCATAAGTCATATATAGGCAGATGTTATATGTTTGCCATGTAGCACCAACTTATAGTGTCAGTGGGTTGTGAGCTTCGCTCATTTTGGATTCTATGTAGGTGTATGACACCATGTTTGTGTCTCCCCACAAGTGTGTAGTGCCTTGAATATGATGTTGTGCCTTAAGCTTATTGTTTGCAAGCATCAAAGCCCATGTGGTTCCAAATTGTAGCATCGGGGGCCCCTGAGATTTGCTCCTGATAAGTTTCTATTGAGCAGTCAGTATTATTCTCCACCATTAACAGTTGAGAATTACTGCTTCTATGCTTAGCCCAGGCATAATGACCTGAACTTCCAGGATGTACGCATGTTTACGATTTTCTATAGGCATGTAGCATACTAGTGCATGCACCATGGGTAGTTGCTTTCAAAAACGGCCAAATGAAAATTATCCACAACCAAGAAAAGGCACCAAAGGGACGTTCTTGCGAAATTTTATGATTTTTAGTTCAGCAGTATTTCATTTCTTTATGGCGGATCTTTGAAATTAAGACTCACAGGTTACTTGAAATGATCACTGGATTTGGGCCACTGTTATTAACTTTCTTATTATTTTTGACCTATCTGCACTAAATTTTGTAGTTGAAAGGTTGCACTTTGAAAACACGTTTAGTGAAAATTGGTGGAGGTGAAGGCAAAGTTATGAAGGTTGTAAAAATGGAGGCCCTAATACACTAAGAATTTTTTGTCATTGTTTGATGCCAGTTTACACAAGGCAAAGCAAGTCCTCCTCTAAGGTATGTAAGCCATCTTGCATGGTTTTGTGTTGTTTAGTAAATACAAAGAAATGTGTGACAGTGCATAGCACTACCTTGCGCAACCTTGTGTTGAGCAGGTATCTGGCGGGTGGAGCATGGGTGTTCCTATGCATCCACTCATGGCTTTTTGTGCATTCCCAGATTTACAAAGGCTTGTAAAGCTGAGAATTTGTAAAAAAGCTAGTGAGGCATACAGAGGAGAATTATCTTTATTTGTCTTAATTTATTCCTCTTTCTATGTGTGCTGCATTCTGGAGCACACATAGAAAGAAGAAAAGGCCACTAAGGAAATAATCTGCCTGTATTGCAGGCACAAGGATGCACAGGGACCCTGTGCTGCAGCTAGGCAGCACACAGTGGGCCAGCTCTAGGAAACAGCAGGAATGTGGGATATCTTTGTAAATATTGTGCATTTCTATTGTCTCCCTTTCACGTCTTGCTCCATCGCGTTGCGTAAAAAATGTGTAATTCTGCCCTGGGAAATCTCAAAAAGTGAAAATAGCTGCCCAGATAAAGTAAATCTTTTTGTGAATGCCTATTTGCACTTCAATTGAAATTATGAAGATTCACATTAAAGTGTTCACAAAATAAAAAATGAAACCTGCCCTTGATGTCTGACCCAATGGGATGAGAGGTGTAGACGGATTGTTATCACCCCCAATAGCTATGGACAAGGAGCTCATGTACAATGTGGAGCAGAGTGGTCAACATATCCACTCAAACTTTCACCTCTTGTGAGTCTCCACAATCATTAATATTATTAATTAGCATATAACACTCTGGTAATTTGCATATAAATAAATCTAGTATTAAATATACATATTACACAGTGACCTTTGCCAATCTTTACTTATAGTTAGGACAGAGTTTTTTATTTTGCTAATAACTATGGTGCCATTTGACAAATCTACATGAAAATATCCCCAAAAACCTAGTTTATCCACCTCAGCTCCTTCATAGGACGTTTCACGGTGATCCATCAAGTGAAGGGCCAAGAAAAAGGGGATGTCCCAAAACATGGATTTTCCATGTGAATTTCTATGGTTATCTTTGCTCTCCAATACAGGAAACATGGCTGAACCAAATTACGCCAAATCTGGCAGAAAGTTAGACCTCAGCACCATGTAAGCTTTCTCTGGGAAGCTTACAGGGAACAGCAGATCCAAAGGGTGGAAGCTTGGGATGCGGATACTGTGGAAGTACCGCAGAACCCCAATTAGTTGTCTTTAAAAAGAAGAAAATGTGGGTTTGTCACCTATGGAAGATAGACCGAAGACCATAAACAGCTGGGACATTAACTGTAGGATGCCTGAGAGGGATGGGTGTTTGCTGAAGTTTAAATGGTTCAGAAAACAACAGAAATCCAAACAAAAAATAAAGATTAAAAGGATGTTATAGTTAGATGTTGAAATGGGACTAAACTAATGTTTAGAAATAAAACAAACTACGAAATTCACCAGTTCTAATTTACTGAGCTAACTATACCTTGCGCTCTGCCATGCGCTGATTAAGAAATCCCATATTACATCACTGACATATTAGATGACAACATTGATGACACCTTAAATTATATAATTGATTACATCACTGCTGACATTGTGCAGTCAGTCTAACAGCATCCAATAGGTTTATGGACTTGAAGTAATTCAACATGCTATACCTGAGGCCATTTATCTATTCAGTGTGATTGGATTATCTATTTCATTTCATATGACCCACAATTTTAGGGAAAGAGGTTAACAGGTATGCATTTGTCAATGAAAGGATACCTTCTGCCATACCCTATGGACAACTCTCCATAATTTGATAAAATAAACTTCACACATTTCTGTGATAGAAACAATAGACTTCAACCACAGAGGTATGCTAACAATATCAGCACAAGATAAATCCTCTCTAAGTGGGACTGAGGGCTACACCCTTCGCTCCATACAAAAACTGAGTTGTGGGTGCCCCAGGTGGGCGCTGGGGCAAGTATTTAATAAAACATTGCCTGTTCCCACTGACATCTGCTGTGGGAGCTGGCTGGGAATCACAGTATACCCCCCATCAGCTACTTAAAAAAACAGTAATTCTCCTGGGTCACCACATCAATGACCTACGGAGATCTTACCACATGTTTCAAAACTGTCCTAACTGGAGGTCCATGGTCTTCAGATGGAGTTCTATGGCTGCACTTTGTAGCCTGAAACATTTTAAAACACATGTGCTCCTAATGCCCCAAGCTTTTTAGAGGTATTGACCATGTTATAAATGTTTGTATTCAATAGTAACTCTGTGTACAAGTGACAGGTAAATTGTATTCATTATGCTCCATACAAACCTTTTGGTTCTGCAGAAAAAGTTTCCAACAGGAGAAAGTTTCAACCTAGTAGATACTAACATTTGTAAACAGTCTTGAGTTATAAGAAATAATTGTGTCCCTTCCCCCTGAGTCAGGCCTTTTTATTCCTTTTTTAATAGGGGAGGGGGTGCCTGGCACCCCTTCACAGGTATATTTCATATTCTGGGGACCCTCAGACACGGTCATGGTTTCCTGGTTGCCCCGAGGGCACCTAGTCTGCACTGAGACTGTGGGGCGCATGAAGGCTTCCTTGGTCATTGACGGCTCTCCGTCTCCTCTGGAAGCCAGTATTGCTTTCACATGCACCCTGAGTGTGAAAGTAATTACTCTGTTTCCCTTCTTGTTTAACAGAATGGGGTGAACAGCCTTGGACATAGCACATGTATATAGAACAAAATTAATGGCCGGCTCTGGTCAGCTCCTGCCTTGAAAGTTTTGGGGTGATTCATCAAGCGGGGGGCGAGAAAAAGGGGGGTCCCAAAACGCGTTTTCCCCATGTTAATTTCTATAGGAAAAATTGGAACAGGCTACAGCCCGAACTGCTGAACTGAATTACACCAAATTTAACAAAAAGGTAGCTCTTTGTTCAGAAAAATATTTATTTTTAAATGGTGTACATCCATTCAGTAGTTCCTGAGAAAATCAAAAAATAAAAATATTAATATCTGAGCACCAAGGAGGGTTCACAAACCCTCCCAGGCACGAGCTTCACTCTGATTGGCTGTCAACACTCCAAACCAGGAAGTATTGGCAGCCATCTTGTGACTCAGTAACTGAGTCACATGAAATCAGTAGAAAAAAAGGGGAAAAACAGGAAAAGGGGGCAGGGTAAAAACACCCTGACCCCCTAGGCCTGCCCAGGCCCATAACCTTTTTATTTATTTAAACAAATCAGCAGAATTCGCGCTGGGTGTGCGAACACTTCTGAGAATTTGTTTTTTTTAAACGAAGGGCGGGCTCATTATCTGTAAGCCCCCGCGTGGGTCAGGTCCCAGGGGCAATGCCAAATTACATAGCAGGCCCCCGCAGCCCTGGGCACCACCGCCTCCCCAGGGCTTGTTTAATAAGATGTTGGGGGCCTCCCAGGTCCCCCCAAGCCCTGGGAATTGCTACCTCCCCGGGGCTTAAAAGATTTTTATAAATGTGGCTTTATTTAAAAATATACATGGGTGCACGCAGCCCCCGCTGCCCCGGGGACTGCCACCACCCCAGGGCTTAAAAGATTTTTTTAAATGTGGGTGGGGGGCCCCACAGACCCCCCAATCCCTGGAGACCGCCACCTCCTCGGGGCTTTCTTCAAGTATTTGCAGGGGACTCGTGGGCCCCCCAAGCCCCGTGGACCACCACCTCCCTGGGGCTTTGTTAAATGATGGGAGGGGGACGTGCAGCCCCCCATCCTGGAGCCCTTGGTGGCCCTGGGGACTGCCACCCCCCAGGGCCGGCTCCTTCAAAGTCCCGGAGTGTCCACCCTGGTACATTGCTGTTTGCTAAGACAGTGCAGGAGCACGGCTCCCACCTTGCATTAGAAAACTTCTACTTTGCTTTGTTGAAGCGAGAGCAGGAAACCTGCTCTCATTTCAACGAAGCAAAGTAGGATTGCTTTTGAGCAAGGGGAGCTGCATGTTAGCAGCTCCCCTTGCTCAAAAGCAATACCGGCTCCCGCAGGAGGCGGGAGACCAAATGGGACCGTGGGGGCATTGGGGCTCACCACACAGTTCCCAACTTAAGGGCTGGCCCCGGGGGATGGGGTCCCGAGGGCCAAAAGTGGTCCGGGAGGGGTCTCCGCTGCTGTTTTTTTTTTTTAAAGGGGTCAGGCCCTGGGGAATGGGGTCTCCAGGGCCCCAAACATAGTAAAAGAAGGGGGGCACAGCCCCTCTTCTAAACAATATTTTTTTAAACAAGCCGGCATCAAGCCGGAGGCCCCGCCCCCTCCCTGCACCACTGTGCAGACGTGCCTCCTGGCGCATTCTGAATTGGGGGATTAAGTCCCCCCTTTCACCAAGAGCCGCGTTTGCAGAGTGGTGTAACATGGGGGCATGGCCTCAGACATCTCTCAGCAATGTAGGTGTGTGGCACTTACAGGAGATACCTGGTAGGCTAATTGCCCCCAGGGACCCTCAGGAATGAAGGTGACTTAATACCCCAATTTAGGAGGCGTGTTTGCAGAGTGGTGGGTAAAGGGGGCGTGGCCTTTGTCCACCTCTCAGCAATCCCACTGTGTGGGGCTTACTGGAGGTAAGAGGTAGGCCAGTAGGCCCCTAAAGGACCCCCAGCAGCGAATGGGACTTCAATCCACATTCAAGAGAGCGCAAGGGAGCGTGTTTGTAGAGTGGTGTGCAAAGGGGGCATGGCCTGCTATGAGAACTGGAGTTCGAAGTACTTAAGTTACAAGTTAGCAATCAACAGTAATAGCACAAATACACGTTTGGGCCCTAGGGGCGTACCGAACCATATACCAATAAAGTGGTATAAGAACCACGACTGAACTAGACATAAGGCCTAGAGCCTGTAGAATTGCTTGGACCACAAGGAACCACCCAAGGTAGTGACACAGGGGGGGACCCACGGGGGGCATGTACAGTGTGAGAACACAGCCACGAATCGCCGTTTACTTCTATAGGGAATGTCGCAGTTGGAAATTTAGAGTTTAAGGACACTTAGAAGATATCTATGAGCGAACCCTTTTGCACTTAGAGGTGTCTAGGGCCAACACCCACGGGAGCACCGGAGTACTCAAGTTACCTCACCCAGGGAAACCGGGTGCATAGGTGTCAAATGGTGTCAGGTCGCGTCGCTGTTTTTAATGGAAGCTGCTCAGGAAGTACTGCTGCAGTGAAGAGGAGAAGTGTCCGGAGAGATCCAAGCCCGGATCTAGGATGGAAAGAACCTGAAAGCAGAGGGGACAGAGTCTGGGTCACTTACCAGTGGCCAAGGGCACGATAGACCAATGCCCACAGATGTCGGGTGCTTCAGGTGAGTTGATGAGTGTCTTGACTCTTCAGCCACGAGGTCCAGGAGGTTCTGATGACAACCAGGAGCTGGATTTGAGCTGTCCCACAAAGTTTGTCAAGTGCTGCAGTGTTGGTGACCCGATTGGACCCAACAAGCCTTGGCAACGGCAAGTCATTTGGAATCAGAGAAAGGACGTCGGTGCAGACCAACAAGGTCTGGGGGACTCACCCAGCAAGGGTAAGTTGGAGCACATCTGGAGCAATCAGAAAAGCCCAATCAGAAGAGGAGTTGCCTTCGTGGGGACCCACTAGCCAATGGGCTAGCGATCGCCAAGGAGTCTTGAGCGGTCACACTAGAAACAGGCCCACGGGTCACTCGTGGAGTGGAGGCCAGAAATCTTTGGGTCAGAAGGTGCTCAAGGCTGGGGCTACTTGGAGCACAAAGCACAACTTCAAGAAAGACCAGTAAGGTGATGGAGCAGCAAAAGATTACGGTGTCCAGGGGTCATGGTTTCATGTCACTCACGATAGCCATGGGCCTCAGCTTTGCTGTGGATTCAGAGTAGCCTCGGGGAAGTCTGGAAATCCACCTATGGTGATGCAAAGACTTTGGCGTCCAGTGGGAGCTTCAGCGATGCAGACTGGTCAGTTGCTTCTTTGGTGCCTGCCAAGCAGGCGAGTCACTCCTTGACCCCAAGTTAGATTTCTTCAGTCTTCTAGGCAAAGTAGAACATCGAAGGTCCAGGATATATGTTGCAGGGTTTCGTCCAGGGTAATCTAAAGTCACAAGGAGTGGGTTCTCATACTTATACAAAGTTTGGAGGTTAGACATACTCTAGGGATCCACCTATGGGAGAGTTTGGAAAGAGGGGTAGTTACACCCATTTCCTTTGTCCACCAGGTAGCCCCTGCAACCAGTTTGAACTGGACTATGCACAGGGACACCAAGTGTTCCCCCAGTGCAGGACTACAAAGCACTAGAGAGTGCTCCCGCCCAGCCCCAATACACATCTGCCTGTCTGGAGAGGTGGTTACACCTCCCTGGGACAAGAAACCTATTGTCCAGGCCTCCCCTGCCGGAGTTTCGGTCATCAGCAGGAGGCCAGACCCGTGTATCTGTGGCAGTGAGATCCATTTTGTGATGCCAGGGTGTTAGACCTGGCATCTTTTGGCGTGGTTACCCCTGACTTTGTGCCTCTACCTCCTGTATTTTTGATGCTATGCTGGATGTCGTTTTTACTGGTATAGATGCTTTGGGCACTTTGCCACTGCTAATCAGTGTCAAAGTGCAAGTGCTCCCTAGGGAAATTGTGATGTAATTGGCTATACATGTTTGCAATATTTGTTCTACCTGCAAGGCCCTAGTAAAGTGCACTGAGAGTGCCAGGGCTGGTAGTACAAATGCTACTAGTGGGCTGCAGCACTGATTGTGCCACCCACAGGAGTAGCGCTAAAATGATGTCTTAGGCCTGCTTGCTGTGCCTATGTGCAGTCCAGGACTGCCATGTCGACCTGGCCAGTGCAACCACTGACCAGGCCTTATCCTTCCCTTTCTGTACATGTAAGGCATCCCTATGGTGGCCATAGGTACCCCCCTGGGCTGGGTGCAGTGTATCTGAAAGGTAGGGCATGTACTGAGGTGTGTAACATGCCCTGGTAGTGAATTACAGCCATTGTCGTTTTTCACTGCTGAGAGGCTATTTTGCCCATAGGACAGAATGAGGGAGGCTGTTTACATGCCTATCTTCCCCTAAAGGCAAGATAGAAAATCCAAGTTTGGTATCTTTGTGTGCAGAATTTAATTATACGTCTTTTTAGAAAGATGGTTTTTAAATTCACTGTGTGAGAATAGCACTTTTTAGAAAATAGCTATTCTCCTGTTTAACCTTCCTGTGTGCCTGTGTGCAGATTGGCTGACTGGTGTCATGTGATGGGCTATGTGGCTCCAGGAGTCTGGATGAGTCAGCAGCAGGGTGAATAGGGAGATCTGCTCTAGATGGGTGGGAGGAGTAGCCCCTGGGTTTGAATAGCAGGGGGTGGAGCATAATGCCGGCTCCACCCCCTGCTGGCCAGGCTGAGGACTCTGCCTCTGCCAGCACAAAGAAGGCTCCACCTCCTGCTGGGCGTCCAACGACCCTGCCCCTCACTCTGAAAGGAACCAGGTGCTCCTGGGCAGAGCACACCCAGGAACCAGTTTGAGCAGGGGAATCCCCCACTGAAACAAAGAGAGACAAAGACTTGGAGGGGTATAAGAAGAGGACCCTAGACACCTAAACTTTAGATGACTGTGGAACTAAGAAGGAACCTCTGCCAAGGAGAAAGCTGGAAGGAACTGAAGAGGAGAAGACTGCCTGCTTGCTGTTTTGCTTTGCTGCCAAGGAGAGGGGAAGGACTCTGCTGTGTCCCCTTCTTTAAATTCTGATATCCAAGGGCCTGAGGAGAGCTGGCTCCCTGTTAAGAAGTCCCAGGAACAAAAGGACTTCACCACCAGCTCCCCTGGAACTCTGCTGAGGGAGTTCTGACCTGCCTTGGAGTGCTTGCCTTGTCTTGGGGCCTCAGGAGGTCGTTTTGCTGTGTTTGGGAGCTGGAAAGCAGAAAGCGTGAACAAGAGTAACTGGTACCCATCGCATCATCCGTTTGAGGGTCGCATCATCCGGTTGCGAGTCGCAAGATTAAGAGTGCGAGAAGATTTTCATCGCGGCGTCATCGCAGCACCCGGAGTCCCCGCATCGCCGAGTGCGTCGAGCATCGTCCCGGTGCGTGAAGATTCCTGACACTGCAAAGGTCGTCGCCGAACCAATTTGCGGGCCGCACCACTGCCGGTGCGTGAAAGTATCCAGTCGCTGAGTGTGTCAACGCAGAGTCCCGTTCCGTGGTGCATCGAGGGTTGCGGCACCAGAAGTCAACGCCGCGCCGTGCATCACGCCCCATCGAAGAGTGTCGCACCGTGCCTGTGCGTGAAGCTTCCCCCTCAGAAACCTACGCAACGAAAGCCAAAGTGATCGCATCCTCCCCCTACAGATCGGAGCCGACGCATCCACCTCTGCTGCATGAAGCAGGGCTGCTGCAAAGCCTCCCAAAGGTCTCAGGAGTATCGCATCGCCTTTGCCATCTTCATTGTTATAGGTTTTGGGAACCTTAGCGCAACTACAGGTACTGTTGGGCACGAGACTGTCGCATTTTGTGCATTGAGAGTCGCATTGTGCAGGACACTGATTTTTACATCCTGGAGTACTTTCTACAAACTCTTGAACTATCTTTAAAGTAACCTTTTTAATTGTATGTTGGTTTTTCTGTAGTATTTGGTCTTGTGAAGTTTTTAATAAAGATACCTTATTTTTCTAAAACTGGTGTAGAGTAAATCTGTGGTGTTTTCACTGTGTTACTGTGAGTGTTGGTACAAATACTTTACACATTGCCTTTGATAGCCTAGACTGCTCAGGCCAAGCTACCTAGAGGGTGAGCAGGGGTTATCTTAACAGTGTATCCCCCTTTCCCTGACTAGAAGCAAGGGTCCCTACTTGGACAGTGGTACATACCCTGCCAACTAGAGACCCCCAGATCTCACATTGGTGGTCAGCGGTGGGATTGAACTTGTATTTGTACTTGACCCACATTAACTGGTGTACGTCACTAGGAGCGCAGACCATTACACAGCCACATACTGCTGATTGTTGATTTTTGGTTCTATTTTTGAGGTAACTCTTGAATTGTCATGGCTCCAAGTGAGAAAGCAGCCAGTGTAGAAGGATAGCTAGAGTTCACCATTGAGGATTTGTATTCATACAAGGTGGAGGAGCTCAAGCGGTTCTGCAAGGATTCTGGTTGTCCCATAAAAAGCAACTTCAGAAAGGAAGAGTTGCAGAAGGTTCTGAAAACCTGGTGGGAGGCTAAATAGGCTGAGGGAGCAGATGATAATAATGAAGGGAATGGGTTTGGGGCAAATGATTTGCCAGTGGGCAACCCCACCAGCGGAGCGGGGAGCCACCATTCCAGCAGGGGTCTCTCCCCAGCAGAGGAGTTACAAGAGAATCAAAGAATCAGAGAACATGAGCTGGAAGTAATGAAAATGAAAATGGAAATGGCAAAGGAGGAGAAGAAGAATGTTCTTGCTTTTGAGGAAAGAAAATTGCTTTTGGCTCATGAGTCGAGCATGAAGGAGCTGGAGATCAAAGCCAGAGAGGTGGAGACCGGCTCAAATGATGGCAGCAAACAGCCAGTGAAAGGGGGTAAGGTATATATCCCCAAGGATGTGGTTCAGAGTTACAGAGTGAGTGATGATATCTATGGGTGGTTTTCTGCCTATGAGATTTCTTGTAAGATGCATAGCGTGCCTGAAGAAGATTGGGGTGCAGGTCTGTGGAAGCATTTTGAGGCCTCAGGGAGGAGTGCTCTAGAGCCCTTGGAAGCAGCCGGTAACCTGACCTATCCCCATATGAAGGAGGCCTTATGCCTCAGGATTGGGTTAACCCCAGAACAGTACAGGGTACAGTTCAGGAACTCCAGGAGGGAGGGGTCCCAGACTTGGGTGGAATGTGTAAATCTGTTCTCACGTGCACTGGAAGGTTGAATAAAGGGCAGCAAGGTGAATGATTACAAGGGGTTGTTGAATCTGATCATTTGGGAGCACTTGAGTAGTATATGTGTTCCAGAGCTGCGCCAGCATCTTTTAGACCGCAAGCTTACTGATCCCCTTGAGCTTGCACAGGAGGCGGACTGCTGGGTCAGTACCAGGGCCCATAGGGGTTTTGTAGGTACCACAGCCAAAGGTGGGCAGGGTCCCCAGCAGAAGAGTGGGGGGGACAAGAGTAACCAAAAGGAGTTCTCCCAAGGGCCCCAAAACAGTTCCCAGGGTAACCAGTCCCAGACCCCCAAGTCAAAACCCAAACCAACCTGGCCCCCTAAGGGCAGGTCGGATAACAGGGGTCCCATTAAGTGTTATCACTGTCAGGAATTGGGTCACAAATCCCCTGTGTGTCCCAAGAAATCCCAGGCACCCTCTGGTGCTCCAACACCGGGTATAGCTAGTGTAGCTTTTGGTGGGGATTTAATTTCTAGTGATTTGGAGGAATTAGCAGTTATGTCCCTTGTCTCTTTAGGAGACACAGAGATGGTCCGGGAAACCCCTGTCCCTGATAACACTAAGAAGTACAGGCAGTGGGTGACCATCAATGGGAAGAGGGTGGAGGCTCTCAGGGACACTGGAGCCAGTGTGACTTCGGTCAGGTGTCAGTGGGTCCCTAAGGAGCTGATCATTCCTGATGTACTTCACCCTGTAGTGTCAGCTGACAACTCTGTGCGCCTTTGCAAGGTGGCACATGTTCCCTTTGAGTGGGGGGGGGGGTCTCAGGGCCTCTCAGAGTTGTTGTGAGTCAATCCATGCCAGTAGACTGTCTGCTAGGTAATGACCTGGAGAGTTCCCCATGGAAGGAGGTGGAACGCCAGGCTCATTTGGAGATGTTGGGTTTGCCTGAGTGGGTCTGTGTGACCACTCGGTCCATGGCAGCCAGACAGGGTTGTGAAGCAGACCTGGAGCCTGAAACAGTGGCCCGGGTCCCTGCCAGAAAGAGGAAGGGCAAGGGGCGTGGTGCGTCCACCCCCGCTGTTCCCACGGTCCAGGAAGGAGAAGACCCTGAGGGGGATGCCCTGGACCCTACAGGGGAACAGGTAGCTGAGCTGGGAGACATACCTGAGCTGACCCATTGGCAGCAAGAGGGTGGTCCCTCCAGAGAGGAGTTCTGCCAGGCGCAGAAGACATGCCCTACTCTTGAAGGTCTGCGGCACCAGGCTGCAGACCAGGCAGCAGGTGCTGATCCAAAGAACTTCTTTCTCTACTGGGAGAATGACTTGTTGTACAGTGAGCCTAGGTTTGCTGAGCCCAGTGGATCACGTACCCTGGTGGTACCCGCAGGGTTCAGAGACTTCCTACTGGGTCTGGCTCACGACTTGCCTCTTGCAGGACATCTCGGGCAGGACAAGACCCGACAAAGGCTTGCCACACACTTTTACTGGCCCGGGATGAAGACGGACGTCGGTTCCTTTTGTAGATCATGCCAGACTTGCCAGGCAAGTGGCAAGGCTGGAGGAAAGTGCAAAGGCCCTCTCCAGCCTTTTCCTGTAGTGAGCACCCCTTTCGAGCGGGTGGGGATAGATATTGTGGGGCCACTGGACCCCAGGACAGCCTTGGGCAACAGGTTCATCCTGGTCCTAGTGGATGTGCCACCCGGTACCCGGAGGCTATCCCTCTCAGGACAACCACAGCCCCAGTGGTGGGCTGTGCGTTGATGGGGATCTTTTCCCGTGTGGGTTTCCCCAGAGAGGTGGTATCTGACTGGGGTACCAACTTCATCTCCAGGTATATGAAGTCTCTGTGGGAGGAGTGTGGGGTAACTTATAAGTTCACCACTCCTTACCACCCTCAAGGAAATGGGTTGGTTGAAAGGTTCAACCGAACCCTGAAGGGCATGATCATGGGGCTGACAGAGCCCATGAGACGGAAGTGGGACGTGTTTTTGCCATGCCTTTTATTTGCCTACAGGGAGGTACCACAAAAGTCTCTAGGGTTCAGTCCCTTTGAGCTTATGTACGGGCACCCTGTTAGAGGACCTCTCAGTCTGGTGAAGGAGGGTTGGGAGAAATCCCCTGGGAAAACCCCCCAGGATGTGTTCAGCTATGTGCTGGCCATCCGCAACCAGACTAGGGGTGGGCGGAATTTGCGAAAGCGACTTTCGCAAATTATCGCGAAAATGTTAAAAATCTCCGCAAACAAGCGGAAATATCGCGAAGATGTAGAAGTTTTTTTCCCGCCCGTTCGCGATATTTTTTGCATGGTTGCGGGTCGCTAACTTACCTCTGCGGTTGCTCGCGGGCACGGCCATCTTGTTTTCAGTTGTCTCGCGGTGCATGATCTCGAGAAAAAAGACGTGATCGCGCGACGCATGACGTCACTGCAGACGCGAACTGTCGCGAGACAGCGCAAATGGCTAAAACAATACAACATCTCATGGAGAACGCGACCGGATCGGGAAAACTTGTCGGCGAACGCGGGGATTCAGGTAAGGTTATCGCGCGCGCGCGAGAATGTATTATTATTCTACAGCGCGAGCAAGAACCAAATTATCGCAAAGCTGCGGAATGCGGAAATTTTGACATTTCCGCGCTCTCCGCGGAACGCGGAAATGCCAAATTATCGCAAATTCCGCGAACGGAACGGAAATTTTGCCCAGGCCTAAACCAGACACAGCGCTTCAGGACACTCGCTCAGGCGAACCTGAAAGCCAGCCAGGATGAGATGAAGAGATGGTATGACCAGCATACCACTCTGGTGGAGTTTCAACCTGGGCAGATGGTGTGGGTGATGGCACCAGTGGAGCCTTGCGCGTTCCAAGACAAGTGGACTGGGCCATATGAAGTGGTGGAGCGCAAGAGTGAAGTGACCTACCTGGTCAACTTGCTGTCTCCCAGGAACCCCATGAGGGTCCTACATGTGAACCGCCTCAAACCCCATTTTGAGAGGTCTGAAGTAACAATGCTACTTGCTACAGATGCAGGGATGGAGGAGGATAGCAATCCTCTTCCTGACCTCCTGGAAGCTAAGGAGCAAGATGGGTCAGTGGATGGAGGGGTCCTCTTGCCCACCCTGACCCCAGAACTGCAGAAGGACTGTAACCATGTGTTGGGTCAGTTTGCATCTCTGTTCTCCCTGACCCCCGGTATCACCAACTGGTGTGTCCATGATGTGGGCACTGGAGATAGCATGCCTGTAAAGCAAAAGTTTTACCGGGTGGCTGACAAGGTCAGGGCCAGCATCAAGAAGGAGGTTTCTAAGATGTTGGAACTAGGGGTGATTGAGCCCTCTAGCAGTCCCTGGCCTAGACCAATGGTACTTGTACCAAAAGCTGCTGCGCCAGGTGCCACTCCAGAACTTAGGTTTTTTGTGGACTACCGTGGGCTCAATGCGGTCACGAAGACTGACGCACACCCCATCCCTAGAGCTGATGAGCTTGTGGATCGGTTGGGAGCTGCCAACTACCTCAGTACATTTGATTTAACTTCTGGGTACTGGCAGATTGCCTTAACTGATGGGGCCAAAGAGAGGTCTGCGTTTTCAACGCCAGAGGGGCACTTCCAGTTCCGTGTCATGCCCTTTGGGTTGAAGAACGCCCCTGCCACATTCCAGAGACTGGTCAACCAGGTACTGTCTGGGCTGGAGAAATTCAGCGCCGCATATCTGGATGAAATTGCTGTGTTCAGCTCCACTTGGGAAGAACACTTGCAACACCTCTGCGCAGTGTTGAAGGCTCTGCACAGTGCAGGCCTCACTATCAGGGCTAGTAAGTGCCAGATAGGGCAGGGTTTAGTGGTGTATTTGGGACACCAGGTAGGGAGCGGCCAGGTGGCACCCCTACTAGCCAAGATAGATACCATCCGGGCTTGGGAACCCCCCAGGACCCAGACAGAGGTGAGAGCCTTCTTAGGACTCACCGGGTACTATCGCCATTTTGTCAAGGGGTATGGCACCATTGTTGCTCCCTTGACAGAACTAACTTCCAAGAAGTTACCCAAGAGAGTGATTTGGACCAGTGCCTGCCAAGAAGCTTTTGATGCCCTGAAGGAGGCCATGTGTACAGCACCTGTACTCAAGGCGCCTGACTTCTCCAAGGAATTCATAGTTCAGACAGACGCTTCTGAGCATGGAGTGGGAGCAGTGCTCTCACAACTAAATGATGAGGACTTGGACCAACTCGTAGCTTTCCTTAGCAGGAGGCTACTTCCCAGGGAACAGAGGTGGAGTGCTATTGAGAGGGAAGCTTTTGCTGTGGTCTGGGCTCTGAAGAAGCCGCGACCCTACTTGTTTGGGACTCACTTCCGGGTTCAGACAGACCACAGGCCCCTTAGATGGTTGATGCAGATGAGGGGTGAGAATCCTAAGCTGTTGAGGTGGTCCATTTCCCTACAGGGGATGGACTTCACGGTGGAACACGGTCCCGGTACAGACCACGCCAACGCTGACGGTCTGTCCAGGTTTTTCCGCCTTAGTGATAAGAACTCCCAAGAGGGTGGGTAGTTCTCCCCACATTTCAGCTGGAGGGGACACGTGTTAGACCTGGCATCTTTTGGCGTGGTTACCCCTGACTTTTTGCCTCTACCTCCTGTATTTTTGATGCAATGCTGGATGCCATTTTTACTGGTATAGATGCTTTGGGCACTTTGCCACTGCTGATCAGTGTCAAAGTGCAAGTGCTCCCTAGGGAAATTGTGATGTAATTGGCTATACATGTTTGGCATATTTGTTCTACCTGCAAGGCCCTAGTAAAGTGCACTGAGAGTGCCAGGGCTGGTAGTACAAATGCTACTAGTGGGCTGCAGCACTGATTGTGTCACCCACAGGAGTAGCGCTAAAATTATGTCTGAGGCCTGCTTGCAATGCCTATGTGTAGTCCAGGACTGCCATGTCGACCTGGCCAGTGCAACCACTGACCAGGCACTTATCCTTCCCTTTCTGTACATGTAAGGCATCCCTATGGTGGCCCTAGATATCCCCCTGGGCTGGGTGCAGTGTATCTGAAAGGTAGGGCATGTACTGAGGTGTGTAACATGCCCTGGTAGTGAATTACAGCCATTGTCGTTTTTTACTGCTGAGAGGCTATCTTGCCCATAGGACAGAATGAGGGAGGGTGTTTACATGCCTATCTTCCCCTAAAGGCAAGATAGAAAACCCAAGTTTGGTATCTTTGTGTTCAGAATTTAATTATACATCTTTTTAGAAAGATGGTTTTTAAATTCACTGTGTGAGAATAGCACTTTTTAGAAAGTAGCTATTCTCCTGTTTAACCTTCCTGTGTGCCTGTGTGCAGATTGGCTGACTGGTGTCATGTGATGGGCTAGGTGGCTCCAGGAGTCTGGATGAGTCAGCAGCAGGGTGAATAGGGAGATCTGCTCTAGATGGGTGGGAGGAGTAGCCCCTGGGTTGAATAGGGCTGCCTCTGCCAGCACAATGCCGGCTCCACCCCCTGCTGGCCAGGCTGAGGACTCTGCCTCTGCCAGCACAAAGAAGGCTCCACCTCCTGCTGGGCGTCCAACAACCCTGCCCCTCACTCTGAAAGGAACCAGGTGCTCCAGGGCAGAGCACACCCAGGAACCGGTTTGAGCAGGGGAATCCCCCCACTGAAACAAAGAGAGACAAACACTTGGAGGGGTATAAGAAGAGGACCCCAGACACCTAAACTTTAGATCACTTTGGAACTAAGAAGGAACCTCTGCCAAGGAGAAAGCTGGAAGGAACTGAAGAGGAGAAGACTGCCTGCTTCCTGTTTTGCTTTGCTGCCAGGGAGAGGGGAAGGACTCTGCTGTGTACCCTTCTTTAAATTCTGATCTCCAAGGGTTTGAGGAGAGCTGGCTCCCTGTTAAGAAGTCCCAGGAACAAAAGGACTTCACCACCAGCTCCCCTGGAACTCTGCTGAGGGAGTTCTGACCTGCCTTGGAGTGCTTGCCTCGTCTTGGGGCCTCAGGAGGTCGTTTTGCTGTGTTTGGGAGCTGGAAAGCAGAAAGCGTGAACAAGAGTAACTGGTACCCATCGCATCATCCGTTTGAGGGTCACATCATCAGATTGCGAGTCGCAAGATCGAGAGTGCGAGAAGAATTTCATTGCGGCGTCATAGCAGCACCCGGAGTCCCCACATCGCCGAGTGCGTCGAGCATCGTCCCGGTGCGTGAAGATTCCTGATACTGCGAAGGTCGTCGCTGAACCAGTTTGCGGGCCGCACCACTGCCGGTGCGTGAAAGTATCCAGTCGCTGCGTGCGTCGACGCAGAGTCCCGTCCCATGGCGCATCGAGGGTTGCGGCGCCAGAAGTCAACGCCGCGCATCGCGCCCCATCGAAGAGCGTCACACCGTACCTGTGCGTGAAGCTTCCCCCTTAGAAACCTATGCAACGAAAGCCAAAGTCATCGCATCCTCCCCCTACAGATCAGAGCCGGCGCATCCACCTCTGCTGCGTGAAGCAGGGCTGCTGCAAAGCCTCCCCAAGGTCTCAGGAGTATCGCATCGCCTTTGCCATCTTCATTGTTATAGCTTTTGGGAACCTTAGCGCAACTACAGGTTCTGTTGGGCATTTTGTGCATTGAGAGTCGCATTGTGCAGGACACTGATTTTTACATCCTGGAGTACTTTCTACAAACTCTTGAACTATCTTTAAAGTAACCTTTTTAATTGTATGTTGGTTTTTCTGTAGTATTTGGTCTTGTGAAGTTTTTAGTAAAGATACCTTATTTTTCTAAAACTGGTGTAGAGTAAATCTGTGGTGTTTTCACTGTGTTACTGTGAGTGTTGGTACAAATACTTTACACATTGCCTTTGATAGCCTAGACTGCTCAGGCCAAGCTACCTACAGGGTGAGCAGGGGTTATCTTAACAGTGTATTCCCCTTTCTCTGACTAGAAGCAAGGGTCCCTACTTGGACAGTGGTACATACCCTGCCAACTAGAGACCCCCAGATCTAACACAGGGCTGTAGATAGTCATTACCGGGTTAGACCAGTATGAACATGTCTCTCCCTCTAGAAGGGTGCAATGCTATCCCTGCCACCAGAACTGGCGGGGGGTAGTATTCCAAAGCATTTGACACCAAGCACGACATGTTTCCATGCAGCCATCCCAAAGTTAGCATTTACCACGAGGTTATCATGCACTTAAGAGTATATGGTCAGGCTGCACCACAAACAGCATCAGAGGAGGTACTCCGAATGTTGCAGAGGGGCTCTGCTCATGCAGGGGCACCCTCTCACATAAAAACCAAGCACTCTGCCTTCAGGATTGTTAAGGCCTGCCATGGAAGTGACTTATAGGTTTTATATGTGTGGTCAATGGTAGTGATATAGGTAGCCTAAACCACAGTAAGCGATGCAAGCACCACCTTACCCAGGCTGCAGTAGCAGACCTGTGGTGTCATTTTGGAGTGCTTCCCAGGGGTGGCATAATACATGCTTCAGCCCCTGGTAGGCCTCTGAGGTACCTATGCCCTAGCTACATAGTATACCATATACTAGGGGCTTATAAGGCACTCCAGAATCCAATTAGAAATGTACCTAATGTACATGGAAACGATTTTAGAGAGGAAGCAGCTAGGCTGGGGTCCTGATTAGCAGGGTCACAGCCAGACTAAGGTCGAAAAACAGTGAAACACCAGCAAAAAAAGGGGGTACCCATGTGAAGCAGATCCTACTCTCCTACACCCCTCTTTCTCCACCACTTTGCAAACGCCTCTCCTGGTAGACTACGGGATGGGAATGAAGTCCAATTTACTCATGAGGGACTTTGGGGGCCAAGAAGCCCTCCTGGTACTTCCTGTAAGTCCTACGCAGTGGAATTCCTGAGCTCTGGTCGGAGGCCCAGCACCCTTTCTCCACGATTCTGCAAACGCAACTACTAGTTAAAGAAGTGTTTGCAATGTACTCTTGCTTCCCTCTGCGCCTCTCTTGCCTCTTTCTGAATTTCTGTTGCTTCTTTCTGCACGTTTCTTTCTTTTTCTGCACTTCTTTTGCCTCTTTCTGCAAATATCTTGTACTTTCTGCACCTCTCTTCCCTCTTTCTGCACGTCTGTTGCCTCTTTATGCACCTCTTTTGCTTCATTCTGTACCCCTCTTATGTCGTTCTGCAACCTTTTCACCTCTTTCTGCACCTATGATCCTTCTTTCTGCACTTCTTTTGTTCCTTTCTGCAACTGTCTTGCTTCTTTCTGCACCCCTCTTGCCTCTCTCTCCACCCCTTTCCTCTTTTTCACTTCTGTTGCTTATTTCTGCACTTGTCTTGCTTCTTTCTGCACCTCACTTGCCTCTTTCTGCACCTCTATTGCCTCTTTCTGCAGTTCTCTTGCCTCCTTCTGCACTTCACTTGCCTCTTTCTGTAACTCTCTTGCCTTTTTGTATACCTGTCTTGCCTCTTTCTGCACCTCACTTGCTTCTTTCTGTACCCCTTTTGCCTGTTTCTGCACGCCCCTTCCCTCTTTGTGCAACTCTCTTGCCTCTTTCTATACCTCTCTTCCCTCTTTCTGCACCACTCTTGCCTCTTTCTGTACCTCTGTTCCTTCTTTCTTCACCTGTCGTGTCTCTTTCTACACCCTTCGTGCCACTTTCTGCACCGCTATTGTTTCTTTCTGCAGTTCTCTTCCTCTTTCTGTACCCCTCTTACCTCCTTGTGCACCTCTCCTACCCCTTCCTGCACCCCTCTTACCTCTTTTTCCACTTTTGTTGGTTCTTTCTGAAACTCTTTTGCTTCATTCTACACTTCACTTGCATCTTTCGTACTCCTCTTGTCTCTTTCTGCACCTTTGTTGATTCATTGTGCACAGCTCTGGCTTATTCCTGCACCTCTGTTCCAAATTTCTGCATCACTCTTGCCTTTTTCTGTACCCCTCTTCGTGCTTTCTGCACCTCTCTTGCCACAGTCTGCCCATCTGTTCCCTGTTTGTGTACCTCTTTTGCTTGTTTCTGCAACTCTCTTGCCTCTTTCTGAAGTTCTCTTGCCTCCTAATGTACCTCGCTTACCTCTTCTTGCACCTCTGTTGGTTCTTTTGCACTGCTCTTGCTTCTTTCTGCACCTCTCTTGCAAATGTCTGCACCCCTCTTGCCTCTTTCTGCACTCCTTTTGCCTGTTTCTGCAACACTCTCTTGCCTCTTTCTGCAGTTCTCTTGCCTCCTTTTGTACCTCTGTTGCTTCTTTCTGCTCTTCTCTTGCCTCTTTCTGCACCCCTGCTGCTTCATTCTGCACATTCCATGCTTCTTTCTGCACCTGTCTTGCTTCTTTCTGCACCCCTGTTGTCTCTTTCTGCACTCGTCTTCCCTCTTTCTGTACCGTTTTTGCCTGGATCTGAATCTCACTTGCCTCTTTCTACACTTTCTTCATTCTTTCTACACCTCTGTTGCTTCTTTCAGCAATTCCCTTGCCTCTTTCTGCAGTTCTCTTACCTGTTTCTGCACATCTCTTGCCTCTTTCTGCACTTCTCTTGGCTCTTTCTGCACCTCAATTGCTTCTTTCTACTCTTCTCTTGCCTCTTTCTGTACGCCTGTTGCTTCATTCTGCACTTGCCATGCTTCTTTCTGCACCTATCTTGCTTCTTACTGCACCCCTGTTGTCGCTTTATTTGCCTCTTTTGCCTCTTTCTTCACTTTTCTCTCCTTTTTCTGTGGTTCTCTTGCCTCTTTCTGCACCCCTGTTGCTTCATTCTGCACTTTCCATGCTTCTTTCTGCATCTGTCTTGCTTCTTTCTGAAACCCTGCTGCCTCTTTCTGCACTCGTCTTCCCTCTTCCTGTATGGTTCTTGCCTGTTTCTGCATCTTACTTGCCGCTTTCTGCACTTTTCTTGCTTCTTTCTACACCTCTTTGCTTCTTTCAGCAATTCTCTTGCCTCTTTCTGCAGTTCTCTTCCCTCTTTCTGCACCACTCTTGCCTCTTTCTGCTCCTCTGTTCCTTCTTTCTTCACCTGTCTTGTCTCTTTCTACACCCTTCGTGCCACTTACAGTATTGCTGTTGTTTCTTGCTGCAGGTCTCTTTCTCTTTCTGCACCCCTCCTGCCTTTCTGTACTCCTCTGGCCTCCTTGTGCACCTCTCCTACCCCTTCCTGAACCCCTTTTACCTCTTTTTCCACCTTTGTTGGTTCTTTGTGCACCTCTTTTGCTTCGTTCTGCACTTCACTTGCATCTTTCGTACCCCTCTTGTCTCTCTCTGCACCTCTGTTGATTCATTGTGCACAGCTCTGGCATATTCCTGCACCTCTGTTCCAAATTTCTGCATCCCTCTTGCCTTTTTCTGCACCCCTCTTCGCGCTTTCTGCACCTCTCTTGCCTCAGTCTGCCTAACTGTTCCCTCTTTCTCTACCTCTTTTCCTGTTTCTGCAACTCTCTTGCCTCTTTCTGCAGTTCTCTTGACTTCTTCTGCACCTCTGTTGCTTCTTTCTGCACCTGTCTTGCTTCTTTTTGCCTATTTCTACATCTCACTTACCTCTTTCTGCACTTTTTTTGCTCCTTTCTACACCTTTGTTGCTTCTTTCAGCAAATCTCTTACCTCTTTCTTCACTTCTCTTCCCTGTTTCTGCAACTCTCTTGCCTCTTTCTGCAGTTCTCTTGCCTTCTTCTGTACCTCACTTGCCTCATTTTGGACCTTTGTTGGTTCTTTCTGCACTGTTCTGGCTTCTTCCTGCACCTCTGTTCCAAAGTTCTGCATCCCTCTTGCCTTTTTCTGCACCCCTCTTCCCTCTTTCTGTACCTTCCTTGCCTCAGTCTGCCCACCTGTTCCCTCTTTCTGCATGCCTTTTGCCTGTTTCAACAATTCTCTTACCTCTTTCTGCAGTTCTCTTACCTGTTTCTGCACATCTCTTGCCTCTTTCTGTACCTCTCTTGGCTCTTTCTGTACCTCACTTGCTTCTTTCTACTCTTCTCTTGCCTCTTTATGTACCCCTGTTGCTTCATTTTGCACTTTCCATGCTTCTTTCTGCACCTATCTTGCTTCTTTCTGCATCCCTGTTGTCTCTTTATGTACCTCTTTTGCCTCTTTCTTCACTTTTCTCACCTTTTTCTGTGGTTCTCTTGCCTCTTTCTGCACCTCTGTTGCTTCTTTCTGCACTTCTCTTGCCTCTTTTGGGACCCCTGTTGCTTCATTCTGCACTTTCCATGCTTCTTTCTGCATCTGTCTTGATTCTTTCTGCAACCCTGTTGTCTCTTTCTGCATTTGTCTTCCCTCTTCCTGTACCGTTCTTGCCAGTTTCTGCATCTCACTTGCCGCTTTCTGCACTTTTCTTGCTTCTTTCCACACCTCTGTTGCTTCTTTCAGCAAGTCTCTTGCCTCTTTCTGCAGTTCTCTTGCCTGTTTCTGCACCCCTCTTGCCTCTTTCTGCAACCGTCTTCCCTCTTTCTGCAACTGCCCAGCCTCTTTCTATACCTCTCTTCCTTCTTTCTGCACCACTCTTGCCTCTTTTTGTACCTCTGTTGCTTCTTTCTGTACTTCTCTTGACTCTTGGTACACCCTTTTGCCTCTTTCAGCACCTCTGTTGCTTCTTTCTGCACTTCTCTTCTTTCTTTCTGCACTCCTTGTGCCTCTTTCTGTACCTCTATTGCTTCTTTCTGCACTTCTCTTGGTTCTTTCTGCACTGCTCTTGCCTCTTTCTGCATCCCTCTTGCCTCTTTGAGCACATAATTTGCTTCTTTCTGCACTTCTCTCTCCTCTTTCTGCACCCCTCCTGCCTCTTTGTGCACCTCTGATGCTTCTTTCTGCACTTCTATTGCCTCTTTCTGCACCCCTGTTCCCTCTTTCTGCACCTTTCCTGCCTGTTTCTGCACCTCTCTTGCTTCTTTCGGTACCTCGGTTGCCTCTTTCTGAACTTCACTTGTTCTTTGTGCACCCTTCCTGTCTCTTTCAGTACCTCTGTTACTTCTTTCTGCACCTTTCTTCCTTTTTTCTGCACCCCTCCTGCCTCTTTCTATATCTCTTTTGCCTCTTTGTGCACCCCTTCTACCTTTTTCTGCACCCCTCTTGCCTGTTTTTGCACCTCTATTGGTTCTTTCTGCACTGCTCTTGCTTCTTTCTGCACCTTGCATGCCTCTTTCTGAACTTCTCTTGGTTCTTTCTACACCTCTGTTGCTTCTTTCAGCAATTCTCTCGCCTCTTGCTGCACTTCTCTTCCTTCTTTCTGTACCCCTCCTGCCTCTTTCTGTACCTCTCTTGCCTATTTGTGTACCTCTCCTACCGCTTTTTGCACCCCTCTTGCCTCTTTTTGTACCTCTGTTGCTTCTGTCTGTACCTCACTGCCTCTTTCTGAACTTCTCTTACTTCTTTCTACACCTCTGTTGCTTCTTTCAGCAATTCTCCTACCTCTTTTTACACTTCTCCTGCTCATTTCTGCACTTCTCTTGCATCTTTATGCACCTCTGTTGCATTTTTCTGTACCTCTCTTGCTTCTTTCTGCACCTCTCAGTTAGAGGTAGTTTTAATCCCCCTGCCGTATTATGTACTAGGGCCTTACAGGGGAGGTCATGCCAATCACAGTGGTACCTCAACCCAAAGTGTACGCTAGTGTATGTAGGTATTTTCACTGTATTCTAAGTGTCTTTCAGCACAGCACTGGCTCCGGGCCTGGTTACTCAGAGTCAGTTACCACCAGTACCAGTCAGCAGAAAGGTGGGGCACAAGACGACTTTGCAACAACGCCCCTTTCTGCACCTCTGCTGGTTCTTTCTGCATATCTCATGCTTGTTTCTGCACTTTTCTTCATCTTTCTGGAATTCTGTTGCCTCTTTGTTTATTTCTCTTGCTTCTTTCTGCACCTTTCTTCCTCTTTCTGCACATGTCCTACCTCTGTAGGCATAGTTAGAAATTAGCATTTAAAAAACCTTAGAACTTCACTGAAAAAACCACAGGTTTCAAGGACTTTATAGTTAGTTGGACATTTCACTCGTACAAAACCAGAGAAAGTTGGCCGTTATAGTTAGTTAAGCTAACTATAACTCGAGCACCGCAATGCACTGCTGATGACGTCACATATTACATCATTCATGACATGGTCAGTGACATCACTGATGACATCACTGATGACATCTCAAATGACATCACTGATGACATCATCCAGTGACTGTGTGTTTCTGTGTTTTTAAGTTTGAGTATTTGCTCCTCTTTACTTATTATAAATATAATGAAACCAATATTTCTTTAATTCAATATTTTCTGAGGAAGATAGTTGTCCAATATTGATTTGGATAAAGTCGTTATTAATTTCGTAAAATATGGTTCTTATGATGGTACAGTAACCAACTGTATGTTTCTGTAAATTTTAAATATGTTTAATATATCTATATCTATATCTTTCTATCTATCTATCTATCTATCTATCTATCTATCTATCTATCTATCTATCTATCTATCTATCTATCTATCTATCTATCTATCTATCTATCTATCTATCTATCTATCTATCTATCTATCTATCTATCTATCTATCTATCTATCTATCTATCTATCTATCTATCTATCTATCTGTCTGTCTGTCTGTCTGTCTGTCTGTCTGTCTGTCTATCTATCTATCTATCTATCTATCTATCTATCTATCTACTTATCTATATATATATATATATATATATATATATATATATATATATGCCAAGGTGTATTGAAGAATGAGTGGGTGTATAAGTGTCTGAATGGATGATTTAGTAGGTGCGTGACAGACTGTATAAGTGAGTGTTTAAACGTATCTTACTGAATGCATGGGTTAGTGACTAAACTATGTGAATGTCTGTATCAGTTTGTCAGTTGGTGTGTAAGCGGCTGCATGGGTTGGTGAGAAGCTACATGAGTGTCCATATGGGTTATTGATTGGTTGTCTGAGTATCTGTATGGGTGCCTGAGTATCTATGTGGGTGGGTGGAGGGTGTGTGCTGTGCATAGATGTGTGAGTGGGTGATTCACTGGGTGTATGGGTTAAAGAGTACATCTGGGAAGAGCTGTATGGGTGGGTGAGTGTGTGCTTGTATCAGTGATTGTATAAGAGAGTAAGTATGTGTTAGTATCTGTATGAATAAGTGAGGTGGTGTGTGTATACCCCCATTTTTAATAATCAAGATATAACGGTTCAAACTAAAAACCTTTAACATATCTTGTTAATATTTTTAACTCATGTCCTAGGACCCATTCAATAAAACTTTCACAAGGGAATTTCATAGAGACATTTTTAGCATATAATTTCACTGCACATAGCACTGTACACTTCACACAAAAAAAACGCTCTGCTGTAGTTCAGGCATAGAAGCACAGCTGGATTACACTCGGTAATCCAGCTGGACCCCGATGATGAAGCATGCCACCTACTAGGTAGGTGGGTGAGGGGTTTCTTAAAACAAAAAACAGTTATTTTCGCTCCTTCTGCGTAGGTACAGGTCACAAACCATGACCTTTACACCTACCAAGGACTTGTCCAATTTGTTTATTTAATGATTACCCAGGGAACAAGACAAGCAGCCTTCCTACTTTTCCTCACTCTCTTTTTGTTTTGAAGTGTGTATAACTGTACAGGTGAATATATGGAAGTGTGATTGACTCTGTGTATGACTGACTAGGTGTGTGAGTAATTCTAAGGATGAGTGGCGGTGTGTGAGTGTCTGTATAGGTGTATGAGTGCAAATGATAGTGCTGTATTGGTGAGTGACTGCATGTATGAGTGACTGTATGGGTGAATGAGTGGATGTGTGTGTAGACCTAGGAATCAGTGAGTGGGTATGTAGTAATTGGTATTGGTGTGTCTATGGTTTCAAAAAAGGTAGTCTGTATTTTAGAGTGGGTGTATCAAAGATTATATAAGAGTGTGAGGAGGTGCATGAGATTATCACATGGATGATGTCATCAGTGATGTCATTTGAGATGTCATCAGTGATGTCATCAGTGATGTCACTGACTATGTCATGAATGATGTAATATGTGACATCATCAGCAGTGGATTGCGGGGGCACGAGTTATAGTTAGCTTAACTACATCTGACAGCTCCTTTCACTAGTCGACTTTCCCGAGGACCGCAGAGACGTCTTTTCTACTCTCACAGGAAGACTGTGTTGATTAATATTCACCGCCTTGAAAAAGCCCACGGCCATTGGGCCACTAGGGCGAAACACGTGTCGGCTTTTGTTTTTCTCTTCACAATTTGAAATTTTTGCGCTCCTTTGATAAAAAGATAAATAAAAACAACACAAATGATCTTCATTCAAGCAATGTCTCTGATATTGATTATCCACTGACGTGGACCAATTAAGAAGGCACTACCCTCCATCGTTTTCTTAACCTAAACTTTTCAATGGCTCTTGGGTGTAGCCATTTACAAGGACTGTGCCACATATAAAATTGGGCCCTAACAACTGCAGCGTCGCAAGTCCAGAACTTTCCACCCATACAGCAACCTATAGTTAGCTTAACTAACTATAACGGTCGAATTTCTCTGGTTTTGTACGACTGAAATGTCCAACTAACTATAACATCCCTGAGACCTGTGTTTTTTTAAATTAATTTCTAAGGTTTTTTAAATGCTAATTTCTAACTATTTCATCCCTGAAACCTGAGTTTCATATATATATATATATATATATATGCACACCACCATCCTGAAGTAATCGACGTCTTGATTACACCAAACAGGTACGGACCACCGCATGGATAGTTGATTCTTCATTTTTATTTCATTTTTTAGCAGATTCAAAAAAAGTGCAAATGCAAGTGCACAATGCAAAATCAATACGAGCAAGTGCCCAGCATGACGCGTTTCGACTGCACACAGGCAGTCTTGTTCACATGACGCGCTGGACCTATCAGTGCACTTAAATAATAAATTTAAAAAAAAGCACATGATTACCATTGCCCAATCATAGGAATTAGAGAATTAAGTTGTAAAACTGGTTTTGATGGTACCTCCCACAAGGGAGTCGTATGTTGAACATAAATAAGAAGCTAATACAGTACCAAACAATAATAAGAACATAGTGTTTTTATATTATGTAACCAGCCTATACAAATTCTTTTTGAAGCATTAGAGCCAAGGTTATTTACACACTTCTTGGTGAAGAATCTCTATTGGAAATAAATTTCCGCCAAATAAGTAACCACAATCACTGGCCTAAAACACAAAAAATATATGTATCAGATTCCGTATGCATGGTAAATCATTGTGTGCAAAAATAGTGCAAAAAAGTGATCTAGTGCTAAAGTGCATAATCATAAAATTTCAGTCAATCGAATGTAAACAATCAAACATTCAAAAATAGCAGCAGATAATCGACGTCCCTCATGTAGTTTCCTTATCTTAAATCTTTCAGTTAGTATCATCACGTTAAGTTGTCACGTCCCACTCTTCAGTATTAATACCCAGATGTTACTATTGGCAAAAAAAGGAAAAATAAAAAGGAAAAATAAATTTACATATGTTTGGAAGCTAGTGATCATTTACTCATCACAGACACAATGTCTTAAACTAATTGGAGTTAGTTTTGAGTTATAAAGAACCCCGAAACCAAATTGCCGGTCAGGATTGAATAAAACTGACAACTATTTAAGGAAATCATCCAACAAATCCAATAAAATCGGGGGTGTAAATCTTTTCTACTTCCTAAAACAAAACATAAACTAATGTGGGTATTTAAGAAGATATACAAAAATTCTTTTAATATATTTTATTATCAATAGCTATCGGTCAAGACAGAATGCATTATTTTTCAAAGAACTATAATATATAGAAAATAAAAACTGGACAAGATTCCCCAGGCTTTTAAACTGGCCAAAAGCTACTATCACCACTAAAGAGATCTAAAAAAATCTTAAAAAGTTTTTTTTTAAAAATCTAAAACTTCCAGAAAACTTTAGTCATAAAAAAGTAGATAAAAACCATTGATAGTAAATCTGGGATCCAAGATAGCATATTGAGTAATGTTAAAAGCCAGTTATTTATTAAAGAAAATTGTGCAAATCATCGCTGTTATTAAGACCGTTAGGCATTTTAGTGTCGAGTAGCAAAATAAATTCCGTTTCAATTTGTCTCAGTCTTTTTTCTCTATTGCCACCTCGAATATTCTTGGGCACTGCACTGATAACAAAATATTTGAGATCCTCAAGATTGTTGTTATGAACAAGTTTAAAATGTCGTGCCACAGGATAATTAGAATCTGAATTTACCACAGCTCTAAGGTGTTGTAGAATCCTATTAAAAACTTGCAATTTTGTGCTACCTACATACAATAAATGACAGGTGCACTCTAGAACGTAAACGGCATGATCTGTTCTGCAAGTATAATGTCCTTGTATTTTAATAGGTTCACTACCAAATGCAGTTAAATATTCAGTAGTATTTCTGCCAAACTTGCAAGCACGACATGAACTGCATTTAAAAAATCCTGATCTCAAAGTAAGCCAGGTATTAGAGATTGTCACTTCAGGACTATTTCTGACTAATGCATCTCTCATAGATGGAGCTCTTCTGAAAGTTAGACTGGGAAGTTTTGGTAAGATTTGTGACATTGTTATGTCAGACCGAACAATTGGCCAATTTTTATAAAGAATCTTACGAATCTTTCTCTCCTGTCTGCAAAAATTAGTAATCAATCTGATATTATCTATAGATTCAATAGTTGTTACCTTCGTGACATCTTTAACCTGGACAATTGACGCGATTTCAGACTCCTCCCCTGTCTCACAGGGAACATCAACACTATTAGCCTTGTCTCTCGCTTTGACCAAATCTATATTCTTATATCCTCTTTGTAAAAATCTATTGAAAGCCTCTTGCTGACACTTTTCAAGATCCCCCTTATGGCTACAAATGCGTTTTATTCTCAAAAATTCACCAAAGGGGATACTTCGTATCAGGTGCCGGGGATGTGAGCTGCCAGCATGCAACACGGAATTTCCCGCCGTGGGTTTCCTATGTAGCCTGGTATGTATTTTATTCTCTTTTATATATATTTCTACATCCAGGAATTGTACTTTTTCATTACTGATATCAGAAGTAAATTTCAAATTCAAGGCATTGTCATTCAAATCATTAATAAAACCAATAGCTGACTCAGGTGAACCTTTCCAGATTAAACAAACATCATCAATGAACCTCCACCACTGGAGAACATGCTGATCAAATCTAACTTTATGGGTGCTTTTGAGGACATGCTCCTCCCAGCAGCCCACGTGCAAACACGCGTAGCTGGGAGAGAAGCATGCCCCCATTGCTACTCCGCGTAGTTGTTGGTAAACCTCCTTATTAAAAAGGAAGTAGTTACGAGTTAAACAAATTTCCACCATCTTGGTCAGCATCTTATTATGTTCATACATATGAATACTTCTTTGATCCAAGAAATGGCGAATTGCATTAATGCCATCCTTATGATGAATACTAGTGTATAATGAACTGATGTCCATTACAATTAGAAGATAGTCCTCCTCCCATTTAACTGATCTTAATTTGTTCAAAAAATGACCAGTATCTCTAACAAATGAAGGCAAATTTTCCACAAAGTCATGTAGGAAGTGATCCACGTACTTGGACATAGCCTCCAGTAAACTTTTCTGTGCCGATATAATCGGTCTTCCAGGCACTGGTGTCAGGTTTTTGTGCACTTTAGGAATAAAATATAGGAAAGGAGTCAACGGATGGTCATTTTTAAAAAAATTGTACTCATTTTTGGATAGCAGTCCAGCACGTCTCCACTGTGCTAATTCACCAAAAACAAAATCTTTATTTTGCCTTAGTTCCTGAAAGTTTGCTTTCCTATAGCAATTGATGTCATTTAAATGTAAACCTGCTTCTTCCATGTACATATTTCTTGGCCAGAGAACGATATTTCCGCCTTTATCGGCTTTGTTAATAATGACTTCAGTATGTTTTTTAAGTTTGCAAATCAGTTGAGAGTATTGAATCTCAGAGTGATTTCTCCGCCGATTCTGCTGAGTGACTTCTCTATTTAATTTTTTAAGATCTTCCACTAAGCAATCATTGAAAACATCTATCGCATCTCTTGGCATCATGGGAATGAAGGTAGAAGTAGGTTTAAATGGGCTGGTTGCTGGCATATTACATATGATACCAGCTTCTAAAAGATTCTCCTGAGTATCACTGATTTCTGAATTATTTGTTACTGCCAAAGTTTGTACGTACTGCAAGCAGAGTATTTACATCAGCTGCCTGCAAATTAGAACAAAACCCCTGTGCATTGCTATTCTGTAGAGCAGTATTAGCAGCTTGATTTAATTGAAAGTGTTTCCTTAACTGGAGCTTTCGAATAAATTTAAAAACATCCACTCTAGTTTGGGTATATTTAAAACAGTTGGTGGGACAAAATGACAAACCCAAAGCCAAAAGTTGTTTTTCCGCGACTGACAATGTGATTTCAGATAGGTTGATTATTGTATTGTCATTCAATTCATTAGGTCACTGATTTATTTCCTTTTGTTGTAGTTCCTCCTGCCTCTTCCTCTGTAATTTGTGCTTCCGCCTCTGTTTCCTCCGTTGGTTCCTTCTGGTCCTTGTTGCTGCGCTTGATTGCGCGGTCTTAGAGTTTGCCGGCGGTCCTCCACTAAAAAAGAAAGCTCTTCTCCTGGCGCAAAACTAGTGGGTACTTGAGGCGTTTTCTGTGCCAAACTCTCCTCCGATTCATTACTACTGTCAACACTACTTATTTCAATGGAAGAGAAGTTGTCATTTAATGATGCACTACAAGTAGCCGTGTTTTTTGTATTGCTATCGTTGGTATATATATATATATCACCTACTAGCAGTCACCAGTAGGTAGTTATAGTTAGGACCTATTTTCCATAGGAAATCCGCAACATTCTGTTTGGAATAACGTTGGCGTTGATTGATGAATCTTCGCAAAAGTTTCCAAACTTTTGGCCAGCTTCGGTCCGCTCCTATCCTGAAAATTTCACGGTGATTCGTCAAGCGGGGGCCGAAAAAAAAAGGGGGGTCCCAAAACGTGTTTTCCCCATGCATTTTCCCATAGGACCTGTTGACGCAGCTACAGCCCGAAGTGCTGAACGGAATTACACCATATTTGGCAAAGAGGTAGTCCTCAGTTCAGACTCATGCCTTTTGCTTAAATGGTGTAAATCCGTTCAGTAGTTCCTGAGAAAATCAAAAATAAAATCACATATATATCTGGGCGGAGCCAAACCACACATCTCATCGTGAGATCTGACTGGCTGTCCGCACTTCATCCAAGAAGTGTTGGCAGCCATCTTGGGACCAATATACATGATAGCACCTCATTAAAAAGCATTGCAGTTAATAGAAGGTTTTAAGACTTTAGTTACATTATAAATCATTTGTTGATGGTACTATACTCATTTTAGGAATTGTGGTGTGTTCTAAGGTGATTTTACCATGTAAAAAAGCCTTCTGCTGTGATATCATGAATCATGTTTGAGAGAAAACTATTTTCTCATGCTTTTCCCAAAGAGGTTTGGAAGGTGATCTATAAGCAGAACTGAGAGCATATTTTCTTTAAATTCACATTATCTTTCTCAGTCATGTGAGAATGAAGTCTGACATTCTCAGTAAAACATGTACATCCAACAAGGGCAGAGACTGTCAGTTGATTCCTTTGTCTTCTACTGCAGCTTCCCAGAGTGTTCTCAAGAACAACTAGAGCGCTAACAGTCCTACTTAAAAGTATGGCACACCTGAAGCCATCTTGGTTGGAATAAAGTGGTAACTCTTAAAACATTTAATTTAAAAAGGAACAAAATGAGGGGGTTCGTTTTGCCATAGAAAGTATGATTAGTGCTGCAGAAAGAAAAATTAGGGCACATTTTGAGTGACTTCTCAAATCCTCTTCTATTTCATAAAAAAATTCTGACATGCAGACTGAAACATGCACTTTCAATACCAGCAGCAGACTTCCCTGGTGAGCAGTAGCTTTACTACAGTGATCTAATAAGCAACTAGAGTGCTAACATTCTGAATGTATGGCAAATATTTGACACATCTGAATGCCTTCTTGGTGAAATCAAAGTAAAAAACTGAAATTATTTCCTACTGAGGAGACTGTAGTAAATGAGGAAATTGGGAAACATCATAACAAATAAGTCTCCCAAAATGGCCACCAGAGACAAAAGAGCCCAAATGTAGCCCAAATATCACCCAGATGTAGCCCAAGTATAGCCCAATGACAGAATGTCCCAGAGTGTTCTAACAAACAACTAGAGCGCTAACAGTCTTACTTATGACAAAAGTATGGCACACCTGAAGCCATCTTGATTGGAATAAAGTGGTAACACTTAAAACATTTAATTTAAAAAGGAACACAATGAGGGGGTTCATTTTGCCATAGAATTTATGATTAGTTCTGCAGAAAGAAAAATTAGGGCACATTTTGACTTCTAAAATCCTCTTCTATTTCATAAACAAATTCTGACATGCAGACTGAACATGCACTTTGAATACCAGCAGCAGACTTCCCTGGTGAGCAGTAGATTTACTACAGTGATCTAATGAGCAACTAGAGTGCTAACATTCAGAATTTATGGCAAATGTGTGACACATCTGAATGCCTTCTTGATGGAACCGAAGTAAAAAACTGAAAGTATTTCCTACTGAGGAGACTGCAGTAAATGAGGAAATTAGGAAACTTCATAACAAATAAATCTCCCAAGATGGCCACCAGAGACAAAAGTGCCCAAATGTAGCCCAAATATCACCCAGATGTAGCCCAAGTATAGCCCAATGACAGAATGTCCCAGAGTGTTCTAACGAACAACTAGAGCGCTAATAGTCTTACTTATGACAAAAGTATGGCACACCTGAAGCCATCTTGATTGGAATAAAGTGGTAACACTTAAAACATTTAATTTACAAAGGAACAAAATGAGGGGGTTCATTTTGCCATAGAATTTATGATTAGTTCTGCAGAAAGAAAAATTAGGGCACATTTTGACTTCTCAAATCCTCTTCTATTTCATAAACAAATTCTGACATGCAGAATGAAACATGCACTTTGAATACCAGCAGCAGACTTCCCTGGTGAGCAGTAGTTTTACTACAGTGATATAATGAGCAACTAGAGTGCTAACATTCACAATGTATGGCAAATGTGTGACACATCTGAATGCCTCCTTGATGGAACCAAAATAAAAAAACTGAAAGTATTCCCACTGAGGAGACTGCAGTAAATGAGGAAATTAGGAAACTTGATTACAAATAAATCTCCCAAGATGGCCACCAGAGACAAAAGAGCCCAAATGTAGCCCAAATATCACCCAGATGTAGCCCAAGTATAGCCCAATGACAGAATGTCCCACAGTGTTCTTAAGAACAACTAGAGCGCTTACTGTCTTACTTATGACAAAAGTATGGCACACCTGAAGCCATCTTGATTGGAATAAACTGGTAACACTTAAAACATTTAATTTAAAAAGGAACACAATGAGGGGGTTCATTGTGCCATAGAAATTATGATTAGTGCTGAAGAAAGAAAAAATAGGGCACATTTTGAGTGACTTCTCAAATCCTCTTCTATTTCATTAAAAAATTCTGATTTGCAGACTGAAACATGCACTTTTAATACCAGCAGCAGACTTCCGTGGTGAGCAGTAGCTTTACTACAGTGATCTAATGAGCAACTAGAGTGCTAACATTCAGAATGTATGGCAAATGTGTGACATATCTGAACACCTTCTTGATGGAATCAAAGTAAAAAACTGAAATCATTTCCTACTGAGGAGACTGCAGCAAATGAGGAAATTAGGAAACTTCATAACAAATAAATCTCCCAAGATGGCCACCAGAAACCAAAGTGCCCAAATGCAGCACAAATATCACCCAGATGTAGCCCACATGTAGCCCAATGACAGAAGTGTGCAAAACACTTATTTTTTGTGTATTTGCAGTTTTATATAGTGCAGACTTGTCAGGTATTGGAGTGCTTTACATGAGCATTGGTTACATCACACAAGATCAAATTCATTTTGGTTGTAGACATGGGGAGATTAAGTGATTTGACCAGAATCACAGAATTTTGAGCTGAAGCAGAAACTCCAACTTGGTTCCCCAGTTGAAAAGTCTGCAGCTCTGGAAGTAACACCACATCCTCTCCCCTGGGTGCAACATTTAATCAAGTGGTCAACTGGATAAAAAAAACATAAAGACCAGGGAGGGAAGAAGGGTGTGGCAGTAAAATGGACCATGGAGGACAGGAGGAAGGGGATAGGGGCATGGCATGTGGACAGACAGGGTGGAGGTGGCAGGGACAGGTTACAGTCATCTGACAATGCTAGGCAGGTGGGAGGGGAGTGGCAGCTCAACAGAACACTCAGAGTAGATAGGGTCCATGGAACATGGTGGGCAAAAAGGATGGAGCAGGGGCATGCACAAAGACATCGGAGGGCAGGGAAAGGAGAATAGAGGCAGCTAGCTAAGCACAGAGGCTAAGCAGGAGGTCAATGGTGGGCCATAGAATTGGGCAATGGAGGGCAGGAGGAGTGGACTGGTACATCATGCTAAATGGAGGGCAGTGGCAACACATCAGACCATGCATGGCAGGAGGGAGGAGGCTAGTCCATGGATTCAGACAACAGAGGATAGGGAGGAGGAGGATGGGGCAGCAAGCTAACTGTTCAGAGAAGGTGGGTATTAGGAACTTTATTGTTTTTAAAATGTGTGTTTGTGCGACCTACTTAAAATATGAACAAGTATGCAGCATAATCTCACTTTTATTCAGGAAGAAGAGGACGTTTGTGACTGTGACTCCGGGCTCACTTGGCAGAAACACTCCCTGACCCTCCACCCCCCCCATCGCAAAATGTAATGCCCGTGAAAAGGGTAGGTGGACGCAGTGTTATATAGAACATAGTCCTGAGAGCATGATTGAAAATGAAAAGTATAGTATATGGTATAAACTATGCACCAAAATGTGCGATATAAGATGAACCGGGGCGTGAAATATAGTATGCAATACATTGTGCGCAATGACAGATTCATTGGAGAGCACGAGATAGCACAGGCACTAGCACGTGCTATGCGATATGTGCCTTTGAGTGTAATATGCCCAGGGCAGTGTTGTGTAACCTAACTAGTCTCTAAAGTTGTAATATAAAATATGTGCTGGGGTGTGTAACGTTGCATATGTACTGTGACAAAGATATGGATCCCAGATTGTAATATGTATGGCTTAGCGCTGTGCGTTATAACATAGGCATCGAGGAAGGCACGTTAGATGGGGCAATATAACCCGTGCGAAGCCAAGTGTGGCATGACATATTCACGGGGTGGTGTTACAGTGCACATGGGCTAGAGAGTGTCATAGCATACGCACTAGCTGGTGGAATACAACACAGAGGTGTGAGGCACTCGGCGAGCACTGGTGGATGTAACACAGCATTGGGCTCAGCCCGGAGCACGCTGTGACTCTCAAGTGAGGTTCGTCTCCTTTCCAGAGAGTAAAATAAAAAGTATTACACATCCGGCGGTGGAAGTGTATTTTATTAACCGTGAGGGGGGTTTCTTGCATAGTTTGGTCAAATTTTTGTCGAATCCCCTTTGAATGGCTTGGTGTGCGTGTATATTAAATGTGCCCGTCAATAGCTACCCATGTTTGTATAAATAAAGGGCAAGGGTGTCTACTTGGAGAGTACCCACCGGTGGGGGCGCAGGGGTTAGGCACGGTAGGGCGTCAGACACGTCAGAGCTTCACTAGCGGTTTAAATACATTCCATGTGGATTCATTCTATGCATAGTCGCCTTTTAATGAATATCACGCAAATCGTCATGGTGATAGGTACATACGGTTTGTCCAGCATGTCCTATGTGTTTCTATAAATATATATTTTTTTAAAATAATAAAAAACAAAGGCCGGCACCGGGGGATGGGGTTCCCGGGGCCATAAGTGGCCTGAGGAGGGGGGCAACGCAGCCCCCTCCTAAAGAATTTTTTTAAAAAAAGACCATGACCCGGGGGTTGGGGTCCCCGGGGCCGATTAAGGCCATGGGAGGGCCAAATTAATTTTTTTCAACAAAACAAATTAGGGTGCAGGCCCTGGGGGATGGGGTCTCCAGGGCCAGTAAATTAGAAAAAGAAGGGGGGCCACACAGCCCTCCTTCTTAAAAAAATAAAATAAATAAAAGACCGGCATCTCGCTGGAGGCCACGCCCCCTCCTTGCAGCACTCTGCAAACGCGCCCCCTGGCCAGTTGTAAGTTGGGGAATTAATTCCAATTCAATACTGAGGGTGCCTGAGAGCCAACTAGCCCAACAGGTATCTCCAGTATGCACCAGGGAGCTGCGTTGCAGACAGGGGTTCTGAGGCCACACCCATTTTTACACCTCTATGCAACGCAGCTCTGTGCCACTTACTGGAGGTACCTAGTGGGCTAGTTTGACCCTAGGGAACCTCAGGATTCAAGGGGACTTAATCTCTCAACTTAGAACAGACACAGGGCGCGTTTACACAGTGGTGAAGGTAGGGGGCGGGGCCTGAGGTGATGTGTGCAAACACGCCATGTGACGCGTTTTAAGTTGGGGAAATATTTCCCTTTCAATCCTGAGGGACCATGGGGGACAACTAGCCCACCAGGTGCTTCCAGTAAGCGCCACTGCTCTGCGTTGCAAAGAGGTGGTGCAGGCCGTGCCCCTTTTAACACCTCTCTGCAATGGCGCTTACTGGACGTACCTAGTGGGCTATTTTGCCCCTAGGGGTCCTCAGGATTCAAGGGGACTTAATCTCCCAACTTAAAAAACGGCTACAGGGCGTGTTTACACAGTGGGGAAGGGAGGGGACGGGGCCTGAGGTGACGTGTGCAAACATGCCCTATGGCGCGTTTTAAGTTGGGGAAATAATTCCCCTTCAATCCTGAGGGCCCCTGGGGGCTAACTAGTCCACCAGGTGCTTCCAGTAAGCGCCACTGAGCTGCGTTGCAGAGAGGTGGTCCAAGCCGTGCCACTTTTTACAGCTCTCTGCAACGCAGCTCTGTGGCGCTTACTGGAGGTACCTAGTGGGCTATTTTGCCCCTAGGGGTCCTCAGGATTCAAGGGGACTTAATCTCCCAACTTAAAAAACGGCCACAGGGCGTGTTTACACAGTGGGTAAGTGAGGGGACGGGGCCTGAGGTGACGTGTGCAAACACGCCCCATGGCACGTTTTAAGAGGTAGTTTTAATTCCCTGCCCTATTATATACTAGGAGCTTACAGAGGAGGTCATGCTGATCACAGGGAGACCCCAAGGCATAGTGTTCCCTAGTGTATGTAGGTGTTTTCACTGTATTCTGAGTGTCTTTTAACATAGCACTGGCTCTAGGACTGGTTAGTCAGACTCAGTTACCACCAGTATCCGTCTGAAAAAGTTGAGGGTACAGGATGATTTTGCAACAAGGCTTCTTTCTGCTCTTCTCTTTGTTCTTTCTGCACGTTATCCTTCTTCCTGCACTTTTCTTCGTCTTTGAGGACTTCTGTTGCTTCTTTCTGCATTTCTTTTTTTTTCTTTCTGTGCGTTTTTTCTTCTTTCTTCACATGTCCTATCTCTGTAGGCATAGTTAGAAATTAGCATTTAAAAAACCTTTGAAATTCACTGAAAAAACCATAGGTTTCAGGCACGTTATAGTTAGGAATTAGCATTTAAAAAAACTTAGAAATTCACTGAAAAAACCATAGGTTTCAGGGGCATTGTAGTTAGCTGGACTTTTCACTCGTACAAAACCATTGAAATTCCCTCGTTATAGTTAGTTCAGCTAACTATAACTTGTGCGCCCGCAATGCACTGCTGATGACGTCAAATATTACATCACTCATGACATGGTCAGTGACATCACTCATGACATCACTGATGACATCTCAAATGACATCACTGATGACATCATCCTTGTGATAGAGTGGCAGACCTCCTCTCCCCCTATTATAACCTTTGATACACACATTCAAAAATAGAAACTAAAATTGTCAAAACAGTGGACATACCAATATCAGTTACAACAACCTATCCAGTAATTCTAAAATCCACATACACATCCACTCATTCACCAACAGTCCTATACAGTCACTCATACATCTACTCACTCATCATATGTACTCATACACCTATACATCCTGTTGCACAATGCCACTCATCCATAGAGTTACTCACACACATAGTCACTCATGCTAATAAAGAATCAAACATCTGTTTACTTGCATATACAGTTATACACACACCACCACACTTACTTCTACAGAAACTTACACATACTTAGTCTTTTAAACAATCACTTATAGAAACACATCCTTATTCATACAGGAACTCTTTCAATCTCTCACTCTCACATATACTCACTTATATACACCAATAGTCACATATACTAGTTTAAAACATATGTAGTTACTCATAAAGACACTATTGAGACAGTCATCCACCCACTAACACACCCATGCACACACTCACCCACCCATACAGTCCTGCACACATGCTGTCTTCAACACTTACAAACAGTGAGTCACACATTCATGCACCTATGCACTATGTAATACTCCCCACCGAACCATACAGACACTCAGACACTCATACTGATACTCAAAAAACCAACTAATAACCTATATAGATACTCATGTAGCTACTCACCAACCCATGTAGCCACTTATACACAAAGTGAGAGACTGATACAGATATTTACATATTTAAACATTACTCACTAAGCCATGTATTCACTAAGATACACTTAATCAGTCAGTTATACAATCAAATTTTCAAAAACAAATCATCCATTTAGACACTTATATACCCCTTTATTCTTCCATCGACCTTGAGATATACATATATAAAACATATGTAATTTTCAAAAAAACACTCATTCACTGGATGATGTCATCAGTGATGTTATCAGTGATGTCATTTGAGATGTCATCAGTGATGTCATGAGTGATGTCACTGACCATGTCATGAGTGATGTAATATGTGACGTCATCAGCAGTGCATTGCGGGCGCGCAAGTTATAGTTAGCTGAACTAACTATAACGGGGGAATTTTAATGGTTTTGTACGAGTGAAAAGTCCAGCTAACTATAACGCCCCTGAAACCTATGTTTTTTCAGTGAATATATATATATATATATATATATATATATATATATATATATATATATATATATGGTGACTGGGCACCGCGGATGCCAATGTGGAAGCGGTGAGAGCTGTGTGGCATATTCAGTTTTTGTTTATTGGTCTCCTTCGATGGAATTTACATTTTATGCTCAGCACCCAAAATGATTTTGACACCCTCCTTTCTGATGGCTTTATTCATTCATTAATTCCTTTAATTATTTTGACTTTGGCCATGAGGAGATGGATTAAGAATATTGACTTAGTTAAGCGTCACTGCCCATGGACTTCCGGTATTCATCGGTCCGACAAGTTGCCTTATGGGAGTTGTAGTTTCGTGGGGACATGGGCGCGCACTTGCTGGCTTTCATTGATGTTGAAAAAGCACAATATGTGTTAATTTGGCCGCGTGTTGTCGCTTTCTAACATTATGCCACACTGTCTCCTAAGGATATCAACTTGGACGATATGAGGATAACGGCATTTAACAGTATTGCTTTTTTTACACTAAAGAGACAAATCGAACTCAATGCAACAGCTGGCATCTAATAATATGGTGCCTGCAGCAACGGAGACAGTTGGAACTGAAAGCAACCTTTGACCCGGCCCGTTTGAATTTGCCAGACTCGGGGGGAATCTTGTTATAGTAAAGCGGTGATACTTTGCAGCATTTATTTTAATGTATAATTTTATTTGTGTATTCAGGCACATATTTCTGAGCTATTGGCGGACCAATGCATATACTCCCAATGTTCCCGTTCAGGCAGGGGTCATGAATGTTGTCCATTTATGAGCGTTTACATGCACACTGGAAGGGAGAGGGGCATTACATTGCTGGTTACGTATCAATTAGGAATTGCAGTTATCCATTTATTTTTTGCACTATGCAAATTTGACAAATATCGGATTTGTTTAAATGGTACCAGTGACAATGCCCAAATGTTTAACAACAAGAATATGGTTAAACTTTACATCTAATCCACTTCGGCGCAGTCTATCCTCGCAACAGTATTTTGTTTATCTCTATCTCGTGCCTGTAGGGGAGGGCTATATATACTAATACTGTTTGGGCGCCAATTTGATTCACAAAGGCTTCTGCAAAGCCGAAACGCATCTCTTGAGCTCGGGGTCGAGGGAGACCCAGGAAAATAAAGATGCCTCATTCCAGCAGCTTTCGTGTACGTGCCTTCTTCTCTGAGAGCAGGATTGTTTGATCCTATATATATATATATATATATATTCACTGGAAAAAAACATAGGTTTCAGAGACGTTATAGTTAGAAATTAGCATTTAAAAAAGCTTTGAGATTCTCTGAAAAAACCATAGGTTTCAGAGATGTTATAGTTAGAAATTAGCATTAAAAAACCTTAGAAATTCACAGAAAAAAACCATAGGTTTCAGGGGTATTATAGTTAGCTGGCCATTTCACTCGTACAAATCCATTGAAATTCCTCCGTTATAGTTAGTTCTGCTAACTATGACTCGCGCGCCCGCAATGCACTGCTGATGATGTCACATATTGCATCATTAATGACATGGTCAGTGACACCACTGATGACATCACTGATGACATCTCAAATTACATCACTGATGACATCATCCAGTGAATGTGGTTTAGTTTGAAATTTAAACATGTATTATATATATACCAATCTGTATTGAAGATTGAGTGGATATATAACTGTCTGGATGGAGGATTTAGCAGCTGTCTGACTGTCTGTTTAAGTGAGTAATTAAAAGTGTCTCTCCTAATCCACGGACTAGTAACTAAACTATGTGAATGTGTGCAGCACTGTCTCTGTTGTTGTATAACATGCTGCATCAATTGGTCACTAACTACCTGAGTGTGTATATTAGTTATTGATTAGTTGGGTGAGTATTTGTATGGGACATTGAGTTTGTGTGAGGTTGGATGGGGTGTGTGTAACTCTATGCATAGATGTGTGAATGGTTGATTGACTAGGTGTATAGGTTTAAGAGTGCATGTGGAAACATTTGTTTGGGTGACTGAGTGTATTTATTTGTGTGTTGGTGAGCGAATATATGTTTTAGTTGTACATCTTCAACAAAGTAAAAAAATAAAAGGCATTGTATGATAGAGTTGGTGTATATAAATAAGTATGTGTAAGAGTCAGTGATTGTGAGAGCAACTATATGAATGAGTGTAAAAATGTAATGGTGAATTTTTAACATATTAGCTATGACTTACTATTGTTTGAATATATGAGGTGTTGTTGGATAATTGTGTAAGTGAGTAAATGTAAGTGTGATTGATTTTTTTCATGAGTAAGTAGGATGACTGCATAACCGACTAAGATGACGGCTGATGTGTCAATGTCTATATATGTGTATAAGTGCATTTGATAGTGTTCTATTAATTAGTGACTGTATGTATAAATGATTCTGTGGTTGAATGGGTAGTTGTGTGTGTAGACTTAGGAATCAGTGAGTGGGTATGTAGTAACTGGTATTGGTGTGTCAATGGTTTCAAATATGGTACTCGGTATTTTACAGTGAGTGATGAAAGGGTTTACTAGTGTATGATGAGGTGTATCAGATTATCATGTGGCTGATGTCATCAGTGATGTCATTTGAGATGTCATCAGTGATGTCACTGACCATGTCATGAATGGTGCAATATGTGACATCATCAGCAGTGCATTGCGGGCACGCGAGTTGTAGTTAGCAGAACTAACTATAACGGAGAAATTTCTATGGTTTTGTACGAGTGAAATGGCCAGCTAACTAGAATACCTCTGAAACTTATGTTTTTTTCTGTGAATTTCTAAGGTTTTTTAAATGCTCATTTCTAACTATAAAATCTCTGAAACCTATGGTTTTTTCAGAGAATTTCAAAGCTTTTTTAAATGCTAATTTCGAACTATAACGTCTCTGAAACCTATGTTTTTTTCCAGTGAATTTCAAAGATTTTTTAAATCATAATTTATAAATATTTTATTCATTAAATTACATTATATATTTTTCTGAAAATTGCATACATTTTTTTTTAAAATTCAAACTGTAATATTGATTAATTATCTCTTTTCATTTTTTATTTTAATATATTTATATTATTTTCTTTTATAAAAAATTCACATTTTATTTCAGAGTCACGTCAAAGCGTACACATCACGGTGGGTGCACGCATTCTAGCCGCCAATTTAGAAAAGTTGTGAAGGATCCGCGTATGGTGTGCGACGGATGCATGTTTGTCAGTTACATCATATACATTTAATATTGCATGATGTGCACGATTGGTATGCGACCAGTCCGCGACTCCTGCTCCCGCGCATTCGCGACACATGCGCATTACGGTACGAGATGCTTGCGCAGTTGTGGGTCTTGCGTGACATCATAGACGTGCTGGGGCACGCTGGGTGCGCGACTCAAATATGTTCCAAAATGATATGTATGTGTCTTTAATATACATATTAGGGCAAGAGATTATCTAAGATATTCATAGAAAATAATATATTTCTACTTATAATAAATGTATATTATTTTAAAATATATTTTCGCGAAGTCGGGTGCGTGCATCGTGAGTGCAGAGAACCAGGTCAGCAGAGCTGCTCTAGAGCCTGAGTAGCAGGTCAGCAGAGCTGCTCTAGAACCAGAGACCCAGGTCAGCACAGCTGCTCCAGAGCCAGAGACCCAGGTCAGCAGAGCTGCTCTAGAGGCCGAGAACCAGGTCAGCAGAGCTGCTGTAGAGCCAGAGAAACCAAGTCAGCAGAGCTGCTTTAGAGGGAGAGAACCATGTCAGCAGAACTGCTTTAGAGCCAGAGAACCAGGTCAGCAGGGCTGCTCTAGAGCCAGAGAACCAGGTCAGCAGAACTGCTTTAGAGCCAGAGAACAAGGTCATCAGAGCTCTTTAAAGGGAGAGAGCCAGGTCAGCAGAGCTTCTTTAGAGCCAGAGAACCAGGTCAGCAGAGCTGCTCTTGAGCCAGAGAACCAGGTCAGCAGAGCTGCTTTAGAGCCAGAGAACCATGTCAGCAGAGCTGCTTTAGAGCCATAGAACCAGGTCAGCAGAGCTGCTTTAGAGGGAGAGACCCGGGTCAGGAGAGCTGCTTTAGAGCCAGAGAACCAGGTCAGCACAGCTGCTCTAGAGACAGAGAAACCAGGTCAGCAGAGCTGCTTTAGAGCCATAGAACCAGGTCAGCAGAGCTGCTCTAGATGTAGAGAACCAGGTCAGTAGAGCTGATTTAGAGAATCAGGTCAGCAGAGCTGCTTTAGAGCCAGAGAACCAGGTCAGCAGAGCTGCTCTAGAGCCAGAGAACCAGGTCAGCAGAGCTGCTTTAGAGCCCGAGAACACGGTCATCAGAGCTCTTTAAAGGGAGAGAGCCAGGTCAGCAAAGCTGCTTTAGAGCCAGAGAACCAGGTCAGCAGAGCTGCTCTTGAGCCAGAGAACCAGGTCAGCAGAGCTGCTTTAGAGCCAGAGAACCATGTCAGCACAGCTGCTTTAGAGCCATAGAACCAGGTCAGCAGAGCTGCTTTAGAGGGAGAGACCCGGGTCAGGAGAGCTGCTTTAGAGCCAGAGAACCAGGTCAGCACAGCTGCTCTAGAGACAGAGAAACCAGGTCAGCAGAGCTGCTTTAGAGTCATAGAACCAGGTCAGCAGAGCTGCTCTAGATGTAGAGAACCAGGTCAGTAGAGCTGATTTAGAGGGAGAGAATCAGGTCAGCAGAGCTGCTTTAGAGCCAGAGAACCAGGTCAGCAGAGCTGCTCTAGAGCCAGAGAACCAGGTCAGCAGAGCTGCTTTAGAGCCAGAGAACCAGGTCAGCAGAGCTGCTCTAGAGCCTAAGAAATGTGTCAGCAGAGCTGCTCTGGATCCAGAGAACCAGGTCAGCAGAGCTGATTTAGAGGGAGAGAAACAGGTCAGCAGAGCTGCTTTAGAGCCAAGGGACCAGGTCAGCAGAGCTGCTTTAGAGCCAGAGAACCAGGTCAGCAGAGCTGCTTTAGAGGGAGAGAACCATGTCAGCAGAACTGCTTTAGAGCCATAGAACCAGGTCAGCAGGGCTGCTCTAGAGCCAGAGGACCAGGTCAGCAGAACTGCTTTAGAGCCAGAGAACAAGGTCATCAGAGCTCTTTAAAGGGAGAGAGCCAGGTCAGCAGAGCTGCTTTAGAGCCAGAGAACCAGGTCAGCAGAGCTGCTCTTGAGCCAGAGAACCAGGTCAGCAGAGCTGCTTTAGAGCCAGAGAACCAGGTCAGCAGAGCTGCTTTAGAGCCATAGAACCAGGTCAGCAGAGCTGCTTTAGAGGGAGAGAACCGGGTCAGGAGAGCTGCTTTAGAGCCAGAGAACCAGGTCAGCAGAGCTGCTCTAGAGTCAGAGAAACCAGGTCAGCAGAGCTGCTTTACAGCCATAGAACCAGGTCAGCAGAGCTGCTCTAGATGCAGAGAACCAGGTCAGTAGAGCTGATTTAGAGGGAGAGAATCAGGTCAGCGGAGCTGCATTAGAGCCAGAGAACCAGGTCAGCAGAGCTGCTCTAGAGCCAGAGAACCAGGTCAGCAGAGCTGCTTTAGAGCATAGAACCAGGTCAGCAGAGCTGCTTTAGAGCCAGAGAACCAGGTCAGCAGAGCTGCTCTTGAGACTAAGAAACGGGTCAGCAGACCTGCTCTGGATCCAGAGAACCAGGTCAGCAGAGCTGCTTTAGAGCCAGAGAACCAGGTCAGTAGAGCTGATTTAGAGGGAGAGAAACAGGTCAGCAGAGCTACTTTAGAGCCAAGGGACCAGGTCAGCAGAGCTGCTTTAGAGCCAGAGAACCAGGTCAGCAGAGCTGCTTTAGAGGGAGAGAACCATGTCAGCAGAACTGCTTTAGAGCCAGAGAACCAGGTCAGCAGGGCTGCTCTAGAGCCAGAGAACCAGGTCAGCAGAGCTGCTGTAGAGCCAGAGAAACCAGGTCAGCAGAGCTGCTTTAGAGGGAGAGAACCAGGTCAGCAGAGCTGCTTTAGAGCCAGAGAACCAGGCCAGCAGAGCTGCTTTAGAGCCAGAGAACCAGGTCAGCAGAGCTGCTTTAGAGCCAGAGAACCAGGTCAGCAGAGCTGCTCTAGAGCCAGAGAACCAAGTCAGCAGTGCTGCTTTAGAGCCATAGAACCAGTTCAGCAGAGCTGCTTTAGAGCCAGAGAACCAGGTCAGCAGAGCTGCTGTAGAGCCAGAGAACCAGGTCAGCAGAGCTGCTGTAGAGCTAGAGAAACCAGGTCAGTAGAGCTGCTTTAGAGGGAGAGAACCAGGTCAGCAGAGCTACTCTAGAGGGAGAGAACCAGGTCAGCAGAGCTGCTCTAGAGCCAGAGAACCATGTCAGCAGAACTCCTTTAGAGCCATAGCACCGGGTCGGCAGAGCTGCTTTAGAGCCAGAGAACCAGGTCAGCAGAACTGTTGAAGATCCAGAGAACCAGATCAGCAGAGCTGCTCTGTAGCCTAAGAACTAGGTCAGCAGAGCTGCTCTAGAGCCAGAGAATCAGGTCAGCAGAGCTGCTCTAGCTGACACTGACTGACTGACACTGACTGACTGACACTGACTGATTGACACTGACTGACACTGATTGACTGACAATGACACTGACTGACACTGACACTGACTGACACTGATTGACTGAAGCTGACTGACTGACACTGATTGACTGACACTGACTGACTGACTGACACTGACTGACTGACTGACACTGATTGACTGACACTGACTGACTGACACTGACTGACACTGACTGACTGACACTGACACTGACACTGACTGACTGACACTGACTGACTGACACTGACTGACACTGTCTGACACTGACTGACTACTCTCTACCACTCTACTACTCACTCTCTACTACTCTTTACTACTCTCTCTCTACTACTCACTCTCTACTACTCTCCACTACTTACTCTCTACTTTTCACTCTCTACTACTCTCTACTGCTTACTCTCTACTACTCTCTACTACTCACTCTCTACTACTCTCTACTATTCACTCTCTACTACTCTCTACTACTATCTCTCTGCTACTCACTCTCTACTACTCACTCTCTACTACTCTCTACTACTCACTCTCTACTACTCTCTCTCTACTACTCACTCTCTGCTACTCTCTACTTCTCACTCTCTACTACTCTCAACGACTCACTCTACTACTCACTCTCTACTACTCTCTACTACTTTGTACTACTTACTCTCTATTACCCACTCTCTACTACTCTCTACTGCTCACTCTCTACTACTCTCTACTACTCACTCTCTACTACTCACTCTCAACTACTCGCTCTACTACTTTCTACTACTCACTCTCTGCTACTCTCTCTACTACCCTCTACTACTCACTCTCTACTCTCCATTACTCATCCTCTACTCTCTACCTCTCTACCGCTCTCTACCTCTCTCTCTACTACCCTCTACCTCTCTACCTCTACCTCTCTACCTCTACCTCTCTACCTCTACACCTCTACCTCTCTACCTCTCTCTACCTCTCTCTACACGCACATATATGTGTAAGTGATGTAATATGTGATGTCATCAGCAGTGCATTGCGGGGGCACGAGTTGTAGTTAGCTGAACTAACTATAACAGGGGAGTTTCTAGGGTTTTGTACGAGGGAAATGTCCAGCTAACTATAACGCCCCTCAAACCTATGGTTTTTTCAGTGAATTTCTAAGGTTTTTTAAATGCCAATTCCTAACTATAACGCCCCTGAAACCTTTGTTTTTTTCAGTGAATTTCAAAGGTTTTTTCAATGCCAATTCATAACTATAACATGCATGAAACCTATGGTTTTTTCAGTGAATTTCAAAGGTTTTTTAAATGCTAATTCCGATCTATAACTTATCTCTAAAGATATCATGTTTAATGATTTTGATTGGATTTCTATATTTTTCCAATTCAGTATGTCAATTTCATTAATTATGTTTTTTTAAAAATACATTTCTATCACCATTTTTTAAACTTATTTTTTCAATTAATTCTTTTAAAAATAAAAAAAGTTTTTAATTTAATGGGTTTTTCAAACATATTTGTTTATATTTTTCAAAATATTTTTTTAACTATATGTTTAAAACTTTATTTTATATATTTTTTTTCCATGTTTTTGGATAAGCGCACCCAACGCGAGAGGATCCGTGCACCAAACATGATAGGATGAGCGCACCGTGCGCGCATTTCGCCTTTTTTGTTTTTTTTTAAAAAAGGGGGCCCCAGGGGGTCCTTCTGGGACCCCATAGCACCTCTAGAGGGTCAGAGTATTACCACTCTGCCCCCTTTATATGTTTTACACACTTATTCCCCTTGCTTCTTCAGCCTCGCTTCTACCGAGGCAGAAAAAGCCGCCAACAGTTCCTGGTTTCGAATGTAGACAAACACTTGACAGCCAATTAGCATTCAGCGCGCGATCTGGAATTTTCAGAAAAACACACATTCACTGGATGATGTCATCAGTGATGTCATCAGTGATGTCATTTGAGATGTCATCAGTGATGTCACTGACCATGTCATGAGTGATGTAATATGTGATTTCATCAGCAGTGCATTGCGGGCGCGCGAGTTATAGTTAGCTGAACTAACTATAACAGGGGAATTTCAATGGTTTTGTACGAGTGAAAAGTCCATCTAACTATAACGCCACTGAAACCTATGGTTTCTTCAGTGAATTTTTAAGGTTTTTTAAATGCTAATTCCTAACTATAACATGCCTGAAACCTATGGTTTTTTCAGTGAATTTCATAGGTTTTTTAAATGCTAATTTCTAACTATGCCTACAGAGATAGGACATGTGAAGAAAGAAGAAAAAACGCACAGAAAGAAAAAATAGAAATGAAGAAAAAAGCAACAGAAGTCCTCAAAGACGAAGAAAAGTGCAGGAAGAAGGATAACGTGCAGAAAGAACAAACAGAAGAACAGAAAGAAGCCTTTTTGCAAACTCATCCTGTACCCTCAACTTTTTCAGACGTATACTGGTGGTAACTGAGTCTGACTAACCAGTCCTACAGCCAGTGCTATGTTAAAAGACACTCAGAATACAGTGAAAACACCTACATACACTAGGGAACACTATGGGGTACCCCTAAAATTAGCATGACCTCCTCTATAAGCCCCTAGTATATAATAGGGCAGGGGATGAAAACTACCTCTTAAAGCGCGCCACAGGGCGTGTTTGCACACGTCACCTCAGGCCACGTCCCCTCCCTTCCCCACTGTGTAAACACGCCCTGTGGCCATTTTAAGTTGGGAGATTAAGTCCCCTTGAATCCTGAGGGTCCCTAGGGTCCAACTAGACCACTAGGTACCTCCAGTAAGCGCAACAGAGCTGCGTTGCATAGAGATGTAAAAAGGGGCATAGCCTAGACCACCTCTCTGCAACGCAGCGCAGTGGCGCTTACTGGAAGCACCTGGTGGGCTAGTTGGCCCCCAGGGTCCCTCAGTATTGAAGGGGAATTATTTCCCCAACTTAAAACACGCCACAGGGCGTGTTTGCACACGTCACCTCAGGCCCCGTCCCCTCCCTTCCCCACTGTGTAAACACGCCCTGTGGCCGTTTTAAGTTGGGCGATTAAGTGCCCTTGAATCCTGAGGGTCCCTAGGGTCCAACTAGCCCACTAGGTACCTCCAGTAAGCGCAACAGAGCTGCGTTGCATAGAGATGTAAAAAGGGGCATAGCCTAGACCACCTCTCTGCAACGCAGCGCAGTGGCGCTTACTGGAAGCACCTGGTGGGCTAGTTGGCCCCCAGGGTCCCTCAGTATTGAAGGGGAATTATTTCCCCAACTTAAAACACGCCACAAGGCGTGTTTGCACACGTCACCTCAGGCCCCGTCCCCTCCCTTCCCCACTGTGTAAACACGCCCTGTGGCCGTTTTAAGTTGGGCGATTAAGTGCCCTTGAATCCTGAGGGTCCCTAGGGTCCAACTAGCCCACTAGGTACCTCCAGTAAGTGCCACAGAGCTGCATTGCAGAGAGGTGTAAAAAGTGGCACAACCTGGACCACCTCTCTGGAACGCAGCTCAGTGGCGCTTCCTGGAAGCACCTGGTGGGCTAGTTAGCCCCCAGAGGCCCTCAGGATGGAAGGGGAATTATTTCCCCAACTTAAAATGCGCCATAGGGTGTGTTTGCACACGTCACCTCAGGCCCCGTCTCCTCCCTTCCCCACTATGTAAACACGCCCTGTGGCCATTTTAAGTTGGGACATTAAGTCCCCTTGAATCCTGAGGGTCCCTAGGGGCAAAATAGCCCACTAGGTACGTCCAGTAAGCGCCATTACAGAGAGGTGTAAAAAGGGGCATGGCCTGCACCACCTCTCTGCAACGCAGAGCAGTGGCGCTTACTGGAAGCACCTGGTGGGCTAGTTGGCCCCCAGGGTCCCTCAGGATTGAAAGGGAATTATTTCCCCAACTTAAAACGCACCACAGGGCGTGTTTGCACACGTCACCTCAGGCCCCGTCCCCTCCCTTCACCACTGTGTAAACGCGCCCTGTGGCCGTTCTAAGTTGAGAGATTAAGTCTCCTTGAATCCTAAGGGTCCCTAGGGTCAAACTAGCCCACTAGGTACCTCCAGTAAGCGCCACAGAGCTGCGTTGCATAGAGGTGTAAAAAGGGGCGTGGCCTCAGAACACCTGTCTGCAACGCAGCTCCCTGGTGCATACTGGAGATACCTGTTGGGCTAGTTGGTCCTCAGGGACCCTCAGTATTGAAGGGGAATTAATTCCCCAACTTACAACTGGCCAGGGGGCGTGTTTGCAGAGTGCTGCAAGGAGGGGGCGTGGCCTCCGGCGCGATGCCGGTCTTTTATTTATTTTATTTTTTTAAGAAGGAGGGCTGTGTGGCCCCCCTTCTTTTTCAAATTTATTGGCCCTGGGGACCCCATCCCCCAGGGCCTGCACCCTAATTTTTTTTTGTTGAAAAAAATAAAATTTGGAAGGGGGCCACGTGGCCCCCCTCCCAAGGCCTTAATCGGCCCTGGGGACCCCAACCCCCGGGTCATGGCCTTTTTTTAAAAATTCTTTAGGAGGGGGGCTGCGTTGCCCGCCTCCTCAGGTCACTTATGGCCCCAGGGACCCCATCCCCCGGGCCGGGCTTTGTTTTTTATTATTTTAAAAATTTATATATTTATAGAAACAGCTAGGACATGCTGGACAAACCGTATGTAGCTATCACCATTACGATTTGCGTGATATTCATTAAAAGGCAACTATGCATACAATAAATCCACGTGGAATGTATTTACACCGCTAGTGAAGCTCTGACGTGTCTGACGCCCTACCGTGCCTAATCCCGGCGCCCCCGCTGGTGGGTACTCTCCAAGTAGACACCCTTGTCGTTTATTTATAGAAACATGGGTAGCTATTGACGGGCACATTTAATACACACGCACACAAAGCCATTCAAAGGGGATTCGAAAAAAATTTGACCAAACTATGCAAGAAACCCCCCTCACGGTCGATAAAACACACATCCACCGCCGGATGTGTAAAACTTTTTATTTTACTCTCTGGAAAGGAGACGAACCTCACTTGAGAGTCACAGCGTGCTCCTAGCTGAGCCCAATGCTGTGTTACACCCACCAGTGTCCGCCGAGTGCCACACACCTCTGTGTTGTATTCCACCAGCTAGTGCGTATGCTATGACACTCACTAGCCCATGTGCACTGTAACACCACCGCGTGAATATGTCATGACATACTTGCCTTTGCACGGGTTATATTGCCCCATCTAACGTGCCTTCCTCGATGCCTATGTTATAATGCACAGCGCTATGCCATACATATTACAATCTGGGATCCATATCTTTGTCACAGTGCATATGCAACGTTACACTCCCCAGCACATATTTTATATTACAACTTTAGAGACTAGTTAGGGTACACAACACTGCCCTGTGCATATTACACTCCAAGGCGCATATCGCATAGCACGCACTAGTGCCTGTGCTATCTCGCGCTCTCCAATGAATCTGACATTGCGCACAATGTATTCCATATTATATTTCACGCCCCGGTTCATCTTATATCACACTTTTTGGTGCATAGTTTATACCATATACTCTATCTAGTTTTCATTTCCAATCGTGCTCTCAGAACTATGTTCTATATAACACTGCGTTCATCTACCCTTTTCACGGGCATTACATTTTGCGATGGGGGGTGGAAGGTCACGGGGTGTTTCTGCCAAGTGAGCCCGGAGTCACAGTCACAAACGTCCTCTTCTTCTTGAATAAAAGTGAGATTATGCTGCATATTTGTTCATATTTTAGGTAGTTCGCACAGACACACATTTTAAAAACAATAAAGTTCCTAATACACACCTTCTCTGAACAGTTAGCTTGCTGCCCCATCCACCCCCTCCCTATCCTCTGTTGTCTGAATTCATGGACTAGCCTCCTCCCTCCTGCCATGCATGGTCTGATGTGCTGCCACTGCCCTCCATTTAGCATGATGTACCAGTCCACTCATCCTGCCCTCCATTGCCCAATTATATGGCCCATCATTGACCTCCTGCTTAGCCTCTGTTCTTAGCTTGCTGCCCCTATTCTCCTTGCCCCTGCTCCATCCTTTTTGCCCACCATGTTCCATGGACCTGCCACTCCTATCTACTCTGAGTGTTCTGTTGAGCTGTCACTACCCTCCCACCTGCCTAGCATTGTCAGATGACTGTAACCTGTCCCTGCCACGTCCACCCTGCCTGTCCATATGCCATTTTCCTCTCCCCTTCCTCCTGTCCTCCATGGTCCGTTTTACTGCCACACCCTTCTGCCCTCCCTGGTCTGTTGTGCTACAACTGCTCCTCCTGCCTTCCCCGCGCAATCTGTTGTGAGGCCCCTTCCCCTGAACTCTCTTGTCTGTGCCCAGGTCCTGACCCTCCCTTCTATCCTCCATGGTCCTTTGTGCATGCCCCTGCACCCTCCTTCTTGCCCATCATAGCCATTGTGCTGCCACTAACCCTCCCGATTGCCATGCATGGTCTTCTGTGCTGCCATGGCCCCTCCCACCTTCCCTGTGTGGTCAGCTAGCTGCCCCTGACCCCCTCCCACCTTCCCTCCATGGTCTGTGTGTATGCCATCATAGTCTCACTGTTGCTCTCCATGGTGTGTCTTGTTTCTAGTGCCCATCCTGCCTGACCTCCATGGTCATCTTGCTGCTCCTGCCTTGCCCCCTTGCCCCTAGCCCTCTGTTTCCATGTGCAGACCCCAATTCCCTTCCCCCTGGCTTGTCTGTTCCATTGTAATGCCCCTGATCCATCCCTCCTGCCCTTTATGGTCTGTTATGCTGCAGCTTTCTCTCCTGTCTGTCCATTATGGTCAGCTAGCTACCATTGCCTCTTTCCCCTCTGTTCTCTGTTGTCCATGTGCATGGTCCTGTCCCCTCCCTATTGCTTTCTATGGCTTGTTGTGCTGCACTCCCGTCCCGCATGCCCTGTGTGGTGTATTGTGCTGCTGCAAACCCTGATGCCTACCCTGTAGGGTCAGTTTGGTGCACCTCTCCATGTCCCTCCTGTCCTCTGTTATCCGAGTACATGTCCCTACCCCAATTCCTCCTGCCTACCATGATCCAATCTACCATACTTGCGAACATTTTGAACTTGGTAAGAGGGAGTTTTTGAAAAAGAACTGGGGTATTGATTTTCCCCTTTGAGTTACATTGTAAAAGAGGAGATTGTAGACAGGAGACAGATCAAATAAAGCCCATTTGAGCTTAAAAACATTGGACGTTTCCTAGCTGAAACAGGTCTGTTGGCCTGTATGGTTGTACTACCACTGCCTCTTCCTTCTGCCCACAATGGTCTATTATATTGCCACAGCCTCTCTTGCCAGTCCTTTATTGTTGGTTTGTTGCCCCTGCCCCCCTTTGCATTGCCCTCCATAGTCTGTTGTGCTTCCACTGCCCTTCCTGCCTACCGAGTGTGGTCAAATTGTTGCCTCTGCTCTCTCCTACCTGCCTTCAATTTTCAGAGTCCGTGCCCCTGGCCTCTGCCTCTCAACAGTATCCCAATGAACAACTAGATTGCTAACATTCTATATTTATTACAAAAGTGTGGAACGCCTGACGTCATCTTGATGTAATCAAAACTGTAATACCTAGAGCATTTCGTTTAGAAATAACATATATGAGAGGGTCTTATTTGCATCAAAATTATGGTTAGTGCTCTAAAAAACTAAAATGAGGACATATTATCTGAGTTTTTATATAGCGACAAAGAACTTTTAAATTATTTGTAATCTTTATGTTTTTTTATCCAGTTGACCACTTGATTAAATGTTGCACATAGGGGAGAGGATGTGGTGTTACTTCCAGAGCTGCAGACTTTGCAACTGGGAAACCAGGTTGGAGTTTCTGCTTCAGCTCAACATTCTGTGATTCTGGTCAAATCACTTAATCTCCCCATGTCTACAACCAAAATGAATTTGATCTTCTGTGATGTAACCAATGCTCATGTAAAGCACTCCAATACCTGACAAGTCTGCACGATATAAAACTGCAAATACACAAACAATAAGTGTTTTGCACACTTCTGTCATTGGGCTACATGTGGGCTACAGCTGGGTGATATTTGTGCTACATTTGGGCTCTTTTTTCTCCGGTGGCCATCTTGGGAGATTTATTTGTTATGAAGTTTCCTAATTTCCTCATTTACTGCAGTCTCCTCAGTAGGAAATGCTTTAAGTTTTTTACTTTGATTCCATCAAGAAGGTATTCAGATATGTCACACATTTGCCATAAATTCTGAATGTTAGCACTCTAGTTGCTCATTAGATCACTGTAGTAAAGCTGCGGGTCACCACGGAAGTCTGCTGCTGGTATTAAAAGTACATGTTTCAGTCTGCATATCAGATTTTTTTAATGAAATAGAAGAGGATTTGAGAAGTCACACAAAATGTGCCCTAATTTTTCTTTTTTCACCACCAATCATAACTTCTATGGCAAAATGAACCCCCTCATTGTGTTCCTTTTTAAATTACATTTTTAAGTGTTACCAGTTTATTCCAATCAAGAAGCTTCAGGTGTGCCATACTTTTGTCATTAATAAGACATTAAGCGCTCTAGTTGTTATTAAGAACACTCTGGGACATTCTGTCATTGGGCTATACTTGGGCTACATCTGGGTGATATTTGGGCTACATTTGGGCTCTTTTGTCTCTGGTGGCCATCTTGGGAGATTTATTTGTTATGAAGTTTCCTAATTTCCTCATTTACTGCAGTCTCTTCAGTAGGAAATACTTTCAGTTTTTTACTTTGGTTCCATCAAGAAGGCATTCAGATGTGTCACACATTTGCCATAAATTCTGAATGTTAGCACTCTAGTTTCTCATTAGATCACTGTAGTAAAGCTATTGCTCACCAGGGAAGTCTGCTGCTGGTATTCAAAGTGCATGTTTCAGTCTGCATGTCAGAATTTTTTAATGAAATAGAAGAGGATTTGAGAAGTCAAAATGTGCCCTAGTTTTTCTTTCTGCAGCACTAATCATAATTTCTATGGCAAAATGAACCCCCTCATTTTGTTCCTTTGTAAATTAAATGTTTTAAGTGTTACCACTTTATTCCAATGAAGATGGCTTCAGGTGTGCCATACTTTTGTCATAAGTAAGTCTGTTAGCTCTCTAGTTGTTCGTTAGAACACTCTGGGACATTCTGTCATTGGGCTATACTTGGGCTACATCTGGGTGATATTTGGGCTACATATGGGCTCTTTTGTCTCTGGTGGCCATCTTGGGAGAATTATTTGTTATGAAGTTTCCTAATTTCCTCATTTACTGCAGTCTCCTCAGTAGGAAATGCTTTCAGTTTTTTACTTTGATTCCATCAAGAAGGTATTCAGATATGTCACACATTTGCCATAAATTCTGAATGTTAGCACTCTAGTTGCTCATTAGATCACTGTAGTAAAGCTGCGGGTCACCACAGAAGTTTGCTGCTGGTATTAAAAGTACATGTTTCAGTCTGCATATCAGATTTTTTTAATGAAATAGAAGAGGATTTGAGAAGTCACACAAAATGTGCCCTAATTTTTCTTTCTTCAGCACCAATCATAATTTCTATGGCAAAATGAACCCCCTCATTGTGTTCCTTTTTAAATTAAATGTTTTAAGTGTTACCAGTTTATTCCAATCAAGAAGCTTCAGGTGTGCCATACTTTTGTCATTAATAAGACATTAAGCGCTCTAGTTGTTATTAAGAACACTCTGGGACATTCTGTCATTGGGCTATACTTGGGCTACATCTGGGTGATATTTGTGCTACATTTGGGCTCTTTTGTCTCTGGTGGCCATCTTGGGAGATTTATTTGTTATGAAGTTTCCTAATTTCCTCATTTACTGCAGTCTCTTCAGTAGGAAATACTTTCAGTTTTTTACTTTGGTTCCATCAAGAAGGCATTCAGATGTGTCACACATTTGCCATAAATTCTGAATGTTAGCACTCTAGTTTCTCATTAGATCACTGTAGTAAAGCTACTGCTCACCAGGGAGGTCTGCTGCTGGTATTCAAAGTGCATGTTTCAGTCTGCATGTCAGAATTTTTTAATGAGATAGAAGGGTATTTGCGAAGTCAAAATGTGCCCTAGTTTTTCTTTCTGCAGCACTAATCATAATTTCTATGGGAAAATGAACCCCCTCATTTTGTTCCTTTGTAAATTAAATGTTTTAAGTGTTACCACTTTATTCCAATGAAGATGGCTTCAGGTGTGCCATACTTTTGTCATAAGTAAGTCTGTTAGCTCTCTAGTTGTTCGTTAGAACGCTCTGGGACATTCTGTCATTGGGCTATACTTGGGCTACATCTGTGTGATATTTGGGCTACATATGGGCTCTTTTGTCTCTGGTGGCCATCTTGGGAGAATTATTTGTTATGAAGTTTCCTAATTTCCTCATTTACTGCAGTCTCCTCAGTAGGAAATACTTTCACTTTTTTACTTTGGTTCCATCAGGAAGACATTCAGATGTGTCACACATTTGCCATAAATTCTGAATGTTAGCACTCTAGTTGCTCATTAGATCACTGTAGTAAAGCTGCGGGTCACCACGGAAGTCTGCTGCTGATATTAAAAGTACATGTTTCAGTCTGCATATCAGATTTTTTAAATATAATAGAAGAGGATTTGAGAAGTCACACAAAATGTGCCCTAATTTTTCTTTCTTCAGCACCAATCATAATTTCTATGGCAAAATGAACCCCCTCATTGTGTTCCTTTTTAAATTAAATGTTTTAAGTGTTACCAGTTTATTCCAATCAAGAAGCTTCAGGTGTGCCATACTTTTGTCATTAATAAGACATTAAGCGCTCTAGTTGTTATTAAGAACACTCTGGGACATTCTGTCATTGGGCTATACTTGGGCTACATCTGGGTGATATTTGGGCTACATTTGGGCTCTTTTGTCTCTGGTGGCCATCTTGGGAGATTTATTTGTTATGAAGTTTCCAATTTCCTCATTCACTGCAGTCTCTTCAGTAGGAAATACTTTCAGTTTTTTACTTTGGTTCCATCAAGAAGGCATTCAGATGTGTCACACATTTGCCATAAATTCTGAATGTTAGCACTCTAGTTTCTCATTAGATCACTGTAGTAAAGCTACTGCTCACCAGGGAAGTCTGTTGCTGGTATTCAAAGTGCATGTTTCAGTCTGCATGTCAGAATTTATTTATGAAATAGAAGAGGATTTGAGAAGTCAAAATGTGCCCTAATTTTTCTTTCTGCAGCACTAATCATAATTTCAATGGCAAAATGAACCCCCTCATTTTGTTCCTTTGTAAATTAAATGTTTTCAGTGTTACCACTTTATTCCAACCATGATGGCTTCAGGTGTGCCATAATTTTGTCATAAGTAAGACTGTTAGCGCTCTAGTTGTTCGTTAGAACACTCTGGGACATTCTGTCTTTGGGCTATACTTGGGCTACATCTGGGTGATATTTGTGCTACATTTGGGCTCTTTAGTCTCTGGTGGCCATTTTGGGAGACTTATTTGTTATAAAGTTTCATAATTTCCTCATTTACTACAGTCTCCTCAGTAGGAAATACTTTCAGTTTTTTACTTTGATTCCATGAAGAAGGCATTCAGATGTGTCACACATTTGCCATAATTTCAGAATGTTAGCACTCTAGTTGCTTATTAGATCACTGTAGTAAAGCTACTGCTCACCAGGGAAGTCTGCTGCTGGTATTGAAAGTGCATCTTTCAGTCTGCATGTCAGAATTTTTTTAATGAAATAGAAGAGGATTTGAGAAGTCACTGAAAAGGTGCCCTAATTTTTCTTTCTGCAGCACTAATCATACTTTCTATGGCAAAACGAACCCCCTCACTTTGTTCCTTTTTAAATTAAATGTTTTAAGAGTTACCACTTTATTCCAATCAAGATGGCTTCAGGTATGCAATACGTTTGTCATAAGTAGGACTGTTAGCGCTCTAGTTGTTCTTCAGAACACTCTGGGAAGCTGCAGTAGAACACAAAGGAAGCAACTGACAGTCTCTGCCCTTGTTGGATGTACATGTGTTACTGAGAATGTCAGACTTCATTCTCACATGACTGAGAAAGATAGTGTGAATTTACAGAAAATATGCTCTCAGTTTAGCTTATAAATCACCTTCCAAACCTCTGTGGGAAAAGCATGAGAAAATAGTTTTCTCTCAAACATGATTCATGATATCACAGCAGAAGGCTTTTTCACATGGTAAAATCACCTTAGAACACACCATAATTCCTAAAATGAGTATGGTACCATCAACAAATGATTTATAATGTAACTAAAGTCTTAAAACCTTCTATTAACTGCAATGCTTTTTAATGAGGTGCTATCATGTATATTGGTCCCAATATGGCTGCCAACACTTCTTGGATGAAGTACTGACAGCCAATCAGATCTCACGTTGAGATGTGTGATTAGGCTCCGCCCAGATATATCGATCTTTTTAACTCTAATTTTCTCAGGAACTACTGAACGGATTTATACCATTTAAGCAAAAGGCACGAGTCTGAACTGAGGACTACCTCTTTGCCAAATTTGGTGTAATTCCGTTCAGCAGTTCGGGCTGTAGCTGTGTCAACAGGTCCTATGGGAAAATGCATAGGGAAAACACGTTTTGGGACCCCCCTTTTTTCTCGGCACCCGCTTGACGAATCATTGTGAAATTTTCAGGATAGGAGCCGACTGGAGCTGGCCAAAAGTTTGGAAAATTTCGCGACAATTCATCAATCGGCGCCAACGTTATTCCAAATAGAATGTTGCAGATTTCCTATGGAAAATAGGTCCTAAATTTAACTACCTACTGGCGACTGCCAGTAGGTAATATATATATACGAAACGCGTATGGCCTTGAAGCGCGTGCTGCATTCTCTCCTGTGAAGCAGCCTGCGATGTAATGTGCAGAATCCCGAGGTGTGTGATATCCTCTGTGGGAAACCCTGTTTCTTGATATATATATATGTATATATATATTATCTACTGGTGGTCGCCAGTAGATAGTTATAGTTAGGACCTATTTTTCATAGGAAATCCGCAACATTCTATTCCCAATAAATCTGGCGCCGGTTGACGAATCTTCGCAAAATTTTCCAGACCTTTGGCCAGCTCCACTCTGCTCCTACCCTAAAAGTTTCGTGGTGATTCGTCAAGCGGGGGCCGAGAAAATAGGGGGGTCCCAAAACACATCTTCCCTATGCAATTTCCCATAGGATCTGTTGTCGCAGCTACAGCCCGAACCGCTGAACAGAATTACACCAAATTTGTCAAAGAGGTAGTACTCAGTTCAGACTCGTGCCTTTTGCATAAATGGTGTGAATCCGTTCAGTAGTTCCTGAGAAAATTAGAGTTAAAAGTACATATATATCTATGGTCGGGGAGGATCCGCCGACCCTACCCGAACCGAGCGCGCACCCTCCCGATCGCGCGCTGAATGCTAATTGGCTGTCGAGTGTCTGTCTACATTCGAAACCAGGAACTGTTGGCGGCCATTTTCTGCCTCGGTAGAAGCAAGGCTGAAGAAGCAAGGGGAATAGGTGTGTAAAACATATAAAGGGGGCAGAGTGGAAATACTCTGACCCTCTAGAGGTGCTTAGGGGGTCCCAGAAGGACCCCCTGGGCCCCCTTTAAAAAAAAAAACGGTGAAATGCACGCAGGGTGCGCGCATCCTATCGCATTGGGTGCGCGGATCCAAGGAGAAAAAAAAATGAAATTGTTGGGAGATAAAGATCAAGCTTAAGTGTTTTGTTCTTGAGAGGCTCTAAAAAGAGCTGTTGTGTTCATTGAGAGTTTTTGGTACTTATAAGTAAGTACCTATACAGAGTCTAAAGTTGTTGAGGAAGACTCTGTTTCCTTCATCAGTAAAGTGCACTCCATCTCTCCTATACATCTCTTGCATATGAAAGCGCAGATTGTTATTGTAAATGGACCCCATTCTATAGTCTCGGAGAAAAGCAGAAACAGATTTATTCACATGTTTCCTAGCTTTCTCAATCTGTGGACAAAAATGATCGGACCAGTTCCATTTCTGACTTTGGCATATGTTAGAATACACAAAGGCAGTTTCGGGGAAAAGTGAAATCAGTTCTGCAAAGGTGTCCTACATAAGCATTTCCAGACCTACTCCAGTCAAAGTGCCTAGGTCATTGCCACCACAGTGCACTATTATGAGGTCAGGGTGTTGGATTTGCATGAAGGATTTCACCAATGGCATCAATTGGTGCCACTTTAACCCTCTCTGTCCAATCCAATTCAATTCAAAAACTTTATTCGATCATAAATTAATGATCATAAAAGTACATACATACATAGATATAAAAACATGAGGTTTCAGCAAATTTTAAATTAAATTAATCACATGTCATAAAACGGTGCTTTTCCTCATACATATCGATTTTAAAATATATACAGCAGTAAAATAGCAAATGTCCTGTGAGTTAAGCCCAAATAAAAGCCCCATGGCTGAAACAATATTAAATACTTTATATTTTTTAAAAAGTGGTTTCAGGTATATTTTTCGAAGATGGAGATAAAGAGGGCATAGCAGTAAAAAATGCTCCGTACTTTGTTTAGTAGTCCCATCACACGGACAGGGGGCAGTAGTATATATCTTCATTTCAGGATATGCAACAAGCAAATGAACAGTCCCCATCCGAAGTCTTGTTAACACAAATTGGTGGGAACGAATATTAACCATATTGAGGTATCCTGGGGGCCCCATTTCTTCCTTGTTATATTTGTCATAAAAAACATGTGTGGAGAACTGGACAGTAGCTGCGATACGCTTCATCCTGCTAACCCTCAGAAATTCATGTTTAATCTCAGTCTTCGTGATGTCTAAAACACAGGAAGGGTTATCACAAACCCTAAAATTAAAAAGGTCATCTAACGTTCGAATGATATAGTTAAGCCACGGGATACGGGAACATTTATCCAGGTTTAGACAATCAGAGATTATCTTTCTAGTAAAACCAGTCTGTTCCTTCGACCAGATAGATCTCCATACTAACAGGGGTCTTAATCTAATCAGGTCTGATAGATGTTCTAAGCCAGACTCTTGATGGATCAACTTTGTTGAAGAAGAAGATGGCAGACAAAGAAGTTTTTTAATAAATTTGTTCTCCTCTACCTGGAGCATGTTATTGTTACAGTGGCCCCACACTCCTGATCCGTATAGAGCCAGAGCAACACATTTATGTCGGTATAGGTATAACATGTCGAATATCCGTCTTGAGCCTAGCTTGGATGCAAACCTAAATAGGCCAAAAGAGCACTTAGCCATCTTGGCTCTAACATTTGTCATTTCAGAGGTCCACATCCCCCCACTATTAAAAGTGATACCCAAATAACAAAATTTATCCACCACTGTTATGGTTTGATCTATAACTGTGAAGGGCCTTAAGTTCTTAATTTTCTTCCCACAGGGCATTATAAAAGTTTTTGAATTATTAATTTTTAATTTCCTCCCCTTGATAAAATCTGCAAATTTATTCATTAGTTTTTGCAGCCCTAAAGGGGTTTGAGAGAGCAGAACCGCGTCATCCGCGTAGAGCAGAATTGGGATGGGCAAGCCGCCTGCAGTCGGTACATCTGCACTTATGGAGCGAAGTTCCGTCTCAATCGCATTAATAAAAAGGGAGAAAAGAAGAGGTGCAAGAACACATCCCTGCCTGATACCTGATCCTATTTTAACACTAGGGGTACACTCCCCCGATTGCCCATATCGTATTTTTGCTGTCAGATTCCTGTACAATTGGGCCAGGAAATAAATAATATCTTGAGGTGCCCCCATATCCAACAAGGTTGACCACAGAAGACCATGGTCAACCAAGTCGAAGGCACTGGATAAATCGGCAAAACAAAGAAACAACGAGCCTTGTTTGGCTCGTGTATATTTACATATAATGAGATCTAGATTAATGCACTGTTCTATAGTGCCCAACCCCTTGCGAAATCCATACTGTGAATCCGCAAGGATCCCGTTGTCTTCTACCCATTCTTCCAGACGACTTAATAATACTCTACTCATTATTTTTAGGGAAGCAGTAAGAAGGGAGATCGGGCGATAATTTTTTGCCTCGCCCCTATCCCCTTTTTTATATACCGGAATAATGATTGATTCCCCCCAGGTACGTGGAGCCGCAATCGTCGCAGCTGCATTGAAAACCTTTGTTAACAATGGGCTCCAAATGGAGATCTCAGCTTTATAAAGGTCAACGGGTACCCCATCCGGGCCCGGTGCCTTTCCCCCCTTGCTAGCCCGAATGGCTGCATCTACCTCTAAGATTGTAATATTAAGAGGTATGGGGGTTAATGCCATACTTTCATTATCCCCCCCTTCAGCTAATCCTTCGGGGTTGAAAATACTAGTGAAGTGAGACACCCATTGTTCCTCAGATACCTGGGCTGACATTACCGGGACATCTTCGTTTTGAAGGAAGGGGCTATTTACCGTGGACCAAAAAAGCTTGGTATCCTTAAGGTCCACTGCTTTAGTCAGGTTGTTCCAAGCCTCTTCCCTTAATTCCTGTTTCCTATCCCTCAGATGAATTGTATATTCCCTTCTGAGGGTATTAACTGCTTCCTTATCTCTCGGTTTTCCCTTGAGAGCAGCTTTAAGTCTTTGTAAAGATTTGGTACATTCTCTGTTAAACCATCCCCCATTACTCCTAGGGCCCTTTTTTATTCTTCCAGTTAAAATTTCAGCAACATTTTTATTAATAGTGTCGAAACTAACTAGAATGTCAACATTATTCTTTCCAGGTTCAAGACAGCATTCCACCTCTTCTATACAGGCTGACACGATAGTACAAAGTAGATGTTCCTCGTTTTGCCTACCCCATTTAATTCTAGGGCCATTGGGTCTGTGTGGGACTATATCTGTCACTACACCATGTACCATCATTTCTTTGACCCCCCACAAAGAAAGAAACATTGTTAAACAATTATGATCACTAAGTGACGGATCTACTATTACAGGTAAGGAACACTTGGCTACAATACTGGTAGAGACAATGAGGTAATCGATAATCGTGGCACAGTTCCTACCAATAAAGGTTGGTACCGAATTACCCTCACTGTCACCCCTAGGTGTCATAATACATAAATCCATTTTTAACAAAAACGAATTAAGAGAATCCCCATAAACCGAGTGCATAAAGTGGGTCTGTTCATCCCCCCCATCATCCTCATACCCACACACCCTATCGCCAGCAAGTGGACACATGTAGATGTTAAGATCACCACCCCACAAAATGTCAAAGTGCACGTCATTACACCCATATAGGCTTTCCACCTCAGCTTCAAGTTCATCAACCGTGTCAGTATTTAAGTGGTTAAAGGCATTGTTGTAGTGATTTATAACTAAAACATTTCGCCCATTCCTATTTTGTAACCACAGCAACTGAGAGTGTTGACCGACTATCCGGTGTATTTTTACTCGAACCGGTAGACTCACAGAAAGCAGTATTACCATTCCTCCTTTGGCTCTCCCCATGTTGGATGGTTGGGCATGGCAATTATAGGCAACATACCCATCAAGATAGACATCTTCGGCCGCCCAAGTCTCCTGGAGACACAGAATATCAAACTGGGTTATAAATTCTAACCATCCAAGACGTTCTACCTTGTTATTCCATCCCGCTATATTCCAGCTCGCCATCTTATAACCCCGTTCCATTAAACTATCAGCCTCGGTGGATAAAGGGGGCAAGATGTGAACATGGGTTAAATCCCCTGGCACGTGATCTACAATTGGTAAGATTTGACTACTGCTTCCGTTAGCCGGGGAAAGAGCCTTGAGGTTGCAGTCAAACTGGGCAAAATTACTTGTGCAACCCCCAGTACTACATATAACGTTGTATCCAATGGGTGTATCAATATCTATTAGACCTTTTTCCCCCGTTCGTCTGCCCATATCTCCCCCGCTATCCCCACCAAAATCCCTCTCCCCCTTCCCTATGACTCGATGGCATCAATCGCAATCTTCCAGTCCACTAAACACCTCAAACCTGTTGGTGGTATCTAGGGGTGTAAAAGGTTTGAGCTGTTCCATTCTCCTATGTATTAGAGGGTTATATCTTGGGCCTATAATATTCCACCCATACAGATCTACTGCTGGTGGAGGTTGCCTCTCACTAAACATAGGTCCATTATTGTAGATGGGTGGGCAATATGGGTTTGGTTGCAATTGCCTCGATAAAAATGGGGGGGGAGCTCGCTGTGAATGATGATTTGGTGGAAACACCACTGAGCGAGGGTAAAAATAGGTTAGAGGGCGGGGGGTAATAGGTTTGCTATCGTGGTCTGTCGGCCAATTAAGTATAAAGTGGACGGCATTCCGATCTCTAAAATTAATGACCACTATATCTCCCTCAATATCCTTGGGTCTTCCTCCCAACCAGGGAAGGCGGCGGACATGAATAATTTCTCCATTTATATTATTTGTAATAGGTCTATGTAGACTTAGCCAGTGTGATATTTTATTTCTCAACTGGGTAAAGCTCTCCCGTTTATCTTTCTCCAGCTCCGGCACCCCAGTAAGAACTACCACTAGGGGTACTGCTTCTGGCGGAAGTTCTGGAAGAGGACCCTTGTTAAGTTTATCTCGGGCCAGTTGCTCGTTACCTCTCTCTCTATTTATATTCCCTACGGCTTGGCCAGAGTTATTCCGCTGTCCGTTGGACATTTCAGCCTGTTCTGATATAGATTTACTATTAGGTCCAACAGGGATATTCCCTGATACACTTCCACTCATACAAGTTGAGGGTTGAGGCTGAGTAATAATCTGTTCAGGGGTAGTTAATGTTATTGTAGCGGATGTCCCTGATGAAGAAGGTACCGTTGGGGCTTGTATAGGGAGAATAAACGGTACTTTGTTGGGTACGAGCTTTTTCTCCAGTTCTTGTTCTATATTCCCAAGTCTGTCTTCTAGTTTATCAAGTCTTTCTATGATAGCCAGGGAATAGGTCCTCATTATGGACTCTATGCTCCCAATCAGGACCCTGTCTGGAGATGCCTGTATCTTTCCCATCGCAGGGGGGCTATCGATAATAGGAATAACAGGGTCGGTAAACGTAGTTACACATGTATGCGTTGGAGAAATTCCTTTCCTTCCTTCGTCTAGTACTTTAACCAATCCTCCTTTGGTACTAACACCCTTTTTCGTACCAAAGTCTGCATGATTAAATTTCCTCTTGGAAAGGTTACTTTTACGCCGTTTAGCCGGAGGGGGGCCATGAATTTTAACTTGCGTAACTTTTTTGACCCTACTGTTGACTACTTTTATATGTGTAGGAATTGGGGTAATTTGCGCTTTAGTTATCACAGCTGGATTTATGATACCGGGAGTAGTAACTGTGTCTACCTGATTGCTATTTGTGCCCAAGAGTTCAGGTTCCCTCGTAGATGTACCTTCTCTAAATATTAGAGGGATACTATCCTGTGAGGTAGTGCAAATATCGCCCTTGGAGCTCATTAGCACCGGTGACAGCGGCAATGGTCTGTTCTTTAAGCTTTCAATCGACCGCCGTCGTTCAGTTCGTAGTTCTTCAAGGGTAGGGGTAATAGAAGGATCGAGTAGGGATTTCTTAAAATACCTGTCTAATGTTCCGTCTACCAAGCCCACCGACTTCACATGGCCAGGTAACTCCAATGTTGGGATTTCAATGGACATGATGTACGTACGATGAGCCCCACAAACAAACACTTACACGATTAGTCTATGTTGAACGATGGTCGGGCAGAGGTTCTTGCCCAGTCCAGTCTCCTCGTGTCTATGAGGGTCTTAGAGGGTCCGCCCTTAGTCCGGGCTTTGTCCCGGGCGATGTCCCGCACACGCGTCCCGCTAACGCGTGAAGTCCTCCGGTCTTAAATTAGTCGGGAATAGAGGGGGCGGGGTCACGGGAAGAGGCTGCAGGTGTGCTCAATACAACCCGCACAGCCTGCTGGACCTCGCAGTCCCGTCCTCCTCCCCCACACTCCCTCTGGCGATTCACTAGGACCACAGGGGCTCCCCGCTTCCAGGTTCAACAAAATCAATGCCCGGCAGGGCTCCGCACAGCTTCTGGCAAGGGCTTGGTTCAGGCAAGTACTCCTTCGGCGAGTGGCACCCGCGTAGCGGGGGCCGCGAGCTGTTTTCTCCGGTCAGCAAGGGGCGGGGTCACGGGAAGAGGCTGCAGGTGTGCTCAATACAACCCGCACAGCCTGCTGGACCTCGCAGTCCCGTCCTCCTCCCCCACACTCCCTCTGGCGATTCACTAGGACCACAGGGGCTCCCCGCTTCCAGGTTCAACAAAATCAATGCCCGGCAGGGCTCCGCACAGCTTCTGGCAAGGGCTTGGTTCAGGCAAGTACTCCTTCGGCGAGTGGCACCCGCGTAGCGGGGGCCGCGAGCTGTTTTCTCCGGTCAGCAAGGGGCGGGGTCACGGGAAGAGGCTGCAGGTGTGCTCAATACAACCCGCACAGCCTGCTGGACCTCGCAGTCCCGTCCTCCTCCCCCACACTCCCTCTGGCGATTCACTAGGACCACAGGGGCTCCCCGCTTCCAGGTTCAACAAAATCAATGCCCGGCAGGGCTCCGCACAGCTTCTGGCAAGGGCTTGGTTCAGGCAAGTACTCCTTCGGCGAGTGGCACCCGCGTAGCGGGGGCCGCGAGCTGTTTTCTCCGGTCAGCAAGGGGCGGGGTCACGGGAAGAGGCTGCAGGTGTGCTCAATACAACCCGCACAGCCTGCTGGACCTCGCAGTCCCGTCCTCCTCCCCCACACTCCCTCTGGCGATTCACTAGGACCACAGGGGCTCCCCGCTTCCAGGTTCAACAAAATCAATGCCCGGCAGGGCTCCGCACAGCTTCTGGCAAGGGCTTGGTTCAGGCAAGTACTCCTTCGGCGATCCATTTAATGTCCAATCCATTTAATGTCTACATTTGGCAAACCTAGGTCTTTGTGAATGCCTTTGTTTTCTGCATACCTTTGGCTCGAGAAAATATAGCTGTGTCCCACAATCCACACTCTAAGCATCTTGAAAGGAGGTCTGGATGCACTCAGGTGGTCTCTGTAAATGAAATGGCTGTTTGGAAAGTAAGATGTTTCTAAAATGGTGGCTAAGATGCAATTTTGAAAAAAGACAAGAAATCATTGGTTGTTTGACAACCTTCTACGCTGAAAGGTAGGGTGTATATCTCTGTTTTTTAAACGCATGATTCTTATTGGTTAACAAAACTGATTGTAAGGAACATTATATATGATAAGCTGATATGTTGAAAAGTCAAGCACACTTGCTGTCTTGATTAGTAACATTGTGTGCTGAACTTGTGACCTGTATGCTCAGTACAGTGTTCCATGACCTGTTTCTATGGTAACGGGCAGAAGGCAGATTGGGGGAAGGGTTCAATTTTATGTCATTTGGAAAGGGTTGAAATGTTTAACCAATAGAAATGTGTGTTTGCTTTTGAATTTATGTGGGAAGGAATGTGATTTGATGTTTACATGTATAGGTGTGGAAAATGAGAGGGAAATGTTGCCATTCTTTGATTCTGCTGACAGGTGCACAGTGCAGAGATTCTGTATAAAAAAATCTGGTGTGTGACTGATATCTGGTGTGTGACTGATATACTTCTTAATCTACAAAACTACTTGAAAGGTGAGTTATTTAATTGTGAGGGGATGTATGTAGACTATTTTGATTTTAATCAGACTAATGTATTTCTCCTGCTAAATTGTAGGGAGTACTTTTTTTCTCTACAATCTTATTGACAGTGTGTGTGCATGTAGAAACCATTCTGTGATAAGAATATGTGTTTTTCATGTGTTTGTAGACAGATAACTGTGCTGTTTTTATATTTTGGTAGAATTAGAAACCAGCCATTGTTTATTAATTTGTAAAATGAGTTATGTTTCTACACTAAAATGTACTCCTTCTAGATGAAGAAATGTGTTTTGGTATAGTGCAAGGGATAGTGCTGCTTGTCTAGAATCAAACAGTGAGTCGGTGTGCATTTGGGAACCACTGTGAGATAAGCATTTGGTAACATTGTGTATTTGCTGACAGATAACTGTTTTAAAACCTGTCATGTTGTCAAGTTTTAGTAGCATTAGAAGCCAGTCTTTGGTTATGCATTGATAAAATGAGTCATGCTTTTACACTAATGTTCTGTACTTTAATATTTAGATTGTGTGTAGTTTCCTTACCCCTTGCACAGTAGTGAATGAGTTTTGGTAAGCTGCTAGGGATAGAGTTGCTTGTCTAGAATCACACTGTGAGTCTGTGTGCATTTGGGAATCACTGTGAGAGAAGTATTTGGTAACATCGTGTATTTGCTGACAGATAACTGTTTTAAAACCTGTCTTGTTGTCAAGTTTTAGTAGCATTAGAAGGCAGTTTTTGCTTATGCTTTGATTAAATGAGTACGGGTTTGACACAAAAGTGCAGTCCTGAAATATGTAGATTGTGTGTAGTCTCCTTACCCCTTGCACAGTAGTGAATGAGTTTTGGTAAGCTGCTAGGGATAGTGTTGCTTGTCTAGAATCACACTGTGAGTCTGTGTGCATTTGGGAACCACTGTGAAAGAAGCATTTGGTAACATTGTGTATTTGCTGACAGATAACTATTTTAAAACCTGTCTTGTTGTCAAGTTTTAGTACCATTAGAAGGCAGTTTTTGCTTATGCTTTGATTAAATGAGTCAGGCTGTGACACAAAAGTGCAGTTTTGAAATGTGTAGATTTTGTGCAGTTCCCTTACCACTTCTACTGTAGTGAATGAGTTTTGGTAAACTCCTAGGGATAGTGGTGCTTGTCTAGAATCACACTGTGAGTCTGTGTGCATTTGGGAACCACTGTGAGAGAAGCATTTGTTAGCATTGTGTATTTTCTGACAGATAACTGTTTTAAAACCTGTCATGTTGTCAAGTTTTAGTAGCATTAGAAGCCAGTCTTTGCTTATGCGTTGATTAAATGAGTTAGGCTTTGACACAAAAGTGCAGGTCTGAAATATGTAGATTGTGTGCAGTTCCCTTACCACTTCCACAGTAGTGAATGAGTTTTGGTAAACTCCTAGGAATACTGGTGCTTGTCTAGAATCACACTGTGAGTCTGTGTGCATTTGGGAACCACTGTGAGAGAAGTGTTTGGTAACATCGTGTATTTGCTGAGAGAAAACTGTTTTAAAACCTGCCATGTTGTCAAGTTTTAGTAGCATTAGAAGCCAGTCTTTGCTTATGTGTTGATAAAATGAGTCATGCTTTGACACTAAAGTGCAGTACTTAAATATGTAGATTGTGTGTAGTCTCCTTATCCCTTGCACAGTAGTGAATGAGTTTTGGTAAGCTACTAGGGATAGTGTTGTTTGTCTAGAATCACACTGTGAGTCTGTGTGCATTTGGGAACCACTGTGAGAGAAGCATTTGGTAACATCGTGTATTTGCTGACAAATAACTGTTTTAAAACCTTTCATGTTGTCAAGTTTTAGTAGCATTAGAAGACAGTTATGGCTTATGCTTTGATTAAATGAGTCAGGCATTGACACTAAAGTGCAGTCCTGAAATATGTAGATTGTGTGTAGTTCCGTTACCACTTCCACCGTAGTGAATGAGTTTTGGTAAACTCCTAGGGATAGTGGTTGTTGTCTAGAATCACACTGTGAGTCTGTGCGCATTTGGGAACCACTGTGAGAGAAGCATTTGGTAACATCGTGTATTTTCTGACAGATAACTCTTTTAAAACCGGTCATGTTGTCAAGTTTTAGTAGCATTAGAAGCTAGTCTTTGCTTATGCATTGATAAAATGAGTCAGGGTTCGACACTAAGGTGCAGTACCATGTACTATTCTCTTCACTGTGCCAGAACTGAAAATTTAAAAGTTTTACCCAGGCACTTTCCTAGCAGTAGTCTGATGATTTAGTCAGTTTCTAAGTACTTATGCTGTGAACCATACATTACCACATAGGCTGCTTCAAATGTCTATGCATTATGCATGCAGTCTTCTAACATACTGTACACTTGTCTTTCACACCTTCAATTCCCTAGTCATTATCCATACACTTCCAGGAAACACCCTGTCACTCCCTTTGCACTCTTCTAGTGACCCATTCAATCCCAAGTACTAATCCATTCACTGTGCCAAAAGCCAACCACTTATAAATTTACCCAGGCACCCTCCTTGCTGTACTCTAATCATTCAGTCAGTACCCAAGTACTCATGCAGTGAGCCAGGCCTTATCACATAGACTGCTTCAAACGCCTATTCACTATGCATGCAGTCCTCTAACCACCTACACAGTTGTTTTTCACACCTTCAATTCCCTAGTCAGTATCCATACACTTCCAGGAAACACCCTGTCACTCCCTTTGCACTCCCCTAGTGACCCATTCAGCACCATGTACTAATCCATTCACTGAGCCAAAACCCAAACACTTATAAATTCACCAAGACACCCTCCTTGCAGTACTCTAATCATTCAGTCAGTGCCTAAGTATTCATGCACTGAGCCAGGACTTAGCACATGGACTGCTTCAAACCCCTATCCACTATGCATGCAGTCTTCTAACCACCTAGACACTTGTCTTTCACACATTCAATTCCCTAGTCAGTATCCATACAGTCCAGCAAACATCCTGTCACTCCCTTTGCACTCCTCTAGTGACCCATTCAGTACCAAGTACTAATCCATTCCCTGCGCCAAAAGCCTTCCAATTATAAATTCCTCCAGGCACTCTCCTTGCTGTACTCTAATCATTCAGTCAGTACCCAAGTACTTATGCAGTGAGCCATGCCTTAGCTCATGGACTGCTTCAAATGCCTATCCAGTATGCATGCAGTCCTCTAATCACCTACACAGTTGTCTTTCACACATTCAATTCCCCAGTTAGTATTCATGCACTTCTAGCAAACACCCCGTTACTCACCCAGTGTGTGTCCTCATAGTACTGTAATCATTCAGTCAGTTAGCATGTAGTCTTTTAGTGAGGTAGGCTTTAGGGCATGAACTGTTTCAAAGTAGTATGCACTATGCAAGTAGTGTTCTAACCATCGTCACACTTGTGGTTCAGGGCTATAGTTTCTTAGTCAGTTTTTATATAAAATGTGTTTGTACAGTAATGGAATAGTATAAATTTGAAAGTTAATAATATACATTTATTTGTGATTCTTTTTTACAGATACTATTTTTCAACGTTAAAATAGAGAAATCATGCCAGAAAAAAAAGAAAAAGAAAAGAACAGAGACAGGAGGATTATTTGAAGAAACATCAACTACAAGTATTGAAAGTACAAGATAATGTGGCTAAAAGAAGAAAATCTTCTGGTAAGATAACAAAGCAATTCATTAAAAATGTTTGTAGGAGCAAACAGAATGTAGATAATGCTGGAACTATTGAGAATTCTTCAAGTATGAAAACAATTAAAAATAAGAGGAAAAGTAAAAAAGCAAATGGTCAGTCAAAGGAGATAAAGTATGGTAAAAGAAGGCAAAATCAGTATAAGGAATTACGCAAAAAAATATTTTACAAGAGAGTAGTGCATAATTTGCTGAAAGATGTGAAGAAATATAAAAAGAGACTTTATTTTATAAAAAGAAGAAGCATATTGAAAACATTGTGGAAAAGGCTTTTGAAGTAAAAAGGAAACTGTTAATTTTAGTGTTAAACAGAATTCAATCACTAGATAAACCAATACATGTAATGAAGGCCAAAAGTAGGAGGAAAAGAGTTATTAATAAAAAAAAAAATTGTGATGTTTTTTTGGAAGAATGGAAACACAGTTCCAGTTCAGAGCCTTTTTTAATGAAGAGAGTTATTCACTGAGCGAAAAATTATTGTATGCAGTTGACACCAGTGGTAGAGGTTATGAGGTTAGCGACGGTTGTCCAATTGAGAAAGAGAAAATGGTTGAAAGAAATGCAGAAGAAGTGATAGCTGATGAATTTTTAGGGAGACGTGCTAAAAACCCTGTGTACACTTGGGACTGCAGTAGTGTTTGCAGTGTACGACAGGAATCTATTGAAAAATTATGTCGTTTTTATGAGCCTATACTAAAAAAAGTGTAAAACAAAAGATTAAGCTGTTGCAAGGACTAGACCCTTGCAGAGTGAGAAAACATACTGGTTTGCAAGGTCATTCTCTGGCTTGTCTTTCTAGGAAAGTTTGTCAAAGTGTTTTTCACCATTTCAGAATGCTGGCAGTACATCACACTCAAATGCGGAAGTTAGTGAGAAGGTTGTATTATGCAAAAAGTCAAGCACTAAAGTTATGTGAGTTGAACAGTGCTCTTTTGCGTGGGTCAGTATCAAATGTGAAGCAGGTCTGTGATGATATTGAGTTTTGTTACTTTGGTCCTCAGCAAGAGAGTGAAGAAACTGACACTTTAGTAGAACAAAATGTTGAAGACAATGTACAACCCGTAATTACAGAAAACTTTGAGGATGAAATCACAAAGTTTAAGGTAATTTCAGGTGAAAGACCAAAATCAGACTAGGGGTGTCAATCTGTATTTAAAAAGTGAAATAGAAGATAATGATAAGTGGATGGAATTTGCAACTTATTTGCTGGTAGAGGATTGTTTTGATTTGGGATGTGAGCAGCGTATTTGTAAATATTGTGGTAACAAATTAGATGAGAATAAAATGCCTGCTAGAGCTGTTCATAATAATCTAGAGTTGGTTGCTATTCCCCCAGAGCTGATAGATTCAAATACGTATGAGTCTATTCTCATACAATGTGTTCACCCGTTTCAGGCTATTGTTCGTATGGAGCCCAAAACAGGTAAATTACCTCCATCAGAGTTGCAAAGAGGATTGAAAGGAAGAGTTTTGTATTTACCGTTAGATTTAAGGAAAAATATTGAAACTATTGGTGTAGACCATGCAGAAAATGAGCCACTAGTCATTCTAGTTAATGGTGTTCCTACTAAGAATAAGAACATTTGGCAAGAGTTAGTGGATGTTAGAAAAGTACAAAAACATCATTGTATCTGTTAAAAAATAATGAGTACTATAGAAATGTAGGAGAAGAAGAAATAGATTTAGCAGAAGATACTGAAACATTAAGTGGACAAATAGAAAAAGTGGACATGTCCAGATGTGAAGAAATCTATTAACATTACAGTGTACATCCACTTCATTCCAAAGAGGTGATGGGAAATACAATTGAGTTGTTTCAATTGAAAAAAGCAACAGGGAGTCCCATGAGTGTATGGGAAGAGAGCTTGGAAGCTCGTTGTTTCCCGCAATTGTTTCTAACAGGAAAAGGTGGACGATATGATGAACGTCTTGTGCAGATTCCTGCATCTGAATATCGGACAACAAGATTATATGCAGAAGATCCAAGATTTCGACAATGTATCCCTTATATGTTTCATCTTCTGTTTGAAAGTGACTTGTCTGGACTTTCATATGCAGTAAATCACATTTTAAAAACTGGAATGCATCTTCAAAATGTAACTGCAAAGGATTTTATGGATAAAGTGCATCAGAGAGATGATCATTTAGAATCTCAGTTGATTAATCTGATGGCATGTCAGCATGGGACTAATGAATATTGGTACCGTCGACATGGAGAACTGAAATGTATGCTACGGAACTTGGGAACTCCTACATGGTTCGTTACACTAAGCTGTGCTGAGTATGCTTGGGATGATTTACTTGAATTTCTTCGAGAGGCAAATTCCAATATAAAAAATATTGAACACAAGACACCTGGAGAATTGTGCTCTTTGGATCCTGTCAATGTATGCAGATATTTCAATCATAGATTTGAAGCTATGATGTCTTTCATCTGCAATAAAAAGAATCCTCCTCTTGGAGAAGTTGTGGATTTCTTTTGGAGAAAGGAGTATCAAGCAAGAGGTGCTCCTCACATACATATGTTGTTATGGGTCAAGGACGCCCCCAAATTTGGAACAGATTCAGATGAAACTGTTTTGTCTTTCATTTAAGATATGCTACATGTGCTCTTCCAAATAGCAGAGAAGACAAAAACTTAAAACAACAAGTCTTACGATTTCAAAGCCACAGGTGTGGAAAATACTGTTGACGAAAGTACAAGTCAAAGGATAAGTTCTATACCAAATGTCGTTTTGGATTTCCACGTCCTGTATTATCCAAAGGAAGAGTGGACAGTTTTATGTCAGCTAAACGACATACCATCACAAGAAAGTCTCAGAAAAACACCTACAACTTAAGAAGAAGCGAAGAATCAAAATACATAAATGACTACAATCCAGTTATTTTATCCATGTGGAACGCTAACATGGATATTCAGTATGTTGCGGACAATTCCATTGCTGTTGCTCGATATGTAACGTCTTACATTACTAAATCAGAAAAGACTGAATTGAAAGAAATGTGGGAAGAGATTTCTCACGAGAAGACCCTAAGTAAGAATTATACAGTTTCAGTTTCAGTTTGAAGATGTTATCGCATCGTGAAATTGGAGCATATGAATGTTCAGATCGGTTATCATCTGCAAGTCTATATTCCAAAAGTAGAAGAATCATTTGGGTGAGTCTAGGTCTTGCAGGAATGCGAAATCGGGTACTGAAATCTGTTCAAGAAATTGAATATTTATCAGAAAATGACCCAAAAAGTACAGATATTTTGAAAACGAATATGTTGGACACATACTATCCATACTATCCAAATAGAAGTCATCATCTTGAGAACATGTGTCTCTATGAAGTGCTGCAAAACTACACTTTTAAACGGAATACTGCAGAGAACATCAACGATGGAAAATATGGAGTGATTGGAAAAAGTTTTTTAATTAAAGTAATTACAAGTTATCTGCAGAAAAGCTCATAACATTAAAGGAATTACTTTACATCGTTTACTAATGCTGCCAGTAGAGCATGAGAACAAATTGGAATACCACAAGCTATCTGGAGAAGTTTGTTGTGAAGTTTCAAGAGTCCTGAACAAAATGAAACGTCTCATTATTGATGAGGTGAGCATGGTCTCAAACTTGATGCTTGCCTTTGTACATTTAAGAATGCAGCAAATTCTTAAAACAGAGTATGACGTGTTATTTGGAGGAAAATATGTCATCGTTTTTGGAGATCTACTGCAACTGACTCCGGTAAAAGGACAAACGGTATTTAAAACACTTGCCCATGAAGATACCAGGAAGTCTCTTGGCAGTGTTGGTAATGTGAACATTTGGAGTAATTTTGAATACAAAGAACTGACAACAAATATGCGACAGGCAAATGATGCTGAATATGGAAGTATTCTTCAAGATAAAAGAATTGGAATTCTTTCAAAACAAGGGAAAGAAGCTTTGGACCGTCGATTACTTTGGAATGTCTTTCCAAATGAAAATGCAGTTCCTGCAAAAGTGTACGTGGAAATTGCTAAAAATAAGTCCGTGATTTGCTTAATGCCAACACTGCGCGAGAGTTCAATATTCAACGAAGAATTATTGAAACTGGAAAATGAAGAAATTGTAAAAATGGAAGCCATCAATAAAATACTGCATGAAGGAATCACTATTATTTTGACGGGAAAGTTGAGATCAAAACTGAATTGTTTAGAAAAAAAAATATCTAAAACTGCTGCTTTAGAAAAGACACTATATGCTTGTGTAAACTGTCGGGTAATTTTAAGGCGTAATTTGGATGTAGAGAAAGGTTTAGTTAATGGTGCAATGTGCAAAGTGGTGGATTATGTGAATTATCAGAAAAAAGAAGGAATTGAATTTTTAAAAATTTAATTTGATCAGATTGATGAAGTTAAAGAAATTGGTTGTTGTTCAGTTCGTTTTTTGCTTGTTAAAGATTTATATATCCGTAGGAAACAATTTCTATTTTCTCTGGCATATGCAGTGACTATTCATAAATCTCAAAGATTAAGTGTAGACAGTGCATTGGTGAACATTGGATCTACTGTATTTAAAAAGGGTATGGCATATGTTGCTTTGTCGCGAGTCAGAACATTATCTGGTTTGTTTTTGATTGATTTTGATGAGACAAAGGTTACTGCAGATGTAAACTGTGTAAAAGAGTATAATAGGTTAAGAAGGGTGTATGCTCCAAATTTAGGTCAATATCCTGTATTTAAAAAGCATGTGGTTGGTCGAAAAAGAAGGTTAGAGAATATCTATTCTGAAGGTGTCAAGAAGGGAAAAGAACAAGATAATGTTGTGATTGCAGGTAAAAAGAAATTGGAAACTGTTGGAGAGATTGTTGGTTATCAGTTTGAAAATAGTTCTGGTGGCAACTGCTATGCTGATGTAGTGGTCAATGTTGTTTTTTATCTTGAAGGTTTGCAAGAACAAATTAGGCAGAATCGGCAAAAAAGATTTTGTTCTCTGTTGCATTCTGTTTATGAAAAATTGACAACAGATAGAAGTAAAATACAATCTGTTTCAGATGTTCGTAGTCTTTTGGATGTGTGTTCTGGTTCTACACAATTTACACAAAATATCCAACAAGATGCTCAGGAATGTTTAATGTATATGCTTACCATTTTTGAAAATGAAGGTGTAGAAATAGAAAATATTTTTGGCCTTTCTTACAAATGGGAACATTATTGTGAAAATTGCATGTATACATGTAGCACCAATGTAGACACTGAGAGATTTCTGTATTTAACATTACCAGACTGTAAATCAGTGTCTTTCAATAAATTAGTTAAAGGTGCAATTCAAAACATGGAGTGTAGCCAATGTAAATCAGAAATGTTATCCACATTATTCTTAACAAAATATGGAAAATACATAATTGTAATGATGCAACGTTGTACAGCTGACGGAAGAAAATTGGATACTTTAATAAAGCAATTTGTAGCAGCACAACTATCAATATCAGGAAGGACTTTTGTATCAATTGCAATAATTTTCCATGATGGTCCTTCCACAACATCTGGACATTACACTGCCTATCTAATATGTGACAAAGGCTGGACACTTTGTAATGATGCCCAGTTGGTTTTCAAACAACGTTTGCCTAGTGAATTACCAAATTCCTACCTAATATTTTTAAAGCCAAAGTTTTAGGAAGATAATTCACTCTCTGAGGATTTTATTATTATAATTTAATAGGACTACCATTGGACAATTTACATAAAGAAGGAGTGCAAAAATACCATTTGGCCTCAAGGAAAGGTATATTTTTGAATTATGGACTTTTTGGTGGTCATTGATTCGGTGATTATTTTAATGCGGCAATATTTACAGTTTTATAAGTTAAATTTATAAAATTTTGTAAGCTGTAAGCATTTCATATATGTGTGATTTGTATTTTCTGGTATTTTACTGAGAATAGTATGTTGGATTTTTTTTAACAATCTTTCTGATTGTTTTTTTTTTGCCCGCTGTTAAGTGATGAGTACGATTGAAATCACTATTTCTAGTGAAATTCAATATATTCTGAGAACAGCAAAAAAGGCAAACAAATTACTTTGTGGAAATTATGCTGTGTTGTAAAAAATATATTATTACATGTTATAATATTTTTTTCTTTTCTTTCACAGATCCAAGTTTTAAAATAAGCAATTTATATGAATTTAGATTGCAATGAAAATCTGAAGAAAAGTATACCATTTTTTATCCCTATTATTGTGAAGGTAAGTTTAACTAAGTCTCAATATGCAGAATGAGGAGGTCTGCAAGAAGCTACAAAGTTGAAACACGTTTCTAAAAACACTCTGTTTATACCTATGTAGTTTTGAAATCTGACCATAATCAGATATCATGTGACCTGCAAAAAAAGAGATTTGAGGGGTTCATAATATTTCCCATTCTACCTATTGAAGGACCGCAATCATTTCAAATCTTTGCAGACAAAACTCTGTGCTTACCTTCTATCATTCGCAAGGAATTTTAAAACCGGAAATATGTCACTTTTTGTAACATAGTTATTGCGCAAGACACTCTTTTATATTTACAAAGAGAGGAAAAGGCACTCTGTGTACTTTTTCTACTCCATGTAAATACAACCTCATCATACACACCACTTTGCATTGAAAGGGTGTTCTATAAGTGTTGTTGCGCATGATTTCACTGAATACTCATAGAACAAGATACATCTCTAGATTTATCAGAAATCATAAATCTCGATATGTATGTGAATGCTGCACCATTCTAAAATTGGTGTAGGAAAGCTCAATAAGGAAAATTATTTTTAATTTCTCCACATTTTTATATCTTCAATGCATGCTAAAATGTTTAGCATACATTGAAGGAGAAAAATGCATTTTCTCATTGTTTTTGTGCAGGAAGGTGTGTCTTCCTGCTGAAAAACAAACAGCACATGACACAGATATCCTTGCACTATGGTGCAAGGGTGCCTGTGTCACCACATGGCTGCAGTTTAAGCAGCCGTGCAGAGAGAAGCATAGATTTGCAACATATTTATGTAAATATGTTGCATCCCTGTGCATCGGAAGTACTACAGCACACTGTAGTTAAAGAGGTTACTGTGTGATGCTGCAGCACTTCCTCATAGTTCTGCACTTATACATTCACCATACGTTACTAATGCATTCATTCACTCAATTACGTACTACACATACATTCATCTAAACTTTCACACACTAACAAAGAAATTTAGCTCTTTTTTAAACCAGGAAAGTTAGTTCTTACAAGAACTTTTTTTTTCTTCTTTCTTCTTTTATATTTTTTGGGGGGTTTTCTAACAATTTTGTGATTTTTTTGGTTTTTCTTGGAAAAAAGAAGAAAAAAAACCAAAAAACAGGAGGAACCAAACAATGAACTTCAGGAAACAAAAAAAACCAAAAAACTAGCAAATATGACTTTCTTGCCAGTGGCAGATCAGATCGATCGACTGCTCACCGTAGCACAAAGTCGCATTGCACTTAGTGCAGAGCACTTTTAAATATTGAAATTGAGGACGGATATCCAAGTTTTGGGCTGATGGATGCACTCTTGAAGTGCTCGGCTGCGATGAGGTGGAAGGTGCAGGAGCAGGAGTGTTTCTCATCCGTCTGCACTCTTCTCGTGCAAGATTGTTCGGATGAAGGGTCCTCAGGTGCTTCATCATACTTGCCGTGCCGCACGAGTATTTCTTGTTAGGATGCCCTCGCGACAGCACTCGGGAAAAGAAAAAAAATTCCACACCACTGAAGAAAAACGTTCTTTTCGTGGTGCCTTCTCCAAAAATTCATCCTCAGATGTATGAGGAGATGCAGTTGATGCCTGCTGCCCTGAAACCATTTTTAGTTGAAAAAAGTTAGAGCTAAGTGTAAACTTAGTCTAAAAAATCTTCTTCTCTGCACAGAGATGCTCCTCCAAAGAAGGTCAAAGAAGAATGATTGAATTGGGTGGAGTCTTTCAATAGTTAGAACAGGAAGTGTAATGAACCAATCAAATCTCTTTTTTTGCAGGTCACATGGGATCCGCGCATCCTGCGCTTACGCATCACGCACCCAGCGCGCATCCCGAAATTGAATTAAAAAGAAATAGATGGCTTAGATGTAAAAATATATTACTTTTAAGACTAGTTTAGAGTTTGTCTTCAATTAATATTCACATGAAATACATATATATGTGTTTTAAAATGTTAAACATTTCGCGGGATCAACGCGCACCTACCGCGTCATAGACGCACATGATGCATCGTAAACGTCGCGTTACGTACATCGAACGTGTCGCGTATAGGCTGGGTGTCTAAACACGTACCCAACTCGTACCATGCGCGGATGCTAACGCGTTGGGATTGAGAACGGTGCACATAGGGTGCACGGATCCAAAAACATGAAAAATATATATATATAAAATAAAGTTTTGAACATATAGTTAAAAAAATATTTTAAAAAATATAAAAAAACATGTTTGAAAAACCCATTACATTCAAATAATATTTTTTAGTTTTTAAAACAATTAATTGAAAAAATAAGTTAAAGAAATGGTGATAAAAAAGTATTTAAAAAAAAACATAATTAATGAAATTGACACACTGAATTTGAAAAATATAGAAATCCAATCAAAATCATTAAACATGATATCTTTAGAGATAAGTTATAGATAGGAATAAGTTATAGATAGGAATTAGCATTTAAAAAACCTTTGAAATTCACTGAAAAAACCATAGGTTTCATGCACGTTACAGTTAGGGATTGGCATTTAAAAAACCTTTGAAATTCACTGAAAAAACCAAAGGTTTCAGGGGCGTTATAGTTAGGAATTGGCATTTAAAAAACCTTAGAAATTCACTGAAAAAAACATAGGTTTCAGGGGCGTTATAGTTAGCTGGACATTTCCCTCGTACAAAACCCTAGAAATTCCCTTGTTATAGTTAGTTCAGCTAACTATAACTCGCGCCCCCGCAATGCAATGCTGATGACGTCACATATTACATCACTCATGACATGGTCAGTAACATCACTGATGACATCACTGATGACATCTCGAATGAGATCACTGATGACATCACTGATGACATCATCCATGTGATAAATTAGTGCATCTTCTCACACCCTAATATAACCTTTGATACACCGACTCAAAATCGGCCATTTTGAAAACCATAGATACTTCAATACCAATAACTAAATACCAACTCATTAACTCTTAGGTCTACATACACCTCCACTCACTCACCTGTCACTCATACTTACAGTCACTCTGTACAAGACTATCAAATGCATTTATACACCTATATAGACACTCACACACCGCCAATCATCCATTGAGGTACTGACACACCTAGTCAGTCGTGCAAGTACTTAAACACAGTCCAATTTACTCACCTATACAGTTAAACACACTCAAGTTCACTTACTCATAAAAATAGTACCACATTCTTATGCTCTTATACAATCATTGATACAAGCACACACTCATCCATACAGCCACTCTCACAATCACACACTCTCACATATACCCACTTATATACTCTTACTCACATATATACTGCCTTTCACATATGTAGTTAGTCACACATGTACCACTGAGATATACATTCAATCCCTAACACACCCATACATACACTCACCCAACCATACAGTCCATCACAGATGCACTCTTAAAACCATGCACCCATAGAATCACCCACTCACACATCTATGCATAGAGTCACTCACACCCTACCCACACAAACACTCAGGCACCCATACAGATAGTCAGACAACCAATCAATAACCCATATAGACACTCATATAGCTATTCACAAAACCATGCAGCCACTTATACACCTACACACAGACACATACAGACATTCACAGGGCCCGATTCACAGAACTAACTTAAGACAAAATCCTAAACTTACTACCATTTTCGTATTCACAGAAGGCACTTACTCATTTTGGTATTCACAGAAGACACTTACTCACTTCGGTATTCACAGAAGTTAAGAGTCCTAACTTTAGGACTCCTAAATGCCTTCTGTGAATACCGAAAGTATTAAAATTAGGATTTTTCTCAGTTTAGGAGTCCTAAAGTTAGGACTCCTAACTTTACTACTACTAAACTGAGAAAAATCCTAATTTTAAGGCTTTCAGTATTCACAGAAGGCATTTAGGAGTCCTAAAGTTAGGAGTCCTAACTTTACTACTACTAAATTGAGAAAAATCCTTATTTTAAGGCTTTCGGTATTCACAGAAGGCATTTAGGAGTCCTAAAGTTAGGTGTCCTAACTATACTACTACTAGACTGAGAAAAATCCTAATTTTAAGGCTTTCAGTATTCACAGAAGGCATTTAGGAGTCCTAAAGTTAGGAGTCCTAACTTTACTACTATTAAATTGACAAAAATCCTAATTTTAAGACGTTCGGTATTCACAGAAGGCATTTAGTAGTCCTAAAGTTAGGAGTCCTAACTATACTACTACTAAACTGAGAAAAATCCTAATTTTAAGACTTTCGGTATTCACAGAAGGCATTTAGGAGTCCTAAAGTTAGGGCTCCTAACTTCTGTGAATAACAAAATGAGTAAGTGCCTTCTGTGAATACCAAAATGAGTAAGTGCCTTCTGTGACTACCAAAATGGTAGTAAATTTAGGATTTTGTCTTAAGTTAGTTCTGTGAATCGGGCCCACACAGTTTAGTCACTAGTCTGCAGTAAGATACATTTAATGACTCACTTATAGAGTCAGTTACGCACCTAGAAAATCATCCATTCACACACTTGTACACCCACTCATTCTTCAACAGACCTTTCCCTATATATATTAAACATATTAAAACTGTACAGAAACACATACTCACTGGATGATGTCATCAGTGATGTCATTTGAGATGTCATCAGTGATGTCATCAGTGATGTCACTGACCATGTCATCAGTGATGTAATATGTGACGTCATCAGCAGTGCATTGCGGGGGCACGAGTTATAGTTAGCTGAACTAACTATAACAGGGTAATTTCTAGGGTTTTGTACGAGGGAAATGTCCAGCTAACTATAACGCCCCTGAAACCTATGGTTTTTTCAGTGAATATATATATAGATATACATTTTACCTTACCACCACTTACCATGTGTGGTAAAGGCATGCTTGCTAAACGCACAAAAACGTACCTTTATGGTAAAGGCATGCGTGGTTAAGGCTGACTGGTAAAGTCATTACAGGGTAAAGGCAGCTTTGTAATGGAGGTTTCCCCACTTGTTGCTACTGGGAAGGTCCGCAGATGAAGGACTAAGTAGTGGCATGTTTTCTAACCATTGATTAGACTATTTGCTTAAGAAATAAATTATTATTTCTAGTGTTAGAACTATAGTCATGATGTGAGCTAATGATTGGTACATAGCGACCAATACCAGTTCTTTTCAGTTTTCTTAGGAACATTTTTTGAAAACAAATATTTAATTTTGGTAGCAGGTGTCCATCAATAATAATTTTGCTAATATTTTACCTTGGTAAAAAATGTATGATTCCACTAGTTATCACATTGCAATGGCTCTTTTTTAAGTGTATAAGCAATTTCATTGTAGTCCCTCCAAACCACATTTATTTAATAGCATAGCCAATTATATCGGGTTAATACATTTATCTTTTTTGCATGAGTGTGTGTGACATATTATTGATCAATGTCAATCGGGTTTAGAAATCTTCTTATGTATTTATGTATGTTCCACAAGATAGTGGGTCAAAGTTGGTCGGCATTAGGAAAAGGATTGGTTATGATTTGAACAGTTAAAATAGTCCTCAGAAGCTGTTCTAGGGGATTCTCATTATTGACACTCTATTTCTTAAGAGACAATCTGAAAATCCACCTCAATTCTTTTTCAAATAGTACCTTTCTGTCTGAACACAGGCATATCGGAGGGGATAGATTCTGACAGGCTAAACTCTTCAACTCACCTTCACTCCCACACCATTGGATATTTCTGTAGGTAATGGGATGTCGTTTTTGTGATTTCTGATCTGCATAATGTTGCTGCAGCTTTCTTAAATCCAATAGTAGTCATACTTAAGAAGAAAAGATTATATGAACATTTCATAAGATAGATTGCCAGATCATGGTTGCAATTTGTGTAGTTTCCTTGACCCGCATGTGTGGATGAAGTGTTTTTGTAGTTCTGGTTAGCTTGCAGACATTACAATATTCACATGGGAAGTGACCATTCATAGAGGGTAAATACAAAATGTCGGTTGTGTTTCTCTCTGGTAGAGAGTCTTATTGTGTCTTGTATTTGCAACCGAATTGCGCAGATTTCGGCCTCTTTTGATGATTACTAGTTTATCTCACTCACTCAGTCCCACTCACAAATTACTTCAAACAAAGCCTTCTAAAAACCGTGTCAGAAGAGCACAAAATGAAATAGCAAGGAAAACATAGAGACTCTCTTAGAAACACACAAACCACCAAAAAGCAAAATCACTCGTGTGACCATAATCTAACAAACTGTGAAAGATTGTAAATAAACACCAGTGTATCTTGAATACCACTGTTCACCTGAAAATAATGCTGAAATATGAGCGATCATTTTGTATCACAGAGAGAAGTACAACTCACACTTTGGGATTTACCTCCAAAAGTGGTCACTTACTATGTGGCCTTTGTAATACTCAGGCCTCATCCACATTTTGCTTCCAAAGACCCATCCCCAAAGTGAGGGGTGTCTTCTTTAAACAAAATAGCAATTACCCTGACTTGCTGAGAGTACATCCCACCACATAGGGACATTGGTTTTTCCCTGTCTTATACTGGTACTCTGTGCATGTTGGTCGCAGATAAGAAAAACATGGTTGCGATGGAGTCTGAAGTCAGGCAGTAAATAGGGTGGCAAGTCTGACACCATGTCACTCAGTTGTCTTGCAGTAAAAGGCTATTTCTCATGGGCGTCATTTAGAGGTCACCAGGGGCCCCAGCTGTAACTCCTAGCTTGCTTCTTGCGCCCACAGGCACGTCCTTGGTGACCACTGGTATCAGAAATCGCAAAGGCAGTGGCATGAGAAGAAGGAAAATGCGACTTGCATGAGACCTGTTTACTTTCTGTTGTTTGAGCAGGAAAGGGATGTTTTATTTCCTTTAAGTTTGTTTCCCACTTCAGAATGTTTCCATTCTGCAAACAGAAAACATTTTAACCCCTTCAGCGCGGCGCGGATTTCCGCGCCAGGCTGAAGGTTCCGTGCGCGGGCGGGGCCATGACGGAACGGTTCCGTCATAAGCACAGCCCAATCGACGTGCATGACGGAACCGTTCCGTCATGCGCGTCGAACGGGTTAAAGTGCGTGTACTGCACACTTAAATTAATTAAAACGCTGGTCTCCTTCAGTCTTATTACAAAAGCCCCATTTAATTTCAGGTGTGCCAACAGCAGCAGAGTTCAGTTCCTTTTACTTTCTCTTCTCCTGCTAAGCTTTGCATATACCTTTGCAGGACCTCTCCTTCGAGGAGAAGAGAGAAGAATAACAAAATCTGAGGATTTCCCTGGCAGGATATAACCGCATCAGACTCACTTATAGTCAGCCATTTGCTGGCTTTCTCATGTTCTATTGATTGTTTTTAAATGTTGGAAGGGTCACCTTCCTGCACATAAACAATCAATGGCCATTTACTGTTTCTATGTATGCTGCACAACGCAGCACACATGGAAACAGCAAAAACAAGGAGAAATGTAACATTTCTCCTCGTTGCACCTGTTTGAGCACAGGTTTTTCCTGGTCTTAATTTTGGTGCTGCCACATATTTGTGCCGCCCTTGTAAATATGGGGCAGCGTCAAAATCAACGGGTGTTGCAGTGGAATGCCCAACGTAACACCCAGTGCCCACCCCTTCCAGGCTACGTGTAGCGTGAAAGGGGGCCTTATTTACAAGCTAGCGTTAAGCCACGTTAAGTGGCTTATCGCTGCCTAGAAAATAAGGCGAAGCACATATCGTCACTGGAACCTCACTAAAAGTGACGATCCTCTGGCGATAAGGGCTTGTAAATATGCCCCTAAGATCAGAATTAATTTCCGGCAAGTGTAAATATGAGCCTCTTTTTCTGCTTTCTCCAGATGTTTGTGACACTTAAAATAGCAGACGTGGCAACATAACATCTGTAGAAGAGAACCTGTAATAAATGTACCATTGCTCATTGCACACAGACTCTAAAATGGTAGGTAGGAACTAGGCCACAATCACCTCAGAACACACTTGTCCAGTTTCACACAACAATAAATCATCACGCTGTGAATGATGTGCTAAAGCGCTAGCTCGAGTTACTTCACCTGCATCGCAAATACACCTCCTGCGACAGTAGAGTGTACATAAAAACCCATTGTTCTATAATGCATCTTGTTAACTGAGGCACTGGGCGAACTGATACCTCTGTGGCAGTTAGTAATGCAGTCACCCCACCCCAAGCCTTTTAAGACTAGAGGCTAGATTTTAACTGTTTTTCATTACATTGTTCTAGTGTCCATCTCCTTTTGGCGGGTCCCTATTTCTATACATACCTTCCAGGTTCGGAAGGCATGGGTACAGTAAGACAGTTAAATGATCCCATTAAGTGACCTGTACGGAGCTGGTGGCTGCAAAGGCTAGATAATTCTGGCCTAGAGATAACTTTTACTGTCCCAGCAGCCTCATGTAATAAAAAAGCATGAAAGAAACACATATATAAAGGACCTTTCAGTAAGCTCTTTTCATCCTCTCGTTTGTTCAACTGTCATTCACATTTTAATTTGCTTTGTTTATAGCAAAGAGCATAGGAATTTGAGTCAGTCCACTTCAGCCAATTTCCCTCTTGCACCCTTAGATTTAGATACATCCTGATCAAAAAAGCACATCCACCAAAAACGAAGTGCATTTCAGAGTTAGGGTTAGTGGGAAAATACTTTATCTTGTCTATTTTTTTTTTTTTTTTAATGAATTTTTTGTTGTTGTCATCTTTGTGTTTAAACTTCAGTTTAAAATACTTCACAGCCAATAATATATTTTTGTTGCCCCTATAAGAATCACAGTTTCATGTCATGTGCATTACTATTTAAAAGGTCTTATATACATGTTCCAAGTACACACGACTGCTAGGAAGAATACATGCTGCCCTATTAAAATTATATAGAATTGTAGTTTTAAAATAATTTTTTGTAAGCATATGGTCATCATATTTAGGGAGTGTATTTAAGTTAGTAAGTAATTTTTTTATGCATACTTAATAAAAACCGTGGCATACAATAAAATAGTGTGGGATTAAAAGTGCTACAGCAGTTATCACAACTTATATTGGCAGCATAAAAACCTAAAGAAAAACATAATTATATTAGTGCATTAAAAGGAGATTAGCACTGTTCGCAGTATTTCAATTTTTGTGCTATTTATTTTAAAAATTTAGTGAAGAGACTATTCAAAAAAGTGTCCATTGGGTAAAGACACGCAATAACGGCCTGCCTACAGGATGTCTCGTTGATGAAAAGGTGCTCTCAGAAGCGCCCTCCTTTCACTTGGAGTTTAGTACAGATGCAGACTTAGGGCCTGATTTAGATCTCGGTGAATGGGTACTCTGCCACAACGGTGCCGGATATCCCGTCTGCTGAAAATATAAATGCCATTGGATATACTGGGATTTATATTTCAGCGGATGGTATACACTGCAACTTCCCCTCTATTAAATAAATGTTTTTAATTTTTTACTAATACATATACAATTATAACGCTTCGATAAAACTTTGGGGCACGTCCTGATCAACAGCAATTCTTTCCCACACATGCTTCGGTAACACTAACATATTTAGTTGTGTTGTATGGTTTTTGATGAAAGGCAGTTGCATAAATGACAGGCCTTCAATTGTCTTTCAACTCTGTCATCGAGATGAGGAAGCAGACTTTGCCTCACGGAGCTCGTTGCAATGATTCCACGGTGCCCTTTATGGGCCATGTCAATTATCTGTTGTCGCAAATCTCCAGAATAACAATTCTCAAACCTCTCAGGATAACACCGTCTTGCGTAACGTGAAGTTCATCTTTGACATTTTTAAACTTCTGGCATTCACTGTCACTGGTAAGTGTCGAGTGTGCTGGTTCTAAGGCTGATGTGTAATAATGTCTTTTAGTTTTAATATGTCACTATCTTGACTCGTGGCAGTAACAATTTGTTCCAACGAAATGGCAGCTGGTGTGCTTGACTTCACAATTAAATTTATGTAGGCTTCAGCCATCTTGCAATGGGTACCATGGCACTGTAGAGGTACTCATAAGAAGAAGTTGACATGGTTTGGATTTTTCCCTGGACAGTGCACAATTGTGTCATTGTATGTTTGTAATGGAGACCCTAAGGTTCAATGCGAAGAGGCATCTTGGCCTTTGATTGCCAAAGATTGTCATTAATGCTTGATGATCCATCACAAGCATGAAAGGGTTTCGGTAGGAAAGTGCCCCTTTTTGGATATTTACCCCCCACTTGTTGCCTGACATCTGATGCAACCTAACTTGCTGTGCCCTGGGTCCCTGCCAATCAGGTTTCCAGGACCTGTGTTCTTTCCCAAGACTGTACCTTTGTACCCACAATTGGCACATCTCTGGCCACAGGGACGCCCCTTGTAAAAGGTATCATGGGTACCAAGGGCACTATGACCAGGGAGGGCCTCTAAAGACTGCAGCACCTATTGTGCCACCCTAGAGGCCCTGTACCTTCACACCCACGCACTGCCATTGCAGGCTGCCTGTTTTGGTGTAGAGAAAAGTGAAGAGTCGACAAGGCATGCAACCCTGTGTGCCATGCCAACAACCCATTGCCTGACACCTAGGTAAGTCACCCCTCTAGCAGGGTGCAATAGCCCTAAGGTGAGGGTACAGTGGCATGAAACCTGTACCACTACAGTGTCTAAGCCCATTCCTAGACATTTTAAGAGTAGTAAAGCCATAAAGAGTATATGGTCTGGGAGTTGGTCATTACTAACTCCACTGCTCCATAATGGCTTTACTAAAAACTGGGAAGTTTGGTAGCAAACGTCTCAGCACATTAGACCCACACTGATGCCAGTGTTGGATTTAATGTAAAATTCCCTCAGAGGACAATCTTAGAGATGCCCCCTGAAAATCAGCCAGCCCTGTTGTGGTTCCTGAATGGCTGTCTGCCATTTGCCACCACCAGACAGGTTTTTGAACCTCTGGGTAGAGAGCCTATGCCCTCTCGGTCCAGAAACAAAGCCCATCCTGGGCAGAGGTGTCATGCCTCATCTCGCAGTATGGGCTGGGTCCACAAAAGGGGAAGCTTCAAAGAACTGCCGCCTTTGGAAGCTGACCCTGCCTTTTGCTACCCCCAGCAACTGGCTCCACTGGTTCTGGGCCCCACTATGGGTGGGAGAATCAATGGGAAAACCAAGTTAGGAAAAGAGCAGTGCCCACCTTTGCAACCCCATCCCCTCAGGTGGGGAGGAGAGGTGAAGTGCACATCTCAGTTCCTTCCATCTTGAAGGTGAGGGACCCAGCCAATTAGGGAGAGGCTCATGCCCCCTCCCACTGAAGAGTGGCATAATAGAGGGCATACCCACCCCAAGTAAGGGATCCATTGGTCTCGACCTGCACACCTCTTTAACTCCCTAAATCTAGTATTTAGTGGCAACCCTGAACCTTGCCTCCACAGATACAAGGAAGAAAGAGGAAGGACCGAAGATCTGTGCTGACCCAGGAAAAAGAAGAGGGCACCAACTGCTTTGGCCCCAGCCCTACTGGCCTGTCCTGTCTACGACCTGCCTACAGCAAGAACCCTGGTGAGTCCAGTAGCCAGTAATCCCAGAGGACCTGCCCTGCAACCATCTAACAGACTCTGTCTCCCACGAGCACGGGTTTGCTCAAGCAAGGACACACCCACAGAATCCGGATTCCAGTGACTCCGTGATTCTGCACCACTCTGCACCTGATGCCCACGGCCCGAGTTTGGGTGTCCCAACACCACAAGGAGGTCTCCCCATCGATCGTGACCTCGGATCTGGTGATCCTCAACCTCCCTCAAGCTTTGAGACAACGCCTGCAGCCTCAACCTGAAGGGTCCCCCCAACACCCCTGCAACCCGACGCCCCATAGCCTTGGGTGGCCCAACTGATGGTGTCCAGGCATCCCCCAAGAATCCAACTTACCTCTCCAGCTACTGGTCACCTTCAGGAAGTCTCCATGCCCAAGCCTGCAGCAACTTCACACAACCAAAGGTCTCCTTTGAAACGCACAGGGTCACCAATGTCCTTTTTTCACCCTGCACCCGGCCTCCCCAGTGCCGCTGGTGGTGCAGTTCCTGTGCTGGTTGTTGGCCCCTGCAGTGCTGACCTTAGCCCCAGGAGCTTTGCTCCCACAACCGAGTGGCCTGCTCATCAGCAGTCCCTAACCGAAGGCCCCCTTAGCCCCGTTGGCTAGCATTAAGCCCCGGCACTCTGCACCCGGCTGCCACACTGCCGCTGGTGGTGAAACTTAAGGGCTCACCTAGAGCTTGAAGCACATTGGTCCTAACCCCCAAACTCCCACTCTTAAGTTGTGTACCTACCCGGGAAACTGCTAACACTTTTCTTCCATAGGAACCCATGTTAAGAGATTCTCTTCTGAACTGATGTTTGTATGGGCAAAAGAGAACTAAACTGCAAATGTATAAAAAGTCTTACTTACCTTGTATTGTGAGATCCTAAGGTGTGGTATCAAGGCATACCACCCCCAGTACTCAAAGTAATCCAAACGTAACCAAAAATTATTGTGAAAGCAATTACTGTGTAATATAAACTGTTTCCAAAACATATACAAACCTGTAATGATTGCAACTTCAATCAGAACTGCATTTCCTTGAACCGTCTTGCATTTGAGAGTACATTTTACTTACCTGTGCCAAGTCCTGCTTAGTTCTAAAATAAAACATAAGTATACCTTTTTAATACTTACCTAATTGGTCTGGATTCTGTCTCTGAGTGTGTGTAATCAGTCCTTGATTGAGTGAATACAATAAATGCTTAACACACCCTCTGGATAAGCCTAACTGCTTGCCCACACTACCACAAAGAGAGCTGTTAGTACATACCTAATTTAGCCTCTGATATATCTCTGGGACTCCCTGGACTCTGTGAACACTGCACCTCATTTTGGTATAGTATATACAGAGCCAGTTTCCTACACTTTCCATATAAGAATACGTGGAAATGTTTTAAGCCCACGCCACTGCTAAGCTTTCTTTCTCAGGTTGTGAATAAGCACGTTCAGTTTGGGACAAACTTCTGCTTACATATGCTACAATATGTCTTTGAGCATTTGGGTGTCTGCTGACCTGTGCAAGTATTGTGCCTACCTCTACTGGGCCATTGCCCGCCCCTTTCCTGCTACGTGTAGCGTGAAAGGGAGCCTTATTAACAAGGCCTTGTAAATAAGGCAAAGCTCCAATCGCCATCACAACACCACTAAAAGTTACGCTGTGGTGGCTATAGGGGCTTGTAAATATGCCCCAAAGTTTCATTACATCAAGTGATTGATCCATCCTGAGACTGTGAGCCAGGCTAAATCTAGTTCTGTGCCTTTGATAATTTCGGATGAGGGACACCCATTGCTTTTCAGGATGGGCAGTTCTTACATGATTTACCAATGGGGTTTCTGATCATGGAATACATTTGATTTGTGCCTCCAGTTTCTCGCGACACAGTGGATTCATTTTAATGGAAAAGCGGGAACGGATATGGTACGGGTATATTAGTTGACACCTTAATTCCTCAGGATCGGAAGCGTTCTCTTTCCAGGAGGACTTTCCTTGATGCTGAACTTGAGCCCCAGGTTACCAGGAAACCAGGGTTGCCTTCCACAAGTTGTTCCCCATTGGGTCTAGGTATTCAAGCATTTCAGTGTCTACACTGGTCAGATTCTCAATTGTTTACATGGTGTTTAGCAGCTTTAGTTATGTTGCCATGGTTTAAAATAGCATGCCTGCCCCTAGACTGATATCCTGGAGTTAGGACAGTGTGCTTGCTATATGTTATAGGCTCAGGCCAGGGGCACTTGAGAAGCAAATGGGTTCCTGTGTGCTACAATGTCCTTAGCATTTGGATAATACTCTGGAGGTTCATCCATCTTCAAGAATTGTGAGCAGTCAGCTGCTTGTATGGAAATTATGGCTGCCTCGTCGGAGATGTTAGGGCTGCGTCCACATTCATCTGAGTCTGCGAATGCCTTTCTGTGTTAGGCTGACTGAACATGTCTGGGCCTGTATCCTGGACTCTGGAGTAATCTGCAAAAAGAAGGGGAAAGATACCTGGTTGTCGATTTTGTCGCTATTTATTTTGTGCCCAAAAAGCAATGACCACTTGGTTCATACGCTTATAGTGTGTCAATCACATTTTTTGATGAACATTGATTCAAACATATTTCTTATACGTTGATTTCATGCCTGAAATACAATACATTTTAAATCCAACACGTGATTTTCAAACATAGTGTACATAAAAAAGGAACAACACAGTGTAACAATGTTAACAAAAACGATAGTTAATATATGAAATACTTGAAATTACACCAGAAATCCAAATCTTTAAAGACAATACCATTAATTACAAATCGGCCAAATTTGAGAAGGATACAAAAAGTTTCAGATTAGAGACGGCTTATCCTTATTTTAAAGAAGATTATTACATACAGGCAGAAGCACGAAGAGCGCTCACTCAGTACCAAGGCCACTCTAGAAACAGATTCCTAACGTTTTCCGAGACTTCATCTTCAGAATCTTCAGGGGAGTCTGATTCACGTGAAGGAACTTCTAAAAGACAAAGTTCTTTTTTAGAGAAGGACGTGCCAAGGAATCGCGTAAGATTCAAACCCGAATCACAACCATGGGAGATGCGAACCAGGAAGAACTTTTACAGAACATGAACAAAACAACCATTGTCAACTTATCATCAAGACAGTTGACTAAGCATGAACAATCTGTACGTGAATTAGGCGTGAAGTTTGTGCCAAGTACCACTACGGATTTCGTCAATTTGAAGATAGAGGCCATTGAATTTTGTCGCAAAATCAGGCTCAAGGCATTTTTTCATGACAATATGAATCCTGAAACCATCTGGATTAAGGAACAAGTCCAGTTTTCTTCCTCCTACTCACAGTACATCTCAGGAAATAATAGCATTTGAACGGGCGGTCCTTTCATCTATTCCACAGTTGGCCAAACGGAAGACCTTCCTTAAAAGAAACATCACTAGAGACCAACAGTTGGCGTTGAAGAACCTACTGAATGATGATTCGCTAGTAGTAAAACCTGCTGATAAAGGGGGAGCCCTAGTGTTATGGAGTAAAGACAAATATCAAGCTGAGGCTCACAGCCACATATTCAATTAATCGTGGTATAGACAACTTACAGGAGATCCAACTAAAGAAATACAACATGAAATCAACATTAAAATCAAATGGGGATTTGAGCAAGGGATAATTGGCCCTAGAGAATTTGAATATCTCATTAAAAAACAACCAAGAACTCCTGTTCTACCGAAAATTCATAAAGACCCGTCGGGTTGCGATTCGGTACTTGAACCGCTAGCTAAATATGTTGATGTTTTCTTAAAACCATTCCTTGGAAATGTTCAATCATATCTTAGAGATACTACTGATTTCATCACTGAGATAGAAGGCCAACCATTTAATTACCAACAACACTGGATGGTTTCTTTTGACGTCAACTCCCTGTATACACAGATTCCTCAAGATGAGGGTCTAGAATGTATAGAGTACTTCCTAGATACTAGACCAAAACCGCAAAGGGTCTCTACTGATTTCATTTTGGATCTGGCATGAATTGCATTAAAACGGAACTACTTCAGGTTCGAAGATACGTTCTTCATGCAGGTCAAGGGCTCTGCCATGGGGTGTCCATATGCTCCAGAGATGGCAGTGCTCTTTATGGCACTGTTTGAGGAACGTTTTATCTATAGGAACAACCCCTATAGCGGTAACCTTCAAACATGGTACCGCTATATTGATGATGTTTGGTGTCAGTGGGAAGGCACAGAAGAACAACTAGAATCTTTTTTTGAATGGCTAAACAGTAGGCATGCTGATATCAAATTCAGTATGACCAAAAATCAAACACGAATAACTTATCTTGATGTTGAACTGTTTGTTCAAGATGACAAATTGATCACCACACTACACCGCAAGTCTACAGATAAAAATTCCATTCTACATTACTCTAGTAGTCATCCAAGAAATTTGAAAGACAACCTACCTTATAGTCAACTGTTGAGAATACGGCGGAATTGTTATCGCAAAGAAGATTTTATTGTCCAAGCAGATATCCTCTGTGAACAACTTAAAGAGAGAGGATACCCAAGGAAAACAAAGAGGCTATTAGACCAACTTGTGTGTGTGTCAACGTTTGGCCGACACACAAATAGGTTTAAAAGATTGTTTTGAATAATTGGCATTTGTTAACAAGTTTGGCGTGTCCAATGGAAAAACCACTATTTGCCAGGAAAAGAAACAAAAGTATCGGACAACAAATCATTCGAGCTGACATTGGGAAGAAAAAAGTCCAGTCTGATTTACGCACATTATGGAATCTAACTCCAATTGTCAGACACCACAAATGCGGCACATGTTCCGCTTGTGACAATATGGTTGAAGGTTAAGAATTTGTGTTCAATAGTATCAAATGGACACACAATGAATTTGCCAACTGTAAAACAAAGAACGTCGTATATGCCATCAAATGTCCGTGCCCCAAACTATATGTTGGCAAAACCACCCAACAAATCAATCAGAGAATGATACACCTCAGATCTAGAATTAAACAAAAAATATTGACAGCACCAATGGTTTCACATTTCGTTTAAAAACAGGATTCTGAAAAGGTTTTTGTTTGGACTGTTTTATCTGCACTAAAAAATCCACCTAGAGGTGGAGATGTTGACTCACTGCTAAGAAAAAAAGAAACATATCTTATCATGAAATATAACTGCGTGTTAGATGGTCTAAATGAGTCAGTGTAACAAATTTCACCTCTTTTCTGGGTCCTCTGGTTCTAAAAACACTGGTACAGATACAAGAAAAGATGTTTGTTAAATTAGACTTTTATTGATTGTTAAAGTACAACTCATAACAATCACTTTTCATTTTTGGACTTCAGTACAAAGGAGGTTAAGCTTATTTATTCCTGTATTTTCAAGTAATGGTCTTGTCGTTATATTTGTTGTATAATAATAAATGCGTGGCCTTAGCTTATAACGCCACTAAAACAAAGATTTTAAAATCAATGCCATTTTGCCTCACACCTGGCCACTACATTTCCCAGAATTCATTAGTATAGCTTTTTTGCTAACTTCCGGTATAATCGTCATTTAGTCCCAGTGATCTCCGCGGCTCCTCATATAAAGTAAACGGACAGCGGAATGATTATCTGTGGGACTTCTGAGCCAAGATTTTAAGTAAGTGAGTGCCACGAGTAAAATCTGCTTTAACAGCTTGCAGGCATGTGAAAATGAGTATACGCTTTAACCGCGTTTCATTAGATACTGAAAAACCCGGCAGGTGATTGAAGTTCATTCTGGCTACATGAGGCCGCCTTACACCCACATAAAGTGAGTTCTTGGCTATAAACAATCCTGGTCAAAATATGTCAGTGCTTGAATAAACACAATCAGCTTCACTCGTCATTTTCTTATTTTGGCAGTGATATATAAAAAACGAGACCGGTGATGCGATTTTCCACTTGATGGCTCAACTGCCCATTGACGACTATGCACATTAAATACATTTTTGGTATCCTCCTTTGACTACTACTGAAAGTCCATTTACATAATTATTCTAAACAGATTTTTCATTAAAATAGCAATGTCGAAAAAATGACAGGCGCTTTTTTGATCTTATAGGTCCTGTAATGCGATTTAAATTAGTTCATTGCTTTATGAAGTGACACCTCCAAGTTCAGGTATAGCACTTTTATAAAAAACGGCATGCTATAAAAAAGTCGAAAAGAGGAGACGCCCCACTTTCACTATAATTTTTTGTATCTAATTTTACTTCTAGGTTACACTGTGCTTTTATGCCCTGATGACAATCCCATGAACTTACGCAGGGATTAGAAACGCGTCAGCCCTTTCCATCTGTCCTTACCACATAGGGCAACGATTATTTTTCGTCCTCCGGTGAGGGTGGACAATTAAGTATGCACCCCTCGGAACAGTAAATTCTTCCCATGTGGTTTCATTTCCTTTTTTCAACAAATCTAGTAATAGAAAAATGGGGAACTGACAATAAGTGTGAATTGCTAGTGTAATTTCAAGTATTTCATATATTAACTATCCTTTTTGTTAACATTGTTACACTGTGTTGTTCCTTTTTTTTGTACACTATTTATATTTGAAAATCACGTGTTGGATTTAAAATGTAGTGTATTTCAAGCATGAAATCAACGTATAAGAAATATGTTTGAATCAGTGTTCATCAAAAAATGGGATTGACACACTCTAAGTGTATGAACCAAGTGGTCATTGCTTTTTGGGCGCAAAATAAATAGCGACAAAATCGACAACCAGGTACCTTTCCCCTTCTTTTTGTAGTATTCAATATTCGTCCATACCTGGGTTGCTGAGGACGAAAAAACCCCTTTTTGTATATGCAAAGCAGTAAGCTGGGCGGATGTTTCTTATAGGGCATTCGTGTAGACGAATCTCGAGTTTCCATGTTCACTGGTCGAAGATGCAAAATAATATAAAGAAGCCTCATTTCAAGCTGTTTTCATTGGAACTGAAACAGTTGGTATTATTGTCTCTACAGGAGCTGCATGAGCTGTTGACTGAACGTCTTTTAAGGGCAGCTGTCTGCTAGCAGCAGGTCCTGCGTAAATTGTGTCCTTGTCTTGCACCATTGTGCCGTTATTGGACATTGCAGGTTGGTTTGTCTTTGAGCTGGCTACCAGTAGTGAACTATTGTTTGTTTTATTTTTGACTTTGCGCTGTTTCTTCCTACGTTTATTTGTCGTTATATTCTCTGACTGAGTTTGGGCCGCCATTTGGTCAGTCTCGCCATACTCTTTGAGAATTTCAATATTTTCAGGAGGCGCTAATTCCATTTGGAAATCTGAAGCAACCAATAGCCCTTGTACTGCATCTATCTTTGATAGATAGTGGCTGATAACCTTAGGTACAAGCAACAAAAATGCAAACAGAACACACTCTTTAACGTGGAGCCAGTGATGGTTTCTAAGGATAGGAATAAAATGGCCCATTTGCTTGCCTCTGGACAGAAAGCATGTTGTGGGATTCTTAACCTTAGCTTTACAATGTATTTTGACATTTGAGGCATTTGCAAAGATTGATATGTTGGACCTGGATATCTCTGCATGGTCACTTCTAAAGCTTTTGCCTTTTTCCATCCATTTTTTGCTGAATTTGTTTTTGTTGAACTCAGGGCTCTGTGCACTTTACCCTGCTAACCAGTACTAAAGTGCTTGTGCTCACTCCCATAAATCTTGGTTACATTGGGTTATACCCAATTGCCATATCTAATTTACTTTTAAGTTCCTTTTAGAGTGGTATACATTATACCCAAGGCCTGTAAATTAAATGCTACCACTGGGCCTGCTGCACGTATTGTGCCAACCACTTAAATAGCACCTCCTAACATGTCCCAGGCCTGCCAATGCAGCCTGAATGCAGTTTTAAACTGCCATGTCGACTTGGCAAGAAAATCCCCTTGTCAAGTCTTAAACTCTAACTAACATTGGCCCTAGGTAGCAGGGTGCATTGTAGAAAAGGTTGGACATGTACTTTTAAGTTTTATATCTCCTAGTAGTGAAAAACTCCTACATGTGTTTTGCACTATTGTGACCCCTACCCCACACATTGGATATCATTTGAATTCCTTATTACATTTAATAAGATGTAATTTCCAGTTGGTAGCAGATATCGATTTCATCTTTGGTGTCTTTGGAATTGTAATGAAAGACCTCATTTAAAGTTAAAGTTGCGTTTTTTATTACAAATTTAAAAATTCCACTTTTCGAAAGTTGCCATCTCTCTGCCCTTAGCCCTTGTGTGCCTGTGACCTGTCTTGGGTCATATGACTGGGTAAAACTGACAGATTTTGCGAATGTCTACTAGACAGTCACACAATAGAGGGATTAGGTGTGACTTAATGGGCCATCTGCTGTCAGGTTGAGGAGGCAGCGGTGAGCTTAGATCCACTTGCAATTGATTAGTGAGTGCTTGGCACTTACACACATACCTATCACCTCAACATTGTCACTGCAGCCAGCTTGGAGCAAGGGTGGTGAGTAAGGAAATTCCATGCACTTCCAAGCCACTGTCTAGAAGCTTCTTCCACCTTCCAGAAGCAGGGCACCGGACTATAAAAAGGGGACCTCAGGCACCCACTCTTCAGTACATTTCTGGACCTGTGGACTCTGCCAGGAAGAAGGACTGCCGTGCTGCTTAAACTACTGCTACTCTGCTGGACTGATGCCCTGCTGGAATTCTGGTTTGCTGTCCTGCTGCCCTGCTGGCCTGCTGTTCTCTTGCCTGGGAGAGGGGAACTAGACCTGCAACTTCATCTCCAACCCAGGGCCACCAGAGTGACTTGAAGGGCAAGTCTGCTGGCCTCCTGATCTAAGCTTAGGGGTCATGCTGTAATCTGTCTTTTAAATGTGGCAGGAGCAGAGCAAACATGGGATAAAGTGGGCGAGGGTGGACAGGAAACTTCTTGGCACTCTAGTGGTTACGTGCCTGCATTTTCCTGCCGTCGATTCACTCACCTCTGCTTCTGCAGCATTCTCAGCAGCTCTCTTGTTGGGATACTCCTGTGGTTTTCTAGCATTGGTTTTGCCTTGTCGGATCCAGTCACGGTGGCTTCTGTGTCATCTGGAAGTCACTTCTTGAAATCCAGTAATTCCTGCCAAGCAAAGGAAAAGAAATTTAATTTAAAGCTTCGGCATTCTGAAGTCATATTATAACTTGCTACCAATGACACTTATCTGATAGTGCAAGTTGCTTTTTTGGGATTATGTATATTAACCGTTTTCTGATGATAACCATACCTATGCACAGAAAAGAAAATATAATATTATGAAACTGTTTGTTACTGAAACTACTTTATAGTCTTGCTGTTTCCTTATCTACTATTTTTAAGGCTATATATTATTTGTTTTTAGACTTAGGCATAGGACTAGAATAATACGCATATTGGAATGTATGTCTTTTCTTCTCTTTCACTTGGCTGATTTGTTACTTAGTACCTTGGGTGTTCTATGTGTAAAGAACAGTAAACTCTAAGGTTTTCTTTGGAATGCAAATAATATGTCTTAAAGTCACTTGTTTCTATTACATCTGCAAGTACTCTCTTTCTATTTTAGACAAACACATCCAACAGTAGCGACACTGTTTTCTTGCCAGTAAATGGAAGAGGGGCAAGGTATATGGTTACATGCAAACTAGAAACACTTACAGGATTACGCAGCATCTTACACCTTCTTCTCTTCTATTTCATGTAGGAAAAGCCTTACTTGGCCTAGGTAGACATTCGCACCACAGCACTGTGTCCATGACACAATTGTTTTTCCTTTTCCTTCCCTTCTATCCCATTGATCTTGGTAGAATTTGAGAATTGTTGGGTTGCCTTGGTTGAATGTGAAGTTGGGAGCTAGCATTGGGACTTCCTATGACTCTTTGTGGAAAATAGGTGTGATTATGACAGAACGCCAAGCCCATGTTGAAGTTCTGCCTGAGCAATGTGGAAGCATGCAACATCATCTTAGCAGACCTTGCACAAATTATAGGTAAACTACAAAAAGAGACACAGGCGCTAGCCCAGAGAGTTGATACATTACAAAGTTTGGGTACTGCTAATCCAGCCCCCAGGACAAGTATGGGGGCTTTTTGTGGCATGTTTCCCATGTCCTCTACCTCAGGGGTTATTTCGGGTGCATTGGCACCAGTAATACACATTACCACTCCTGCCCCCATACCTTTGCATCAACCTTAAAATTTCACAGTGGATCATGTGAAATTTGCTGCATTTATAAACCAATGTCAACTACACTTTATGTTCAAAGCATAGTGTTTTCCTACAGAGCAGTCAAAGGTAGCTGTTGTATTATTATATTTAGGAGGCACTGCAGCTACCTGGCCCATCCCCTTAGTGGAATGTAACGATCCTTTGTTGTATAATTATAACGCCTTCAAAACTGAGTTAAAGTGATTATTTGATTATCGTTCCTTTATGCTATCAGTTGATTATGAGTTACTCAGTTAACGGCAAAACAATAAAGATCTGATGACCTGCATTTCTAATTTCAACTGATTAGGAGCAGAAGCTGGCCTGAAATGAGACACAGTTCTCTGTTTTCCAGAGGACTACAATATGAAATAAAAGATCTTTTGGCTCAAGTAGTGGATCCCCCTGAATCCTGCAGCAATTTAATCAACCTAGTAGTGAAACTATATCATAGACTCAATGAAAGACGTAGGGGCACTCTGATACTAGGATATTTAGGTACAAAGAAAGAAAAACAGAACCAGAAAAGACTACAGAAGAACCAGAACCTATGTAGATAGTTAGTGTGTGAAGGCCCTTACATGAGGATGAGCGACAAAGACGGTGAGGCATGAAATTATGTTTATAGTGCGGGAAAAAAGCCATTTTTTTTTACATGACTGTACTCTGAAACCAAAAAGAAAGGGGGAGTCAGGAAACTGATGACTCTGAAACCTGCTGAGATTAGTGTTTTTTGTTGTTCTGGTCCACTAGCCTCAAGACCTTTGGCACAAATCATTTCTATACAATCTCATCATGATATTTTTGTTCATGGGAAGATCATACCACTGATCTAAGTATCATGATTGATTACGGAACTACAGGTAATTTTATGGATATATCATAGGCTAATCATTTAGTTATTTATATATTATTATTTTTTTGCAGAGTATTATATAGCGCGAACTTGACCCAAATCTAATCAGGTATCGGAGCGCTTTACATAGCACCAGTTACGTTACATGAGGACACACATTCATTTTTTTTTTAGGCACGGGGAGATTTAGTGATTTGCGCAGAATCACAGGATGTTCAGCGTCATTACCGAGACTCAAACCCAATTCCCCAGGTCCGAGGTCGAGTGCCCTAGCCGTTAGGCCAACTCCTCTCCCTTCCACCTCCTATTACCACCTTACCTAAAGATGTTATCGACAAAGAAAGAAACATTGATGGAAGTGCTATCAAGTCAGGTCCTATCACTCATTCCACTGTGAATCTCTGTTTACTCATTCAGGAGTCCCATAAGGAATATGTAGTGTGATTTCATTCGACATCCTCCCTTTCAGGCAATTCTAGGCATTCCGTGGCTCACAAAGCATAATCCTAACCTTGAATGGATTAAAAGGACCATTACCTTTCGATCTCATGAATGTACTGAACAATGTATGCAGGTTATTGAATCTCCAAAGGAGGTGATGGCAACAGTGGAAGATACTACCCCAATGCTACCTTCATGTTACCATGATCTTGCTGAAGTCATCAATACAATAAAAGCTGCTGCTCTTCCTCCTCATTGTCCCTATGACTGTTGAATTTACTTGGTGCCTGGGCCTCAAATTCCTTGTGGTAGGATTTATACATTGGCTCATAAAGAATATTTGCATCTTCGTGAATACCTTGATGAAATGCTCAGCATAAGTTTTATTAGACCTTCTCATTCTATGGCCGCCTCTTCTTTATTTTTCATACCCAAGAAGGAAGGAAGCCTTTGTACTTGCATTGATATTAGATCCCTCAACAATGTCACTATAATAAATCGATACCCTTTGCCTCTGATTCATGTCTTTCCCAATCAAGTTAAAAATGCTAAAATATTCACTGAACTGGACTTAAGAGGGTCATATCACTTGGTGCAAGTTAAGGAGGGGGAAGGAATGGAAAACTGCCTTTTGTACCAAATTTTAGTTATATGAGTATCCGGTTATGCCTTTCGGCCTCTGTAATGCTCCTGCGCCCTTTCAATATTTTGTAAATGAGGTCTTGAGGGAATACTTCAATGTTCATGCCATTGCTTATATTGATGCCATTTTAGTCTACACCTACTCCTCTGTCTCTGAAAAAGAAACACACGTCAGAGCTATCTTACAAAGATTGAAATAAAACAAACTATGTCCTGAATTGGAAAAGTGTGAATTCCATGTTTCTACTGTTTCCTTTTTGTGCTATGTGTTATCTGAACAGGGAGTTATTATAGACCCACAAAAGGTTATGGCTGTTACTCAATGTAATTCCACCTTAAGAAGTGCAGAGTTTTTTGGGACTCTCAAATTTTTACCGATGCTTCATTAATCAGTTATCTACCTGAGCCTCCTCCCATTACCCGGTTACTGATAAGGGTATGAAGTTTCAGTGGACTGAGGAAACTGGAAAAGCCTTTCAACAACATAAGCGGCTTTCACTAGCGCTCCTATTTTACAACATCCAGATCCAACCCAGCCATCCATTTTGGAAGCAGAAAATTGAGTACTACAGAAACAAATTACTCAGTTGGGGATAGAGAATTATTGGCAATCAAAAAGGCTTTTGATGAATGGCAACATTATTTGATGGGTGCCCTACATACCGTTACTAACTTGACAGATCATAGAAATGTGAAATTTTTGAAGTCTGCATGTGCTTTGTCTATGAGACAATTGTGTTGGACACAATTTTTTAATGATTTTGATTTTGTTATCCAGTTCCAGTCAGGTTGCCAACATGGGAAAGCAGATGGTCTCTCACAGTTGTAGTATGAGATACTTGAAACACCAAATGAACATAAACACTACATTTTGGGTGATCGGATTCTAGGGCTTTATACTCTGAAGAACAGTGTACTCACAAAGTGTTACAGATTCAAAAATCTAAAGAAGCTGAAGCTATTGCTCACACACATAACGGACAAAGGGTTCAAGATTTAATCAATGTCTAAGGGGGGTTGTTTATTCCCACTGTCCCTTTGCAACAACAAGCCTTGGATTAGTGTCATACATACATACTCACTGGACATCCAGGTGGAAAAAAAACATAGACCTGCTTAGGTGGTATTTCTGGTGGTCAATCCTTCCTACTGACAATAAACAGTACATACAGAAATGCAGTACATGTGCACAAAGCAAAAGCTCTCATCAAGCACCCGCAGGTTTATTTACACTTTTACTCACACCTTTTGCCTCTTGACATAATATTTCTATGGATTTTATTGTGGAATTGCCAAGAACCGAGCAAGAGTTTACCATCATTTTAGTTGTTATAGATTTAGTGACCAAAATGTCCCATTTTGTCGCCATGATCGGGTTTTCCACCTCTAAAGAGTTGTCCACTGTGTTCCTGCAAAACATTGCATGTCTTCATGGCCTTCCTTTTGTTATCATTTCGGATCGGGACTCTCAATTTTTCTCTAAATTTTAGAAAGGGTTGGGTCACACATCACAGATCGACATTCAATTGAGTTCTAGCCATCAACCTCAAACAGACTGTCAAACAGAAAGGGTTAATCAGTGTCTTGATAAATACTTAGGTTGCCAATTATTGCATACTGCCTTCGATTGGGATGTTTATTTGTTGGCTGCAGAATTCGCTTACAATAATGACATGCACAATTCCACTAAACTGTCTCCACTCTATTGTAAATATGGTTTTGATCCTCACCTTTTACTCCTTCCTACCATTCTCACGTCTTGTATTCCTGCAGCACAGGAATTGGTTGATCACATACATGACATCCAACAAACAGCACAAGAGAATCTGGACACAGCTGAGGAAGTTTACAAGAAATGTGCTGACTTAAATCATCGACCCAGTCCTGATTACAATATAAGAGACATGGTATGATTATCCACACAGAACATTGCCCTAAAAGGGTCACACAATTTCAAGCCTTGGTACATTGGTCCCTATGAAATCATTAAGGAAGTGAAATGTGTTGCTATGAAACTACATTTGCATTCAACATTGCAGATTCATCCTGTGTTTCACAACTCTCTGTTGAAACTCGTTGCGCCTGGTACTCAGATTCCACTGAAATCTTTACAGTGGCGGATGATGTGCCTGAGTTCGAGGTGGAAGCTATACTGGATTCTAAGAGGATTCAGTGAAAAATTCCATTACCTCATTATTTAGAAAGGTTATGTCCTGAAGGCCGCACATGGGTAACTGCTGGTCATATCCATGACCCCCGTTTGCTTTGCTTGATCCATAGGCAATTTCCTGACAAACCAAAACCGTTTGCTGGTGCTGTTGCGGTGTTACTGTCATGCCTGCCATGATCCTTATTCCCAATGTGGCAAGGGCAGAGCATACATGGGTTAAACAGGCGAGGACAGCCAGGATGCTTCTTGGTGGTTACGTGCCTGCAGATTCTTGCCGTCGGTTTACTCACCTCTGCTTCTGGGTCTCCCCCTAGTCTCTGTGGCGTTCTCAGTGACTCTCTCATCGTGATACTCTTGTGGACTTCTTGTATTGGGTTCGCCTAGTTGGATCCGGTCTCAGTGGCTCTTCCTTTAGTCAGAATCCTGCTTCTCAGAATTCAGTAATCCCTACAAAAAAAGGAAAAGAAATATAATTTAAAGAATCAGCGTTCGGAAGTTTGAGTAGTGCGCATTGCAAGCTCCTATGTTATTACTTGCTACCAATGACACTTATCTATTAGTGCATCTTGCTTTTTTGGGATTTTGTATATAAACCACTGTCTTGTGATGACCATATCTACAGGCAGAAAAGAAAAGACAACATTATGAAACTGTTTGATACTGAAACTACATTATAGTCTTGCTGTTTCCTTTCCACAATTTTTAAAGTTCTATAGTTTTTGATTTTTGATTTAGGCTTAGGACTAGAATAATATACATGATGAAATGTGTGTATTTTCTTCTCTTTCAGTTGTCTGATTTGTCTGAGTTTCTAGTTGGTTCCTTGGACCTTCTATATGTAAAGAACTGTAATCCTAATGTATACTTTGGAATGCAAATAATATGTCTTAAAGCCACTTGTTTCTATTACAGCTACAAGTACTCTCTTTCTGCTCTAGACAAACACAACCAACAGTAGCTACACTTTCTTCTTGCCAGTAAACGGAAAGGGGGATTGTTAAGGTATATGGTTACATGTAACTAGATTTATGTTAAGAAATACTTGTTGGACTTAGCAGTATCTTACTCCTATTTCTCTTCTATTTTATGTAGGAAGAGCCTTACCTGCCCTCAGTAGACATTCGCACCACAGCACAGTCTCCGTGGAACAATTGTTTTTCTCTTCTCTTCCCTTCCCCTCTTTCCTGTTGATCTTGGTAGACTTTTGAGTTTGTTGGGTTGCCTTGGTTGAGTGTGAAGTTGGGAGCTAGCATCGTGATTTCCTATTGCTCCTGCTGAAAATAGGTGAGATTCTGGCACAGGGTCATATAAGGCTCCCAAATATCATGCACCAGCACCTAGACCATGCTGATGATAGTTTCTAACACCCAAATGATGCCCTACATGTCGTTGATACTTGGTGTGGCCTCAGAGAGCTGTACTGAAGTTTTGGGCTCGGTGTGACCATGAACCGTCCTGCTCATGCCAAGACCTTGCCGCCCACAATGCCATTTAACATAAAGCTTCAGTAGCTCCCTCTTCGCACTACAGTCACGATCATTCATGGGGACCACCAACACAAAGATCCAGCAAATCCCATCTGTGACACCTGACTTACTCTTCACCCTACTTGGCATCCTCCCACAATTCTCTCACTGCTCCTCTTGGCCCTCTCCACTGCAAAAGGGACTCCTGGCATTATTTAAGAAGATACATTTTCAGCTGGGCTAATCTGGTGACTGTAGCTGGCCTGAAATCTCTCGCAGCTGGCCTGAAAGTGTGACTTTGACCTTTTCCAGGGCAACCAGATGTCCATAGTTGGCACGTTATGCTTTTTGACGCAATTCTCACAAAAATCTTACAAAATTCACAACTCTGGTTCTACTGGTTGGATTTTGGTCATTTTGGTATCAAATAATGTATTAAAATGTACCTTATTTTTCTAAAGTGTTTCACTTTCACTTTATTACTGTTTATGCATTGCATAAATACTTTACACATTGTCTCTACATTAAGTCTGACTGTTTTTTGTGCCCACTTACCCAGGGTTAAGCCCAGGTTAATTTAGTTACATTTTGTGGTTTACCCTGCAAGGTATTGTGGCTGTTGCTTTACCAGGGCTCACACCCCAGTCAACCAACAGCCCAATTTCTCACTTTGGTGTTCAGCAGTTTGAATCAGGACTTGTGTTTGTGCAGTGCTGTTAGAAATGGGAATTCTGGTTGGCTATGACTTGCGCCAAAGCCCGGCAGAAATCACCACTCTAGTCAGGGCAAGGGAGTTACACGCCGAAGATAACCCCTGCTCACCCCCTTGGTGGCTTGGCACGAGCAGTCAGGCTTATCCCGGAGGCAATGTGTAAAGTGTTTGCGCAACACACGCACACAGCAGCAACACCCTAGGTACACCACAAAAGGGACTCCACACAAGGTTATATAAAAATAGCCTCTGTATTATCCAAAACACATTAGAATCATAATCACACAATATAAACTGTGCCAACTGGCACTAGGCAGTATTTACAGGGGATTATATACAGGACCAGGCTAATCGGGCCATGGTCAGAACCATCAGAACAGGTAAGTACATATAAAACACAACCAGTAACTACTGGCTCAATAATGACCTCAGCATTATCACATTAGGCATAAAACATATTAGGCCCAAACCTCATTAGCATAACACATTACGCAATAGGCATCACAGTAGGCATTACAAGCATAAATACATTACGCAATAATTGTAAGCATGAGCGCCATCACATAAACACATTGGGCATCACATTAGGGCCCTGCGCCCTACCAATACTCAACTGGCCCCCAGGCCATCTGGCCTCCTCTAGGGCTCCAATGCCCTATGTCGAGAAATATCAGGGTGCTAGGATAGGGCTTCTCAAGTAGCCCTCTGGCTGCCAAGGCAGTAAAAGCAAAGTGCGCAATTGCGCGGGGCATGGGGTGCATCTCACCCCTTCCTCATCAGGAACAAAATGCCCCCAAACGTTGCAGCTGCCTGTGCTCTCGCAGGGCAGCTGGGAAAACACGCTCTGGGCTACAGTGCCTCTGAGTCCTCGCTCTGGGGCTCCTAACATAAATTGCCCCCTCTGAGGAAATATGAATTTTATGATCAGTTATGTCCCCTATCGTAGACCCCAACGGCTCCATGTGCATGCTACAAGTACATGTATGTTCCCTCCAGTTCCAGTTATGAAGACGCAAATACATGTGCGTCCACCGTCAACATGTCCTCTTTCAGATCCGCCACGAATGGGTCAGATATTCCATTCCTAAGTATGAAAGGCCACCGACTTTATGTGGTTCACTTTCCACATTTTACAGATTCAGGCGAGTAGGCCCTGAATTCTGCCATCAAGCCTTTTCCTGCCTTCTACCTCTGACAGCTCCAGTCCGAGCCCGCATCTGTATCCATGAACTTTGTCCTACTCCCTGCGCGGCTAACGGTGCCTGATCCGGCCGTTGCCTGCCAAAAACTGTATTTCACCTTCAAGATTATCTGCTCCGCTCCTCATCCGATGCATTCCTGTCTAGTAGTTTAGGTAAACATTCTTCCAGCTACCGAGCAAAGGGCCAGGCCTCACAGTCCTCATGCAAGTAAATCATAGCCCCTGTTACCATGGAAGATTCCTGCCCCCTCGCATCTCATGTAGACACTTAGACGCTTGTACACGCACTAACAGTCAGTATAGAATAGATTCCGTTCGAGAGACCTTTCCTTTTGGATAATACAGTTCTTTAAACATAAGATATTAGATATGATTTGGGATTAGGTTGACATGACCCCTCAGACTTCTGTCTCCACATGTAGAGCTAAATGTCAAGTCCCCTTCACCCTCTAGTTGCACGTCAATCACACGTCATATGGCTGCGCGCGCATCTCTGCCAAGTATTTTCTGCTGACATTGCAGGATTCTCTTATGGATCCACCCACTTGTGACATCATGTTTAATGACGTTTCTAGTTACGCCTATATGTACGCCTTTTTTCATTACGTATGTGTATTATTATCTGTATTATCAGCTGTTACGCCTCCTGCATCTGTCTTAACGTAATGCTTTTCATATAAATATCTTTACTTGTCAATAATGTATTGCCTTCCCTTCCTGAACCCTCGTGGTGATGGAATTTGAAGCCTATGGTTCGAACCATAATTCCTTTGTAGAGGAATAAAGCCTTTCAGAACCTCTAATACCACGGATTCTGCCTCTTATTTATACTGAGTTATTCTTACTAGACTTTACCGCATAAAAAATAGTATCAGTAATAAAATATTTACCACATAAATTGGCGCCCGAACAGGGACACTTTCTCATCTCACGCGCCGGAGGTGCGTTGCAGGCCCGGTCTCCTGCCACAGCTGAACGGACAAAAACGCGTACCTACAGGATTTCCTGTATCTCCCTCCGGCCAAGCGGGGGTGACTGAGGCTGCGATCAACACCCAGATGAGGCGGTGAGAAGTGCGAAGTATCCCGACCAGAGCCTAGCTGAGAGAGCAAGATCCGAGGTATACAGAGGCCCACCAGGTTCCGAAGTTCCGAGTCCAGTCGAGCCGAATCCAGTCCGGTCCAGTCCAGTTCAGTTCCGAGGCCTTCCGTTCCGTGCTACCCGGTGAGTACCGTTGCCGGGGAGGCATTTAGACGTACACATAGGTTGTGCCGGTCAAGACGGGTTTGGGTACACAAATCCGGTCTGCACTGTTTCAGCAGTGTATCTGTACTGTTTAGCAGTATATCTAGTATGTCTTGCATATAATTCAGTATTATCTAGTGTTAGTATTATGTCAGTAACTAGTTTCCTATTAGTTATCATCGTTCGTTAAACTGTTAAATGTTAAATGTTTTAATACGTTCTACATATTGTGGTGTGAATGATTGTTCATTATTGTGTTTATTGTATTAAGTGTGTTCAAGTAATAAGGTTTTAAAATGCCGCTCTTTTCAAAATTAAGACAGATCAAAACCAGAAAAGGGGTACTCGAAGAAGCTGTTCCCATTCCACCTAGGGACACTCCAGGGTACTTTATGTATCATAAACATGGCCTAGATGCCGTATTATTTCTTGATTTATGGGTGGACTATACCAAAGATTTACCAGAAAGACAGAGGTGGCCCGCAGCTGGGACCTGGGATGCAGATTGCATCATGAGAGTAGAAGAAGTATTATGGAAAAATAAAGCCAGACAGTCACAGAAAGATGCCATTGAATTATGGCGTAAAGAATCATATAGACGTACAGAAAAAGCGCTCAGACAGGAAGAGAAAAGTAGGGAGAATTCGAGTAAAGCCCGAGAAAATTTATTAATTGAGGAAGGTACCCGAGTAAAAGCAGAACAAGTAGACAGACAACGAAACACTCTTATGAATGGTATGTATCCTCTTTTGGCCGAAGGGTTACCCCAGGCCACCCCGGAAATACCGAAAAACTTGACACCTCCATTACTCCCGATAAAAGCACATCCCAAAACAGCAAAAGATATTTTCCTTTCTTCCTATTTAGATGATGTAGCTCCTGAATATGCTAATGTTCCGCCACACACACCGCCCACCGATGGTGCTCAACGCCAAGATCATCCGTCTGTATCCCCGCAACAACAAACTCCTATGCACATTCCCACAGGTCCATCTGTTTCTACCGCTTTTCCTACATCTACAGTTTCTATCTTACATCCAACAAATCATTTCGTGCCTAGCACCTCAGACGGTGCGACAGGAGGTACGACAGAAATTTTTGCCACGCACACCTCAAGGATTCACAGAAAGCCCCAGCATCTATAGCCAAGCACTGAAACGAGAACTTGACAGTATCCACATGCCAGTTAACACTGCCTTGCTTCAGTATGTCGATGATCTGCTGATCACCGCCCGAAGCGAACCTGAATGTGAAAAAGCGTCACTGACGGTTTTAAAATTTCTGGCCGACAAGGGGCACAAGGTGTCCCCTTCTAAGCTGCAATTCTGTGTCCAGCAAGTTGTTTACCTTGGGCACTTGCTGTCCAAGGAGGGAAGACAGCTTACACCTGATCGCATCCAGTTAATTGCTAACATGCCACCACCCAAGACACAAAAGGAGGTGCGGGCTTTTATAGGTCTCACTTCATACTGTAGGCAGTGGATCCCTCAATATGCATTTCTAGCAAAACCACTCATTCAGTTGACAACACAGGAGGCAGCCACATCGACTGTCCTCCCTTGGACTCAAGAACATATACATGCCTTTGAAAGCTTAAAGAAAGCTTTATGCCAAGCACCTGTTTTAGCAACACCATGTTACAGTAAGCCTTTTACACTCTTCGTTACAGAACGCGAAGGTACTGCCTTGTCAGTACTCACTCAGGAACAAGCAGGATCACACAAACCATGTGCTTATTTTTCCAGTACATTAGATCCCGTAGCTCAGGCTCTTCCTGCGTGCCTGAAATCAGTGGCAGCAACAGCTTTAGCAATCAGACAAAGCGATGCCATAGTGTTAGGACATCAATTGACAGTACAAGTACCACACGCAGTAGAGGTTCTCTTGAACCGCACACAAACACAACACTTGACTATAGCAAGACTCACCGGTTATGAATTAACATTGTTTCAGCCACACATAGAAATCAGACGTTGTAATACATTAAATCCTGCCACACTTTTGCCAGTAAATGGAACAGATCCATTAGCACATGATTGTATTGAAGTCATTACTATCACGACGAAACCCAGACAAGACTTGACAGACATCCCTTTATCAGATCCAGACCTGACATTGTATGTAGATGGTTCATGTATGAGAACAAGTACAGGAGAGTTAGTGGCCGCTTACGCAGTCACAACAGACACTGAAGTCATTGAAACAAATTGTATTAACACTTTGTCAGCTCAAGCAGCAGAGCTCATCGCTCTGACACAAGCCTGTATTCAAGCCAAAAATAAGAAAGTCAACATATACACAGATTCACGTTATGCATTCGGAGTCGTCCATGACTTCGGCGTACTGTGGCGAGAGAGAGGTTATTTAACTTCTCACGGTGCCCACATCAAACACGGACCCCTCATTCAAGCTCTATTAGATGCGATTCATCTACCTACTGCAATATCGATTATGAAATGCAAAGCCCATACAAAAGCTACCGATATCATTTCTCAGGGTAACGACCTAGCTGACAGAACAGCTAAACAGACTGCTCAGAACCAGACTCATACAACTGACACGACAAAGACAATAGTTCCGACACCAACACATTGCATGACAGTTAAGGATCCCGCCCTTGATGTAATTGACATACAGACACATGCTACACCAGAAGAAATAAAGAAATGGACTGAATTAGGAGGGATCCAAACGGATCAAGGATGGATGACGAAGGGAAAATCTATATGGTTTCTTCCCGACTCCATGGTTCAAGTCATCATTAACACAATACATAGTCCAGCGCACCTAGGAGAAAAAGCTATGCTAGACAGCATTCAACACATTTGGTTCAACAAACACTTGCGAGCAGCAGCCAAACAGAAAGTACGTACCTGTATGATATGTTGTCAGTTTAATCCAGGTAAAAGCATTCCCGTAGAGCAGGGTGGATTCCAACCTCCCGATCACGCTTTTGAAGTCCTCCAGATGGATTATATCCAGATGGAACGATGTCGAGGATTCAAATATGTTCTCGTAGTTGTCTGTGCTCTTTCCCGTTGGACAGAAGCCTACCCGGTTTCAGATTACACTGCCCCGACTACTGCCAAACAGCTAGTTCGAGAATTTTTCCCACGGTACGGTTTGCCTCGTGTCGTGTACTCAGATAACGGCCAGCCATTCTCATCCGAACTAATGAAACACGTTTCACTTCTGTTAGGTTATCAATGGAAATTCCACTGTGTCCGACATCCCGAGGCAGCAGGTCTCGTGGAACGTCATAATCAAACTCTGAAAATTAGATTGTCCAAGATATGTAGAGAAAAAGGTGTCGATTGGATAGTAGCCTTACCAGTTGCGCTCTTTTACATGAGAATGGTAGCACATTCTCGAACAGGGCTATCTCCGTATGAGGTGATCTTCGGTAGACCACCAAATATGTGGGGGACACCTATACCTCGTAAAATCACTGATGTTGACTGTAATATGCTGACAGATTACCTGGCTTCCTTGATGTCTGCACTACAATCTTGTCGTTCACAGGTAGCTGCAGCTTTTCCCGATAACACTGAGGTGAAGCCCCATGACGTGGTTCCAGGTGACCTGGTTCTTGTAAGGAATTTCGACCGGAAGACCCAGCTGGAGCCCAGGTGGAAGTCGCCCAAACTCGTCTTGCTGACAACAAGGACAGCCGTGAAGATTGAGGGACGTAAAGGGTGGTTGCACTCGAGTCATATCAAGAAATTTTATGGACTACCGTCCGATGTGAACACTCAGCCCTGCATTCCCTCACAGACAGACTCAAAGCTCCCCTTGGTTGAACAGACAAAGAACGAACTCTATAAACTGAAACTAAGGTCTAGCAAGTCAGACAATTTGATTGTTTAAGTCCTCTCCAAGGTGAATCGGTTGAATTTGTCTCTGACATGTATCCTCTAGACCGAAATAGAGAGAGAAATAGACAGATACAGCTTAAAAAACATGCGTACTGTAAATCGCTTCGTAGTCACTGCACAGTGACATTATTAATTTTGTTTTTTCTAAGTCTTCTGATCATCATTTCTAGTGTATTACTACATATGTATTACCCTATTTCTAAGCGTGCTTACAATGCTACTGCTGAACATTCTTTTAGCGAATTACCTCCGCATGAGTTGTCTTATAGATTTGCGCTGCGCAACAACACTTTTATTAGTATGTTACATCATTCCCATCAGACCAGCAATGCTACCAATTGTTGGATATGTGGCCGACTCCCTCCCTATCAGAACTATAAGGGAGTTTTGCCTCTCTTTCCGTATCCGTTCACACACAATGGCTCCTGTGGAGCATGGTTTAGTTTGATTAATTCCCTAGATGCAAATTCAGTAGTTTATCAAGACAACTGGGTATGGGGAAACCTGAACCTAGTTTTGCTTAAAGTCTGCTACCCTAACAAGGAGGGACTTCCCAAAAGAACAGGAACTGATCTAGAAAATGAAGTATATGGATTAGGTAATTTTACACTTAACCTCATGATTCTGAATGTAGAATCCGAAGCTACACCAATCTTGCCCGCTATGTCAGTATTTCCAGTTGAAGGTGAATTATGTGTAAGTAAGAATGGTTCCGTACACATGGGCCATAGTAAATGTACCACTGTGATAAAATTCAGTGATCAAGGCAAGTCTACATTCAGAGCCTCTCGTCATTCCTACTTCATATGTGGCCAGACTGCATATATACGTTTACCTCTAGATTGGGATGGTACCTGTTACATAGCATTCCTTCTGCCACCTGTTTTCCTAGCCCCTCCTGATTATCACAGAAATACCCATTTAGTACACAATAGACAGCAGAGAGATCTCCCGATTGTCGATTACACTGAAACAGCATGGGAGCAATACACAGATTTCAATAAAGGTTTCTTTCCCTATATAGGTACAGTCACTAATAGTAAACTGATACGTAGATTAACCAGAACCCTTGAAGCAGTAGTGAATGAGACTACTTCCGCCCTAGGCAACTTAACAGAGGAGCAGTCTGCGATGCGGATTGTTGTGCTTCAAAACCGTCTCGTCCTTGACGTCATCCTGGCCGATAGGGGCGGAGCTTGTTGGGTCATCGGATCAAGTTGCTGTGTTTTCATACCAGAAAACTCGCCGTCAGTATATAAGGCCATAACTCGCCTTCATAAGATTATAAGCCAGATACACCAGAGTCCAGGCACCTGGACTTGGTCCGGTTGGTTCTGGAGCGTGTTGTCAGCCTGGGGATGGAGGATCCTATCCTTCCTAGGTATTGGCTTTCTCATACTATTCAGTTGCTGCTTATGTCTACAATGTGGGCCAGCGATTTGTTGTCTGTGTGCCACATCGTGTATCCCGCCTTCAAGTTTTCGTTCAAGATCCCGGAAGAAGAAAGAAGAACAAATGATGCTATATGAACAGATCGATGGATTGATGAAGATCGATATCTCCTGAGGGTCCGTAGGGGACAAGGAGGGAATGAGGAAATATGAATTTTATGATCAGTTATGTCCCCTATCGTAGACCCCAACGGCTCCATGTGCATGCTACAAGTACATGTATGTTCCCTCCAGTTCCAGTTATGAAGACGCAAATACATGTGCGTCCACCGTCAACATGTCCTCTTTCAGATCCGCCATGAATGGGTCAGATATTCCATTCCTAAGTATGAAAGGCCACCGACTTTATGTGATTCACTTTCCACATTTTACAGATTCAGGCGAGTAGGCCCTGAATTCTGCCATCAAGCCTTTTCCTGCCTTCTACCTCTGACAGCTCCAATCCGAGCCCGCATCTGTATCCATGAACTTTGTCCTACTCCCTGCGCGGCTAACGGTGCCTGATCCGGCCGTTGCCTGCCAAAAACTGTATTTCACCTTCAAGATTATCTGCTCCGCTCCTCATCCGATGCATTCCTGTCTAGTAGTTTAGGTAAACATTCTTCCAGCTACCGAGCAAAGGGCCAGGCCTCACAGTCCTCATGCAAGTAAATCATAGCCCCTGTTACCATGGAAGATTCCTGCCCCCTCGCATCTCATGTAGACACTTAGACGCTTGTACACGCACTAACAGTCAGTATAGAATAGATTCCGTTCGAGAGACCTTTCCTTTTGGATAATACAGTTCTTTAAACATAAGATATTAGATATGATTTGGGATTAGGTTGACATGACCCCTCAGACTTCTGTCTCCACATGTAGAGCTAAATGTCAAGTCCCCTTCACCCTCTAGTTGCACGTCAATCACACGTCATATGGCTGCGCGCGCATCTCTGCCAAGTATTTTCTGCTGACATTGCAGGATTCTCTTATGGATCCACCCACTTGTGACATCATGTTTAATGACGTTTCTAGTTACGCCTATATGTACGCCTTTTTTCATTACGTATGTGTATTATTATCTGTATTATCAGCTGTTACGCCTCCTGCATCTGTCTTAACGTAATGCTTTTCATATAAATATCTTTACTTGTCAATAATGTATTGCCTTCCCTTCCTAAACCCTCGTGGTGATGGAATTTGAAGCCTATGGTTCGAACCATAATTCCTTTGTAGAGGAATAAAGCCTTTCAGAACCTCTAATACCACGGATTCTGCCTCTTATTTATACTGAGTTATTCTTACTAGACTTTACCGCATAAAAAATAGTATCGGTAATAAAATATTTACCACACCTCGATGCAGCTGCCCGCAACTGCGGTGCAGCTGGAAACAAAACCTGCACTGGCACTCACTGTGCCACTAAAGCCCTCAAAAGAAATGCCCCTATGTCCCTCCCTCCGGGACTAAAGAAAATGAGGTGACACCCAAACGTTGCAGCTGCCCGCTACGGCGGTGCAGCTGGAGGAAACAAATAAGCCCTGGCACAGGGGGCGGGCACCGACAATGTGCCCCGACACACCCCCCAACCCCGGTAAATCTGAGCCCAACTCACCGGGCTCTCTCTGAGGACACCTTCGATCTCCCTTCAGCTTCGCGGGGCCCGTGCCTGCAGCCAGCAGATTCTCCACACACGCGGGGCTCTCCTCATTCCACAGGGAGCCCCCACCTACAGAGCAAAGTCTCTGTTGTCTTCTGGCAGTTTGCCAGCGTGGGGTAGGCTCCCGCCTGGCTCCTTCTGCAGGTGCGGGGCTCTCACCGACATGGGAGCCCCGTTGGGGGCCTGAGGCGACTTCCTCACTCTCCATCACCGGCCGAAGTCTGGTGCGTTCCCCAGCGTGGGGTAGGCTCCCGCCTGGCTCCTCACCTCAGTTGCGGTTGTCCAGCCCACAAGGGAGCTCGATTCACATCTGGCCCAGAGTTGCTTGTCTTCCTGTGGCAATGGGCTGCAATTGGCATCTGTGGTAGCCCCGCCCCTAGTCAGGCACAATCCTATTCAGGGACCAGGGACTTCCCCTCCCACTACTCAGGATGCAGATGTCCCTATTCAGCCTAGCGCTGACTCACCCTGCCCCTCCTGGAGCCACCCACATCCCTCAGCTCCCGTCACTCACAAGCCAGACATGCAATTCACACCAGGCAGGCAGACACATAGCACACAGAAATGCCAACTTCTCAAAGTGGCCTTTCTACAATAACCACAATAAATCTGCGCACACCATTACGCAGCATTTATTTACACATTTTCATCCATACCAGACTTGACCACACTGCTCCTATCGTAACAGGAATTACCACTGACACACTCATCCCCAATGCATTCCTATGGGAGGGCAGGCCAATCTCACAACACATACACAGAGAGCGCATGCACTTTACAATGGACCACAGTGCTAAAGTGCCTGGAGGCCTAAAACCACCAACACTACACAGGGAAAAGGCTAGGAGACAGGCAAAAAGTTTAGGGGTGAACCTGCCAAAAGGGCCAAGTCCAGCAAGTGCCATACAGCGATTTGTTTTACACAAAAGTCCCAAATTAATAATTTGACATCAAAGTGACCCCTTTTTAAATCCTTCATTAGTTTTTCATTGGATGTTTTCTCCCTTTTCTAAATTTAAGTATCACCACCTTTCTTTTTTTTCTCGCCATGGAGATGGAGCTCTGCAACTTTGGTACCCTAGAAGGGCTGAGCTTCTGAAACTCTGCAAACGGGGGGGGGGGGGGCAAAAGCAGACAAGAGGGATACCATACTGGATTTCCAGGTAGCCCTCAGAGCCTTTGAGGAGATACATGGGTGGCAGTTTGCTTCAGGAAAGGAGGATGGAGTTGACAATAAGGATGGGAGAGCACAAACAAAGGATGAGGAGCAGGACCCCGAGAAGGACCCAGAGTTGCAGGGAGAGTCCAACTGCCCCCCAGAGAGGCACCAGGATGCCAAGTTGGGGCTGGGAGCAATGTATCCTCATAGGGCCTGTCACACATGAAGTCGGAAGACAGAAGGGAGGAGAGGAAGCTCAAGCTGGAGATGGCCAAATTGAAACTGTTAGCTGAAAGGGAGAAGGCTGAGGCAGGGCATGGGGTGCATCTCACCCCTTCCTCATCAGGAACAAAATGCCCCCAAACGTTGCAGCTGCCTGTGCTCTCGCAGGGCAGCTGGGAAAACACGCTCTGGGCTACAGTGCCTCTGAGTCCTCGCTCTGGGGCTCCTAACATAAATTGCCCCCTCGATGCAGCTGCCCGCAACTGCGGTGCAGCTGGAAACAAAACCTGCACTGGCACTCACTGTGCCACTAAAGCCCTCAAAAGAAATGCCCCTAAGTCCCTCCCTCCGGGACTAAAGAAAATGAGGTGACACCCAAACGTTGCAGCTGCCCGCTACGGCGGTGCAGCTGGAGGAAACAAATAAGCCCTGGCACAGGGGGCGGGCACCGACAATGTGCCCCGACACGCCCCCCAACCCCGGTAAATCTGAGCCCAACTCACCGGGCTCTCTCTGAGGACACCTTCGATCTCCCTTCAGCTTCGCGGGGCCCGTGCCTGCAGCCAGCAGATTCTCCACACATGCGGGGCTCTCCTCATTCCACAGGGAGCCCCCACCTACAGAGCAAAGTCTCTGTTGTCTTCTGGCAGTTTGCCAGCGTGGGGTAGGCTCCCGCCTGGCTCCTTCTGCAGGTGCGGGGCTCTCACCGACATGGGAGCCCCGTTGGGGGCCTGAGGCGACTTCCTCACTCTCCATCACCGGCCGAAGTCTGGTGCGATCCCCAGCGTGGGGTAGGCTCCCGCCTGGCTCCTCACCTCAGTTGCGGTTGTCCAGCCCACAAGGGAGCTCGATTCACATCTGGCCCAGAGTTGCTTGTCTTCCTGTGGCGATGGGCTGCAATTGGCCTCTGTGGTAGCCCCGCCCCTAGTCAGGCAACAGACGCCTGTCTTCCGCGTCGCGTTGCTCCAGTGGCACTGGAGCCCTCCTTCTCGGGCTCAAAGTGTGGGGTGGGCACCTGCCAGTTAGCGCTACATGCAGGGTGGGCACCCGCCTTCTAATAATAGAGGAAAATCGGCACAAATAATACTCTGGGTGGGCACCCACTTCCTAATCCTCATAAAAACCGGCACCAATACGTGGGGTGGGCACCCGCTTCCTCCGGCAGCTCGGGGGAATCCCCACATCGGGATTCCCTCCAGAATCATGGCAGCCATGCTCTGCATGCTGCCAGCTCCTCAATCTCCTCTGGGGAAACAATAAAATAAAAGCGCTCATGGGGCGCTAGCAAACTGGCAAAAATAAAGGGTCCTTGGTGCTGGGGGGACCACAGCACAGCGCAGCCAGGCAGGCCAGCACGCAGGGACCCCCAGGAGTCAGCAGCTGGGTCCTGCGGCAGTTCCTCCTGGTCGAGTGTCCCCCCTCCCCCAAAGTAAGCACAAGCACAACATTTTCATGGGGCCACAGCCCCTGCATTTATACCACTTTTTCCTTTGTCTGTAGGCACAGGGCTGGGGGGAAAACCAGATGCAACTTGTTTAGGGGGGATTTGGAGCACTCGGTTTACCCAGCTCCTCTTCCCCTTTGTCCGGTGGGGGCTCACCATCAGACACACCACAGGGTGGCGGAGCCAGCATTACTAGGCAGGCACAATCCTATTCAGGGACTTCCCCTCCCACTACTCAGGATGCAGATGTCCCTATTCAGCCTAGCGCTGACTCACCCTGCCCCTCCTGGAGCCACCCACATCCCTCAGCTCCCGTCACTCACAAGCCAGACATGCAATTCACACCAGGCAGGCAGACACATAGCACACAGAAATGCCAACTTCTCAAAGTGGCCTTTCTACAATAACCACAATAAATCTGCGCACACCATTACGCAGCATTTATTTACACATTTTAATCCATACCAGACTTGACCACACTGCTCCTATCGTAACAGGAATTACCACTGACACACTCATCCCCAATGCATTCCTATGGGAGGGCAGGCCAATCTCACAACACATACACAGAGAGCGCATGCACTTTACAATGGACCACAGTGCTAAAGTGCCTGGAGGCCTAAAACCACCAACACTACACAGGGAAAAGGCTAGGAGACAGGCAAAAAATTTAGGGGTGAACCTGCCAAAAGGGCCAAGTCCAGCAAGTGCCATACAGCGATTTGTTTTACACAAAAGTCCCAAATTAATAATTTGACATCAAAGTGACCCCTTTTTAAATCCTTCCTTAGTTTTTCATTGGATGTTTTCTCCCTTTTCTAAATTTAAGTATCACTACCTTTCTTTTTTTTCTCGCCATGGAGATGGAGCTCTGCAACTTTGGCACCCTAGAAGGGCTGAGCTTCTGAAACTCTGCAAACGGGGGGGGGGGGGGCAAAAGCAGACAAGAGGGATACCATACTGGATTTCCAGGTAGCCCTCAGAGCCTTTGAGGAGATACATGGGTGGCAGTTTGCTTCAGGAAAGGAGGATGGAGTTGACAATAAGGATGGGAGAGCACAAACAAAGGATGAGGAGCAGGACCCTGAGAAGGACCCAGAGTTGCAGGGAGAGTCCAACTGCCCCCCAGAGAGACACCAGGATGCCAAGTTGGAGATGGCCAAATTGAAACTGTTAGCTGAAAGGGAGAAGACTGAGGCAGAGAAGGCCTTGACAAAGGAGAAGTCTCAAGCTGAGAGGGCCATAGCAAAAGAGAAGGCTGAGGCCGAGAGGGCCATAGCTGAGAAAAACTACTGTTGGTGCATGAGAAAAGCATGAGGGAGCTGGCGGTAAAGGCAAGGCAACCTTCAGGACCCAACAGTGATGGTGGCAGCAAACCAACAGTGTCTGCTGGAGAGGTAAGGGTTCACATATCACGAGAGCTGATGTCTAACTATGTGGTGGTATGGACAAGTGGTTTGCAGCTTTGAAGTTGCACTCAGGCTGCACAAGGTCCCAGAAGAATGCTGGGGGGTAGGGGCTTGTGGAAGCACATGCCCACAGTGGGGAGTAATACACTTCTTACACTATAAGCTGAGGACCAGACAAGGTACCATCCCTTCCCCCCCATGAAATCAATACTTGTTGCCAAGTTTGGACTGACGCCTGAGAAGTACCATCAGAGGTTCAGGGAAAGCCACATACTCCCAAACCAGTCCTGGTTGGACCTAATAGATTATGCCAGCAAGGCACTGAAGGGCTGGGCTGTACAACCTAATTTTGAGGTCAGCACCAGAGTGTCCAAGAAGATACCTGGGAGTGACCCCAAGAAGGGTGGTTCAGGGTCCCCAGCAGAGTGAGGGGTAGGTCAAGGGAGCAACAGACAAGTCTCAGGCTAATGAGGAAAAGGTTCCAACGCCCCTTCTGAGAAGAAAGAGGGAGGTTCAGGAGGTTGGTGAAAGGATGCCTCATTTCTAACCCCACTGCTTTGAATGTTCTCAGCTAGGACACAAGCAGACACATGCCGGGGGACTCTGTTTGTCCAAATAAACCACCCACTGGTGGGACCTCTACAGGAGGGGCCAATATGGCCTTAGAGAGAGGTAATCTCTGAGGGCAAGCAGTAGAACACACCCTAGTATCCCTTTATTGGGAGACAGACTCATGGAGTAGACCAGTGTTTCAAAGTCATCCTGTGCCCTGGGCACCCCCCAACTTTTTGCTGACTGATACTGGTGAAATTGACTCTTACTGACCCTGGGCTCTGCCTAAAAAGGCCCGGGGTCAGTGCTATGCTGAAAGAGACATATTAGAATACAGTTAAAACACCTCCATGCACTAGGGTACACAATGGTATGGTGGGGTACCCCTGTGATTGGCATGACCTCCCTTATAGGCCCCTAGTATATAATAGGGCAGGGGGATTGAAACTACCTAGAAGTCCCTAGTACCCTAGGGCATGGCAGTTTAGAGGCCAGCAGCTCTTTTTGCACTTGAATGTGTGCACTGCTGAAGCCTGAGTTCAGTTTAAAAACAGCGCTGGGTGCCAGGACTGCTTTTAAACAGTAAATTGTACCCGCACCGACTTTGGTGTTTGGTGCACTTAATAATTGATAACCCACAATGTTGTGGCATATTAGGGACCCCCAGGTTCTCCCCTAGCTATCCCAAGGGTGGGGGGTCAGGTATTTATAAGGTACACCCTTATAAAATGAATTTATATGCCTCTGTAAAGTGAAATTTCTCATTTCACTCCCCACATTGTGGTAAAGTGCTGCTCAAATTCGACTTTGATGCTAGGAACACTGTGGAGGGAGGATCTGCAATTTTTCTACAGATTCAGAACCCCTAAAGTCTCCCCTAGTTGCATATGGGGTGGGGTTCCTGTAGATATAAGAAAAGTACTTATAAAATATGTTTTTGTAAGTCCTGGTGCTGGAAAAATGGCCCAAGTCATTTTTCCTATTGCAAATCCCCTGTTACATAGGTTAACATGGTAGAAAGTTATTGATTAATAACTCTTGATAGCTAGAAATGCCATTCAAAGACTTCCCAGAATGGTATTAATAAATCCCACAATATCATATTGTTGAATTTCTCCTAAAGTGTACATAGAGGAGGTTATAAGACTCTCTTGTTTCTAAGTCCAAATTCAGCTTTCCAGTGGTCTGCCCTGATTGGTCAGAGTTAAGTGGATAATCCAGGCTGCCTTGTAGAAGTGCTGAAGATCCCCTGGGGTTAACCAGCACAGGGCAGTGTGCTGTTCCATAGGAATGCCAGGCCAGGGGGAGGAGTCGTAAACTATGTTCTTCAAAGAGGAGAGCAGAGAACAATGTCATTTACAACTCTAAACTTCCCACCTTAGGCAGATGGCAGGATTAAGGAAGGTATGAGCAGATGCAGGGGGGAGAGTCTCAGTAAATTAGGCATCCTAGGGGTGTGTTTAGCCAGTTCTTATCTCCTTGCTGGAAAATCAGCCATTATGGATTTGGAAGATTTGATGCACCCTGGGACAAAATAATGCACTCTACAGGATGTGGTCATATCTTGGAGGAGTTACCCTGCTCCCATTGGTCGGAAGTGACCTCCTGTTTGACCCAGAGAACTTGGAATAAGTATCTGAGAGGGGCAGAACCCTCCAGATCTGTTGCTTGAAACTTAATGAAGCAAGACATTGCCAAGCTGAGAAGTGTTGCTGTGCTAAGATTTATAAGGCGTGACCTCTCAAAACTGCACCATCTGAAACTACAGCCCTGTAGAATATTTTGCTGAAAAAGAACTAAAGAGTGGACTCCCTGAAAGCTACAGGTTAACTGTTACCCCTGCTGAGAATAACCCTGGGCTGTTCTTGAATCCCTGGGGCAGCCGACAAAATTGACGCTGCGTCCCCTTTATTGAGAAAGCAGTCAAATATCTGCTTCTTGGTTCAATATTTTGACAAAAGAAACCATTTGAAATGTCTAATGTGGTTTTATATTTTTTACGCACAATGTTATTCATTAATGCTGTACTATGAGCATTTTGCACTGCAAATGTTTTGCAACAAGAATTTAAGTGTCTGTAATCCAAAACTAGACGATATGTATTGTCTGGTTTGGAGACAGGAAACAAAGGATTGTTCATTGATGAGGTACATGTTTCAATCACCCCCTGATATTCAAGTTGATCTAAAATCTCCCGGACCTGTTTTTTAGCTTCCGGTTTAACTGGGTACTGCCTTTGTGCAGTCAGTTGATTTTTTAACTGGATTTTATGGTGAGGTGAGTCCTTATCCCATCCTACATGATTTGTATACAGTGCTGGGGCTTGGGCTACTGCCCATTCCCTGGTTAATGTATATTTTAAATGAACTGGAATATGGTTGGAGAAGGCAGGCATAATTATGGCCTCGCCATGTGGGCACTCCCTGACAAACTCTGGTGGCCAGTCCTGTTCTGCTAGAAGTATATCATAACCCTTTGAAGGATGCTTCCAAAAGAGTCCTTTCATTTTTCTTGGTATGTCTTCCTCCATCCAGAGTGTTATTTCATATAACCTATGTGGCGAACTAACCCTGGTGTCTACAGTCTCAACTTGTATGTCTTAATTCAAGTCCACTGTCTCCAGAAGTCCCTTCAGGTTCTGGTGAGCTATTGTAACTTCTGCTGCACTGTCCAGCATGGTCTGGGCCCACTATCCGTTGCTGAGTTGGGTTCTCAGTATTCTCGGCATGTCTTATCTTTACACCTGCTACCTTTTTCTTGGAGAATTGAGGTTTTGCTTTATTTTTCTGAACGTGTTGATCGTCTTTGGACTTCACGCGTTCTTCCTTGTTTTCTGACCGTCCTCTTCTTTCAGATGTCTGTGACGATATCTGAAAGGTACGAGAGGAACGTGTATCATTATCTTGATATCTGTCAGGTTTTCTCAAATTATCCCTATTCCTGAGGTTGTACCTCCTTTCAGAGGGCTCCTTCTGTGGAGGAGACCTGCCTCTGGAATGAGAACGCTTCTCTTTGGAATTCTGTTTGCTATTTTCACACTTCTTTTTAAAAGAGGTAGGAGTGTTTTTAGTAAAGACCTTATCAGGACTTTCAGACAGTTGTGGTTTAACTGTATAGTTCTATTAGCTTTTGTATGTTTTTAAGTAATTCCTCGTCTGACATTGATTCAATGTCAGGGTCAGGTGTGTAGCCGGCTAAAATCAGCCATGTTGCTCCTGGTCTACCTAGTGGACCGAGACTGGTAATGTGATTGTAATGTTTTAGGGTGCCTTTAAACCAGAGCTCATGCTCCTGATATGTGAGTGGAATCTCAATATCCCCGAAAGGAATATATTCCTCTGGCGGCTCATCTTCTTTGTAGAAGTGAAACAAGTGTGTTACTGGATTTGATTCTGGGAATACTATCCATGAGTAGAATTCCTCTGTTTGGTGAGATTCATGTGCCTCTATCACGATAACTGCTCTACCACCTCTTGGTGTTAGGCCATGTTTTATACGTTTTAGAGTGATGGCTCTCCTTAAATTTAGATGGATGATTATAGCATCCTCGTCGGTTTCTTGAATACCTCTACGATTAAAAGCTGCTGTGACTTGGTCGGCTACAGCCCCACCAGCATCAGTATTTTTGCCGTTTTCGGACATGTTGAAATGAAAAATGCAGAGCAAGTTTCAAGGGAACAAAGATAAGGTGCACAATATTTTGGAACACTGTATCCTTTCAACGTTGAACAAAACCAAACAGCTAATACATAGGACTTTCGTCCTACCCAGCTATGGCGGATATTATCCCTACCCACTCCAGACGTCTTATGGAGTTTTATGACTAGGGGTCTCTGAGAAAAGCATGACTGAGTTACTTCAGTATCTAGCATTAAATTAGTGCCTTACCAAACCATTGGGCACCATGTAGTGTCGTTTCTATATCCCTGATAGGCTCTGCGCATTGGAATAACATACACTATAGATTTGACATAGGACTACGGTCAGTATGTCTCTATCGAGTATATTAAACTTAATTACTCGAGTGCCAGCTAACTCAGAGGTCACTAGAAACTTCTCGAACATACAAGAAGGGATTAGTCTCTGACAACCGCATAAACATGACAACTTTGTTTCCCTTTAGAATCGGAACTGTCTCAGAATCGTGGAAACAATAGATAAAAGTTTCACTCAGTCAATCGTGCATGCTTCGTTTCTACAGAGTTGCACAGAAATAGGAAGACGGGCGTTTCAATAAAAGGGTTTATTGAACAGTCTTATTTCTCATGCAAGAGATATGAATTGCTACAATCGTAAGATAGACTGCGAAGTACAATATGTACGAGGTTAGCAGTAAGATAAAATAATACTGCAATAGCATGGTTTGTAGCTATGACATATATTAATCAAAATACATACATAAATAACATAATCTAAAATGTGATACTCATCTGATGCTTCTAAATTGTTCCACTCCTGTGTGCCTAACCTAAGTGCAGTACGAGGTTTGAAGTAGGTGCTATTTCTAAAGTAGAGCTAGCTATATTTTAGTTTAGCCAATAGTTGCCAAAAGTTTCTCTAAGTTCTAGTCAGCTCCATACCTGAGAATGAGAGAGGTTAGAATCTCTTTTCTGGACTCGATAATCTAACCCCCCGCAAGGGAAGTCAGAGAGCACTGGAGCTGGATTCTCTGCGAGGAGGATGGCAGCGTCAGGTCAGTACATCAGGCTGGACCTCGATCTCCTTCCGAACTTGCCGTGGCAAACCGCGTAGTCTGGGTTGAATCGAATCCTCCGGGAACCGCAATTTGCCAAGGCAAGAGCTTGTATATTTATACCTTAAAGGTGTCTAGGAATGCCACTATTGACGTAAATATTGGGCAAAGGAACGGCATGAATGAACCCCTAAGGAATAGATGTTCATGCATACTTAATGGGTTCTTGGAGAAATCAATATTCAAGCTGAGGGAAATTCCTAAAGGCTTAAAGGTCTGGTTTTCCAAGAAGTCGTTGTGACGTGGATGGACAGATGTAGGTGGTCATGCCTGTATTTGGTTTGTACGGACAATGTCTAAATAAGGGCCGGATTTCTATGTCCAAATAAGGGCAATGTGAATTGTACCTATATAAGGGCATAAATCAGGAAACCTATATACGGAATCTAAATCTGCAAACAACAGTAGGTCAAGGGAGCAACAGACAAGTCTCTGGGTTATGAGGAATAGGTTCCAGCACCCCTTCTGAGAAGAAAGAGGGAGGTTCTGGAGGTTGGTGAAAGGATGCCCCATTTCTAACCCCACTGCTTTGAATTTTCTCAGCTAGGACACAAGCAGACATATGCTGGGGGACTCTGTCTGGCCAAAGAAACCACCCACTGGTAGGACCTCTACAGGAGTGGCTAATATGGCCTTAGGGAGAGGTAATCTCCGAGGGCAAGCAGTAGAACACACCCTAGTAACCCTTCATTGGGAGACAGACTTATAGAGTGTTTCAAAGTCATCCGGTGCCCTGGGCACCCCCAAACGTTTTGCTGACTGATACTGGTGAAATTCACTCTTACTGACCCTGGGCTCTGCCTAACCAGGCCCAGGGCCAGTGCTATGCTGAAAGAGACATATTAGAATACAGTTAAAACACCTCCATATGCTTGGGTACACAATGGTATGGTGGGGTACCCCTGTGATTGGCATGACCTCCCCTATAGGCCCCTAGTATATAATAGGGCAGGGGGATTGAAACTACCTAGAAGTCCCTAGTACCCTAGGGCATGGCAGTTTAGAGGCCAGCAGCTCTTTTTGCACTTGAATGTGTGCACTGCTGAAGCCTGAGGTCAGTTTAAAAACAGCGCTGGGTGCCAGGACTGCTTTTAAACAGTAAATTGTACCCAAACTCGACTTTGGTGTTTGGTGCACTTAAAAATGAATAACCCACAATATTATGGCATATTAGGGACCCCCAGGGTCTCCCCTAGGTATCCCAGGGGTGGGGGGTCAGATATGTATAAGGTACACCCTTATAAAATGAATTTTTATATGCCTGGGTAAAGTGAAATTTCACATTTCTCTTCCCACATTGTGATAAAGTGCTGCTCAAATTTGACTTTGATGCTAGGAGCACTGTGGAGGGAGGATCTGCAATAGTTATACAGATTAAGAACCCCTAAAGTCTCCCCTAGTTGCATATGGGGTGGAGTTCCCATATATATAAGACAAGTACTTATAAAATATGTTTTTGTAAGTCCTGGTGCTGGAAAAATGGCCCAAGTAATTTTTCCTATTGCAAATCCCCTGTTACATAGGTTCACATGGTAGGAGGTTATTGATAAATAACTCTTGATAGCTAGAAATGATAACTGAAACCCTTCATACCGGCCAGCGACTTTAAACAGGCTGTTCAATCACTAGTAATTCCCAAAGTGGATTACGGAAGCATTGCTCTCTGCGGCCTACCCAGATCAATGACCGCTCCTTTCAGAGCCACAATCAATACAGCTGCTAGGCTCATCACAGGCTCCAAAAGAAACAGCCATATCTCCCCTGACCTTCGTGCCCTCAACTGGCTTCCTTCTGAGGCCAGAATTCAAATGAAAATCGCTTGTATGACGCATAAGGCCTTGCATCACAAAACACCGAGATACCTAGCGGAGAAATTGGTACTTTCGAGTGGTAACAGATCCACTAGGAGCTCCAGCAATCTTCTACTTAAACCACAACGGTTCTCCAAGAAGAAAACTTACTACCGCTCCTTCTCAGGAATGGCTCCCAGGATTTGGAATGCCTTGCCACATGAAACGAGACTTAATCCATCTGCAGCGTTTTTCAAAAAAGAAGTGAAATCTATTCTTCTATCCAAATTCACTTGACTCTCTGATATTCCTATGTAAATACATGCTATTCGTGTATGCTCATCTTTACTGTATTCACCTACTTCACGATACCTATATGTGTTTTTTTTGTTTTTTGTTGATTCTCTGTACTGTAAAGCGCTCTGATACCTTCAAGGGTCTTGGTCGCGCTATACAAAACTGCTAAAATAAATAAATAAATAAAGACTTCCCAGAATGGTATTAATAATCCAACAATATCATATTTTTGAATTTCTACTAAAGTTTACATACAGGAAGTTGTAAGACTTCCTTGTTTCTAGGTCCCAATTCAGCCTTCCAGTGGTCTGCCCTGACTGGTCAGAGTTAAGTGGATTAGCCAGGCTGCCTTTTAGAAGTGATGAAGAACCCCTTTGGTTACTCAGCACAGGGCAGTGTGCTGTTCCATAGGAATGCCAGGCCAGGGGGAGGAGTCGTAAACTATGTTCTTCAAAGAGGAGAGCAGAGAACAATGTCATTTACAACTCTGAACTTCCCACCTTAGGCATTTAGCCAGCTCTTACCTCCTTGCTGGAAAATCAGCCATTATGGATTTGGAAGATTTGATGCACTCTGGGACAAAATAATGCCACACTCTACAGGATGTGGTCATATCTTAGAGGAGTTACCATGCTCCCATTGGTCGGAAGTGACCTCCTGCTTGACCCAGTGAACTTGGAATAAGTATCTGAGAGGGGCAGAACCCTCCAGATCTGCTGCTTGAAACTTACTGAAGCAAGACATTGCCAAGCTGAGAAGTGTTGCTGCACTAAGATTTCTAAGTCCTGACCTCTGAAAACTGCGCCATCTGAAACTACAGCCCTGTGGATTATTTTTCTGAAAAAGAACTAAAGAGTGAACTCCCTGAAAGCTACAGGTCAAAAGAGCTCATCTGGAACATCACCAACTAAATCTACACCTTGGAGAACTACCAGTGGATTTGTAAGGGTTTTGTACAAGTGGATTGTGGGAACTGAAGTCCTCAACTTTCAAGGGCCTTCTTGGAGCTTCCAGACCCTTGGAGTGAGTTTGAGACACTTTGGGACCCCTTGAGGAACTTCAGGAAGAAGTTCAAGAAGTTTAGAGAACTTTGGAGCAACTTTGGTAGAAAAACTCCATAGAGGGTCCGACTCAACCTGACCAGCCAGGCTGCCTGCCTTCAACGGCGAGCCGGCCAAGCCATCCAGGTTCGTCCCGCTAAAAGCTCCATCGGTCCAATTTCCATAGTTTGACCAGGATTAGAAGAAATTTGAAGCCGGCGAAGCCCTCACTGAATCTGGCTACATGAAGAGCATCGAGAGACCCCGCAAGAAAAAGCTCCAGAAAAGTTTCTAAGTCCACTCGTAAAAAAGGTGACCGGAAGCAACCGCAAACGCCAAGCCGCCTGCCTTCCATCGCGTGTCGGCCTGGATTCCTGGGTTGTCCCGCTGAAGTGATCTTGAAAGCTCCAGTGAAGTTGACCGGGACCTCGTCACAAGTCAATCCGTTGAACCCTCGCCAAATCAGGACTGGGTAGGAACTTCGAGGGGCCTCGTGGAGAAAAGCTCCAGAAAGGTTTCTAAGTGTGAAGGTAGAAACTTGGACCGGGACCTGCCGCAAGCTGTAGCCGCCCAGGGCTCCATCGCGGCCGGCCTGAAACTTTAACATTTCCCCGGTCTAATGCGAGTAGGTATCACAATATGGTGCTATAATCTTCTAAGTGCCATATTTTATTAAATCTTTGAAAATTCATATCTCTGTTTCCCTACATTGGATTGTTGTCGTTTTGGTGTCATTTGAAAGATAACGAAAATGTCCTATTTTTGTAAATTGGTGTTGGATTTTTATTATGTGTTGTGTCTTAATTATTTACTGAATTGGTGCTTTTAAGTGCTTTACATACTTGTCTTTGAAGTTAAGCCTGTCTGCTCGCAGCCACGTTACCAAGGGTTGAGCATAGGAATACTTTTCTAAGACCTATGCTGAGTCCTATCATTTGTTAGTGGCCTTATTGCCAGTGGCAGACCTACATGTGCCCCAACCAATAACCCACTTTCCAACAACCAGTGATTCCTGAAGGTGGGGGTCTTTACCTCCATTAGGTTTAGGTGAATGGGGGGGTCCCAGTCACAGCTCTGAGGGGCACTGAGGCCAGCCGGACCATGGTAGAGAAAATGCTGGTTTCCCCAGAGCAGTAAACTGGCCATGTGTGTATGATAACTCAGGCCTAGGGCAGGTCCTTGTCCACCTCATAGTATTGGTGTCCCTGGAATGGGGTGAGGAGGTGACTCAGTGACTTAATTGTTGAAGGTTTGATGTCAAAGTTCTTCTTTAGGTTTACCAGTCTACCGGGGGTATGGGGCCACTGTGGGAGTAGGAATTGCAAGTGTTAATTAAATGAAACAGTCCAGAATGTCTTAGTTTGTTGAGGAGGAAAACAAGAGAAAGACATCTGGTCTGGCATTCAAAATCAACAATAATCCACAGGATCAGAGTTTGAGACTTCACTCAAGGGTTCTGGAATTAGTGGTATAACACCCGAGATGACCTGGGAATGTTTCCAGGGGGTAATGTTTAAAAACTAGACCATTTATTTGTTTTCCTGAGAAACTAGCAACGTATGTTCAAAGACAGTCAAAGTATAAATAAGTTTATACCAGGAAGGCACTGCTTTTCATTACAACTTTGTTTGTATTCACAAATATTTTCAGTGTCTGTCCCACCATTATCTGTATGTCTAATCTTACACCTATGTGAATTCAGAGTATGTCATGTAGAAAGAGTGGAAATGTGTACCCCAGTCCCTTTTTCATGTGGCATTGAGAAAGGAAAATCTTTCAACGAAAATGATTTTAAATGAAAGGAAAAGGGGAGCAAACATCATAACTTTAAATGTTCTCATTTTCTTACTCTTTTCTCTAGGGCATAACATAAGAAATTCAAAAACATAAGATTCTCCTGCACAAAGATGTCTTTCCTTGCCAAATGTTCCTTCCTACACCAATAGTCCTCAAGGAATTTTGTGAAATAGTGCAAATCAATGCCAGATTTAAGCTAAATGAAATGGTTATCAGGTGGGGATTTTTGATTTTCAGAAGCAATCAGCCTCCCCCACTAAAGAAGGGAATTGTTCTGAATAACAAATAGCCTCTGAGATACTGGGTGATTTCTCCCAACATAAGGGGACATTTGTTAATTCTTGCTGTTCAAGCAAGGCAAGATCATTGTGAACTGCAAAAAAAAAAAAATGGAAGGCCTTTTCTAAATAAGAGGGGCCTTCTTACACTGTGGTAAATTTGTTACTGGCAAGCGACAGTAGAACCGACCGAGTCTCCACCCTCAAAAACCTCTAAACAAGATGGCGAATAATTCACCTATTTTGGTGGATGCCCTGATACTGCCGATTCATGAGTGCCCCCCTTAGTGATTACCATACTAGTTAAACATTTAAGAGCTGCATATAAATCAACTAGAATCTGTGCTCTTACTTTTGCTAATGGAATCAGTGGTGCTTGTATTTTCTTTTAGCTCCAAATGGGTCTATATGTGACCACACCCCAAGTGCTAGTGGGACAGGGTATCCTTACCCTGCACCCTTAAATCATTTTTAAAAATCAGGACGGATTAATACCAAAATACAAATTTCATGCTTTCTGGACTAAAATCTAGCTTCTGCCAAATTTGGTGTAATTCCTTTCAACTGTTTTCACTCTAATGCTTTTAATTTGTCTATGGGATATTGCATATGAAATTACATATGGGGACCCTCCTTTTTTCTCACCTCCCACTTGAAGGATCCCCTTAAAATGCTCCAGAAAGGAGCTAAGGTGGAATTTTATTATGCAAAGTTTTTGTGACAATTTGTCAAATGGTGCCAAAGGTATAGCAAACCAAAAAACCCTCATTCTATGCCAGGTCCTCACAATATCTACACAGTGGGGATTGCTACTGAAATATATATGAATGTGCATCTCTCTCTCTCTGCAAGGTTGAACTTTTCACTCCTGTCAGCAGCACGAAGGTATTTACAAGGCAAACTGGCATGAAATTCTGAGGCCCACCGGAGGGCTTGCTAAAACATTGTTATTTAATATGACTGTTCACGGAATCCAAAAGGAGAAAATTAGCGCTGCAGCACATGAGGGACTACAAACCCCAGAAGGCAAGACTGACTTGTGAGGCCCATTGGAGGGCGTGGAAACATTAATTAGTGAAATGTGTGCAGCGCAAATCTGTGACTGTTTGATTTCCCTCGGATGAAGGAGCAGGAGCTCCGAAACGCGTAAGGGAGGAAGAGAGGATATTATCAGAATGAGAAAGCTGGTTTGAAAAATAAAAATGTTTGGATGAACTTACCTCCGTGGAGTGCGTCTTCAATGCTTCAGGGCACCTTTTTTGAATACTTAACACGGCAGCCTGGCCGTGGAAGATTGCACCGCCATCAAACCCCAGAGGCCTGCAAGGTTGAACTTTTCACTCCTGTCAGCAGCACGAAGGTATTTACAAGGCAAACTGGCATGAAATTCTGAGGCCCACCAGAGGGCTTGCTAAAACATTGTTATTTAATATGACTGTTCACGGAATCCAAAAGGAGAAAATTAGCGCTGCAGCACATGAGGGACTACAAACCCCAGAAGGCAAGACTGACTTGTGAGGCCCATTGGAGGGCGTGGAAACATTAATTAGTGAAATGTGTGCAGCGCAAATCTGTGACTGTTTGATTTCCCTCGGATGAAGGAGCAGGAGCTCCGAAACGCGTAAGGGAGGAAGAGAGGATATTTTCAGAATGAGAAAGCTGGTTTGAAAAATAAAAATGTTTGGATGAACTTACCTCCGTGGAGTGCGTCTTCAATGCTTCAGGGCACCTTTTTTGAATACTTAACACGGCAGCCTGGCCGTGGAAGATTGCACCGCCATCAAACCCCAGAGGCCTGCAAGGTTGAACTTTTCACTCCTGTCAGCAGCACGAAGGTATTTACAAGGCAAACTGGCATGAAATTCTGAGGCCCACCGGAGGGCTTGCTAAAACATTGTTATTTAATATGACTGTTCACAGAATCCAAAAGGAGAAAATTAGCGCTGCAGCACATGAGGGACTACAAACCCCAGAAGGCAAGACTGACTTGTGAGGCCCATTGGAGGGCGTGGAAACATTAATTAGTGAAATGTGTGCAGCGCAAATCTGTGACTGTTTGATTTCCCTCGGATGAAGGAGCAGGAGCTCCGAAACGCGTAAGGGAGGAAGAGAGGATATTATCAGAATGAGAAAGCTGGTTTGAAAAATAAAAATGTTTGGATGAACTTACCTCCGTGGAGTGCGTCTTCAATGCTTCAGGGCACCTTTTTTGAATATATATATATCTATCTATCTATCTATCTATCTATCTATCTATATATATATATATATATATATTTTTTTTTTTTTTTTTCAAGCAAGAGACGCGGCACACAAGGCTTGACTTTTTAGCTTAAATAAAGTATTTATTCGCCACTCAGACCAACGCGTTTCAGCCTACTCTCGGCTTTGTTCACGGTAAGTGAGTCGTCATTTGTGTTTACTATTTATCCCATCTTTGCCTTAATGTGGCATTATGGGAATTGTAGTACATACATTCAACTTAAATCATAATGAAAAATAATAACAATGACTTATACATTTATGTATCTCTGCCAGCAGTTTTTAAGAGTTCAAACATATTGTTTGTAAGCACAAAGGATGTTATTTGCGAGATGTTGGCTATTTTGATATTATATGGTATAGTACCCATACAATTCGCGCTTTCACATTTTCTTTTTTTCATAAGCTAACTTGTGTTGTTAACAATGGATTGATATAGTATCAATGTTTAACGTAGCTCGGAGATTACTAAAGTGCATACATCAGCTTTGTTATCATCCTGATATCTTACTAAATTTATGTATATGTACACTGTCATTGGGTATAGTACCCTTATATGTGATATTATATCATGAAATCCAGCAGTTCAGTTTAATTTCAAAGCAGAGTGTTGCAGGTGAATAGTTTCTTTTCTTATTCCAGATGAACAAAAAGTTCTTCGTCAAAGTTCATCCCTCTCGGGGTTTTTGTTTTTAATCTGATGATCAAGCGGGATTCTATTTGTCTCAGTTTTTTCATCCTGTTTCCGCCCCGTTCATCTTGGGGTATCATCCGTATTCCGTAATAGTTCATAGATCTCCAGTCGCTGTTTTGGCAAGATGCCATGTGCTTTGCTGTTGCATATGCCATATCCTTGTTTCTTACAGCCCTTATATGCTCCAATATGCGTTTTTTCAACATGCATACTGTACTCCCCACATATTGCATTCCACATTTGCACTCGATCACGTATACAACATGTGTTGATGTGCAGAGGATTTTCTGATCAATTTTGATGGTTTGTCCATATGGATCCATAATGCTGTTTTTGTTTTTCCCAATTTTACAGGCTTTGCAGGCGTTGCACCTTTTAAAACCCTTTTGTTGATTACTTAACCAATTCTCCGCTTCCGGTATTTTGAAGTGACTTGATACCAGTGTATCTTTAAGGCAATTCACTTTCCTATAGGTTATCATCGGTCTGTCTCCCAATGATTTTCCAATATCTGGATCCCCAGAGATTAGGTGCCAATATTTCTTGATTTTACTTGCCAACAAACCACTTTCTTTGCTGTATGTTGTTATGAAGCGGGGAGGGCTCTGTTCCTTTTTCTGTTTATTATCTTTCGGTGTCAACGTTTCCATTCTGGTTTTCTTGTCTATTCTTTTTTTGCTTTTCTGTAGAGTTCTTTCATTGTATCCTCTTGTCCTCAATCTGATCATTGAATCTTGAATCTTTTGTTCCGCATCTAATTCTTTTGAGCAATTACGTTTCATCCGAGTGAATTCACCATATGGAATGCTAGCCAATAATGTTTTTGGATGGAAACTTGTCCCATGTAGTATGCTGTTTGTGGATGTTTTTTTACGGAATAGGGTGGAATGAATTTGGTTGTTTTCAATGTAGACCTTTATATCCAAAAAGTCTATTTCCTTTTTACTTGTACTCACTGTGAACTCAAGACCGATTTTGTTGTCACAAAGCTTGGAGTAGTATTGATTAAAATCCTGTAGTGTGCCATTCCAGATCAAGAACAGGTCATCTATGTAGCGTACCCATAATATTATTTTATCTACATCTTCTTGATTTTCTGCATTCCAAGCTATGGTTTTTTCCCACGAGCCCATGGTTATATTCGCGTACTTTGGCGAAAAAGAGATTCCCATGACTGTACCAAACTGTTGTTTAAAAAGTTGTTGGTTAAAGAGAAAAACATTATTTGTTAGGCACATCTCAATCATGAATAGGAGCATCCTCGTGTGTTGCAACTCACTAATATTTCTTTGTTTTAAAAAATATTCACATGCTCCGAGACCTATTTCATGTCGGATTGAAGTATACAGGGATACTACATCAATTGTTATCATCAAATATTCCTTGTCCCAAGTGATTCCATCTAGGATTCGTAGAAAGTCACCGGTGTCTTTGATGTATGAGCTCATACTTTTCGCTATGGGCGCCAAGAATGTATCTACATATTGTGAGACATTCTCATAAAGTGAGTCGCATGATGAGACAATGGGTCTCCCAGGTGGATTAATTAGGGTTTTATGAATTTTGGGTAGAAAATATATCGTAGGTATCACAGGGAAGTCTATTGAGAGAAATTTCAGCTCCTCCTCATTCAATAGGCCTTTCTTATGCCATGCTTGCAGATGACCATCCAATTCCAATACCATTTTGTTCAAGGGGTTGTTGTCTATTTTACAGTAGTTGTTACTATCATTTAATTGCCGAAGCGCTTCATTCATGTAGTCTTTGATATCCATAATGACAATGTTACCCCCCTTGTCCGCGGGTTTGATTATTATGTTTTTGTCATCCATTAGCGATTTTATAGCATTTCTTTCTCTTGTTGTTAAATTTTCCCTTTTGTTGGTGTTGCGTAATTTTTTCATTTTGTCTAACTCTTCAACAATGGCATCAGAAAAGAGATCGAATTTATTTCCAGGTGACAGCGCAGGGCAGTATTTAGATTTCCTTTTTAATCCACTGTTTACTGTTTTATCAGTGTTTATATTGAGTTGGTTCATCAATTGTGTCTCTGTTATTTCTGCGTCATTTTGATTGTACATTAGATCAAACATATTTTGAAGATCAGGGATTTCTTCAATCGGCCATTCTGATTCATTCACTGAGCATTGTGTTTTCGTATCGGATGACTTTGTATTGGATTTATTTGCATGTATTTTAGCTAGTTTTAATTTGCGTACATATTTGTATAGGTCAATTCTGACCTGAGTTGGATTGAAGTGTTGCTCTGGACAGAAGGAAAGCCCTTTGTTAAGTAATGATGTTTCTTCGTTAGTTAAAACATGATGAGATAAATTGACAATTAAGTTTTCTATTTGTGGTTTCTTAGAGGATAATATGTTTTTTCTTTTGGCTCTTCTGGTTTTTCTTGGTTTTGTATGTTGCTTCGAGTTCCTCTTCCTCGTGTTTGGTTTGATGTTTTTCCGCGACCCCTCCCTCTGGTTAATGTTTTGTCCAGGTTCATGAGTCGCATTTCCTCTAAAAAATCTGATGGACCTCTTTCTCCGGAGCCACTTATCATTTCGCCTTCACTTATGTCTGATTCGCTGGTACTTCCAGGTGTTACTGTTGTCTGTTGAGGAGGGAAATTTTTCTTCAGGGTATCAAAACGTTTTGCAAAAGTTAGTATTATCCCATGTGCATAATCTAATTCATCCCTTTTGAATTTCCTTTGTTTTCGTTCTTCAATCTCTGTCTCGTACTTTTCCAATCTATCATCCATTTCTTTGCGCAATCTACCTGTTTCTTCTTTGTTTGTTTGCTGTTTGATTAAGTCTTCAATTTCCTCTATTTTCTGAGTTAGCTCTATTACCTCCAATTTGGCGTGTTTGATTAATATACGCATCATGTTCAACGAGCATTGTAGATTATTTTCCACCCATTCATCTATTAATTCCTTTTTGGTATCCGGGTGTGTAGGCATGGTGAATATCCTTAAACCCCGTGGGATGCGTTTGACCTCTATGTAATTTTCGAGTGCAATAATTTCCCAACTTTTATTAACTTCTTTTCTGTACAGTTTTTCTGCTCGATTAAATAGCTGCTTGAGCGTATCTGGTGTCTTGCTTGCAGTGCTCGTGCTGCCTGTATCACTTTGTATTCCTCCGGTGCCTTTAAACATAATTTCTGCTTTTGTAACGCGCTTGGCCACTCGCGCTTATATATATATAATATTTTCACTGAAAAACAAAGGTTCCAGGGACGTTATAGTTAGGCTCAGATTTCACTCATACAAAACCACTGAAATTCAGCAAATATAGTTACCTGGGTTAACTATAACTTGGATGGAGGTCTGAGTGGGTGTGTGAGTGGTTCTGTGGATGGTGTCATCAGTGATATCCTCAGTTATGTCATTTGAGATGTCATCAGTAATGTCACTGGTTATTTTACTTACCATGTCATGAGTGACGTAATATGTGAGGTCATAAGCAGCGCATTGCGTGCTCACAAGTTATAGTTAGCTCAGGTAATTATAACTGCTGAATTTCAATGGTTTTGTATGAGTGAAATCTGAGCCTAACTATGAGTTCCTTGTAACCTTTGGTTTTTCCACGAATTTGAATTTCTAATGTGTTTATAAATTTTATTTCCTAACTATAACGTTCCTGTAACTTTTGTTTTTTTCAGTCAATTTCTATGGATTTTTAACTTTTTAATCCTAACTGTAACCTGTCACCTTTGAGAGTGGGTATGTTAGTGGCTGTGTGGGTGTGTGTGTGGGTCAGTGATTGCTGGTGTGAGTGGATGTGTGAGTGGCTGTGTGAGTGTCTATGTGAGTGGGTATGGGAGAACCTTTGTGAGTGAGTGCACATGTGTGTCTCTGGGTGAGTCTGTGAGTGCCTGTGCGGGTCTGTGAGTGCATGTGTAAGTATCAAGTGGATGTGTGAAGGCTTGCTTGGGACTGTAAGTGGATCTGTCTGTGCCTGTGTGAGTCCGTGAGTGCCTGTTTGAGTACCTGTGTATGTCTGTGAGTGGGTGTGCAAGTGGGGCTATGGATTTTGGGCATTTGCATACTAAAGGTATTTAAAATAGATAATCATGCACTCTGTACTCAGCAGGAGACAAGAAAGAAATATAACAGTCACTACACATCAGATTGTGCTCCGCTAGATCAAAGATGAATTCACCCACGTTAAGGATTTTATTTAATTTTTCAACATGGAATATGTTGGACTTGGCCCTTTTTGCAGGGTCATCCCTGAAATTTTTGCCTTCCTCCTGTATTTTTTCTGACCTGTTGTTGGCTGTTCTATGACTCTGGGCACTTTACCACTGCTGATCAGTGCTAAAGTGCATATGCTCTCCCTACTGTAAAATGTATATGTTGGTTGGATTCCATGATTGGCTTATTTGGTTTACTGTCAGACCCCAGTAAAGTGCACCAGGAGTGCCCAGGGCTGGTAAATACAAATGCCGCTGGTGGGCTTGCAGCACTGGTTGTGCCACCCACAGAAGCGGCCTGGGAAATTGTGTCTAAGGTCTGCCACTGCAGAACCTGCGTGCAGTCTGGTACTGTCATGCTGACTGGCAAGTGCACCCACTTGCCAGTCCCTAAACCTTCCCTTAACGTCATGTTAGTCACCCCTATGGTAGGCCCAAGGGCAGGGCGCAATGTAAGCATAAGGTAGGACAAGCCCTGATGTGTGTGGCATGTCCTAATAGTGAATTACAGCCATTTTCGTTTTTCACTATTGTAAGGCTACCCTGTTCTCATAGGCCAGAATGGGCTGTTAGAATTGTTACATCCTATGATCCTAAGAGACCCAGGGAACATGGTAGAAAATCGAGTTTAGTATGTCCGAACTCAGTATAATAAAATATATCTTTTAGCAAAGTTTATTTTAATGTTCTGTGTTTCCAAACACCACTTTTAGAAAGATGGCCTTTGCTTGCCTAACCATTTCAGCTCGCCTCTGCGCTGATGTGTATCTGCTGTCTGGCTTGTGTGAGTGACAGGGCTGGGGAATCCCAGAGGGGCAGGGCTAGGTAGCCTGGTGGTGAATAGAGAGATTGACATATAGATGGGTGGGAGGTGTACACCTGGACTCTGAATAGGGCTGTGCTCTGCCACCACCATGCTGGCTCCACCCCCTGTGGAGCATCTGATGACTCTGCCTTGCACACTGAAAGAAGAAGCCTGCATCATGTCAACAAAGTGCTCAGAAACCGGACCGAACTAGGCAAGGGCCCCCCAGCCTGCAAGAATAAAAGAAATGCAGTATAAGTATAGAGCCCTGCTCCTAAGAAATCAGATCCTGTCTTGCCAAGAAGAAACCTCTGTCCAACGAGGAGGAACTGGGAAAGCTATGGGAGGAGTACGGTCCCTGACCTGGGGGACTGGCCTGCAGTGGCTGCCTTGCTACTGAAGAAGAGGAAAAGACTAAGAGAGACTTTGCTTTCAACTTGCTATAAAAGATCTCCAAGGGCTTGTGTGTGAGCTTGCCCCCAGAACGAAGTCCCAGGACCAGTGGACTTCATCGCCGTGAGAAGAGCTCCGGAAAACTGCCATTTTCCCCGTAAGCGACGAAGCAAAACGAAGTGTGCGTCTCGCCCCTCGACCCGTACACTGAAAAGCCTGTGCCCAGCTGTCCGGCCCGAACAACGCGATTAAAGGCCCCTACGAGCTATAGCTCGCACCGTAAAGGAAGGACCTGTCCGGCCCGAACAACGCGACTAAAGGCCCCCTACGAGCCGTAGCTCGCACCGTAAAGGAAGGACTTCGCACCGCACTTTGCTTTTCATCCTAAGAACCGTACTACTCCCCGTATGCTCCTTTCCCTGCTGTGGAAGGGCTGCGGCGCGTAGAGTACCTGTGTACGTCTCGCAGACTCGGAGCGTACTGTTGCTTCGCACCGCACCTACGGTAAAAGTGCCCCTCTCAATGTACTGCGCGTACGCCGCAACGAAGAGCATCCACACCGTACAGTGCACCGTCCCCTCAAGCAAAGTGACTAAGGGCCCCTACGAGCCGTAGCTCGCACCGCGAAAGGAGGACAACACAGCGTGCTGACGCTTGTTTTTCACCGCACCGTCCGCGACGAGCTCCTTAAAGACAAAGGTACTGTGTACGTCTCGCACTGAAGTTTGTACACTCCGTACGGGAGCCCTTGCAGCGCATGTGAAACCCGTTCTGAATCTGCTTTCATCACCGTACGACCCGTACGAGGCAGAACGCACCGCATAGACCTGTGAAATTACGCTGATCAAGAACTCTTTCATTTGCTAAAATAGTATTGTGGGCCTGTTAAATCATTATTGGGTCTTGTGCTAAGCCTTTTATAAATATATACTTATTTTTGATAAATCCTTGTGTGGAGTCCTTTTGTGGTTGGTCGCTGGGTCACTGTATGAGTTCACAAATGCTTAACCTATGACGCTCTGAGATAACGCCTTTTCTGCTCGTGCCAAGCTACCTAGAGGGTGACCAGGGGTTATTTGTTGGAGTGTAACCCCTTACCCTGACTGGAGGAGATGTTCCCTGCTTGACACAAGTACCTACCTGTGCCAACCAGAGAACCCCAATTCTAACATTGGTGGTCAGCGGTGAGGGTTCTGGATTTGCATTTGCGATTCATGTACAGTGATTTTGTGAACACCACTTAGTTCAGACCCATAACGTAGCCACATACTTTTTGGATTTTTGGTTGCCAAAGAATATCCATTTGTGAAGAATCATGCCTGGTTCAGTCATTATTGAGAAAGCAGCATCTATAGTCTCTGAAATTGAAGACATTGAATGGGAAGAGGAGAGACTAGAGAGCTACACCAAGGCCCAGCTGAAGGGCTTCTGCAAAAAATTCAAAGTCCCCCATACTGGATGCAAGGTCAAGGCAGACCTACTCAAGGCGCTGACAACCTGGATTGAGTCAAGGTCGCCTGGAGAGGTGTTAGTAGTTGAACCAGCAGAAAGAGTCCATAGCTTTGGCAGAGGCCTGTCGCCAGAAGAGTTGGCAGACAGGAAAGAAACCAGGATGCATGAGATGGAGTTGGCAAAGCTCAAATTGAATGGGCAACTGGAGCTGGAAAACAAAAAGCTGGCTCTGGAAGAAAAGAAAATGCAAATGAAGCATGACTTGATAATGAGGAAACTTGACTTAGAGCTCGAGAGGTTTGAGACCATGAGTGTCTCAGCCCAGCAACAAGAAATGTGTGTAGCTCAGAGATTGAGCTTTGCTGAGTGGGAGGAGGAATCCAGCTCAGATGGTGGCAGCAATATTGAATTTTCTAGTGCTGAGAGAGTAGTACACACACCCAGAGATGTGGTGCCTGACTTGAAGGATGGGGTTAATTTACACCAGGAGGTTCAAGGATATGAGGTAGCTCCAGTGGTGCGCAGTGTTCTTGAGGTGAATTGGGAAACTGGCACAGGGCTTCATAGTCCTAGTGGTGGGAGGGATTCCCCCATAGTTGAGATCCTGGTGTGTGAGTGCGAAGAACGCCCAGAAGAGTGTGGGTTGAGTGACAGAGACAGTCAGATACTGTCTCGCCAATCTCAGGAGAGTGGTGTGGAGTACGTGTGTGAGGCACTGGATGGGGGGGTGAAGGATAGTTTGTTTAACCCTGCTAGGGGGCTGTGTGATCCAATTGTGGGAGAGCATATTGTAAGTCCCTGTTTTCCAGAGCTATGCCAACACCTGTGGGAGAGTGAGTTATCTGACCGCAGGGAGCTCACATTGGAGGCAGACCTTTTGGTGGAAGTGGCTCAGAGTAGCCCAACTAGGTCCTGCAGTAGTAAGAGGGGTGTAGGGCCTCACGTCCTGTCTTTAAGGGGAAGGAGTGAGAATGGGTTATGTCCCGGTAGTGCCCAACCTCAGTCTCAGAGCCTGGATGGTTCTTTAAGGGAACACCAGGTGGGGAGCCTAGTCTGTCCTGAGGGGCTGCCCGTTGTGCGGGATCCCCTAGTGTCTGTAAGCAGGCCTCCGTCAGTTCTGGTGTCTGGCAGTACCGCTCCAGTTGGGAGGGTGCAGAAGTCCAGAGTGAGGGGTGAGAGGGGGAAGGAGTCCCCAGTGGAAGAACCAGTGGGTCAGGGGCCAGCCAGAAGGGCTGCGTCCCCAGTGAATGACCATGGTGACACCACTTCTGTCCTGGGGGATCTTCACGTACTGTCAGATGGACAGGGGTTGGGAGATCTGCGCCAGGCAGACTGTCACACGACACATGAGTTATGTGTCACCCTCAGGGGGGTCATGCGTGCTCCCCGGGAAGTCCTGGTGTGCCAGGCGAGCGTTCAACCACATGGGTTGGTCCCAGGGTTGGGAAGCCAGGTTCAGGTGTTGTCTGACCTGGAGGGTGGGACAACTGTAATCAGTGTCCTGACCCATGTTGCTTCTAGGGGTACCACTCCAGTTGGGAGTGTGCAGTACTCTGGAAGGGGGTGCAGAGGGAGGGAGTCCTCGCCTCTAACCCCGGTGCAGCCTGAGGGTTTAGACCCTAGGTTGGAGAGCCAGGTTCAGGTGTTGTCTGACCTGGAGGGAGGGACATCTGTAATCAGTGTCCCTACTGTGAAAAGTTGGCCTGGCATATGCTGGTCACAAGTTATAGTGGCCACCTTGCACCAGTCCAATTCGACTCTTGGTAGATAGGTTTAAGACAACCTTTTTAAAGAAAGCTATCCTAGTGGTAACTGTGGAGAGCAGCCTTCAGGCTAAGTCTCTGAGGAATGTAAAGCAGCTTGTTTTACTTTATAATCTCTTGAATTACCAAATGAAAAGGACACCACACAGGTATGTATATCAAATATATATGTATTTATTCTTAGATACACTCTGCTAATCTATTTATGAGATTAGAACCCAGATACACATTCAAATGTCAACACTTCTCAATAAATTAAGCACAAATATGGCTGTAGCCCAAGGGGCGTACCAGACCATATACTAAGAAAATGGTTTAGCAAACTCGACTTGTAAAATGAAAAGGCCTAGGGCCTTGGGAATCGCTGGGGCTTCACTTCTGCAGTGTTAGCAGGTAAGTAATCAGCCCACGGGAGACGCGTGCAGTGTCTAAACACAGCCGCGGGTTTCCTATTGGTTTCAATGGCACAAGTCTTGGTTTGTAATTTAAAGTTTTAGGGCACTTCGGAGAAGTCAACAAGCAAGCCACTTACAGGGTAAGTATTTCGAGGACCAACACACACTTGGGCACTGGAGTGCACGAGTTACCTCACCCACGGAAGCCGGGTGCATAGGTGTCTTTTGGTGTCGGGTCGCGATGCTGTTTTCAATGTAGATCACTGAAGACTTGCTGCTTGTGACGACTGGAGAGGTGTCCGCTGGAATCCGAAAATGGATTGGAGTTGAAGAGGACCTGAAAATTGAGGGGACAGAGTTCAAAGTCACTTGCCAGTGACCGGTGGCCAGCAGGATGGATGACCACTGATGTCGCGTTGCTTCAGGTCGTCGATGGTGATTTGTCTCTTCGCTCACGAGGTCCAGGAGAGATCGACGATGACCAGCAGCTGGATTCGTAGGGTCCCACGACGTCTGCAGCTGATGACGGTGTCGGCAACCGGATTGGAGCCAACAAACCTTGGCAACTGCAAGTCTCGTGTGGAATTAAGATTGAAGGTGATGCAGACCAGCAAGGTTTGATGGACTTACCCAGCAAGGGTAAGTGAGGGCAGGCCTGTAGCAACCAGAAGAGCCCTTGAAGTTGATGAGAAAGTCTTCGGGTGAGTCACTAGCCAACGGGCAAGCAACCTCAAAGACGCCTTTGCAGAAAAGGTTCCACAGGAGCCCACGGTCACTCGGGACGGGGTAGGCCGCTGATTTTCAGTACCAGACCTGCTAGGGACTTGGACTACAGATGGTCCAAAGCACAAGTTCATAGACCGTTGTTTAGGGTTTGCACTTGAAATCAGTGCATGGTTCCCTGGTATTGCTGTTCCTCGTCACTTGTGGGGTCCAGACGCCACAGCTTCGCTGGGGACTCAAAATGGCTGTCGAGAGGTCAGGAAATCCACTTCAGGGGACTCAGGGACTTCGGACTCTGGCAGGAGCGGTGAAGTTTGCAACCGTTGATCAAGTTACTGGTGCCTGCCAAGCAGGGGAGTCACTCCTTGACTCCATGGGAGATTCTTCAGTCTTCCAGAGATAGTGGAACGTTGAAGGGCCAGGATTCTTCTTTGTAGAGCGTCGTCCAGGTGTAATCTGAATTGCATTGGCAATGCTTGGTATCTTATAGTGAAGATATGGGAGGGACTAGTTCTATGACCACTCCTCTAGGAGGGTCAGGGTAGTGGGTGGTTACACCCACTTCCCTTTGACCAGTTTTGCGCCAGAGCAGGGGCAGGTAGCCCCTGAACCGGTTTGAGCTAGCATATGCACAGAGGAGCCTACTGCTCCCCCAGTGCAGGACTTCAAAGGCACTCTAAGAGTGCACCCACCCAGCTCCAATACACTAAATCCTGTCTGGGAGGTGGTAACACCTCCCTGTGACAGGATACCCTTTGTTGGACTTCCTCCACTGCGAGTTTCGGTCAGCAGCAGGAGGGCAGCCCGGTGTCTGTGCTGGTGGCATCCATTTTGTGATGCCAGGGCTCTAGAAGATTTCTACCATTTAGTACAGTGGGTACATGTCGTCCCCTCTAGAAGGGTGGGATCATACTCCCACACCAGTTACTGGTGTGGGGGTATGATTCCAAGTTGTTTGACACCAAACACGACATGTTTTGATGCAGTCATTCCAAAGTTAGCATTTACCGCAAGGTTATAATGCACTTAAGAGTATATGGTTTAACCGCATCCACAAACAGCAGCAGAGAAAAGACTCTGCCAGCTGCAGAGGGGTCCTGCTCATGCAGAAGCACCCCCTCACATAGTACACCAAGCACCCTGCCCTCAGGATTGTTAGGGCCTGCAAGAGGGGTGACTGATAGGTTTATATGTGTGTGTATGGTGAGATATAGGAACCTATACCTCAGTGAGCAGTGCTAACACTACCTCACACAGGCTGCAGTAGCAGGCCTGTGGTGTCAGATTGTGAATGCTTCCCAGGGGTGGCATAATAAATGCTGCAGCCCCTGGTAGGCATGTGAAGTACCAATGCCCTAGGTACCTAAGGTACCATATACTAGGGGCTCATAAGTTACCACAGTATCCAATCACTAGCGCATCTAATATGCACACCAATCATTTAAGGGAGTACGCAGATAGGCTGGGGTCCTGGATAGCAGGATCCCAGCCAGACTAGTCAAAAACCATTCAAACACCAGGAAAAAAGTGGGGGCAAACATATAGTCAGATTCCACCTTCCTACACCTACCAGTCTGTCTTCTTGGTGTGCCACTCCAGGTGGGAGGGAACAGCCATCTGGAAGGGGCTGCAGAGGGAGGGAGTCCTCGCCTCTGACCCCGGCTCAACTGAAGGGTTTAGACCCTAGGTTGGAGGGCCAGGTTCAGGGTGTCCCCCTGACCTGGATGCCCAGTTGCAGGACAGAACCCCTGAACTGGTGGGCGAATTGCGCAGGACACCTGCCACAGGTGCCCTGGCAATTCTGAAAGGGGGTACCACTCCAAGTGGGAGGGTGCAGAGCCCCAAGGAGGAGGGCCAGGTGTGGGAGAGGCCACCCCAGTCTTCGGTCCAGCTGCCGGGTACAGGTCTGGGGCTGGCGGGTCAGTACCATGATGTCATACCTGACCTGACAGGAGGGAGAATGGACAAAGGGTGCCAAGCACCTGGGGCTACTGCCCCCCGCCCGCTGGCGTCACAGAGGTTTGAGAGCCCTGAGAGGCCTACGGCCTGGGTCTCATCCCTGACTACTGTCAGTGGCCACTGTAGCATTTTGCTGTCTGTCTGTTGGGACACACCTGTGAGCCAGTTAAGGTTAGGTGCTGCACAGGTGGTGTCCACAGGCAAGGAGAAGGGTTCCCCATGGATTGGCTTGGTGGGCCCTGAGAGTGTGGACAGAGGGATTCCAATAGGTTCAGATTGGCGTAGAACTGGTGTCTGCCCCTGCAGTTGCGGACCAGGTCCTTGTTCTATCGCCCGAAGCAGGGAAGCCCATCACGGTGGTGATTGGGCTACCCTGCGTTTTGGCTGGAAGGGGGTCGTGTTGGACTTGGCCCTTTTTTCAGGGTCCTCCCTGACATTTTTGCTTTTCTCCTGTATTTTTTCTGACCTGTTGTTGGCTGTTCTATGACTCTGGGCACTTTACCACTGCTGATCAGTGCTAAAGTGCATATGCTCTCCCTTCTGTAAAATGTATATGTTGGTTGGATTCCATGATTGGCTTATTTGGTTTTTCTGTCAGACCCCAGTAAAGTGCACCAGGAGTGCCCAGGGCTGGTAAATACAAATGCCGCTGGTGGGCTTGCAGCACTGGTTGTGCCACCCACAGAAGCGGCCTGGTAAAGTGTGTCTAAGGTCTGGCACTGCAGAACCTGCGTGCAGTCTGGTACTGTAATGCTGACTGGCAAGTGCACCCACTTGCCAGTCCCTAAACCTTCCCTTAACTTCATATTTGTCACCCCTATTGTAGGCCCAAGGGCAGGGTGCAATGTAAGCATAAGGTAGGACAAGCCCTGATGTGTGTGACATGTCCTAATAGTGAATTACAGCCATTTTCGTTTTTCACTATTGTAAGGCTACCCTGTTCTCATAGGCCAGAATGGGCTGTTAGAATTGTTACATCCTATGATCCTTACAGACTCAGGGAACATGGTAGAAAATCGAGTTTAGTATGCCTGAACTCAGAATAATAAAATACATCTTTCAGCAAAGTTTATTTTAATGTTCTGTGTTTGCAAACGCCACTTTTAGAAAGATGGCCTTTGCTTGCCTAACCATTTCAGCCCACCTCTGCGCTGATGTGTATCTGCTGTCTGGCTTGTGTGAGTGACAGGGCTGGGGAATCCCAGAGGGGCAGGGCTAGGTAGCCTGGTGGTGAATAGAGAGATTGACATATAGATGCGTGGGAGGAGTACACCTGGGCTCTGAATAGGGCTGTGCTCTGCCACCAAAATGCTGGCTCCACCCCCTGTGGAGCCTCTGATGACTCTGCCCTGCACACTGAAAGAAGAAGCCTGCATCATGTCAACAAAGTGCTCAGAATCCGGGCCGGACTAGGCAATGGCCCCCCTGGCCTGCAAGAACAAAAGAAATGTAGTATAAGTATAGGAGCCCTGCTCCTAAGAAATCTGATCCTGTCCTGCCAAGAAGAAACCTCTGTCCGACGAGGAGGAACCGGGAAAGCTGTGGGAGGAGTACGGTCCCTGACCTGGGGGACTGGCCTGCAGTGGTTGCCTTGCTACTGAAGAAGAGGAAAAGATTAAGAGAGACTTTGTTTCAACTTGCTTTAACCTCTTCAGTGCCCATGACGAGATAGTCTCGTCATGGAGCACGGTTGTGCTGTGCCCATGACGAGACTATCTCGACATGAACCCCGCCCGCTAATGTAACGCCCGGCACAGGGCGGGGAAAGAGCGTGGCACTGAAGGGGTTAAAAGATCTCCAAGGGCTTGTGTGTGAGCTTGCCCCTTGAACGAAGTCCCAGGACCAGTGGACTTCATCGCCGTGAGAAGAGTTCCGGAAAACTGCTGTTTTCCCCGTAAGCGATGAAGCAAAACGAAGTGTGCGTCTCGCCCCTCGACGGGTACACTGATAAGCCTGTGCCCAGCTGTCCGGCCCGAACAACGCGACTAAAGGCCCCCTACGAGCCGTAGCTCGCACCGTAAAGGAATGACTTCGCACCGCACTTCGCTTTTCATCCTACGAACTGTACTACTCCCCGTACGCTCCTTTCCCTGCTGTGGAAGGGCTGCAGCGCGTAGAGTAGCTGTGTATGTCTCGCAGACTCGGAGCGTACTGTTGCTTCGCACCGCTTCTACGGTAAAAGTACCCCTGTCAAGGTATGGCACGTACGCCGCAATGAAGAGCATCCGCACCGTACAGCGCACCGTCCCCTCAAGCAAGGTGACTAAGGGCCCCTACGAGCCGTAGCTCGCACCGCGAAAGGAGGACAACGCAGCGTACCGATGCTTGTTTTTCACCGCACCGTCCGTGATGAACTCCTTAAAGACAAAGGTACTGAGAACGTCTCGCACCGAAGCTTGTACGCTCCGTACGGGAGCGCTTGCAGCACGTGTGAAACCCGTTCTGAAGCTGCTTTCATCACCGTACGACCCATACGAGGCAGAACGCACCGCATAGACCTTTGAAATTACGCTGATTAAGAACTCTTTCATTTGCTAAATAGTATTGTGGGCCTGTTAAATCGTTATTGGGTCTTGTGCTAAGCCTTATATAAAAATATACTTATTTTTGATAAATCCTTGTGTGGAGTCCATTTGTGGTGGGTCGCTGGGTCACTGTATGAGTTCACAAATGCTTAACCTGAGATAACGCCTTGTCTGCTTGCGCCAAGCTACCTAGAGGGTGAGCAGGGGTTATTTGTTGGAGTGTAACCCCTTACTCTGACTGGAGGAGAGGTTCCCTGCTTGACACAAGTACCTACCTGTGCCAACCAGAGAACCCCGATTCTAACAGAATATAAGAGGAAACACACTTGCTTTGCCTTCACCTTCGCCAAGTTTTGTCAAACTCAAGAGGTTTGGATTGTTTTTGTTTTATTGAAGAATCAAAGCTCATTTTTTTCCAAGAAGAGGTGCTAGTTTTACTGAAAACATCTAACAACTGATGTACTTTGTTTTGATTAATTAGTAAATGCTACCTTATTGAGTAAATGGCTCATGCTTATTCGACACTACAGGTGCGTAAAGGACCATAAGGTGTGCATGTACATAGCTGTCATGGTTTCAGATTGTTTATGTGTGACATTTTCATAATTTCTGTGTAATTATTAGTCACATTTAACGACTATGAGTGACACTTTCTTACGAGAGATGAAGACAAGGGAAACATTGATATCAGAAATTATACCCATTTGAGCAACTAGAAACTTTAAGAAGTTCATAAAACTACTGCAAAGCACCAGAAATGGAAGGACATGGTGGGACCCAAGTATACCAAAGTCTGAACTGGTCACTGTGTCACACACTCACTGGTGCAGCCGGCTGCAGACACTCAGTAGCTGTCGCAATGAGACACCGAAGTCTGTCATAGTCACAATGGATGGACCTTGGTGAGGTAAGCCCTCAGCTCCAGAACTGGTGGCACCACTGTTATGAGAGTCGCTGTGTGCCTTTTAAAGATACTCAGCACCACCTACTCTCCAGACAGCACTGCATAGCTGCCAAGTTTTCAGATTGATTATGGGTGACATTTTGTGATTTCCGTGTAGTTATGAGTGACATTCAATGACCAAATGTGTGACAATCAGAGTGACACTTTCTCAAGAGTAAAAACAAGCAGCCTTAGAGATAAATATCAGAAATTACACTCTTTTGAGCAGTAGTAAGCTCTAAAAAGATCTTGAAACTGCTGCAAAACAACTGAAATAGAAGGTCCCTAACCTATTGCACTGTTCTAAGACTATCCTACTGCAATACTATTGCTTCATATGAGTTGTGTGCAATTATTTATAGTTACCTGAAGTGAGAAGACCAACAAACTGTCAAAAGAAAAATATTTTCTTAGTCGTTTTAAGCCACGTCTTTCTCCCCAATGCCTCACCCAAATAGTCTGACACTGCACCCACTATTGTAATCATAAGTTTGAGTGCAGCTCTGCTGGAGTGCTCAATAATAACCAGAAACTTGATTGCCCCAGCTTACCTGCCTGACCTTTATTGAGATCAGGTGTGCTAGGGTCCCAGCGCTATAAACTGGTGCACTATGCTGTGCTAATTGCAGACAGGCTGAGTCTGGTGCTTACCATCAAAGAACCCTGTTCTTGGAATCTGATCCCACTGCACTGTCTGCGACAATAACTACTGGTATAGGGTAAGCCCATTTCTATGCAGAGCTGCCTATTTGCTGAAGCTGGCATCAATGTGTTGGGAGCAGGCAAGCTCTCTGTGTCTCTCACAGGGTTCATCCTAGGTGGAGACAGGAGTCAGTGTTCCCAGCTCACAAGGCCACTGCTACTGGAAATGGACAAATTGTGCGCCCCCACCCCTGTAGAAAAATTATCGCAGTGTTGGTGAGTGGTGAGGAGTTGTTGACTTGTCAGCATCACATTACTATCATTATGCGAACCTGTTGGGGCGAGTGAAACTGCTTGGGGTGAACCTGGCAGGACTTGAGACAGAGAGGAAAGTAACATCATCCTGCCAAATAGACCTCTTGCACAGCACTATGAGGGTCGAAACATGTGCCCCAGGCAGCGCCACTTGTCTGGCAGGCCTTTTGGTAATGGGAGGAAAAAAACAAACCCCAGCGCCACTGCCTACAAGTCAATTGGGATAGACTGTTACCCGATCAATGTGGTGGCTTGCCAGAAACAACAGAAGGGGGCAAGACGATACCGATTCACATTGGGCTGCAGTAATGACCGGATAATGAATAATTATACAGCTGTTCAGATGTACTTTTGGTCATCACACATTGCTGACTAATTGGTCCGATCAAAGAAACTGAGACAGGGCTTGATGATTGAAAGAAGTGGCCTTTACTGTAAACAACAGTGCTCACCTCTAATAATTAGGCTCTATACTGCAGCAGTGGAGTCAAAATGCAGTTTACAGCAAAGCACTGCCATACCCCCGAGCTGCTGCCGGAGGCAATGTTTATGTTTCACCAGTGCTGCTAAGACCACGTGGTGCAGCCCATCCTCAGAGGATGGGCTCCTGGCGGCTTGATCTGAAGCTCATGGCAGCCAGGCCCGCGGTGATAACACATACCCGATGAGAAGTAAAAAATAATTTCAGGCACACGTAGTGAGGTGAAAATGTCAGAGTCAGGCACGTAATTTTGGCAATGTGATTGTTCCTCAAGTGTCTTCATCCATCAATCTGTTATAATGTGAATCCTCATCAAGAGAAGACAACAACACTACAAAGAGGTGAATCTCCACCAAATAGGGGTACTTCCCCTTAACTAAATAAAGTAAGTGCTTCTTTGTTTGTTTGAGATGTCCTTATATTCCTCTGCATCAATAATGTGTCACCAAAATCGGCTGGAAATGTTCTCCAGGGCCTTTTGTTAATCTGTCCATCAACATGGGAAAAGGCAGAAAGACCTTTGCATACCACTTAGGAAAATGAGTTGTGGCCAAACAGGCAGAGCTTGAACATAATTTTGGGCATTTGCATACCCAGGGTAATTTAAAGGGAGAATCATGGACTCTCCTCTCACCAGGAGACAATGAAAAAAAATCACCTGTCACAATCACCCCAGCTCAGATTGTGCTCCAATTGATCTACGATGGAGTCACCTCCATTAAGGATTTCAAATTATTTTTCAAAGTGGAATCCGAGAGAAAACATGTTGCTTTGCCTTCCACATGCCCAAGATTTTGGCCCCGGCGACCCCATTCCTGGGGTTGATTCAAAATGTAATGGGGGCTGAGCAGCCCCCCCCCCCCTCCCAGGCCGATTTCTGTCCCGGGGCCCTATCCCCTGGGTCCCGGCCAAAATTCAATGGGATAGGGGGGACACGCAGCCCCCTTCCCCAGGCTGATTTCAGCCCTGGGGACCCAATCCCATGGGGCCCAACCGCATCTACCAATGTGCCGTCACGCACCCACAGCACCCAGTGTGCATCATTGGGGGCTGCGGGGGGATCCTTCAGCCCCCCGTAGTCCCTGTCAGAAACACAGCAAGCAAGAGATTCATCTGTTTCCATGTCCGCATGACAGCAGGCAGGGAAACAGATGAAAACTCTGCTCCTAGCAAGAGGGAGCAGTTTGACAGCTCCTGCTTGCTGGGAGCGGAGTTAGTGATCTCTCTTGATGGGAACTGTCACAGCTCCCACCAAGCAAAAGCAAACATCTATCGCCTGAATGTGGACACCTGGGAAGATAGCAGAAGCTGGCCCTGGGAGTGGTGGTCCCAATGGCCATTAATGGCTCCGGGGAGGGGCACGCAGCCCCCCTCCTTTCATTTTCACAGGCTAGCCTTGGGGAAGTGGAGATCCCCAAGGTGGTATATGGCCCAGGTGGGCGGAGGCATGACCCCCTTCCCACTTTTGTTTATTATTTAGGTTCCTTGAGCCCATAGAGGGGTGTCCACCCGGCCCTCCTCCATTATATTAATAAAGCCACAGGGAGATGGTGGTCCTCGGGGCTCAATAGAGCCTTTGAAGGGGGACCCATGCACCCTCCTCCTTTTTTACCACATGCCCTGGGACATGGCTCACCCAAGGGTTCTATATTATGAACAAGCATGCAAGGCAGAGTTTGGATTTTTGAGGGAATTTTCACCAAATTCATTGTCATTTTCAGAAAGAAAAAATAGTATGCTTTTTTGCCCTGTTGGGGTCCCAGGGCTAGGGGTCAGGGTATTACTACCCAGCCCCTTTTCTTTTATTAAAGTTTTTGGGGGACTGGGTTCATGTGTTGATAGCCAATCAGATATCAGGACGAGGACTGTCAGATTGTCGGAGGATCCTAGTCCTTAGATATACAAATTTAGGGTGTCAGATTTAAAACCTACGATGTGAGTCAGAAAGTCCACTTACATCGTAATAGGCCCCAGAATGGTTCAAAAACATGAATTAATTTCATATGTTTTCACAAATTAATAATACATTTTTGCAAAGGCTATCAAATGGTGAACAAATATCCCCAAATGGCAGACCAATATTCCATGCGATAAAATTCAATTTATGTGGCTGCCATCTTGGAACATGTTCTATCCCCTTTGCATGCGCAATAGGAATCTCACATAAATAAAATTCATTGCTGTAAAATGCTAAAGGCTTTAAATCATACCTATATCAATGTTCACATATTGCTCTTGTACATAACTGTGTTTAACCCCTTCAGTGCCACGCCCTTTCCCCCTCCTGTGCCGGGCGTTGCACTAGTGGGTGGGGTTCATGACGAGATAGTCTCGTCATGGGCACAGCGCAACCGTGCTCCATGACAAGACTATCTCGTCATGGGCACTGAAGAGGTTAACATTTGCCTGAATCCATATCATAGAAAACAAGTCCCATTCTTGCATGAGAGTTAAGAAACCTCTTGATGAATATATTTTGAGCAACTGTTTACAAATCTTCAATCAGAATGCCTGCATTCAATCTGATATAAGATTTGTAAACAGTAGCTTTGGAGGACAGGTATCTATATATGTCTATATATTTGGTTTTTGGTAAAGGGTGGTAAGGGTAATTCTCTGATTTAGCAGGGATAGGGGAAACTTTAGGGTTTATGGTTGGGCAGTGGTAAAGGTGGTACATTTTATTTTTAGGAGTGGGTAGTGGTGGGGTGTTAGGGTACATTTAAGGTTTAAGGATGTGTAGTAGTGGAGGTTGTTAAGGGTTATTTTATTTTAGGGTTTACAGTGACTAGTGGTAAAAAGTGATAAGAGCAAATTGTCAACAATGACTTTTCATCAGGATGTGCACAAAGATCTTTACATCCACCTCCAGGCACCCCCAACTCAGAATGCTATTTTAACGCTGAGAATTGAAGTGACCAAGCAGAAGAAGGGTTTAGAGGAAGGAACAGCAGGGAGGGAGATCTGAAAAGGAAAACAAGGCAAAAAACAACTATGCTTGATCCTTGAATTATTAACTCCACAGAATACTACATACAGCTAATAGATGCTGCCCTCTGAAATAGTCATATCAACAATTCAAATTCTCACACACAATGTCACGATACGTACACACATGATAAACATGGTGAAATCAATATACACCTGATCAGTACATTTAATTTATGGATAAGTCTCAAGTATATAGTACTTTATATACATCTAGGGACTTAAATACTACTGGTAGGCCACCCACTAAAGTAGCACTGGAAATCATGTCTTGATAAAGCATTTGCAGGCTGTGGTGAAGTGTTAAATTGCCATTTCAACCTAGCAAGATAAATCATATGCCAGACCTAAACCATTGTTGTTAATAATTATTACACCTAGGATAGACCCTGAATTTCCACAGGACATGGTGCTTGGCATTTAAAAAGTAGGACATGTATACTTACATTTTACTTGTCCTGACAAAATCTCCAAAGCTGATTTTTACTGTAGCAAAGATGATTCTTCCATAGATAAGCACTGGGTTACATAATGATGCCTTATAATACATAACTTCAGTTTCAGACTGGCTAGAACAATTATTCAAGGACTCATTGGAATAAGAATTTAATAACCAACCTAATGGTCAAGTAGGATTGTAAATTACTATTTTGAAAATTCCACTTTTAGAAAGTTGCCATTTTTCTTGATTAAACGAAATGTGCCTATCTGCCAGTGTCCAGGATCATATGATTCTGAATGGCCCTTCTGTGGTGTGATGTGTATTCCTCCCATACAGTGGACAAAGTGTAAAGATGTGAGGGTCATCCTAACAGGATGGCTAGGGAGGATCTGTGCCCCTGCCTTGATTGCACTACAAAGGGTAGCTTGGGGCTGTGCCCAACCCTTCCTAATTTCGGAAGAAGTCTATCCAATTACTGGCAGATGCAGTTAACATCTGGACCTGCCTATCCTTTGTTTCACTAGCCAGGCTGGTGGCAAACCCAGTGGGAAGAGAAGTATTGACCAGACTCAGTATCAGAGTTAGACAAAGGGGTGTACGCCACCAACGGGCTAGCACAGGGCATAAAAGTGGCATCCCCAGGATCTGAAATCAGAACACTCCTGGACCTTTGAAGACTCAGAAGAACGTATGTCCTGCTGTCTGAAGCCTGACGGATGACTGGACCTGCTTGCCATGAATCCAAGACCCCAGATGTTTCTCCAAAGGACAGTTGACTGACATGTGTGAACTACAGGGATACAACAGGTTCCTGAGGCACCCAACAGGTGCCTTTTGCAGGCCTATATGAGAGTGAGTCCTGACCAACAGGACTCACCCTCCAGGTCCTGGACCCTTGGCTTGTGTCATAAGGCCCTTCTCCCAACCCAACTGATGGTTTCAGCAGATCCGTTGTCAAGCAACCAACTTAAAGCCTCACAAAGCCACGCGGATCCCAACTGGAAGCCTCACCAGATCCAACGCAGACTGAAGCAGAGCTCCACAGAGCCAGAACGTGCAGCTCCTCACCCAACGTTTTATGAAATCCGATATAGAGACACAGAGCCATGCAGAGCAGTGCAGCTTCCGAATGACAAAGTAACCTGATGCACCACAGAGCCCTACAGAGCAGAGCCGCACAGTCCTCGCCTCAAAATCAGAAGGTAAAACTTCCAGCGGGAGGACCCTGGTCCTGTATTCGGCCCAGTTTCCATTGCGGTCGGCCTGAACCAGTGAGTATGCCCCAGTCCGGCATGACCAAATACCCACTGATGACGCTTCGCGCCTTTTGGCACAATTGTTAACCTTAAACTATAATAACTTATAACTCCTGTTTGACTGCTTGGATTTTTGTTACCATGTCATTTATTACAATTTAGTCAATTTTTCTAAATAGGTTTGGGATTTTTCTCGTTTTATGCCTTCACTATATTACTGGATGAAGACTTTATAAATTCTTCACATGTTGCATCTATGTTAAGCCTAGCTGTTTTTGTGCCAAGCTACAAACAATAATCCAATTTTTTTAAATGCATGTAGGACCTTCTAGCTCCTGCTCACACACAGTGCAATGCAGAATCTTTCATTAGTCCTCCCTCTCTCTTTTTCTCTTTAGCATTTACATGTTTCCATTCTGCTAAGTGTTAGGTGGCTATTAGGTAAAATTATAGATGTATACAGGTGGACCCAGATGCACATTAATTTCGAGTACAGATCTGAGACTATGAGTTAGCTATGCTATTATGCAGAACTGTCCCATCTGCTTTATTAAAAGTGCCTTATAGTCTATGGCACTTGTAATGTGGTGTCTCTCATGATTTGGTTGATTATTGCATCTTCAAAACTCTAAATAAGGCCCCATGTCTATTTTTGAACGAAAGAAAATTACCTTTCACAAACTTTTTCAAACAAATGAATCCTACTTGAAGGTGATGGCTCCGTGTAACTTCCTTTCAACTGATCCCTAGCCTGTACCCATTTTTCAAATCAGCCAAACATGTCAGAAAACAGAGAGGGATATTGTACCTGAACCGCAACATAACTTCACAAATCAACACAATGGCTAAGATAACAAATTTTCAACTCCTTTAAGCAAATCATCATATAGATTTCACACTGGTGCTGGTCATGGCCTGACTGAATACTACATCATAGAGTACAGTGGGCCAAAACAACTCCTGGCCAGACTGAAGGAGTGCTAAATCATGCATCCAAAATCTGCTTTCTCCCATGGAAATGGCACTGCTATAAGCAAGTCGTGCAAGCTCTCCATTTGCTTTCTAAGGAGTTCAGGATCAAATTCAAAATGATGTGTATTATTTTCAAAGCATATTGAGACAAAGGTCTTGACTACCTCAGGAAGTGGGCCTTTAGCCCCAGCTATAACCCTTTAGTTTTCTCTGAACCACCTAAGACAGTCATACTTCTTTAGAAGACTAAATTATTGTGGTTAATCCTTTGGTGGTCCCAGGCCAAAACCTTTGGATTCATCTCAACCCTATAAAACCATCACATTCAGTTCATGAAACTCTTAAATATAGAACTCTTCAAAGAGACTTTCAACTAAGCACTAAATCTTTGATGGGGCAATTGATAAATGTCAGATTTAGGAATTTATGGGTCCATTACGACGGCGGGCAGACAAAGTCTGCCCGTCCCCCTAACAGCAAAAGAGACCACCCGCCATATGTGCGGCGGTCCCGTGTTTCAAATTAGGATGCGCCCACCACACTAGTGGGCGCATCCCGCATTTTTTACATTGCGACGGGCGGTGCTGTCAGCAGCACCAGCCGCAATGTAAAAAATCACCATATGTGAGCCCTTTTCCGCCCGGTCGCCTTTCCGACCGGCGGAAAACCGGCAGATGGTCTTTCCGTCCGCTGGGGTCCCCCCCGCCATCGTAATGTGGTGGGGGTAAAAGGTAGGTGGGCGGTGATCATTGGCGGGCGGATCGCCACCGCCATACGGGCGGTGGCGATCCACCCTTCAACATAATCAACCCCTTAATTCTTGTTTTCAGAACTTTCATTGTCATATTTGTTTTCTTTTTCACTCTCTGGGGTAGCATTTGTGGTGTGTACTGCTTTATTAAACTCTTAAATAAATACATTTGAACAAGTGTCAGCAATTTTACTCTTGAGATTAGGAATGTTTTCTGTCCCTAGATACATTGTAAAACATGTACAATATTGGTTATTTTGAAACAAGACAGCGCTGATCATCTGATGCAAATATGTTAAGGCCTCCATATTCAAAATTTCTCCAAGTGCTTGCCTCCTTGTCTTTTTGTAACCTATAAAAATATGACACCTGATTTTTCACTATAAAGATACGAGAATATATGCTTGTGTTAATATAAAGTTGACTTCTTTCTGATTTTGATGATGGTAGTTATGAAATCATGATCACCCCTTAGATACTGCATCTCAGTATACCTGCTTTTATGAAATTATGCCATTATTGAAGATCTATAAAAATGCTTGGGAATTTAGAATTTCACTGTGCAGGAGTATATTTACTGATCCATTGTAATTCTCCTTCTATTCTTCTTATCCATGCTTGCTTAATCCTTTTGAAAATACTTAGACTCCCTTCGTATCAAAAGCTTGGATGGCTAAAATTGATCACATAACCTTTTGGATTATGTCTCTCAGTCAGGACACAAAGGAAAGGTTGCACATTTTACCCAGTGACAAGACATTCTGAATATTTGATAAAGGTTGGTACACAAGATATAAGGATGTACTGGGCATCCACATTCTCCCTCTGGAGTGGGGAGAGATAATATTGCCTATTTTGCAGTCAATTCTGGATTTTAGATTGGTCCCCGGATAGGTAATATACGCTTAACATACAAAAAATACTAAATAAAATTGTACCAGTTATAATTAATAACTTGTTTTTAAGCCTTTATTATGTCACCCAGCAAGCCATTATATTTGTGTCTGAGGGCGCACTTAGATAATATGTATGATAGTAGATGATGCACCCAAATTTGCAGGGGTTGGGGATGCTGTTGTTCCCACGAACTATAAAAGAATATGTCCCTAGAGACAAGATTCAAACAGCATTTCAAATACAGTCAATAGGAAAGGATTGACTCACAAGGGGAAAAACATGAAGGTTCATTAGGATTTAAAGTGCAATACAGAAAATAAAAAACATGCAACTGTAATCTCATTAAATCAATACAGATACATAGAAATCAATTACCATGAAGTCTCTTGTTTATAGAAATAATAAAATAATGATAAAATCAGGAAAAATACACCAAGTCTCAAGTGTGCAGTAAATCAATCGAAAATCAGCATCCCTGGAGGCTCAGAAAAAAAGGTCTATCTCCCCCCCAAAATTTGGGAACTGATATAGTCAATTCAATTTGAGCACAGGAAATGATGGAAACTGCAAAGTCAGCAAGGTGTAAGAAAAAGTACAATAAGTCACATTGCATTATTATAGAAACTTCATATATATCATTAATACCTTAGCACTAACCCAGTACAGTAATACTGATTTGCCCCGTCTGACCTAATGACATCTGGTGGTGTCTGAACAAACTAGTTACATAAACAAAAAAAACAATTGTGAGTGAATGAAAATCAGGAATAAAATTATCTTTATTAATACAAATGGCAATAAATGCAGTTCATAAACATTGTCAGCCTGCCTGGGTAAATGTCTTTGCTGCATAACCAAATATAGTGACTTCTTAATAATTCTATATATTGTCAGTTTTCAGAGCAACAATCACATTTTCTATATTGTCATGTACATTTTCTTCTTTTTATAAAAATCATGTTGCTCCTGCTGTGTATCCATCTATACTGTTTTGAACCGAATTATATTACATTTATTTCGTCTAAATTGTATAGGTATATTGGCACAATGACCCACATTCTATCCTTATTTTTATCGGTCATCAGTCACAAAAAAATACCTGCAGGATCCCAGGAACAAAATGCTTTCCTGTGCTCCGGTGAGTATCTAAATATTAGTAGTAAATGGAGGCAATTCTCACATTAACTTGCTTTTAGAATTCATAGCAGAGGTAGCGATCCATTAACTTTGCTGCTAGGTGGGGCGTGGCTTGACGCGAGGCAAGATGGCCGCACGGTAGTGCTGCTCCGCCGGCCACCGCCAATATCCTGCACTATCCTGCTCCCTGATTGCCTGCCCACGAGCGCCAGAGTGGGAGATCGAGCCCCCCCGGATCGGGCGCTAGCTGGGGATGTGATTCTGGTGCGGCTCGGTGCTCTGTAACCGTGCCTTTGGTGCGGCGCCGAGCGGAGCCGCCATCTTGTGACGCCTGAGGGATTCGGAGTGGGTGAGGCGGTGAGGAGCGACATCACGCTGCAGCCCTCCCAAGCCGCTTGCCTGGAGCCTGCGTAGCGGACGTCCGGAGGGCGAGGTGGTGGACGCGAGGCCGACCCCGGAGCTGCCCGTTGCTACACGCGCCAGCTGGGGAGAAGTGTGGTGGATCGGCCGACGAGGGCGAGGAGCGGGCGGCGCTGCGCCCACGCAAGCTGCCGGCTTCGGACGGGTGAGTGGGCCCTTTGGCCGGTTGGCGCGCTCCTCCTCCTGTGTCCGATCGGACTGCCCTGCCCTGTGCTGGACTGTGGGTGCCTGGACGCTCACGCTTGCTGCGGATCACTGAGGGCTCCGGGGGCCTGCCGAGGGAGGGGTGGCTTGAGGCCTGGAGTGCTGCCTGTACTACGACGGGAGATTGCCGGACTGTCGATCCGGCGGTGGCTCCCCTCCCTTCCCCCCCCTGCTAGGTGCCTCTTCGTCTGCCTTGCGGCTGGATACCGAGATTTGGGAGACTGGACACACACGCCTGTGGTGAAGACTTTGGCCGGGAAGTCTGTGTGGTAAGGAGCGGTGCGGGATCGTCGTGGGACCTCCGGCGGTGTGGTCGTTGATGGTGGCGGGGGGACCTGCTGTGCTAGACCTGTGAGGTGTGTACTTGCTGGCGTTGTGTGGGGTGTGCAGTGTGGGCCTCACCCCGCCCCCCCGCCTGGAGTGGTCACTATCGGCGGACGCTGCTCCCCTCCCCCCCCTGATTGGATCCTTTCGCCACCTGGTGTTCTGCTCCTTCCTGACTTGGGGGGCGCCTCCTTCACCTGTTGGCCCTCCTTGGCGCTTGGACTGGCGAGGGCTGGAGGGGGCGATCATGGGCAAGCCGGACAAGTCTCAGGCGCGCCTCACGTTCGAGATGCGCAAGGGAGGCAAATCGTCGCACTCGCTGGCTTCGGATTCGGAGTTGGAGTCTGCCGCGCCGCCCCCCACTGCCCTAGAGACAACACTATCGGCGATTCAGGCCAGCCTGCAGTCCATAGATGGAAAAATAGAGGCTCTCAGTGGCCGCATGGACTCCATTTCCGCCAAACTGGACAGGCAGGGGGTGCGCTTGGGCGAGGCGGAACAGCGCATTTCGGATACCGAAGATGGCCTCAGGCAGGTTTCCGACAAGACCACGGACATGGCGAAGCTGCTGGCAGTGATACAGGCCAAGAACGAGGACATTGAAGCGCGTTCTCGGCGCAACAATGTACGGATTTTGGGTCTGCCAGAATCCACGAATGTGGGCAGGTTTGAGGACTACATAGAAACCATGATTCGGGACATCTGCGAGCCCACGAATCTTTCAGCCATGTTTGCCGTTGAACGCGCTCACAGATCCCTCAATGCGCGCCCGCCACCGGGTGCTCCACCGCGCCCTATCATAGCTAGACTGCTGAATTTCAGGGACAGAGACACACTGCTCCGTATCACTCGCCAGAAAGGCACGATCAACTACCAAGACAATGTCCTTTCCTTTTTCCCTGACTTCACTGCCGCAGTCCAGTCGGCTCGTAAAGAATTCCTAGGGGTTAAAAAACTACTCATGAAAGACCACATCCCCTATGCGATGCTGTACCCGGCGCGCCTTCGCATTGGCACTGACGAAGCCTCTAAAATCTTCACCAGCCCCAAGTCAGCTATGGACTATGCAAAGTCCTTGAGGAAAACGCACCAACATTCAGCTCCTACCCCCGAGGCTGATGATTGACTTAGGTTTCCCCTCACTGATGCCGGAAATGTGCCGCGACCCACCCGACTTGCACGCTTGGTGGACGCCATGGGCCGCATGTCTGCGGACTTTTATTTACTGTTTGCTACGCTGCCCTGTGGCGTTCACACTACCTCTCCTGTGACTCCCTGCTAACTACAGCATGTACTGTTGCTGGGGCGTGGGTGTGCGACTGATCCGGGGGTCTGCTGATTGTCCTCGGAATGTACTTCCAGCCTCTGGCTGTCATGGTGCGGGGTGGGCTGCTGGGTCTCCTGGTTTGCTGCACCCGTGGTGATACTGTTGTACGACGCCTTGGAAAAATGGCCGCACGATGGGCAGACACATGACGCATCGGGTGGTGGGCTAATCACCGGGAGCATTAGACACGACACGGTGGCCCCCTCCCCAAAAGACTGGGAGGTGTTTGCGGTCGCTACGTTCCCCCAATGGGTGCTCCCCACTTTTCGATCTCACCATTGTGCATTGGGGTTGTTTTGGGTTTTGTTTTTATGTTGTGTTGTGTAGGGGCAGGGATCATCTTTGGCAAAGTTGGGCTGCTGAAGTGGGTGGGGGGCGGGGGTTTACTACAGTTCCGGATACAAGAGGAGTGCGAACCTGGAGTGTGTGCTTGGATGACGGCGCGCAGTGCGAATGGTGGTGCGATGGGGGAGATGGTAGCTGAGATTGCACTGGGGCCCCTACTTGGTGACAATGGGTGAAGACTACAGATGTTTAACCTGGAATGTCCGCGGCCTTAACACCCCCAAGAAAATCAGGCAAGTCCTACACTACTTAGATAGGCACAATGTTCAGGTGGCGTTGCTGCAAGAGACACACCTCACCAAACACACTGAGACCGCGGTGGCGTGTAGGTGGGCGGGGTTCCGGCTCGCTTCATCATACTCAGCCTACGCGCGCGGGGTAATCATATTGGTTGAAAAAGGTGTCCCTTTCCAACCCGTGCATACGTCCACTGACTCAGAGGGGCGCTGGGCGGCGGTACAGGGCAAACTCGGCATGACCTACGTTACGATTCTCAATATGTATGGCCCTGTGGTGGACGACCCCTCTCCCTTTGCGCAGATGCTCGCTGCGGTGTGCTCCTGGCCGGATGCTGCGATACTCTGGGGGGGAGACCTCAACACACATCTCAATCCACAGGTTGATAAATCAAACCCGGCGGGGGCTCGCACGCTTAGAGTTGCTCAATGCGTTCGTGAGGCCATGGGGGAGTGGGGACTGGTGGATGTCTGGCGGTTGAGGAATGAACGGACTTGTCTAGGCACGCACATCACGCCGGCACACAATAGTTGGTCCCGACTGGATTACTGGTTATTGGGAGAGGAAACTAACAGATGGGTGCTCGACGTCCGCAACTTACCACGCACGCTGTCCGATCATAACCCTGTATATCTGCACCTGCGGATTCCAGCGTACCCCCATCGCCCCTTCACATGGCGCTTTCGCGCGGAGGCACTGCGGGACCCGCTCTACCTAGACACTATCAGGGAGGCCATTGTCAATTATTTTGCTGAAAACACGGGCTCCGTGGCTAGTCAGGCGTCTCTCTGGGAGGCGTTCAAAGTGACGATCCGGGGGGTGTGCATTGGCACCACCGCTGGCATTCTGAAGGACATACGGGGGCAGCTGGCTAATATTGAAACTGCTCTCGTTGGGTTGGAGAGGACCTATGCCGAGACGCCGTCTGCTGCCATGCTGGCGCGTATACATGAGCTGCTGGTGGAATATGACAAATGGGCGGACACAGAGGTCAAATACAGGGGGAAGCGACACGCGGCCAGAGCGTACGGAGAGGGTGGGCGACCTGGCAAGCATCTGGCCGCTAAATTACAATTTCGGGCGCATCATCAACACATAGATAAAATTGTGGATGCTGCAGGCATAGAACACTTCACACCGCAGGCCATTGTAAACCAATTTAAGGATTGTTATCGGTCACTTTACACAACGCAGGGGGAGGTGGAAGGGTCGGCCCTGGCGGACTACCTGTCGGACATAGCGTGTGCGTGGCTCTGTGATTCCCACCGGGAATATCTATCACTCCCGATAGATGAGCAGGATGTCCGGGACGCTATTCATTCTCTTCCCAATAAAAAGGCTCCCGGGCCTGACGGCCTGTCGGCCGAATTCTACAAGACGTATACCGACCTGCTTGCCCCGCATCTACTAGAACTGTATGCTGAGGCGCATGAGACTGGCGTGCTGCCTCCAACTCTGCGCCAGGCCATGATTATCACCCTCCTTAAAAAGGATAAATCGCCCTCCAGCTGCGACTCATATCGTCCCCTATCGCTGATTAATCTGGACGCGAAAATATTGGCTAAAATTCTGGCCACAAAACTACAGCCGCTTATGACCCGACTGGTGCTCCCAGATCAATCTGGGTTCATACCGGAACGATCCACCTCTCACAATCTGCGGACTATTTTCTCCATGTTCCATATCCTTAATCCTGAGCTGCCAGCGGCTGCTGTCATGCTGGACGCGGCTAAAGCCTTTGACTCCGTCGAATGGCAATATATGTTTTACATACTGCGTAAGATGGGCTTCCCAGAAGTCATGCTGCAGTGGATTCGGCTTCTATATACGGACATATCGGCGGTGGTGCGCGTGGGCAACCACACGTCCGGGCCGTTCCGCATTGCAAGGGGTACGAGACAGGGGTGCCCGTTGTCCCCTTTACTATTCGCTCTCGTTCTTGAGCCGCTAGCTTGTAAGATTCGACAACGTCACAGAGAGTCCGCCCTCAACTTTAACCATTGGCCGGTTGGGATATCGCTATATGCGGATGATATGGTCTTGTTCGTCAGACACCCACAAACGCATTTATCCCCGGTCCTCCGAGAATACATTAAATTTGGCCTGTACTCGGGGCTCGCGATAAACTGGGACAAGTCGGTCGTGATTCCACTCACGACGGTTACGTCCCGGCCTCACCTGGAATACCCTCTGGTCTGGACGTCCGACCCAGTAAAATATCTTGGAGTGTGGGTTCATCGCGATCCCGAGGTAGTGATCAGGGAAAATTACGGTAGGGCTTATGACGTGCTGGTGCAGCAGGTGGACGGTTGGCTGCGTCTCCCCTTGTCCCTGGCAGACCGCATCGCTGTGATCAAAATGGTCGTCCTGCCGCGCTTTCTATACCTATATTGCAATATACCGATAAAATTAACTCAGCAATTTTTCACGCTGCTGCGTGCCCAACTCCTGCGCTTAATTTGGGGGGGATGGCACCCTAGAATTAGCTGGAAAACACTGACCCTGTCGTACGAAAGAGGGGGATTCGCGGCGCCAGACTTCTACGTGTATTATCTGTGCACACAGGCGCAATATGCATACTATTGGTATGGACCACATAACTTTATTCCACATGTGGCGGTGGAAGATGGGGACGCCCATCCCACCCCGCTTCGAGGTATGCTCACGCACACTGCCCGACATACGCCACGCGCTGAAATTAACATGCTGGACATGACAATTGCTGCCTGGCAGGCAATAGGCCGCAGGACACAGAGGCTGCCGCTGTATGCGCCGGCCCTGCCACTGGCACACCACGCCGCTCTGTCGGTCACACGAGAGGCGGGCCCTCTAATGTCGCTCAAGGAAGCTGGTATCACTCATATGCAAGACTTGTACCTGCAGGGACATTATCTAGAGCAGAATGATCTGGCCTACATACAAAACCCCACGCCACTATTTGTGTATACATGTCACCGTCTTAAACAGGCCATGAAGGCTCACTACCCCTGTTTCCCTGCAGAGCCCCCCACACTCAAGGCACTGCAGCTGCTGCTGGTAGCTCCGTCTAAGAAGAAACTACTTACTAAGTTGTACAAAGCTGTGCAGGAGGAGACGGTTTACGGCCCTGATGCTAGTCTTGCCAAATGGAATGCTATTCTAGATCCCCCACTCGAAGCTGCGGATTGGGAGCGGATTTGCCAGTTGACGGGTCGCCTCACCCCCAATGGCAACCTGCGCATTATCCACTTTAAATTCTTGCACCAAGTCTACTACACCCCGGCCCGACTGCACAGAATGGGATTGAGAGATTCGGCTCGGTGTAGACGGTGTGGCCAAGACGAGGCGGACTTTCTACACCTAGCGTGGGGCTGTGGGCCAGTATTTGAATTTTGGGGGGCGGTGCTGACCCATATTCATAAAATGACGGGGGCATTGCTTTCATGTGTGCCAGCGGTGTGTCTGTTGGCTCATGTACCTCAGCTGAAGGGCGTGGTGGGCAGATTTGTGAGGGTTGCCCTTCTGCTGGCTAAACAGCGCATTCTGTTTACATGGGACGGAGTGGCCAAACCAATGTTGAACAAGTGGTTGTCAGACATGGTATACTGCAGGGAAAACTTGGAACTGTATGCAGAGGAGCTACCCGCCTCCTCCCAACCGAAGGATATTTGGGGGCTGCTCAGAAACTTCCTTGCTGAGAAAATGTTGGCTGATAATGAGTGAGTGAGATTGTGTCACGTCTATTTCAAGGGGTAATGCTGTGCTGCTGTTCGTGGGGCGGGCCCACAGTAGGGCACACGCCGTGTCTCCAAAATGCACACTGTAATTCTTTACTCTGTCCGGAACTGTACTGTTGTTATAACGTTTTGTTCTTCTGTATGCTGCTCACTGATGATTGTGAAACATATTCTATTTTACCTAATAAACAGATTTAAAAAAAAAAAACTTTGCTGCTAGGTATATTAATTAACTTGCTCCTCAATTGCTAGGATTTTACCAAAAGCCTAATTAGTCAAGTCAAAGTATTTTAGTGCTGCACTTACCTCAACTTTCAGTTTGAAATATTTAAGCTAAATATGTTTGGCTTACAAAAGTTGATTGATGCTGCCTTATGAACCGCCTTGCGTGGTGGAGCAGCGCAGTCAATTGGTACGCAAATACCTACAAAAAGAGCAGTAAATCTTGGCCAAAGTCAACGCCTTAGAAGTGAAAGCAGGTAGAAATCTGTCAGTAGAGGTCATAGAAATCTGATCGGATTGATTTTGAAAACGTTGATTTTTGTTTAAGAACAATTGCTTAAATATCTTCTCGCAAGAGGATTACAGGATTCACAGAAGGATACTTTCTCTACCTGGGGACATTGCAGACAAATCTGATACATTCTTTTAAACTGTAACTAGAGAATTTAAGAAACAAAATAAGATGTTGTTCTTCTTGCATCTTGGCAATACCTTAAGAAGTAAATGTTTCACAAAGAAGACACATTCTATGGTGTGGGACAGGAATAGTGTTAGATTGCATAGAGAGAGTTTTGATCAACAGTAAATGTAAAGAATGTGCTGTGTTGTCACTGCTTGCCGCTATGGAAGCCACACTTTCAGAAACAAACGCACACAGTCAACATAAAAGAGCAGAAAATGAAAGTTATGTGTGGAACAGAATTCAAATATTTTGCACATGCTTGCTTGCATGCACTCTATCCCTCCTTTGACTCATCCCATACCTCATTTTACTGCTATAATCTCCAAAATAACACTTTCTAGAATCTTCCTCCTCTATTCCTCCTTATCCTCTTCAATCAGATGTACAGCCTCACATGTCCACGCACAAATTAACAATTTAGATGTCCCTTTATTAATCCATCACTAATCTACTCGCCTAAAAGCGCTTCAACGCCGCAGCAAGGGTAATAAGCGCTATATAAATACAATTACAATTAGTTCAGAATTCAAACACAATAAACATTCAGAAATATATCAAAACCCAGCAAAGGTGGAAAAAAGCAAACTTCATCTCCAGTTTCTCATTATAGGAGACCTGACCAGACTGCATTTTTGCTTTTGAGCGAAATTGCAAGTTGTGAAGTTTGCTGGTCCACAAAAGGGAAGAAGTGTGTGTGTGTGGGCGGTGTAGGGGAGGTAGGAGCCGCAGTCCTCTCTATGGTTGGCGGAAATCCCAGTAAATTGTCGAGCCTCGTCCGCTGCTTCGTGAAACTCCGCCATTGTTCCCACCTCTCTCCCCCGTCGCGCCATTACAGCTCAGAAGTGTCTGCGGATGGAAGCGATTAACAAAACAGAATAAATGTTTCAGAGGCTCCCTCGCCTCCCCTCAAAGAGAGTGGAATATCGAAGAGCGTAACCGAAGCTTCTGCAGCCGGCGCGGCACAAAACACCAAAGAGCCGCTGCACCCCCGCTGCGCAACCGGAGAGGAGGGGAGATCATTTATTAATGTAAATAGGCTCATTACTGATGCGAAAATCGCCTTCTGTCATCCCTAACAATGCTTCATACTTCTTGGCTCTTCGTGAAATTGACGAAAGCTGTCAAGTTGAAATACATAAACGACATGGATTTGGGGCTACTTTATCAAGCAGATGTTGCATACTTGACTGGTGGAAATATGTGATTAGGCAAAGTGGGAAATAGAATCTCCCAAAAGTATCTCCCTTTCCTCTAGAAATCTCCTGCCGCACAACCAAAACACCTGCTTTCTTTTACGGATTTCGTGTATTAGAATTATATTTTTTTTTATAAAGGACGCGCAGGGGCAGCTGACACTCATCATTCGATTCCAGTACCATCCAAGCGTAATATAAGTTTCATATTACCATATGACCTACATCTTTGGGCGTTGTTGTTTATTGTGGAGTGGTTACGGTGTTCTTTGGGTTCTAAAAGGAGCAGAATTTTTATTTTCAATAAAATAAGGTTTTACTTGGTTGCTTTCACCTTTCCCGTTTTGGAAACTGACTTCGGTGATGACGAGCATTGAGGATGTCTCGCCTCCAGCATCACTCACAGGAAATGTCCCCGACAACAGTACAAGTCTACTTTTAAATTATGGGGCAGATTTATGACTTCTGGCGCATCTCTGCTAATCAGCAGAGATGCGCCAGAAGAGTTGCGACGCATCTGCCCACCCGTGCGCCACCACTGATGCGCAGCATTTATAATGCAGCGCACCGTGGCACTCGGATGGGCAGATGCGTGACGCATCCACTGTCGGAAAGGCGGTGCATTGCTGGAGTTGCGTCGCAAGCGCGATGCAGCTCCAGCAAGGCTCGGGGGTGCCCTATCACTAACATGCTGCGTCAATCCTTACGCCTGCTTCAAGCAGGCGCAGGGTTTTGACGCAGCATGGCCTTAAAAGTGACTGAGTGAAATCTTGTAGATTTCACTCAGCCACTTTTAGGAGGCGTCCCTGCACCGTAGCACCCCTCTGCGCCAGAACGCCTGCTTCTGGCGCAGGGCTTTACAACGTGACGCATCTCCCAGATGCGTCACGTTGTAAATACCCCGCAGCATGGCGCTGGTTTTGCGCCGCCGCTGCGTCACAAAAGTGACGCAACGGCGGCGTAAAACAGGCGCAAGGGGCTTGTAAATCTGCCCCTATGAGTTCAGTCCGAAAAGTCAGATGAGTCATTGCACTTCTAGAGTTTGTGAGACTCAAAAAACCCACCAGTGAACAGACGGTAAAGGAATAACGAACAAGTCAATGAACAAATGAACAAATATACAATTATGTAAACATAATAGTTGCACCTAATGCTTGTGCCAAAGTGTTTCTGTGGAGCGAGAAAAGGCTCTGTAGCTGATGTGATTTGTATATGTCTCCACGTTGTTTCCCTTGCCATCACTGTGTAAAATCAAAGAATTACTTCGCAATATCATATATAGGGCCAGATTATGTAATTTTGCGTTAGTCTCAGGCAACTGTGCAGTGCAATTTTCACACCTATGTAAAAAAAAAAACTGTTTGGCGAGTCCCTTCTAGTATAAACCTACGTTGAACCACAGTCATATGGCTAACTGCAACACTATATTTCTCCTCCTATTCATGACCGAGGTATCAGTGGTGGCTGGTGAACTTTGACAGTTATAGAGGATACATACTCATCTCGGATTGCTCTGAGCAAGAAAGAATAGAGAGTGAGCCTGGATTCCCCAAAGGAGGTTCAACAACGCTTTTCAATGAGAATTGTTTGGTAAAAGAAAACCTATATTTTAAGACACACCGTTCACATGCATTTTCTTAAACGCTATAGACCTTTAAACTGACTTCTACAATATTCCAGCACTTTGAGGGTGTAAGAACATTTGGCCCACCAAGGGTGTTGTGTGATCAATCTCTTCAAGATAAGGTTGAAAACATGTTGTGTAAGATGCATTTCTCAGCACAATTTCCGTAAAAAATGTTTGATGGCTGTAATGAGTTGAGATAGTTGAACAGACTGTGTAAGCAGTATTGAATTTTCAAAGTATGTACAGATTCTCGCTTAACTTCTGCATTTGCTGCTACCCATCCTCCTCCTTCCAAGTGAAAACTCTCAGATCCTGAATCACAAAGGTAAGCCTACACTTTTGTGTAAGTGTACGATTGTTTGCTCTTCACAAAAGTATTTTACTAGTAGTATCGTTACTACTTTGGAGTCTCCGCGCATCAGGGGACCCACTATTGCTAAAAGCCCTTAGGTGTGGGGCAATAATCACAATTACTAAATATTGCTCCCAAGTACGGGTCTCGCACAAGGCCTCTATAACCACAACTCTCATGGGACAGTGTTCCTCCTACGCGTGTGCACCTGAGTTCGAGCCCCACACAAGGCCACTAAACCCACAACTCCTATGGGGCCTACCATTTTCCACCGTGCATGCACAGGCACATGCTCCACGGAGAATGGAAAATCAACACAGAAGCTCCTTTGTTTGTTGTGACTCGTCTTAAATGGACCGCAGTTTCTTCCTCTTTTATTTTTCAGGATGAGAAGGGCTATGATAGGTATGGCTAGTGACATGACACCCTTGACAAAGTGAGTAATTTGGCATCCATTATAAACTGGACACTGAGTATCCATTTTACTTACTGCCTACTCTTCCCCCATACATGCACAATGCTGTTTTCTTGGTGTTTTTACTGGTTATGACAATATGTTCCCACTCAACATTACAGAGTGACTACAGGGGCATGTCCCTTACTCTAACATGATATACTTGCCCCCTATATTTTGGGGTAATGAGCTGATCATGTTGCTGCTGCACTTCTATTGCATGACTGATAGCTTCTCAATGTGAAATGTTACAGGCTAAACAATTACAGATACTTGCTCAACTCACATGTTAACATGTTATTTTGGTCTTATATGATTACCCAACATTAGCAAGCACATTTTTAGATCTCACCTAGGCAGCGCTTGCGCTGTCTCTTCAGGACATGCTGTATTCAGGATATATATGATCAAAAATGGGTGTGGCTCCAGTCAGCAAGGCTGAGCCTATGAACAAGAGGAACTAACGAAAGTGCCAATGCTGACAAAAAGTGTAGAAATTTAGCCGTAGAAGAAAGAAAAAACGACTACGGACATACTACTGAATAGTATTTTTATTTTAAAGATATCAATTTTTTTTCAATAATAATTTGATAGGAAAAGTGTACTCTGGACACACATACGTAATGAAGACAAGTGTATATTCAAACGAGCAATAAAAGGAACAACACATAAATGGGAAAGAGCAATATCGACTAACCTAGTGGCAGAGATTAGTATTCATCCTTAATCAATCATACACCATTCCTCAATCACACACCCACAACTCATACACACAAACAAACCAACTACCATTTGGCTCAATCAAAGATCTCCAGACATAAAATTTAGCATACATTCTTCAAAATCACGAATACCGTTCCTCGACGTAGAAGTTTTCTCTGCAGAAGGGCACTTAGTAACCTCTTTATACATCAAGCCGACAGACAGAAACAAGGCCTTGTTATTTTCAAGCAACCACCCAAGAAGCCTCAAAGAAAACCTACCATACGGCCAATTTCTTCGGATCAGAAGAATCTTTTTTTTTAAAGAGGACTACAATGAGCATTCCAACAATCTCATGGAAAAACTGAGAGACAGGGGGTACCCCAAAAAATTGGTTAAATCTGCCAAAAAGAGAGCATGGTGCTGGTGCCTTGCTCACTAGGGACCTCTAGGAGCAGCTTGCGGTACTGCACCTAGACATGCAGTGCTGGTGCCTTGCTCAGTAGGGACCTCTAGGAGCAGGTTGCCGTACTGCACTGAGACATACAATGCTGGTTCCTGGCTCACTACGCAAGCATTTGCAATGCACTAGGTATTGCATTACTGAAAGTATGAGCTATTGGCGTTGCATTATTATTTGCAATGCTAATACCTCAAAGTATCAGTAATACAAAACCTATTGCATTGCAAATGCTTGTTCTAGGATCAATCAATCAATCATAATACTTGTATAGCGCGCTACTCACCCGGAAGGGTCTCAAGGCGCTTGGGGGAGGGGGTCCGCTACTGCTCGAACAGCCAGGTCTTGAGTTGTCTCCTGAAGGCGAGGTGGTCCTGGGTCAGCCGAAGGTGGATGGACAGGGAGTTCCATGTCTTGGCCGCCAGGTAGGAGAAGGACCGGCCTCCGGCGGTGGCTCTTCGGATGCGTGGTACGGCGGCGAGGGCGAGGCTAGTAGATCGTAGCTGGCGGGTGGGCGTGTAGAAGGTCAGGCGGTCGTTGAGGTACTTGGGGCCCAGGTCGTGGAGAGACTTGTGTGCGTGGGTGAGGAGCCTGAACATGATCCTCTTGTTGACGGGGAGCCAGTGCAGGTCCCTCAGGTGGCTGGAGATGTGGCTGCGTCGGGGGATGTCCAGGATGAGTCGGGCGGAGGCGTTCTGGAATCGTTGGAGTCTTTTCTGTAGCTTGGCTGTGGTCCCGGCGTAGATGGTGTTTCCGTAGTCCAGACGGCTGGTGATGAGGGCCTGGGTGACCGTCTTCCTGGTTTCAGTCGGGATCCATCGGAAGATCTTGCGAAGCATGCGAAGGGTGTGAAAGCATGACGAGGAGACGGCGTTGACTTGTCTGGTCATCGAGAGGGAGGAGTCCAGGATGAAGCCCAGGTTGCGTGCATGGTCTGTTGGCTTGGGAGCGGTGCCCAGGGTTGGGGGCCACGAGGAGTCGTCCCATGCGGTGGGCGATGGTCCCAGGATGCGGCTTGATCACTGAATGGGGTGAGGAGAGACTGAGCACTAAAGATGTTTATGAATAGCTTGATACCAAAATATTACATTATTTTCTCCTTGTAGGATCCAAGACAACAAAGTCATTGGAGTAGGGCAATTGTGCCCTTTGGATGTTGCATATTTGTTGTTTACATGTGCAGTGTATGTCGTGACTGAGTTAGGTGGAACTGACTGATTTGTGGACTCCACATAGGGGATAGCCCCCTTATTCCTAAGACACACACCTTTTTACACCTCTTTTAGTCATACCAGGAACATCATTCATAAAGGTATACCTGAGTTTTTTTTATTTAAAGACCCTGGAAGTAATCTTTCCACAGTGCTCCCTAGAATATGGTCTAGACCATCCTGGTTTTTAGGGACTAGGATGAGATCCGATGATGAGCATCCCACTTATAGAGTGGGTGAGGGTCTAACAAACAACAAAGCATTTGCGTCCATACTATATAGTCAAGCCTCCTATCTATTAAAAGTTCATTTTGGTTAACGTGTAATATGCTTTCTTGGTGTATAGACTATAATACATAGATCAGTCAGTATGGAGACTGTTCAAACCCTGCCAGGGACACTAGCAGGGCATTTTGTTTAGTGGGTCCACGCCAAGTCCTGTGGAATCAATGGAAATAAGAACGGTGTAGGTGCAAATCTTAACTATACCATAGCCAATAGCATAAAAAGTGAAAAGCCGTAGTGAGTTAAAATAATTAGTGTATTGGTGCTGGCAAATAATAGAAAAATTATTGGTTATTAACCTTTTGATTTCTGAGGATCCCCAGTTAATCATTACTGAAACTCGGAAACCCCCACTGTATCATCATTGGAATCCAAGGACCCTCACTGAGTCATTACTGGAGGCCTGAGACAATGGATCTAAGCATTTTCGATGATTTGAACTCTAAAAATATAGACAACAAATACAGAAATATGTATTCTTTAGACAAATACAGAAATGCTGAAATATTTTATTTAATTCACAAATAAATATAAAAAAGAACTTTTAATTGCAATAGGAGGTTTGGAGTGTTTCTAAATTAAATTGAGGCCACTCATGGTTCCTATTATATTCTGTTTGATGCACACTGCTCCCACAAATCAATCTAAGGATATCAAATACATTTTTCGCCTCCAATTTCCAATTTCTTCACATTTATGAAATGTTTTAAAATGTTCATTTGTACATTTTGCTTCTTCATTTATGCACACTTTATTACTATTTTAAAATTTTGTTAAGCAGTCGCTGACTACCTTAGTAGCCTTTGCGGACCCCCAGGGGTCCCAGGACCACAGGTTAAGAACCACTATACCTAATATTTTATAAAATGCTAACAGAGTTCTACATTCTATTTACTGTGATGTTTAGGAGTGTTCAAAATTCCCTGCATACCTTTCCTCTAGCGAGTGTAGCATGAAAGCAACACTCACTTTGTAATTAATCTAACTGCAGGGGCATATCGCTTGGCTGTAATTCAGAGTACCTCCCGGCATAGCCTACTCCTCACTGGTGTGAAGTTAAAAAACAGGGTTAAGAGCAGTCTTTTCTTTCTTCCCAAGCAGTGCATGGTAATGCACCATGAAGACTGCACATGTAATTCAAAGAGAAATGTAGCAAGCAAATTACACAGGTGTAGAGCTAAATATAGGCCTATACCTAATATTAAATAAAAGCATTAGTGTTAGCTGTAACATTCTTGGTGTGGTATTTCCCTTCCATTTTTGCCTTCACCCCTCCTGTTTTCAAAATGTTTTTGTTGGTATTAGGTCTCTGTACACTTTCCCACTGCTAACCGGTGCTCTTGCCCTAAAACATGGTAAAATTGGAGCATAACTGATTGGCACATTTACTTTACACATATGTACTTAGTATATGGTACAATGTGTACCTAGGGACTGTAAATTAAATTCTACTTTTGGACCTGAAGCACTCATTGGGCCACCTACTAAAGTAGCCTTTACTGCCATTGCAGCCTGTTGTACAGTTTTGAACTGCCATTATTTCCTGGAAAAATAAACCTTTTGCATGGTCAAAACCTTGCTTTTCCATACATATGTCACCTGTCAAGTAGGCCCTAGGGGTACATTGAATTTAAATAGTGAGAAATGTGGGTTTAAGTTTTACATGTCCAGGTAGTGAAAAACTCCAAAATTAATTTTCCTCTATTGTAAGGCCTACCACTCCCATTAGATATTATTGGGTTACCTAATTCCATTTAGTAAGTGCTAACTTGGGATTGGGAGCAGATAGGGATATTATGGTTAGACTCAAATGAATAGTAATTTAAAATTCTCTTTAATGTTAAGGTCGGATTTTAAGTCGCAATTCTGAAAATGACCTTTTCAGCAAGTTAATAATAGCAATAATATTTCATGATACTACTTAGTATAGCGCAGGTATATCACACCCAAAGGTGTATCTCAGCGCTTTCCTGATACAGAGCAAATCAAATCAATTAGAATAGACAGGTCTTCAAGAGTGTTTCTAAATCCAACAAACTCTGTACAAGAGCGAATTTGGAAAGGTAGTTTATACCAGGCAAAAGGGGCAGGGTAAGAAAAGGGCTGGCTGACAAATCTCGAGGTATGGACATGGTGGACACCAAGAAAGGCTTTATATTTTAATCTAAGATGTTTAGTGGATAGGGGATGCGTTTCCTTTGTAAATAAGTTGGACCCTTGCCAGATAATGACTTATGCGGAAGACAAAAAAGTTTAAATAAGGAGCGCTTCCTGACTGGAAGCCAGTGCAGGGCTCTTAGAGTTGCAGCAGATGGAATACCGTGAGGAAGATTGGAGGCTCAGCACCAACTGTAGTTTAGAAAGAAGGGCTTCAGTAGCCACATCCATCAGGGCATTGCCATAGTCAATATGGCTGATGATCAAGGTTCGAATAAGAGTTTTCATGGAACTTAAAGGGAGCCACTGCAACACTTTCTCGAGCAGGCGCATGGTAGCAAAACAAGTGCCACAGAGAAAGGATTTGTGATCTTTCACGGAGAGGGTCTCATCAAGCATAATGCAGAGGTTTTTAACTGTTAAGTGTCTGTGAAGAGGTGTGGTTAAGGCTGTGTTGAGAGTGAAGGAAAGCCAGAGGAAAGCTAGGTATCTTCTACAGGTGAGGAGCAAGAATTATGGACAAGTGGGGTCTTGGAAAAATAGTCACAGATCTTATTCATTTTATCTAGAAAAAAGTTGGATTGCTTGCCGCAGAGAGACTGGGAGCATGCCGGTTTAGTCACAGTACAGTCTAGAGAGGACAAGGAGTGCACAATCATAAATACCGCTCTGGTCCAATTGTGAGTCTTAAGTAGTTTTGCAGCATAATAGTTTTCCTTGGAGGTAAGCACCAAGGTTTTGCAGTAGCGTTGAGCCGACCTCAACTCTTCACAGTTTGTGGTGGAGTAATGTGTTGTGCCTGCTATTCAGGTTTCAGAGGCTTCTCTGTCCTCCTAGCTCAATACTGTAGCATCCTCATTTATCAGGTCTCCAACTTAAACATTCTCATTTCACTCCCACCTCTGCTGTGTCTCTCCTTTCTCTTCCTCACACATTTTTTCACTCTCACTCTCTCTCTCTCTCTCTCTCTCTCTTTTACTTCCACCCTACAACTCTCCCTTTTTTTATCTCTCTTTTACTCACTGAGTGCATGCAATGTTGACTCATGAAGTTTACATTCAGCATCAGGGTCGGACTGGTCATAGAGGATAGATAGACTATAATACATAGATCAGTCAGTATGGAGACTGTTCAAACCCTGCCAGGGACACTAGCAGGGCATTTTGTTTAGTGGGTCCACGCCAAGTCCTGTGGAGTCAATGGAAATAAGAACGGTGTAGGTGCAAATCTTAACTATACCATAGCCAATAGCATAAAAAGTGAAAAGCCGTAGTGAGTTAAAATAATTAGTGTATTGGTGCTGGCAAATAATAGAAAAATTATTGGTTATTAACCTTTTGATTTCTGAGGATCCCCAGTTAATCATTACTGAAACTCGGAAACCCCCACTGTATCATCATTGGAATCCAAGGACCCTCACTGAGTCATTACTGGAGGCCTGAGACAATGGATCTAAGCATTTTCGATGATTTAAACTCTAAAAATATAGACAACAAATGCAGAAATATGTATTCTTTAGACAAATACAGAAATGCTGAAATATTTTATTTAATTCACAAATAAATATAAAAAAGAACTTTTAATTGCAATAGGAGGTTTGGAGTGTTTCTAAATTAAATTGAGGCCACTCATGGTTCCTATTATATTCTGTTTGATGCACACTGCTCCCACAAATCAATCTAAGGATACCAAATACATTTCTCGCCTCCAATTTCCAATTTCTTCACATTTATGAAATGTTTTAAAATGTTCATTTGTACATTTTGCTTCTTCATTTATGCACACTTTATTACTATTTTAAAATTTTGTTAAGCAGTCGCTGACTACCTTAGTAGCCTTTGCGGACCCCCAGGGGTCCCAGGACCACAGGTTAAGAACCACTATACCTAATATTTTATAAAATGCTAACAGAGTTCTACATTCTATTTACTGTGATGTTTAGGAGTGTTCAAAATTCCCTGCATACCTTTCCTCTAGCGAGTGTAGCATGAAAGCAACACTCACTTTGTAATTAATCTAACTGCAGGGGCATATCGCTTGGCTGTAATTCAGAGTACCTCCCGGCATAGCGTACTCCTCACTGGTGTGAAGTTAAAAAACAGGGTTAAGAGCAGTCTTTTCTTTCTTCCCAAGCAGTGCATGGTAATGCAGCATGAAGACTGCACATGTAATTCAAAGAGAAATGTAGCAAGCAAATTACACAGGTGTAGAGCTAAATATAGGCCTATACCTAATATTAAATAAAAGCATTAGTGTTAGCTGTAACATTCTTGGTGTGGTATTTCCCTTCCATTTTTGCCTTCACCCCTCCTGTTTTCAAAATGTTTTTGTTGGTATTAGGTCTCTGTACACTTTCCCACTGCTAACCGGTGCTCTTGCCCTAAAACATGGTAAAATTGGAGCATAACTGATTGGCACATTTACTTTACACATAAGTACTTAGTATATGGTACAATGTGTACCTAGGGACTGTAAATTAAATTCTACTTTTGGACCTGAAGCACTCATTGGGCCACCTACTAAAGTAGCCTTTACTGCCATTGCAGCCTGTTGTACAGTTTTGAACTGCCATTATTTCCTGGAAAAATAAACCTTTTGCATGGTCAAAACCTTGCTTTTCCATACATATGTCACCTGTCAAGTAGGCCCTAGGGGTACATTGAATTTAAATAGTGAGAAATGTGGGTTTAAGTTTTACATGTCCAGGTAGTGAAAAACTCCAAAATTAATTTTCCTCTATTGTAAGGCCTACCACTCCCATTAGATATTATTGGGTTACCTAATTCCATTTAGTAAGTGCTAACTTGGGATTGGGAGCAGATAGGGATATTATGGTTAGACTCAAATGAATAGTAATTTAAAATTCTCTTTAATGTTAAGGTCGGATTTTAAGTCGCAATTCTGAAAATGACCTTTTCAGCAAGTTAATAATAGCAATAATATTTCATGATACTACTTAGTATAGCGCAGGTAAATCACACCCAAAGGTGTATCTCAGCGCTTTCCTGATACAGAGCAAATCAAATCAATTAGAATAGACAGGTCTTCAAGAGTGTTTCTAAATCCAACAAACTCTGTACAAGAGCGAATTTGGAAAGGTAGTTTATACCAGGCAAAAGGGGCAGGGTAAGAAAAGGGCTGGCTGACAAATCTCGAGGTATGGACATGGTGGACACCAAGAAAGGCTTTATATTTTAATCTAAGATGTTTAGTGGATAGGGGATGCGTTTCCTTTGTAAATAAGTTGGACCCTTGCCAGATAATGACTTATGCGGAAGACAAAAAAGTTTAAATAAGGAGCGCTTCCTGACTGGAAGCCAGTGCAGGGCTCTTAGAGTTGCAGCAGATGGAATACCGTGAGGAAGATTGGAGGCTCAGCACCAACTGTAGTTTAGAAAGAAGGGCTTCAGTAGCCACATCCATCAGGGCATTGCCATAGTCAATATGGCTGATGATCAAGGTTCGAATAAGAGTTTTCATGGAACTTAAAGGGAGCCACTGCAACACTTTCTCGAGCAGGCCCATGGTAGCAAAACAAGTGCCACAGAGAAAGGATTTGTGATCTTTCACGGAGAGGGTCTCATCAAGCATAATGCAGAGGTTTTTAACTGTTAAGTGTCTGTGAAGAGGTGTGGTTAAGGCTGTGTTGAGAGTGAAGGAAAGCCAGAGGAAAGCTAGGTATCTTCTACAGGTGAGGAGCAAGAATTATGGACAAGTGGGGTCTTGGAAAAATAGTCACAGATCTTATTCATTTTATCTAGAAAAAAGTTGGATTGCTTGCCGCAGAGAGACTGGGAGCATGCCGGTTTAGTCACAGTACAGTCTAGAGAGGACAAGGAGTGCACAATCATAAATACCGCTCTGGTCCAATTGTGAGTCTTAAGTAGTTTTGCAGCATAATAGTTTTCCTTGGAGGTAAGCACCAAGGTTTTGCAGTAGCGTTGAGCCGACCTCAACTCTTCACAGTTTGTGGTGGAGTAATGTGTTGTGCCTGCTATTCAGGTTTCAGAGGCTTCTCTGTCCTCCTAGCTCAATGCTGTAGCATCCTCATTTATCAGGTCTCCAACTTAAACATTCTCATTTCACTCCCACCTCTGCTGTGTCTCTCCTTTCTCTTCCTCACACATTTTTTCACTCTCACTCTCTCTCTCTCTCTCTCTCTCTCTCTCTCTCTCTTTTACTTCCACCCTACAACTCTCCCTTTTTTTATCTCTCTTTTACTCACTGAGTGCATGCAATGTTGACTCATGAAGTTTACATTCAGCATCAGGGTCGGACTGGTCATAGAGGACACCGGGCGTTTTCCTGGTGGGCCAGAAGGATGGTGGCCGTTTTTGTTTCTGGGGGCCGGTTTTGCAACAGTGCTTCAATATTGCCCCCCTGGCACAAAAGCAGCAGCAGTGTTTCCCACCAGTGCCCCCTCGTCCCCCAGAGGTCTGATTTAATTAACAGGGCTGGCTTGAGTTCTCAGTCCAGCTGTGTTCAGTATGCATCACCACCACTACAGGCTGGTAGTGCACTCTCTGGCAATTTTGGCTGAGAGGCCAATGAATCAATGGGCACATCGTCTGATCCCAGGCGAGTCACTGCCTACCAGCTGTGCTCCTCCAGGTAACAGATGACAATAATTTAATGTCACTGGAACACATTTATTCAAGCCTATGAATTTCTTTCAGGAAATCTGTGCACTCTGCTAGCTGATGTCCTGATTCTGTTCAAATAAACCAATTTCATTAAGACTGAAAAAAAGTACTGCTGAGTAAAAAGACCACCGAAGGATAACAGAGTCAGGGAGGTGTGAATGAATGGCCAAGAATTGGCAGCTGCCCCTCCCTCTTTATTTAGATTGTAAATAGGACAGATCTGACATCCTCAAATTTGTGATGTTTCCTTTGCATCCACTGCACTCTAAGTGACCCCCTGAGTCTGGAAAGGCTGTGTCACAGAGTCATCTGTTAATCATACACTCTTGAAAGTTGCTTTCAAGTTAATTAAATGTGCCTTTTTGATGCTAAATTAATGACACTATCCGTTATAAAGACACTGATCTGCTCAAATGTTTTCTCCTCATTCCTGCGCCTGCATAAAGAAATTCTATTCATGGAAATTAGGGCAGCGACACAGGAGTCAGGTGATCTTGAGAGTGTGGGTGAGGTTATTAGATTATTCCATGTCACCAAGGATGCAACCCGCCAGCGCTGCTGGGCTTTTCTTTTAGAAATCATTCTTTACAGGAGCATTACTTCAAAAGGATCAACAGAAGGCAATCAGGTCTACAATCCCAGAATGCATTAGTTTGTCAGACGAAAACCAAGGAGTAGTGCAGTGATGACATGGAGACAGTTATATGGTGTAGAGGGCCACACGGCCTCTACGCGTAAGAGCGTGAGCACGCACTCCTCGTGACCGGGCTCGGTCCGAGGGTATATAATAAATGGGCCGAGGTCGCACGTGACCTTACGGCCGGAGCATACTCCTGAGTGGACGCGCACAATATTGTCCGGCATCCAGTATAGGCCGCATGCCCCGTCCCAGCACCTTTACACTGGCGACGAGGGTGCTTTGCGAACCCCCGCTGCAGTGCCCATCGCATCTGCCGGCGCGGTGAGGAAGGCGCGCGTGCCCGCTCCACGCGGTACGCGTCGACGAGGTGGCCGAGATCCGATCAGCCGTGAAGCTGTCCCGGCGTCCCCTGCAAGGTTGCGCGACTCCGGTGTGAGTCCGCGCGGTCGAAGGAAGCAGCGCAAGTCCCTGCCGACGTCCACATCTCCCAGTGAGGCAGCGCGCATGCGCAGTGAAGAGCGGCACCGGCCCAGCGCGTAAGTAGCACGCAGGCCTCAGAAGGGGTGGCGGCTCCCTCGGCTGGTGTGCACACGCTGGCTGTACAGCCGGGAACACTGCTGTGAGGAGCTCAAGCGAGGCAGAGGACTGGAGGGGCTGCCTGACTCCCAGCAGGGAATGTGAAGCTTTCTTTCTGGTGCAGGGGTGTTTACTTCCCCACTGGTGGGGCACAACCTACACCTAGCCCCAGCTGAGGAGGAATGAAGAAGAAGAGATGGCAGACCAGACTGCTATCAAGCGGGGTGCAGTCCCAGCGATAAAAGGGGGACACACAAGAAGGGCATATCACCTCCCTTGGGACCAGGTCCAGAAGAACAAAAGTACCAGACAAAGGGGGCAAGAGTCAGTTCCTGCACTTCCCGAACAAGGTTTTCTGCACAGTACTTCCAGCTAAGCCTTACCTCACGGTGTCCGGTGTTGCCAGTCAGCGGTGCATAGCGCGACAACATGGCGGATGACCCGGCGGCCCCGGCCCCACTCACTCACTCACTCACTCACATGCCTCTGTGACGTCCCTACCGCCCTTCAGCCAGTTGGCTGATCTGGCTACTACGGCACCACGGTGGAAGCGATGGGTGGGCCACCTCAATCACTACTTTACGGGGATGCGAGAACACAATGGCAAGGTGAAGATGTCCCTCCTCATGCACTTTGGAGGCGATGAGCTCTATGAGCTCTTCGAGTCACTCCCTAACACCGGACAGGACGACGACTACGATGCCGCGATTGCAGCTCTGAATAAGTACTTTGATCCCCAAATGAATCCAGATTATGAACGATTCAAACTGTGACAGGCTCGCCAAGGGGAGACGGAGACGATGGATATGTACTACGCGAGGCTCAGGAAGCTGGCGGCCACCTGCACAGGCATAGACCACAACGACGAGATCAGGGCACAGTTAATCGCCGGATGCAAGGCCGTGTCTTTGAGGCGCCTTATCCTGCGACAGCCAGGCATCTCACTGGATGAGATTCTGATCCTAGCCCGCTCACACGAGCTCTCTGACAAACGGGCAGAAGAAATGGGGTCGGTGAGGCTGCGGAACGCGTCAGGGGCGGTGGCACCCAAGCCAGTGCTGATCAAGGAAGAGGTAGTGGAAGTCGTACAGAGACGCCCCGGAGGTGCACTACGACGGGGTACAGGACCAAGGCCCAACAGTAGGTGCGGTTACTGCGGTGTCGACTAACCCTGGGCGTAGTTTGCGAAGTAGCACTTCGCAAAGCTACGCAAAGTGCACTTCGCACTACGCGAGCTACGCGTAGCACTTCGCGAACTGCGTAGTACCTTGTTCGCACTGTGCCACATGTCGTTTTCAATGATTGCACAGTGCGGACAAACAACCGGCACTGTGCAATCATTGCAAATGGCATCTTGCACAGTGCGAGCTGTAGTTTTCTGCTGCTCGAGTAGATTTTTACTCGAGCGGCAGCTTTCTCAATGCGAACTGGTAGTTTCTCATCGCGAGCGGTCGCGAGCATACGCGACCACTCGCAATGAGAAACCTGACCTCCTCGCATTGGGAATCTCGCCGGGAGGTTTATTTTCCATGCTTGCGATCGCCAACTTGATGTTGCTGATCGCGAACAAGGAAAAAGTCTCACCGGGATGTCATTTTGCTTGCTCGCGGTCGCCAACTTGACGTTGAGGACCGCGAGCAAGCAAAAAATGACCGCAGCACTACGCAACACTACACTACGCGTGTTCGCACTGTGCTACGTGCAATTCACGTAGTGCGAAGTAGCGCGAACTTCGCAAACTACGCGAGCGTAGCGTAGTGCTTTGCCCAGGCTTAGTTTCGACCACGGAGACCAGGAGAGGTGCCCCGCGAGAGGGCAGGCATGTGCGAAGTGCGGGAAAGCCAACCACTATGCCAGCGTATGTCGTGGGCGAGGAGGTAGAGCACATGGCGGTGCTCCCCGAGGACGCCCAGGAAGCCTGAAGCACCTCACGCTAGAGGACAGGGAGTTTGGGGTGTCGCCAGACGTGGCTCCGGAGACGGTGTACTACGATGACGATGATGACGTCTTTGTTATCGCATTCACAGGACGTGGGGGTAAGAAGAGACGTCCACCGCCCATGTGCCAAATCCAGGTCAATGGACCGCCCATACAAGCCCTGATAGACACAGGAGCATCCGTGAATGTCATGGATTCCCACCAGTACAACCGGCTACAACCAAAGCCAAGGCTTATCCCGAGCAGAACCAGGATCTTCACGTACGGGGTCACGGAGCCACTCCCTGTGCGGGGTATGATCGAGGTAGAAGTGTCTAGTGACACACACACACTGACTGCGACATTCCATGTCATGGAGGGTGAAACAGGTACGCTCTTAGGGTGCCATACGGCCGAAGACCTCAAGCTAGTGTTCTTTGCAAGACAAGTTCAAGACATCCATGCGGAAGACATCATGAAAGACTTTCCCCAACTCTTCACAGGGCTAGGAAAATTAAAGAACCTCCAGGTAAAGCTGTATATAGATAGGAGTGTCCAACCAAGAGCACTCCGGCATCGAAGGATACCACTACACATCCGCCCGCTGGTGGAGAAAGAGTTGCAAGCACTCGAGGACTTAGGAGTCATTGAGAAGGTGTCGGGGCCCACACCATGGGTGTCGCCCCTGGTGGTGGCGCCCAAACCCAAACAACCTGGTGCCATTCGCCTGTGTGTGGACATGCAACTCCCCAATCAAGCCATCAGACGTGAGCGGCACGTAACCCCGACAATGGACGACATTGTCGCGGACTTAAACGGGGCACAGTGGTTTTCCAAATTGGACCTCAACTCAGGATACCACCAACTAGAGTTAGCCCCGGAGAGCAGGTACATCACCACCTTCTCGACATACGTGGGGTTGAGGAGGTACACCCAGCTCAGCTTTGGGGTGTCGTCGGCGGCAGAGGGTTTTCAGAACGTGATTCAGGAAACCCTGTCGGGACTCGTCGGAGTGATGAATCTGAGCGACGGCATTCTCATATACTCCACAAGCCTGGAAGAACATCACGCCAGACTTCGGGCGACGCTACATCAGAAGAAGTGTGCCTTCTATCAAAGCGCGATCGACTTCTTCGGATATGTGTTCTCCAGGGATGGGCTCAAGGTGGACCCCCGGAAGGCGGCAGCCATCCGGAATGCTCAAGTGCCGCAAAATCCCACGGCGATTAGAAGTTTTCTGGGCATGGCAACATACTGCAGTCGGTTTCTGCCGAACCTTGCCATGCTGTCAGAGCCAATGAGACAGCTAACGAAGACCGGGACGCCATGGGCATGGACACCACAGGAGGACACTGCATTCCAAGAAGTGAAGAAGGCGCTACTGGATCTAACAACGATGGCGTATTTCCACCCGGGGCGGAGCACAGAGTTGGTGGTGGACGCCAGCCCGGTGGGGCTCGGAGCGGTACTGCTGCAGGAAGTGAGGCCAGGAGTCTACGCACCCGTGTCATACGCAAATCGGGCGTTATCACCAACGGAAACACGATACGCGCACATCGAGCGCGAGGCCCTTGCTATCCGCTGGGCCTGCCAGCATTTTCATCTATACCTGTTTGGTCACCCATTCAAAGTCATAACGGACCACAAGCCTCTGTTGCCGCTGTTCAGCGGATCGAATAGACTGGCACCACCAAGGATCGAACAGTGGGCGGTACAGCTGCAAGCATATTCCTTCCAACTGATCTTTCGCCCAGGGGCCAACAACCCAGCTGACTTCCTGTCAAGGCACCCACCACCAGGGGATGTGCGAACCCCTTCAGACGACAGCATACGAACAGAGGCGTTCTTGCAAATGGTGGAGGAGGACGCTTGCCCGCTGGCAATCACCAAGGCGGAGATATGTGAATCCACGGAGCGAGACACCACGCTTCAGCGGGTCAAAGAAGCTCTCGCCATGGGTCGCTGGCACAGGTTCCTGGACGGAGTAGCAGGCCTGATTGAAGAGGAACAGAACGCAAGGAGGCAGCTTTGGAAAGTGCGGCACGAGCTAAGCACGGGAGAGTCAGGCCTGGTGCTGAGAGGCCAGAACATCGTAGCCCCACAGGACCTCCAGAGGCGTCTGGTGACCATAGCACATCAGGGCCACCAGGGAGCTGGGAAGACAAAGGCGAGGCTCAGGTCCAAAGTATGGTTCCCGGGCATGGACAGGCTAGTTGAAGAGGAAGTGCGGACATGCCACTCGTGTGCAATAACCGGGGCGGACCCCGTTCCAGCACCGGTAATCACCGAGGAGCCCTGCAAAACGCCCTGGACGAAGGTGAGCATCGACTTCGGCAGTTTTCCCGACGGACGACACACGATGGTCATCATGGACTCGTGCACCAGGTTCCCGGTGGTCGAATTGGTGTCCTCCATGGCGTTCACGCAGGTACAACCCACCCTGGAAAAGGTGTTTGCAACGTTTGGTCTGCCGGAGAAGATAAAATCGGACAATGGCCCGCCTTTTCAAGGGCAGGAGTTTCAGGACTTTCTACAGCGGAGAGAGGTCAGACACCGGAGAATCACGCCCCAGTGGCCTCAGGCCAACGGAGAGGTAGAGCGTTTCATGAGGACCCTCAACAGGGCAATGCGCATAGCGGTGGATCAATACCAAGACCCGGAAACGTGCCTCCACCAGTTCCTGTTTGCATATCGGCAAACGCCACACGCAACGACCGGGTGAGCCCCGGCTACACTCCTTCTGAAGCGCCATCCGCGGGATCTCATCCCCGAGACAACTACCTGGACGCCGCCGGACGTGGACCCAGTGCGGACACAGCAAAGGCGCCAGCAGACCAACGACAAGGCCACCGTGCGCCGAGGGGCCAAGATCCCAAGCATTCAGGTGGGTCGAGAGTGATCCTGAAGGACAGGCACCCCGGCTGGAAGTTCCGCACACCCTATGAGCCGGAAGGATGGGTAGTGACCCAGGTGAACGGGACAATGGTCACAGCACAGAGGGGGAGACACACAGTCGTGAGGAATGTGTCATGGTTCAGGGTGATACCAAGTAATCTGTCAAGGGTGCCCAGCGACCCGGAAGACGGTGAGGACGACGAGGAATCCGACGCTCCGCGCAGTCAGGAAGAGGGGATCACAGGGCCGGAGGCCCAGTCAGCGTCGCAGCCAGGATGCAAGGGCAAAAATCCTAGGAGCCCCAGCCCCGTTGTGGCCGGGGAAGAGTCCCGCCCAGCTGGGCCTCACAGCGGTGCCACGCCTGCTCGCCAGGAGCCAGAGTCTCGGAGTCAAAGGTACCAACTAAGACCGAATCCGGCTCCTAGTCGAAAATTGAAGGACTGCGCCTATCAAGTGGACGGCAGCATCGGGATGCCCGGGCGGCCTGGGCCGGAGGCGCCTTGAGAACTGTGGACACTGGTGTTATAGCTACATGTATCTCACTCTCTCTCTCTCTGTCTCTCTCTCTCTCTCTCTCTCTGTCTATCTTGATCTCCATCTCGATTCTCCGCTGGTTGTTTGGCCGGCTAAAGGTTTGGAGGGATGTAGAGGGCCACATGGCCTCTACGCGTAAGAGCGTGAGCACGCACCCCTCGTGACCGGGCTCGGTCCGAGGGTATATAATAAATGGGCCGAGGTTGCACGTGACCTTACGGCCGGAGCATAGTCCTGAGTGGTCGCGCACATTATTGTCCGGCATCCAGTATAGACCGCATGCCCCGTCCCAGCACCTTTACATATGGTAACCTTAGCAAATTCCCCCATTACCTTCCTGTCTTTTCGTATTTGTCTCTCGACCCCTCTGTCTCTCCCCATCACTCCCTGTGTTTATGCCCCACTCCCCTCATCCTCTCTCCCTCTTTCTACTCATCTCACTGACTTATATTCGCTCCCTCAGTCCCCTCTTTCTTCCTTCGCTCATCTCCTCTCACACTCCTCGTTCCCTGTATCCCCTTTCAGCCACACATGCCTCATTACCTCCCCTTTCCATCCCGTTTGCTCTCTCACACTCCACTCAAGCTGCCTCTTCCCGTCTTTCCTGCTCTCTGCCCTCTCCCCTCTTCTCGCATTCTTGAATTCCTTCTTCAACCAACTAGTTCTATACAACTCTCTTCTCTTAATTTCCTTCTCCTTCTCTCTATCTTTTATCCCCTCTCCACCACTTTCACCTTTTATGACACGATGTCTCATTCTGCTCCCTTGTATCTCCACTTCTTGCACTTTTTGCCCAGCCCTTCTCTTCTGTTCAGTACTGTTGGACCTGCGATGGGCAAGCCCAGCACAAAGGGGGGTAGCTTGGCTCGAGTGACAAGGCGGTAGAAGGCTGTTGTGTTAAGCCGGCTATGACCAAATAATAACTCCCTGCACACCACATAAAAAGAAGGACACCACACCACTGTTATAGAAAAATACGTTTCGTTTATGTAAAAGTTCTCTGGGTTGGAAGAAGTTCAATTAGTTAATCACATTCACCTTTCTTACATGGGTTTGATTAGCTGTGTACTGGTTGCGTAGGAATAAATGGTTGGACTCTAATAAATAAATATACTGGATAAATATCAGGATTCAATACATTTGGAATAAATATCAGCAATGACTGGAATAAATATCAGCAAAACATCACAGTTGCATAGCAAGTTAGATACCGATCGTTTCACATAAATATCTCAGGGTCATACTGGTATCGCTGCCACCAATTAATCACTTTCGGGGTAAACACATTTAGATTGCCATTTAATGCGGAATGTGCGCTCTTACAGTTTTTGAAGTGTTCACGGGTTCGGGCTCTCTGGGCACAAGATACTCGTGATAATCCTTTAGTTGCACTTAAAGCATATTGCGCGTGTATCTGGAAGATAAAGACATACAATGACTACGGCAATTACACTCCGCGGCCAGCCGGTTTAATACTACTGCGGCCGGAGGAGTCTGTGTGCTTCTGTCAATGCAGGCGGGGTCTCCGAAGGCGGCTTCAGTTTACGAGTCCTCAGACCGTCGAACGGGCTGCCGGAGGGGTCAAACTACCTGCGCGCACAGTTCAAAATTGGAGCCGCACCTCAGTCCCGGAACAATGCGGCGACTTCAGGGGAGGAGACGGTCCCACCTCACTTTGGCTGCGCGGGTAAGCGCTCCAGTCAGTATGGCCCTTCTCCCAAGGGCGAAGGGGGGTTCCAGGGGCTCCGCGATCCTCCCACCGATCTCACTCACGAGGGGGCTCCCGCCCACAACAACAGTCCCCAAGTCACTCGGGCAGGGCAGAGACGGTACTCTCGCCCAAATGAAGGCCAGCCTTTCCCCTCCCCAGCGCAGCACCTCACCTTCTGTCCACGATCAGCGCTTCGACGGCGGTGGGTTCGGAGACGTCCGAACACCCGCCAGGAGGCACTTAAGTTGAAGGGGCCCTGTCAAGGGTCGCAGTCGCGATCTCACCACTGGGGGAGGCGGGGAGGCTCTAACTATGGCCAAAGTCTCTGAGGGGCAATTGGGCACTCGCTGGCCAGGCGCTGAAGGCGAGAGGTCACTGCTCGCGCTTCTGACTGGAACGCCAGTCAGGGTCCACGCCAACAACCTCGGCTGTACTTCTGCCTGCGCTATCAGCTGCCTCAGGGGGGAGGACAGGGCAGGTGTCAATCTGGTGTCAAGTCCTCTTCTATGTTTCTTCTCTTCTCCACTTTTTCTCATCATGGCCGCCAGGGACTGGGCCTTTTATAGCCAGTGCCCTGGGGTGCCAGCACGAGCCAGAAGGTTCTAGAACCTTCCCTGGCTGTGTCAATGACATGGCCCTTCCAAGGTGTCTTTTTGGTCATTAGGAGCCACCATACTGGGCTTCCTAAGGCAGCCATTTTGTGTACTTGTAACTTCTGAGGGGATTCCTGTCAGGTTTGCAGGTTACACAAAGTGTGCCAAAACCTCCAAAGGGTCAGAGGTCAGAAGGACTCCAATGGGAGTCACTCTCATAGGGGACAATGGTGTCCACCATTTTAGGGTTGACAACCTCACTGTGTAATGCCACCGGTTCCGTCAGGCGCCTTGTACATAGGTGCCAGGAACTTGGTGAGCAACTGAGCGTCAAGGAGCATCTAGCCCCATGGGACAACACACAAAAAGGTCCAGGTAGACAAATAAAAAGCGACAAATTTTAGGAGGCACGGGGGAACAAAATAAATCATGGTGTGAGGGGACTCTCAGAAGCAGACAGGTCTAACAAGTACTATCACCGCATTGCCCCTGTTGCTGTACAGCCTCCGTTTTGCCTTTTCCATGTCCTTGAGGTAACATTGTACTTCTGCCCTGTACATGTAAAGTTGCGCTGCTTCTGTTGTGTCTGCCTTATGTGTTAATGAATCTTGGTTAAAAAAAACCTTTACACCGCACAAGTGACAAGAAGAATGGCGTTGCCAGTGCTCGTTTTTAAAATAATTTCCTTCGGAGGTGGATATAGCAAGAGAAGGAGCGATGGCTAACTTTACTCCTGTCGTGACTCATCTCCCTCGAATGGGAAAAAGCTAAGCTCTGCTCCGGGGCAGTGTGCTGGCACAGATCCACCGAGACGGCAAGGGCCGGCTAAATCAGCAGGGCAATTTGAGGTTAATTGTACCTGGAAACAACAAATGACAGTGAAGTGCTCTTCAGACTGCCTCCATGGCCCCTGGACCGGGGGATACCTGAGAGCAATGTCTGAATACAGCTGCTGCTTATTAAGAATGAGGGTGGTTGGCTTTTCTAAAATAACTGCGATCTCAATTTGCTGGCTGCAAAGACCAGCGTTGACATTATCATTTCAAGCAGGAAATCGGTAAAAGAATGTAGGAAAACAGATAGCTCAGTTGTCAACAATGACATTATCTGCTCCCAAGTATGCAATTACATGATGTATGTGGCTTTGTAACCGAGCCCTCGCTCTTTGTTTTTATTGATTTTTACATGTAGATACATATGGAAAAAAACACAAACTGTTTCTCTGCCGGTATTTGTTCAAAATGGGAAAGAGGTCTTTGATTAGCCTGGCTTTCTGTCCTTAAGTCTTCCAGGTCAAAGTAGCTGTGCTTGACAGCATGGAAAGTATGACGCAATTGTTCTGCATTTAAAGCTAGTTTGTCCACAATCGGCAACTTATTAGGCAGTGTGAGCTAGCTTCCACTAATATTGAACAATATAGGGCCTCATTTATGGGGAATTGGCATAGGGCAAGTCTTGCAGCGCTGCGCCAATGTAAAAAGGTAGGAATGCACCATCTTTGTGCAACACGGTGCATCCCTGTACTTTGCACCTGTGGGGGCGCACAATTTGCTGCCTAGCACCAACGCAGGCACCCTTGCACCATGGTGCAAGTGTGGTGCAAGGGTGCCTGCGTTGTATGCAGGATTGTTTTTGTGCAGGAAAGGGCACCTTCCTACACAAAAACAATATAGAGAGGTGTTTTTCTCCTTCCATGTGTGCTGCAGAATGCAGCGCATATGGAAAGAGGAAAAAACGAGAAATACAAATATTACTCCTTGTTACACCTCCTCTGGGGAGGCTAAGGTTTTGGAGCTGCCCCAGGTTTATGTGATTAAGTAAATCTGCGTCAGAATCAAAATCCATATGTGTTGCGTGGGAAAACCCATCACAATGCCCATGGAACGCCTCCCTGGCACTGAGTAAGGAAGCACAGCAGTTTGCGCTTCCTTGCCTGACTATATATCTATGAGGTCATGAGTGGGCTCATAGATATGACTGAGAGGTTTGCACCGCCGGTGCCAGAGCATCAGAAAAAGTGACGCTTCATCAGTGCAATCCCCTCATAAATATGCCCCTATGTATCGGGTGCTCTTAGCACTAGATTATGAAAAGAATGATTGCAAAAAGCAGTTGTAAAGTGTGCACTAACGTTTTGTGACTAGCGTTTAATTTTGTGATGCAAACTATATACTAATAAGTCACATCACAGGAGGCCCAGAAGCAAGGAGTTGCAGAGCGTACTGTGCAATGAATATTAATAAGGCAGGCGGATTTTTTGCAACCCCATATGATTGGCTACAAACAAAAGGATGGTGGCCCCAAGGAACAGCACTTCACTATCTCCATATTCAAATTCATAAATGGGAATCTATTTACTTTAAAGCAGCCCTTGTTCTTTTAAGGAACTATTGCTGCTTTGAAAAAAAACAAAAACAATCTCGTAGCCCATATGGGGGAAGAAGTGCCGACCCTGCCTGCTCTTCCGAGTTTGCAGGAAATAATTCCCAGAGGGGAAGCTTTCCAATGGGGAATGCTACTGCTCTGTGAATCTGTAACTGCCTGCTTTGAGGAGTTTATAACTCTTCAATGGTTTGAGAAAGGAATTGAACTTGAAAATCATTTATGTGTACTATTCTGAATAACAATTAGGAGAGGAGTCTGCTTTCCCTCCTATTTGAAATTTTGAATTGGTCAGTGAACCTATTTTTGAGTAAGAAATGCTTTTTTTTGACTCGCAAGTCAGTTTAGTACTTAGCAAAAAGGCATTCTGTGTTCGCAAACTCTGTAGTTTTGAAAATGCAGGGTTTGCGGACACAAGCTGGTTTTGTAAATCTGCATTTTTATTTAACAGTTTTCCAGGGGCTTAGCAAGTGTGCATAAGGCCCTAATACAAGCAAGTCAAATGTTTCCCTCTTGCTTCCGACTGGATAGAAACAGGCAGCCTTAATTGAGTTGCATAGGGACTTCCAAAGCGTTGGGCTTCAGTGGCATGGAACCCTCTTCCCCAATGATAGCTACTTCTGTGCAACTTATACATGAACACGATGGGATATAGTAATAAGATTTTGCACTGTGTTTGAGTGACACAAATCAATGCAAAATCTTTTTTTCAATTTATTTTCCAGAGCAAAACTTGTTTTGCACCGAAAATGCACTTGAAAGTAGTGCAAAACTGTGCATGGCACTGCTTTGCTGTACTTAGCGCAAAGTGGGTGTTACATGCGTGGTGCATGGGCATTCCCATGCAACCACCCATGGCTTTTTATATTGTACTAAAAAAAGTAGACAGTTTAAAAAAAGAATGCCCTTTTGAATGAGGGGCTATCAAAGAGAAATGGTTTTATTTCTCCTTTCTTTTCTGACTTTGCATGTGTGCTGCACTCTACAGCACACATACCAACTCGAAAAGCATTAAAGGGACTGTAAGCATAGTATTTTGTACTATAAGAGTAACCTTTCAGTACAAAACCTATACTAGGCTCATGAAAACACTTTTGCACCCTGATGCGAAGGTATGTGTGTGGGGCTCAGCAGCCAGATTGGGCACGAACGTTAAGGAGAGAAGAGGAGAGTGCCATATTTCTGTATCTATTGTCCGGTCTTGCCCTCTCCTTCTCATGCAATGCAGGGCAGTATTTTTGGCTGTTGCGCTGTGCTGCGTGAGAATTTAGTAAATAGACTCTGACTTTTAAGTTACAGTATAATTACCAGCAGAAAGACAATAGAAATTCAATAACCATCAAGATATGGGTCTATCAAAATTGTGATGAAAAGTGTATTGTTGTATAGTGCAAAAGACTACAAATATTCTGGCACAAGAACATTATTTTTCACAGAAAATACAATTTATGTGGATAAATACAGATATAAGAAGTAAAATGGTAATAAAAAAGGAAAAGCTGAAACAAATATTCTACTACACCTAAGATTGTTCATTACTTAGTGGTGTGGCACTTAAGTGACAGCACCATTTACAAATTCAAGCTCCATGTCTTCTTTTGGCGTTGCTCTCCCTTCTGAGGAACCGATTTATTGTGAACTTCCATTCTATGGATTCCCACAATCTACACCAACCATACATCAACCAAATCATGCCTGAGTCAATGGTCCCCAGTTTTGAGATGATTTTAATTTTGAATTTGCAAATGCCAGTGTGGCTGTAGTTTCAACTCTAAACCTTACCAAACAGTGTGATTATATATATATATATATATATATATATATATATATATTCACTGAAAAAACCATAGGTTTCAGGGGCGTTATGGTTAGCTGGACTTTTCACTCGTACAAAACCATTGAAATTCCCCCGTTGTAGTTAGTTCAGCTAACTATAACTCGCGCGCCCGCAATGCACTGCTGATGACGTCACATATTACATCACTCATGATATGGTCAGTGACATCACTCATGACATCACTGATGACATCTCAAATGACATCACTGATGACATCATCCAGTGAATGTGTGTTTTTCTGAAAATTACATATGTTTTATATATGTATATCTCAAGGTCGATGGAAGAATAAATGGGTATATAAGTGTCTAAATGGATGATTTGTTTTTGAAAAATTGATTGTATAACTGACTGATTAAGTGTATCTTAGTGAATACATGGCTTAGTGAGTAATGTTTAAATGTGTAAATATCTGTATCAGTCTCTCACTTTGTGTATAAGTGGCTGCATGGGTTGGTGAGTAGCTACATGAGTGTCTATATAGGTTATTAGTTGGTTTTTTGAGTATCAGTATGAGTGTCTGAGTGTCTGTATGGTTCGGTGGGGGGTATTACGTAGTGCATAGGTGCATGAATGAGTGACTCACTGTTTGTATGTATTGAAGACAGCATGTGTGCAGGACTGTATGGGTGGATGAGTGTGTGCATGGGTGTGTTAGTGAGTGATAGACTCAATAGTGTCTTTATGAGTAACTACATATGTTTTCAACTAGTATATGTGACTATTGGTGTATATAAGTGAGTATATGTGAGAGTGAGAGATTGAAAGAGTTCCTGTATGAATAAGTATGTGTTTCTATAAGTGATTGTTTAAAAGACTAAGTATGTGTAAGTTTCTGTAGAAGTGAGTGTAGTGGTGTGTGTATAACTGTATATGCAAGTAAATGGATGTTTGATTCTTTATTAGCATGAGTGACAATGTGTGTGAGTAACTCTATGGATGAGTGGCGTTGTGTAACAGGATGTATAGGTGTGAGAGTACATATGATGAGTGAGTACATGTATGAGTGACTGTATAGGACTGTTGGTGAATGAGTGGATGTGTATGTGGATCTTAGAATTACTGAATAGGTTGTTGTAACTGGTATTGGTATGTCCATTGTTTTGAACATTGTAGTTTCTATTTTTGAATGTGTGTATCAAAGGTTATATTAGGGGAAGAGGAGGTCTGCCACTCTATCACAAGGATGATGTCATCAGTGATGTCATTAGTTATGTCATTTGAGATGTCATCAGTGATGTCATGAGTGATGTCACTGACCATGTCATGAGTGATGTAATATGTGACGTTATCAGCAGTGCATTGCGGGCGCGCGAGTTATAGTTAGCTGAACTAACTATAACGGGGGAATTTCAATGGTTTTGTACGAGTGAAAAGTCCAGCTAACTATAATGCCCCTGAAACCTATGGTTTTTTCAGTGAATTTCTAAGGTTTTTTAAATGTTAATTCCTAACTATAACGTGCCTGAAACCTATGTTTTTTTCAGTGAATTTCAAAGGTTTTTTAAATGCTAATTTCTAACTATGCCTACGGAGATAGGACATGTGAAGAAAGAAGAAAAAACACACAGAAAGAAAAAAAGAAATGCCGAAAGAAGCAACAGAAGTCCTCAAAGACGAAGAAAAGTGCAAGAAGAAGGATAACGTGCAGAAAGAACAAACAGAAGAGCAGAAAGAAGCCTTGTTGCAAAATCATCCTGTACCCTCAACTTTTTCAGACGGATACTGGTGGTAACTGAGTCTGACTAACCAGTCCTAGAGCCAGTGCTATGTTAAATCAGCAGGGCAAGTTGAGGTTAATTGTACCTGGAAACAACAAATGACAGTGAAGTGCTCTTCAGACTGCCTCCATGGCCCCTGGACCGGGGGATACCTGAGAGCAATGTCTGAATACAGCTACTGCTTATTAAGAATGAGGGTGGTTGGCTTTTCTAAAATAAATGCGATCTCAATTTGCTGGCTGCAAAGACCAGCGTTGACATTATCATTTCAAGCAGGAAATCGGTAAAAGAATGTAGGAAAACAGATAGCTCAGTTGTCAACAATGACATTATCTGCTCCCAAGTATGCAATTACATGATGTATGTGGCTTTGTAACTGAGCCCTCGCTCTTTGTTTTTATTGATTTTTACATGTAGATACATATGGAAAAAAACACAAACTGTTTCTCTGCCGGTATTTGTTCAAAATGGGAAAGAGGTCTTTGATTAGCCTGGCTTTCTGTCCTTAAGTCTTCCAGGTCAAAGTAGCTGTGCTTGACAGCATGGAAAGTATGACGCAATTGTTCTGCATTTAAAGCTAGTTTGTCCACAATCGGCAACTTATTAGGCAGTGTGAGCTAGCTTCCACTAATATTGAACAATATAGGGCCTCATTTATGGGGAATTGGCATAGGGCAGCACCGCAAGTCTTGCAGCGCTGCGCTACGCCAATGTAAAAAGGTAGGAATGCACCATCTTTGTGCAACACGGTGCATCCCTGTACTTTGCACCTGTGGGGGCGCACAATTTGCTGCCTAGCACCAACGCAGGCACCCTTGCACCATGGTGCAAGTGTGGTGCAAGGGTGCCTGCGTTGTATGCAGGATTGTTTTTGTGCAGGAAAGGGCACCTTCCTACACAAAAACAATATAGAGAGGTGTTTTTCTCCTCCCATGTGTGCTGCAGAATGCAGCGCATATGGAAAGAGGAAAAAACGAGAAATACAAATATTACTCCTTGTTACACCTGCTCTGGGGAGGCTAAGGTTTTGGAGCTGCCCCAGGTTAATGTGATTAAGTAAATCTGGGTCAGAATCAAAATCCATATGTGTTGCGTGGGAAAACCCATCACAATGCCCATGGAACGCCTCCCTGGCACTGAGTAAGGAAGCACAGCAGCTTCCGCTTCCTTGCCTGACTATATATCTATGAAGTCATGAGTGGCCTCATAGATATGACTGAGAGGTTTGCACCGCCGGTGCCAGAGCGTCAGAAAAAGTGACGCTTCATCAGTGCAATCCCCTCATAAATATGCCCCTATGTATCGGGTGCTCTTAGCACTAGATTATGAAAAGAATGATTGCAAAAAGCAGTTGTAAAGTGTGCACTAACGTTTTGTGACTAGCGCTTAATTTTGTGATGCAAACTATATACTAATAAGTCACATCACAAGAGGCCCAGAAGCAAGGAGTTGCAGAGCGTACTGTGCAATGAATATTAATAAGGCAGACGGATTTTTTGCAACCCCATATGATTGGCTACAAACAAAAGGATGGTGGCCCCAAGGAACAGCACTTCACTATCCCCATATTCAAATTCATAAATGGGAATCTATTTACTTTAAAGCAGCCCTTGTTCTTTTAAGGAACTATTGCTGCTTTGAAAAAAAAAAAAAACAATCTCGTAGCCCATATGGGGGAAGAAGTGCCGACCCTGCCTGCTCTTCCGAGTTTGCAGGAAATAATTCCCAGAGGGGAAGCTTTCCAATGTTGAATGCTACTGCTCTGTGAATCTGTAACTGCCTGCTTTGAGGAGTTTATAACTCTTCAATGGTTTGAGAAAGGAATTGAACTTGAAAATCATTTATGTGTACTATTCTGAATAACAATTAGGAGAGGAGTCTGCTTTCCCTCCTATTTGAAATTTTGAATTGGTCAGTAAACCCGTTTTGGAGTCAAAAATGTTTTTTTTTGACTCGCAAGTCAGTTTAGTACTTAGCAAAAAGGCATTCTGTGTTCGCAAACTCTGTCGTTTTGAAAATGCAGGGTTTGCGGCCACAAACTGGTTTTGTAAATCTGCATTTTTATTTAACAGTTTTCCAGGGGCTTAGCAAGTGTGCATAAGGCCCTAATACAAGCAAGTCAAATGTTTCCCTCTTGCTTCCGACTGGATAGAAACAGGAAGCCTTAATTGAGTTGCATAGGGACTTCCAAAGCGTTGGGCTTCAGTGGCATGGAACCCTATTCCCCGATGATAGCTACTTCTGTGCAACTTATACATGAACACGATGGGATATAGTAATAAGATTTTGCACTGTGTTTGAGTGACACAAATCATTGCAAAATCTTTTTTTCAATTTATTTTCCAGAGCAAAACTTGTTTTGCACCGAAAATGCACTTGAAAGTAGTGCAAAACTGTGCATGGCACTGCTTTGCTGCACTTAGCGCAAAGTGGGTGTTACATGCGTGGTGCATGGGCATTCCCATGCAACCACCCATGGCTTTTTATATTGTACTAAAAAAAGTAGACAGTTTAAAAAAAGAATGCCCTTTTGAATGAGGGGCTATCAAAGAGAAATGGTTTTATTTCTCCTTTCTTTTATGACTTTGCATGTGTGCTGCACTCTACAGCACACATACCAACTCGAAAAGCATTAAAGGGACTGTAAGCATAGTATTTTGTACTATAAGAGTAACCTTTCAGTACAAAACCTATACTAGGCTCATGAAAACACTCTTGCACCCTGATGCGAAGGTATGTGTGTGGGGCTCAGCAGCCAGATTGGGCACGAACGTTAAGGAGAGAAGAGGAGAGTGCCATATTTCTGTATCTATTGTCCGGTCTTGCCCTCTCCTTCTCATGCAATGCAGGGCAGTATTTTTGGCTGTTGCTCTGTGCTGCGTGAGAATTTAGTAAATAGACTCTGACTTTTCAGTTACAGTATAATTACCAGCAGAAAGACAATAGAAATTCAATAAACATCAAGATATGGGTCTATCAAAATTGTGATGAAAAGTGTATTGTTGTATAGTGCAAAAGACTACAAATATTCTGGCACAAGAACATTATTTTTCACAGAAAATACAATTTATGTGGATAAATACAGATATAAGAAGTAAAATGGTAATAAAAAAGGAAAAGCTGAAACAAATATTCTACTACACCTAAGATTGTTCATTACTTAGTGGTGTGGCACTTAAGTGACAGCACCATTTACAAATTCAAGCTCCATGTCTTCTTTTGGCGTTGCTCTCCCTTCTGAGGAACCGATTTATTGTGAACTTCCATTCTATGGATTCCCACAATCTACACCAACCATACATCAACCAAATCATGCCTGAGTCAATGGTCCCCAGTTTTGAGATGATTTTAATTTTGAATTTGCAAATGCCAGTGTGGCTGTAGTTTCAACTCTAAACCTTACCAAACAGTGTGATATATATATATATATATATATATATATATATATATATATATATTCACTGAAAAAACCATAGGTTTCAGGGGCGTTATGGTTAGCTGGACTTTTCACTCGTACAAAACCATTGAAATTCCCCCGTTATAGTTAGTTCAGCTAACTATAACTCGCGCGCCCGCAATGCACTGCTGATGACGTCACATATTACATCACTCATGACATGGTCAGTGACGTCACTCATGACATCACTGATGAAATCTCAAATGACATCACTGATGACATCATCCAGTGAATGTGTGTTTTTCTGAAAATTACATATGTTTTATATATGTATATCTCAAGGTCGATGGAAGAATAAATGGGTATATAAGTGTCTAAATGGATGATTTGTTTTTGAAAAATTGATTGTATAACTGACTGATTAAGTGTATCTTAGTGAATACATGGCTTAGTGAGTAATGTTTAAATGTGTAAATATCTGTATCAGTCTCTCACTTTGTGTATAAGTGGCTGCATGGGTTGGTGAGTAGCTACATGAGTGTCTATATAGGTTATTAGTTGGTTTTTTGAGTATCAGTATGAGTGTCTGAGTGTCTGTATGGTTCGGTGGGGGGTATTACGTAGTGCATAGGTGCATGAATGAGTGACTCACTGTTTGTATGTATTGAAGACAGCCTGTGTGCAGGACTGTATGGGTGGATGAGTGTGTGCATGGGTGTGTTATTGAGTGATAGACTCAATAGTGTCTTTATGAGTAACTACATATGTTTTAAACTAGTATATGTGACTATTGGTGTATATAAGTGAGTATATGTGAGAGTGAGAGATTGAAAGAGTTCCTGTATGAATAAGTATGTGTTTCTATAAGTGATTGTTTAAAAGACTAAGTATGTGTAAGTTTCTGTAGAAGTAAGTGTGGTGGTGTGTGTATAACTGTATATGCAAGTAAATGGATGTTTGATTCTTTATTAGCATGAGTGACAATGTGTGTGAGTAACTCTATAGATGAGTGGCGTTGTGTAACAGGATGTATAGGTGTGAGAGTACATATGATGAGTGAGTACATGTATGAGTGACTGTATAGGACTGTTGGTGAATGAGTGGATGTGTATGTGGATCTTAGAATTACTGAATAGGTTGTTGTAACTGGTATTGGTATGTCCATTGTTTTGAACATTGTAGTTTCTATTTTTGAATGTGTGTATCAAAGGTTATATTAGGGGAAGAGGAGGTCTGCCACTCTATCACAAGGATGATGTCATCAGTGATGTCATTAGTGATGTCATTTGAGATGTCATCAGTGATGTCATGAGTGATGTCACTGACCATGTCATGAGTGATGTAATATGTGACGTCATCAGCAGTGCATTGCGGGCGCGCGAGTTATAGTTAGCTGAACTAACTATAACGGGGGAATTTCAATGGTTTTGTACGAGTGAAAAGTCCAGCTAACTATAATGCCCCTGAAACCTATGTTTTTTTCAGTGAATTTCTAAGGTTTTTTAAATGCTAGTTCCTAACTATAAGTGCCTGAAACCTATGGTTTTTTCAGTGAATTTCAAAGGTTTTTTAAATGCTAATTTCTAACTATGCCTACAGAGATAGGACATGTGAAGAAAGAAGAAAAAACACACAGAAAGAAAAAAAAAAATGCCGAAAGAAGCAACAGAAGTCCTCAAAGACGAAGAAAAGTGCAGGAAGAAGGATAACGTGCAGAAAGAACAAACAGAAGAGCAGAAAGAAGCCTTGTTGCAAAATCATCCTGTACCCTCAACTTTTTCAGACGGATACTGGTGGTAACTGAGTCTGACTAACCATTCCTAGAGCCAGTGCTATGTTAAAAGACACTCAGAATACAGTGAAAACACCAACATACACTAGGGAACACTATGCGTTGGGGTCCCCCTGTGATCAGCATGACCTCCTCTGTAAGCCCCTAGTATATAATAAGGCAGGGGATTAAAACTACCTCTTAAAACGCGCCACAGGGCGTGTTTGCACACGTCACCTCAGGCCCCGTCCCCTCACTTCCCCACTGTGTAAACACGCCCTGTGGCTGTTTTAAGTTGGGAGATTAAGTCCCCTTAAATCCTGAGGGTCCCTAGGGTCCAACTAGACCACTAGGTACCTCCAGTAAGCGCCACAGAGCTGCGTTGCAGAGAGATGTAAAGAGGGGCACGGCCTAGACCACCTCTCTGCAATGCAGCAGAGTGGTGCTTCCTGGAGGCACCTGGTGGGCTAGTTGGCCCCCAGGGTCCCTCAGGATTGAAGGGGAATTATTTCCCCAACTTAAAACGCGCCACAGGGCTTGTTTGCACACGTTAACTCAGGCCCCGTCCCCTCCCTTCACCACTGTGTAAACACGCCCTGTGGCCGTTTTTAGTTGGGAGATTAAGTTAATTTGAATCCTGAGGGTCCCTAGGGTCCAACTAGCCCACTAGGTACCTCCAGTATGCGCCACAGCGCTGCGTTGCAGAGAGGTGTAAAAAGTGGCACGGCCTGGACCACCTCTCTGCATCGCAGCTCAGTGGCGCTTACTGGAAGCACCTGGTGGGCTAGTTAGTCCCCAGGGGCCCTCAGGATTGAAGGGGAATTATTTCCCCAACTTAAAACGCGCCACAGGGCTTGTTTGCACATGTTAACTCAGGCCCCGTCCCCTCCCTTCACCACTGTGTAAACATGCCCTGTGCCCGTTTTTAGTTGGGAGATTAAGTTCATTTGAATCCTGAGGGTCCCTAGGGTCCAACTAGCCCACTAGGTACCTCCAGTATGCGCCACAGAGCTGCGTTGCAGAGAGGTGTAAAAAGTGGCACGGCCGGGACCACCTCTCTGCAACGCAGCTCAGTGGCACTTACTGGAAGCACCTGGTGGGCTAGTTAGCCCCAGGGGCCCTCAGGATTGAAGGGGAATCATTTTCCCAACTTAAAATGCGCCATAGGGTGTGTTTGCACACGTCACCTCAGGCCCCGTCCCCTTCCTTCCCCACTGTGTCAACATGCACTGTGGCCGTTTTTTATGTTGGGAGATTAAGTCCCCTTGAATCCTGAGGATCCCTAGGGGCAAAATAGCTCACTAGGTACGTCCAGTAAGCGCCATTGCTGAGAGGTGTAGAAAGGGGCACGGCCTGCACCACCTCTCTGCAACGCAGAGCAGTGTCACTTACTGGAAGCACCTGGTGGGCTGGTTGGCCCCCAGGGTCCCTCAGGATTGAAAGGGAATTATTTCCCCAACTTAAAACACGCCACAGGGCGTGTTTGCACATGTCACCTCAGGCCCTGTCCCCTCCCTTCACCACTGTGTAAACGCGCCCTGTGGCCGTTCTAAGTTGAGAGATTAAGTCCCCTTGAATCCTAAGGGTCCCTAGGGTCAAACTAGCCCACTAGGTACCTCCAGTAAGCGCCACAGAGCTGCGTTGCATAGAGGTGTAAAAAGGGGCGTGGCCTCAGAACACCTGTCTGCAACGCAGCTCCCTGGCGCACACTGGAGATACCTGTTGGGCTAGTTGGCCTTCAGGGACCCTCAGTATTGAAGGGGAATTAATTCCCCAACTTACAACTGGCCAGGGGGCGCGTATGCAGAGTGCTGCAAGGAGGGGGCGTGGCCTCCAGCACGATGCCGGTCTTTTATTTATTTTATTTTTTTAAGAAGGAGGGCTGTGTGGCCCCCCTTCTTTTTCTAATTTACTGGCCCTGGGGACCACATCTCCCAGGGCCTGCACCCTAATTTTTTTTGTTGAAAAAAATTTATTTGGCCCTTCCAATGCCTTAATCGGCCCAGGGATCCCAACCCCCGGGTCATGGCCTTTTTTTTATTTAAATTCTTTAGGAGGGGGGTGCGTTGCCCCCCTCTTCAGGCCACTTATGGCTCCGGGGACCCCATCCCCCGGGGCCGGCATTTGTTTTTTATTATTTAAAAAATATATATATTTATAGAAACACCTAGGACATGCTGGACAAACCGTATGTACCTATCACCATGACGATTTGCGTGATATTCATTAAAAGGCGACTATGCATAGAATGAAACCACATGGAATGTATTTACACCGCTAGTGAAGCTCTGACGTGTCTGACGCCCTACCGTGCCTAATCCCGGTGCCCCCGCCTGTGGGAACTCTCCAAGTAGACACCCTTGTCGTTTATTTATACAAACATGGGTAGCTATTGACGGGCACATTTAATATACACGCACACCAAGCCATTCAAAGGGGATTCGACAAAAATTCGACCAAACTATGCAAGAAACCCCCCTCACGGTTAATAAAAAACACATCCACCACCGGATGTGTAATACTTTTTATTTTACTCTCTGGAAAGGAGACGAACCTCACTTGAGAGTCACAGCATGCTCCTGGCTGAGCCCAATGCTGTGTTACACCCACCAGTGCCCGCCGATTGCCTCACACCTCTGTGTTGTATTCCACCAGCTAGTGCGTATGCTATGACACTCTCTAGCCCATGTGCACTGTAACACCACCCCGTGAATATGTCATGCCACACTTGCCTTCGCACGGGTTATATTGCCCCATCTAACGTGCCTTCCTCGATGTGTATGTTATAATGCACAGCGCTATGCCATACATATTACAATCTGGGATCAATATCTTTGTCACAGTGCATATGCAACGTTACACTCCCCAGCACATATTTTATATTACAACTTTAGAGACTAGTTATGTTACACAACACTGCCCTGTGCATATTACACTCCAAGGCGCATATCGCATAGCACGCGCTAGTGCCTGTGCTATCTCGCGCTCTCCAATGAATCTGTCATTGCGCACAATGTATTGCATATTATATTTCACGCCCCGGTTCATCTTACATCACACTTTTTGGTGCATAGTTTATACCATATACTACATCTAGTTTTCATTTTCAATCGTGCTCTCAGGACTATGTTCTATATAACACTGCATCCACATACCCTTTTCACGGGCATTACATTTTGCGATGGGGGTGGAGGGTCAGGGGGTGTTTCTGCCAAGTGAGCCCGGAGTCACAGTCACAAACATCCTCTTCTTCCTGAATAAAAGTGAGATTATGCTGCATACTTGTTCATATTTTAAGTAGTTCGCACAGACACACATTTTAAAAACAATAAAGTTCCTAATACCCACCTTCTCTGAACAGTTAGCTTGCTGCCCCATCCACCTCCTCCCTATCCTCTGTTGTCTGAATCCATGGACTAGCCTCCTCCCTCTTGCCATGCATGGTCTGATGTGCTGCCACTGCCCTCCATTTAGCATGATGTACCAGTCCACTCCTCCTGCCCTCCATTGCCCAATTCTATGGCCCATCATTGACCTCCTGCTTAGCCTCTGTGCTTAGCTTGCTGCCCCTATTCTCCTTCCCCCTGCCCTCCGATGTCTTTGTGCATGCCCCTGCTCCATCCTTTTTGCCCACTATGTTCCATGGACCTGTCACTCCTATCTACTCTGAGTGTTCTGTTGAGCTGTCACTCCCCTCCCACCTGCCTAGCATTGTCAGATGACTGTAACCTGTCCCTGCCACCTCCACCCTGCCTGTCCACGTTCCATGCCCCTATCCCCTTCCTCCTGTCCTCCATGGTCCATTTTACTGCCACACCCTTCTCCCCTCCCTGATCTGTTGTGCTGCAACTGCTCCTCCTGCCTGCCCCGCGCGGTCTGTTGTGAGGCCCCTTCCCCTGAACTCTCTTGCCTGTGCCCAGGTCCTGACCCTCCCTTCTATCCTCCCTGGTCCTTTGTGCATGCCCCTGCACCCTCCTTCTTGCCCATCATAGCCATTGTGCTGCCACTAACCCTCCCGCTTGCCATGCATGGTCTTCTGTGCTGCCATGGCCCCTCCCACCTTCCCTGTGTGGTCAGCTAGCTGCGCCTGAACCCCTCCCACCTTCCCTCCATGGTCTGTGTGTATGCCACCATAGTCTCATTGTTGCTCTCCATGGTGTGTCTTGTTTCTAGTGCCCATCCTGCCTGACCTCCATGGTCATCTTGCTGCTCCTGCCCTGCCATCTTGCCCCCAGCCCTCTGTTTTCATGTGCAGACCCCCTATTCCCTCCCTCCTGGCTTGTCTGTTCCATTGTAATGCCCCTGATCCGTCCCTCCTGCCCTTTATGGTCTGTTATGCTGCAGCTTTCTCTCCTGTCTGTCCATTATGGTCAGCTAGCTACCATTGCCTCTTTCCCATCTGTTCTCTGTTGTCCATGTGCATGGTCCTGTCCCCTCCCTATTACTTTCTATGGATTGTTGTGCTGCACTCCCGTCCCGCATGCGCTGTGTGGTGTATTGTGCTGCTGCAAACCCTGATGCCTGCCCTGTAGGGTCAGTTTGGTGCACCTCTCCATGTCCCTCCTGTCCTCTGTTATCCGAGTCCATGTCCCTACCCCAATTCCTCCTGACTACCATAATTAAATGTACCATACTTGCGAACATTTTGAACTTGGTAAGAGGGAGATTTTGAAAAAAAACTGGGGTATTGATTTTCCCCTTTGAATTACATTGAAAAAGAGGAGATTGTAGACAGGAGACAGATCAAATAAAGCCCATTTGAGCTTAAAAACATTGGACGTTTCCTGGCTGAAATGGGTCTGTTGGCATGTATGGTTGTACTACCACTGCCTCTTCCTTCTGCCCACAATGGTCTATTATATTGCCACAGCCTCTCTTGCCAGTCCTGTATTATTGGTTTGTTGCCCCTGCCCCCCTTTCCACTGCCCTCCATAGTCTGTTGTGCTGCCACTGCCCTTCCTGCCTGCCCAGTGTGGTCAAATTGTTGCCTCTGCACACTCATACCTGCCTTCAATTTTCAGAGTCCGTGCCCCTGGCCTCTGCCTCTCAACAGTATCCCAATGAACAACTAGATTGCTAACATTCTATATTTATTACAAAAGTGTTGAACGCCTGACGTCATCTTGATGTGATCAAAACTGTAATACCTAGAGTATTTCCTTTAGAAATTACATATATGAGAGGGGCTTATTTGCATCAAAATTATGGTTAGTGCCCTAAAAAACTAAAATGAGGAGATATTCTCTGAGTTTTCAAATAGCGGCAAAGAACTTTTAGATTATTTATAATCTTTATGTTTTTTTTTATCCAGTTGACCACTTGATTAAATGTTGCACTTAGGGGAGAGAATGTGGTGTTACTTCCAGAGCTGCAGACTTTGTAACTGGGGAACCAGGTTGGAGTTTCTGCTTCAGCTCAACATTCTGTGATTCTGGTCAAATCACTTAATCTCCCCATGCCTACAACCAAAATGAATTTGATCTTGTGTGATGTAACCAATGCTCATGTAAAGCATTCCAATACCTGACAAGTCTGCACTATATAAAACTGCAAATACACATAAAATAAGTGTTTTGCACACTTCTGTCATTGGGCTACATGAAGGCTATATCTGGGTGATATTTGTGCTGCATTTAGGCTCTTTTGTGTCTGGTGGCCATCTTGGGAGATTTATTTGTTATGAACTTTCCTAATTTCCTCATTTACTGCAGTCTCCTCAGTAGGAAATGCTTTCAGTTTTTTACTTTGATTCCATCAAGAAGGTATTCAGATATGTCACACATTTGCCATAAATTCTGAATGTTAGCACTCTAGTTGCTCATTAGATCACTGTAGTAAAGTTAATGCTCACCACGGAAGTCTGCTGCTGGTATTAAAAGTGCATGTTTCAGTCTGCATATCAGATTTGTTTAATGAAATAGAAGAGGATTTGAGAAGTCACTCAAAATGTGCCCTAATTTTTCTTTCTTCAGCACTAATCATAATTTCTATTGCAAAATAAACCCCCTAATTGTGTTCCTTTTTAAATTAAATATTTTAAGTGTTACCAGTTTATTCCAATCAAGATGGCTTCAGGTGTGCCATACTTTTGTCATAAGTAAGACAGTAAGCGCTCTAGTTGTTCTTAAGAACACTCAGGGACATTCTGCCATTAGACTATACTTGGGCTACATCTGGGTGATATTTGGGCTACATTTGGGCTCTTTTGTCTCTGGTGGCCATTTTGGAAGATTTATTTGTTATGAAGTTTCCTAATTTCCTCATTTACTGCAGTCTCCTCAGTTGGAATACTTTCAGTTTTTTATTTTGGTTCCATCAAGAAGGCATTCAGATGTGTCACACATTTGCCATAAATTCTGAATGTTAGCACTCTAGTTGCTCATTAGATCACTGTAGTAAAACTACTGCTCACCAGGGAATTCTGCTGCTGGTATTCAAAGTACATGTTTCAGTCTGCATGTCAGAATTTGTTTATGAAATAGAAGAGGATTTGAGAAGTCAAAATGTGCCCTAAATTTTCTTTCTGCAGAACTAATCATAATTTCTATGGTAAAATGAACCCCCTCATTTTGTTCCTTTGTAAATTAAATGTTTTTAGTGTTACCACTTTATTCCAATCAAGATGGCTTCAGGTGTGCCATACTTGTGTCATAAGTAAGACTGTTAGCGCTCTAGTTGTTCGTTAGAACACTCTGGGACATTCTGTCATTGGGCTATACTTGGGCTACATCTGGGTGATATTTGGGCTACATTTGGGCTCTTTTGTCTCTGGTGGCCATCTTGGGAGATTTATTTGTTATGAAGTTTCCTAATTTCCTCATTTACTGCAGTCTCCTCAGTAGGAAATACTTTCAGTTTTTTACTTGGTTCCATCAAGAAGGCATTCAGATATGTCACACATTTGCCATAAATTCTGAATGTTAGCACTCTAGTTGCTCATTAGATCACTGTAGTAAAGCTACTGCTCACCAGGGAAGTCTGCTGCTGGTATTCAAAGTGCATGTTTCAGTCTGCATGTCAGAATTTTTTATGACATAGAAGAGGATTTGAGAAGTCAAAATGTGCCCTAATTTTTCTTTCTGCAGCACTAATCATAATTTCTATGGCAAAATGAATCCCCTCATTGTGTTCCTTTGTAAATTAAATGTTTTAAGTGCCATTCAAGATGGCTTCAGGTGTGCCATACTTTTGTCATAAGTAAGACTGTTAGCGCTCTAGTTGTTCGTTAGAACACTCTGGGACATTCTGTCATTGGGCTATACTTGGGCTACATCTGGGTGAATATTTGGGCTACATTTGGGCTCTTTTGTCTCTGGTGGCCATTTTGGGAGACTTATTTGTTATGATGTTTCATAATATCCTCATTTACTACAGTCTCCTCAGTAGGAAATACTTTCAGTTTTTTACTTTGATTCCATCAAGAAGGCATTCAGATGTGTCACAAATTTGCCATAAATTCAGAATGTTAGCACTCTAGTTGCTTATTAGATCACTGTAGTAAAGCTACTGCTCACCAGGGAAGTCTGCTGCTGGTATTGAAAGTGCATGTTTCAGTCTGCATGTCAATATTTTTTAATGAAATAGAAGAGGATTTGAGAAGTCACTCAAAATGTGCCCTAATTTTTCTTTCTGCAGCACTAATCATAATTTCTATGGCAAAATGAACCCCCTCATTTTGTTCCTTTTTAAATTAAATTTTTTAAGAATTACCACTTTATTCCAACCAAGATGGCTTCAGGTGTGCCATACGTTTGTCATAAGTAGGACTGTTAGCGCTCTAGTTGTTCTTTAGAACACTCTGGGAAGCTGCAGTAGAACACAGAGGAATCAACTGACAGTCTCTGCCCTGGTTGGATGTACATTTTTACTGAGAATGTCAGACTTCATTCTCACATGACTGAGAAAGATAATGTGAATTTACAGAAAATATGCACTCAGTTAGCTTATAGATCACCTTCCAAACCTCTGTGGGAAAAGCATGAGAAAATAGTTTTCTCTCAAACATGATTCATGATATCACAGCAGAAGGCTTTTTCACATGGTAAAATCACCTTAGAACACACCACAATTCCTAAAATGAGTATGGTACCATCAACAAATGATTTATAATGTAACTAAAGTCTTAAAACCTTCTATTAACTGCAATGCTTTTTAATGAGGTGCTATCATGTATATTGGTATCAAGATGGCTGCCAACACTTCTTGGATGAAGTGCTGACAGCCAATCAGATCTCACGATGAGATGTGTGGTTAGGCTCCGCCCAGATATATATGTGATTTTACTTTTGATTTTCTCAGGAACTACTGAACGGATTTACACCATTTAAGCAAAAGGCACATGCCTGACCTGAGGACTACCTCTTTGCCAAATTTCAAGTAATTCTGTTCAGCCGTTCGGGCTGTACCTTCGACTAAATGTCCTATGGGAAAATGCATGGGGAAAACGCGTTTTGGGACCCCCCTTTTTTCTCAGCCCCCGCTTGACGAATCACCACAAGACTTTTAGGGTAGGAGCTGAGCAGAGCGCCCCATTAGCTTTGAAAATTTCACAAAGATAAGTCAACCGGCGCCAAAGTTATTCAAAATAGAATTTTCAGATTTCCTATGGGAACTCGGTCCTAACTATAACTATCTACTGGGGACCGCCAGTAGATAATATATTCACTGAAAAAACCATAGGTTTCAGGCACGTTATAGTTAGAAATTAGCATTTAAAAAACCTTAGAAATTCACTGAAAAAAACATAGGTTTCAGGGGCGTTATAGTTAGCTGGACTTTTCACTCGTACAAAACCATTGAAATTCCCCCGTTATAGTTAGTTCAGCTAACTATAACGTGCGCGCCCGCAATGCACTGCTGATGACGTCACATATTACATCACTCATGACATGGTCAGTGACATCACTCATGACATCACTGATGACATCTCAAATACCTCTACATACCTCTACAGTGACAGGAGCAGCCATCATGGCAGTTCTTGTAAATGTAGGAAAGGTTTGATGGACTGCACAAACCATAACAGCTGGCTGGCAAACTTTTCTAATGTTTTTTGTTTTTCAAAAAATAAACTCGTGAAGTGGGATAGGGAATTTGTTTGTAAAAAGTAAAAAAATACTTGGTGGAGTGTGGGGGTCAACATCGATTTTTTTCTTTTCTCTTACTGCCAGATTTTTCCTGACAGTGATGGGCAGGAAAAAAAGGCATTACACTGTGCCCTAAATAGGTGGGATGGTGTAATATTGTGTATCTGATAGCTCCTACTCCATTAGATTGTTGGAAGTAGTATCCTGTAGAAAAACCGTGCTATTGACACAATACGTACAGTCTGTCTGTCTTTAAAAGAGGCAGGAAGAAAGAGAGTTTGCAACAGAGTACCCTGTCCACCAAACTGTAAATCAGGTCTCAAGTTCTAAGGAGTTTCTTGAACTGAAGAAGATATTTTGTTGGTCGTAGGATTAGAGGGAGGCTTTTCCGGATCTTGTTTGCCTGATAAGCAAAGGAGAAGCCTCCTAGCCTAGCCCTCTAGAAGACAGTTGGAACAGCAAAGAGTTGGCTGAGGATGATCAATGGATCCTGTTAGGTTGGTAAAGAGAGAAAAGATTTAAGATGAAGAAGCTAGTTTTTTAATATAGTGTTTCTTGCCCTATAGTGAGGTTCTTGAACATGATCCATTTGTTGGTGGGAGGCCCATGAAATTGGTTCAGGTGGTACAAGATGGTTCTCTTTGTTGTGCCCAGGAAGCACTCATGCAGCAGCATTTTGAAGTAGTTGTAGATGGTCTGTAGAGTACCTAGGAATGCAAGGTATGTGTATTACCACATTCAAGGCAAGAACAGATAATTGCTGAGTGGTGTGAAAACAAAGTTTGAAAGGGATAAAATGGAAAATTTCCTGCAGTAATTTAAGATGATAAAAGCAAGAGTATACGACCCTGGAGATTTGAGTTTCCAAAGGACATTTTCATTTAAACTAAACAATAGATTATTCACCAACCTCACATGGATTGAACAATCACTCAGACTAGGGGATTGATGTACATTGCCCTTCTTGGGGATTTCCCTTAAACGTTTTGCTTTTTTTCCTCCTAGGTTTTGCTGATTCTCTTTTCGTGGCCTTAGGACTCTGGGCATGTTCCTATTGTAATGCAGTGTGACAGTGCATGCACCCTTCCTACACATGCTAGGAAGTGGTGCTTACTTGATTGGTTTAGATGTTATACCTGTGAGGGCCCTGTAAAAAGGTACAGCACTTACCCAGGTACTGCACTGGCTAATAGTGTGACACTAAGGTTAACAAGGGGGACCCGATTAAGGTAGCTTAGGACCACGGGTATATCAATTAATTTAAAGAACAATGGTCCTTCGCCTAAATTCAATTAAAAAAGAAAGAAGTATTGCAACATAGACTACAATGAGACCTATGTGTCTTTTTCCTAAGTCCAGCCGGACAAAGGAACATTTATTCTAAGGTATTCATAGAGATAAGGAAATAAAGAGTAAATAAACAAGGGCACAATCCTGTACCAAGTTTTCAAAAGGGGGAGACAAGGAAGTCAGATTTGAAAGAAAGAAAATAACAGGCAAAACGTTTGTCGGAGCAAACAGAGGGCTTACAAATCAATAAACAATTCCAGTAAGCACAACCAAACAGAAACCACCAAACATTTTCACAGTGGATAAAAATTGTGGTACTGTAATAGAAAGTCGACGACGTTTCGATCCCAAGCTCCTAATAATGTGGGATCATCATCAGGACTAGAGTTTGAGAGGAAATTGCCTGGTATGCATAGGCAATGCCTGTTAACATGAATATTTGGAAAAGAAGGGGGAGAGAAAACAAACAAAACAAATTTGTTCCACAATTCTGTTTGACTTGCATTAAAAACAATTGTGAGGTCCAAGGACGTGCCTCATGCTTGTGGTGAGTGCTGATGCTTGTTAAAAAAAGTTCGTGGTCGGGAGTGTGGAGGAAGAATTCATTTGCGTGGTGCCCAGGTCGCCGTTGATGTGGCTGAAGGTAGTGGTTCGTGTGCGTTGCCATCTAGCAAACAATTGACTAGATGCTGTTCATGCGCTGAGCATCGTTGGTGAATTAATTCCTTTTATTTGGAGGAGTTGATAAGGGCGAGGTAGAAGAAGTTGTAAGGTGGAAAACAACTTACAATTTGAAAAATAAACTATTACCTAAGGTATCGACGAGAGGAGAATTCTCGCAAACGTGCTCAAATGAGCAGGGACATCAATGGCAGTCGGTGGACACTGTGATTAGGGAGGGAGAGGGAAAGTTAGAGTATTGCAAGGAACGGGGATGGACCTGATCGAGTGGTATGTCCGCTTACCGTTTAAAAGTGGAAAGGTTCAAAATAGAGAGGGCGCGGTTAATCCCGGGTGTAGTAACCAATTTCTGCGTCTTTAATTAGGATATGCAGAGCTAAGGGGATAAAGAGATAAAAGGCGGGGGGAGATAATTAACGGGAGATGAGGACGGGGTGTCCTAGGCAGGGGATAGATAGTTACAGGCTTACCTGCTATGGTTGGCTCTGCAGGCGATAGTGCAGGAAAACGTCCAAGGGTAACAACGAAAACGTCAGCTACAATGGCTGTCCGTTACATGGAAACGAGCTGGGTGGGAAAAGATGAGCTCATTAGTGGACGTAGCTAGTGTTGGGGTAGGAACGGGTGTGATGGGCCAGTTATCGCTTACCTCAACAGAGTCTCAGAGGGACGTGTAGTGGCGTCCGGTCCTCATTGTGGAATGATCTCTGAGGTCCCGGTGCGTTTAAAAACCGCGCGAGAGTGGAAATGGAGGTGGGACTCAATGAAGCCCCGTGCAAGGGAGTGAAAATAGTAATAGGACTGTGCTGGGAAGTGAAAGCAGGGGACATCTTGGAGTGGTGAAAATTAAATGTGACTGTTTGAAATACAGTTATACTTGTTACGGTCAACATTGGTAATTTGCAAAAAGGGGTTATTGTCAAAAAAAAAAAAAAAAAAAAATTACGATTTAAAACAGCTGGGCTACCTTTGTAGATAGAAAACGGCAATTTGACAAAGTGACAACATGATCAACCATAAAAAACATTGGTCAAAACAAGTACACCCCGATTTTTGAGCACTATTAGAAACCTGGGTGGAACAGTTCAGTTATTACTTCAATGGTTATTAAAGCAGTGTAGTCCAATCTTCTGTCCTGTTCAAGCCATTACGAATAGAGTCATAGGTAATGATAGATTTAAGTTCTTCTCGGTTCAGTAGTTGCACAATGTCTCCTCCACGATGTGGCAGTTTCAGAACTTTTAAAACAGTCCAGCGAATGTCATTCTCGTTGTGATTAGCCTCTGTGAAGTGCTCAACCAGCGGCGCATTTGGAGTCCTACATCGTATTCTGCTTCTATGTTGGCAGATTCTTGTCTTAACTTTCTGTGTGGTTTGCCCAATGTAGATTTTATAACATGGGCAGTAGATGAGATAGATCACATTTGATGTGTTGCAGTTAGAAAAAGAGTGGCAAAGTGAAGTAATGTTATTAAAAGTGAAACTTTTACCCTCCACGGTGAATGCACAAACAGTACAACAACCACATTTGAAATGACCAATTACAGGAGAGAGGCCCCAAGCAACATCAAGAGTAGAGGCAGTTAAAGGACAGGGCAAGGAGGCTCGGATAAGATGATCTTTCAAATTTTTGTTCTTTTTAAATGCGAATAAAGGTTTCTCTAGTTCTAGATTGCCTACATTCAAGATCGGCCAATGGTGGAGTATCATCTTCCTCAATTTATTTGAGACTGGAGAGAATGTTGTCACACATGCTAATCTTTGTGTTTCTTTTTTCGGTTTGGGGGTCAGCAGGACTTCCCTTGGGCAATACCATGCGCGTTTTGATGCATTTTTCACTATTTTTCTAGGGTAACCTCTGGCTTTCAGTTTCGCCGAAAGGTAGTTTGCCTCTCTGAAATAATCAGTTTTGCAAGAGCAATTTCTCCTAATTCGTAAGAATTGGGAGTAGGGCAGTGAGTCCCTAAGGGCCCTAGGGTGATTGCTAGTGTAGTTCAACAATGTGTTGCGCTCTGTAGGTTTGCGGTATAGGCGTGTGAGTAGTACACCTTCATGGTGAAAAATGGTGAGATCTAGGAAGGCAATTGAATTTTTATCCGTCGTGATAGTAAAGGAGAGGCCTGAACAATTGTTATTCATCCAATGTACAAAGGCGGGCAGGGTTTCTGTGTTCTGTTTCCAAATGATAAAAATATCATCTATGTATCTACGCCAAAGGCTGATACAAGGAAAAAAAGGGTTTGAATCAGTGAGAATAACATTTAGTTCTAATTGGTCCATAAACAGCACTGCCAGATTTGGGGCAAAAATTGCACCCATAGACGTGCCTTTGATTTGCTGGTAAAATTTGTTTTCGAACCAAAAGAAATTGCGTGTAAGACAAAGTTCAAGGAGTTGTAAGATGAAGTGACTAGGGACAGCGTGTGGACGAGGACGTGAGTCAAGGGTCTTTTGTATTGCCAAAAGGGCAGCTGTCTGAGGTATGTTGGTGTATAAGGACTCAACGTCCATGGTACAAAGAGTTTCAGATGTCGGATTGTACGGATGATGTTCAATTAAATTAATCATAGCCATGGAATCTCTAACGTAGCATTGTGTATTGGGGACAAAGCCTTTAATGAAAAAATCTACGTATGCCCCTAGTGGTTCCAAAATTGAGCCGCAAGCCGAAACAATTGGTCGGCCTGGGGGGTTGGATGTGTTTTTGTGGATTTTGGGAAGTGTATAAATGACAGGAATGCGAGGAGTTTTGACATTTAGGAAATTGAACTCTTTTTTGGAGAGAAAACCAGCTTGCAGTCCATCAGTGGTTGTTTTCAGGATCAATTCTTGGATCTCTTTCGTTGGATTTTTAGCCAGAAGCATATAGTGATCTTTGTTGTCTAGTTGGCGCTGAATTTCAGCTATATAAGCTGTTTTTTCCTGAAGGACTATTCCACCGCCCTTGTCTGCGCTTTTGATGACAAGAGTGTCGACAGTTTTCAAATGGCTGATCGCTTGTTTTTCTTTTAAGGAAATATTAAAGGGAATGAATTGCCTTTTATTCTGTATTAGGGAGAGGTCTTTCATAACCATTTTTTCAAATGTCAATATTTCGGGTGGAATCATTCCTGCTGAAGGTAAGAAGGTAGATGGAGGTCGAAAAGGGGTGTTGCAAATTTGTTCAGGTGTGGGGTGTAGCTGAAAAAAGGCTTGTAGGCGAATGCGCCTAAAAAATCTAAGAAGTTCTGTGTGTAGTTCCATATAGTCAGGTGGCACTGTAGGGACAAAAGATAAGCCTTTTTTAAGGATAAAAAGTTCTTCTGTAGCTAGTAGATAACTAGACAGATTGAAAATGGGAATAGTATCAGTGTATTGGAGAAATGGGTTGCCTGAGGCTACCATTGGTAGAAGTTGTTGCGGGTTCTCCGTTCCCCCGGTTGGTTGTACCATCGCTGGTTTCTCTTGGCTCTCCCGCGTTGTGGCGGATCTTGAGGGCCTCTGGCTAAAAAAGGCTGCTGGTGGGTGCCTCCACGTCTAGTGGTGCTAGTCCCTTCACCAGGGTCGGAATTATCAGATGATTCAGCTGAGGTATCTGAAAAACCGACAAGATTTTGACGTCTATTATATCTGCCCCAGGGGCGATTGTTTTGGTGGGTGGTGTAAGATCTGTTCGTGTAAAAGTCTTTGTGTAAATACGGGTAGGTAGCCTCTACACTATAAGTCCTAATATCTTTCTTGATTTTGTTGGCCTTCTTGTTCTGCTCTATTCTCTGAAAGTCTAATACAGTTTTGTCAATCTGTTCAAGCAGTTTTTTGGCCTCTGCTGTGGAATTGGAGTCCTGGATCTGCTTAAGGATATCTGATATTTCTGAATCTAAGTTTTTAAGGGTTTCTGTGGCAATGTCTATCCCCAGTACTAACCAGTGGCGTGAACAGGTAGTTCCGATATAGCTGAAGTTTGATATGTATTTGGGATTGTCAGTAAAGATACCTGGGATGTTGCGTACCTGTAGGCCAAGGGGAATAACTTCTGCTTTCAGGTATTCTGTGAGCATCAAGATCATTAGTTGCAGGCGGACTTGTTTTTTCTTAAGCTTTTCTAGTTGATCAGGTATCGAAGTATTTGATGATGTTGGTATGTCTGAGGTGTCGGATAGTAATGATGGACCTGAGCAAAGTTGTTTAATGTAGTCATCTGTATAGAGTGGAGTAAATGCTGACATACTCTAGAGTGAAAGTAGAGATAAGGGTGAAATTGGTAGGGAGAGGTGGATAGAGGAGAAAACAATACTAGGTAGGCCCGACCAAGAATAGGTTGGGGGGGGGTTAGAAATACCCTTGCAATCCAGCGATTGCGCTAAGTGACGATAAGGTTAACAAGGGGGACCCGATTAAGGTAGCTTAGGACCACGGGTATATCAATTAATTTAAAGAACAATGGTCCTTCGCCTAAATTCAATTAAAAAAGAAAGAAGTATTGCAACATAGACTACAATGAGACCTATGTGTCTTTTTCCTAAGTCCAGCCGGACAAAGGAACATTTATTCTAAGGTATTCATAGAGATAAGGAAATAAAGAGTAAATAAACAAGGGCACAATCCTGTACCAAGTTTTCAAAAGGGGGAGACAAGGAAGTCAGATTTGAAAGAAAGAAAATAACAGGCAAAACGTTTGTCGGAGCAAACAGAGGGCTTACAAATCAATAAACAATTCCAGTAAGCACAACCAAACAGAAACCACCAAACATTTTCACAGTGGATAAAAATTGTGGTACTGTAATAGAAAGTCGACGACGTTTCGATCCCAAGCTCCTAATAATGTGGGATCATCATCAGGACTAGAGTTTGAGAGGAAATTGCCTGGTATGCATAGGCAATGCCTGTTAACATGAATATTTGGAAAAGAAGGGGGAGAGAAAACAAACAAAACAAATTTGTTCCACAATTCTGTTTGACTTGCATTAAAAACAATTGTGAGGTCCAAGGACGTGCCTCATGCTTGTGGTGAGTGCTGATGCTTGTTAAAAAAAGTTCGTGGTCGGGAGTGTGGAGGAAGAATTCATTTGCGTGGTGCCCAGGTCGCCGTTGATGTGGCTGAAGGTAGTGGTTCGTGTGCGTTGCCATCTAGCAAACAATTGACTAGATGCTGTTCATGCGCTGAGCATCGTTGGTGAATTAATTCCTTTTATTTGGAGGAGTTGATAAGGGCGAGGTAGAAGAAGTTGTAAGGTGGAAAACAACTTACAATTTGAAAAATAAACAATTACCTAAGGTATCGACGAGAGGAGAATTCTCGCAAACGTGCTCAAATGAGCAGGGACATCAATGGCAGTCGGTGGACACTGTGATTAGGGAGGGAGAGGGAAAGTTAGAGTATTGCAAGGAACGGGGATGGACCTGATCGAGTGGTATGTCCGCTTACCGTTTAAAAGTGGAAAGGTTCAAAATAGAGAGGGCGCGGTTAATCCCGGGTGTAGTAACCAATTTCTGCGTCTTTAATTAGGATATGCAGAGCTAAGGGGATAAAGAGATAAAAGGCGGGGGGAGATAATTAACGGGAGATGAGGACGGGGTGTCCTAGGCAGGGGATAGATAGTTACAGGCTTACCTGCTATGGTTGGCTCTGCAGGCGATAGTGCAGGAAAACGTCCAAGGGTAACAACGAAAACGTCAGCTACAATGGCTGTCCGTTACATGGAAACGAGCTGGGTGGGAAAAGATGAGCTCATTAGTGGACGTAGCTAGTGTTGGGGTAGGAACGGGTGTGATGGGCCAGTTATCGCTTACCTCAACAGAGTCTCAGAGGGACGTGTAGTGGCGTCCGGTCCTCATTGTGGAATGATCTCTGAGGTCCCGGTGCGTTTAAAAACCGCGCGAGAGTGGAAATGGAGGTGGGACTCAATGAAGCCCCGTGCAAGGGAGTGAAAATAGTAATAGGACTGTGCTGGGAAGTGAAAGCAGGGGACATCTTGGAGTGGTGAAAATTAAATGTGACTGTTTGAAATACAGTTATACTTGTTACGGTCAACATTGGTAATTTGCAAAAAGGGGTTATTGTCAAAAAAAACAAATTACGATTTAAAACAGCTGGGCTACCTTTGTAGATAGAAAACGGCAATTTGACAAAGTGACAACATGATCAACCATAAAAAACATTGGTCAAAACAAGTACACCCCGATTTTTGAGCACTATTAGAAACCTGGGTGGAACAGTTCAGTTATTACTTCAATGGTTATTAAAGCAGTGTAGTCCAATCTTCTGTCCTGTTCAAGCCATTACGAATAGAGTCATAGGTAATGATAGATTTAAGTTCTTCTCGGTTCAGTAGTTGCACAATGTCTCCTCCACGATGTGGCAGTTTCAGAACTTTTAAAACAGTCCAGCGAATGTCATTCTCGTTGTGATTAGCCTCTGTGAAGTGCTCAACCAGCGGCGCATTTGGAGTCCTACATCGTATTCTGCTTCTATGTTGGCAGATTCTTGTCTTAACTTTCTGTGTGGTTTGCCCAATGTAGATTTTATAACATGGGCAGTAGATGAGATAGATCACATTTGATGTGTTGCAGTTAGAAAAAGAGTGGCAAAGTGAAGTAATGTTATTAAAAGTGAAACTTTTACCCTCCACGGTGAATGCACAAACAGTACAACAACCACATTTGAAATGACCAATTGCAGGAGAGAGGCCCCAAGCAACATCAAGAGTAGAGGCAGTTAAAGGACAGGGCAAGGAGGGTCGGATAAGATGATCTTTCAAATTTTTGTTCTTTTTAAATGCGAATAAAGGTTTCTCTAGTTCTAGATTGCCTACATTCAAGATCGGCCAATGGTGGAGTATCATCTTCCTCAATTTATTTGAGACTGGAGAGAATGTTGTCACACATGCTAATCTTTGTGTTTCTTTTTTCGGTTTGGGGGTCAGCAGGACTTCCCTTGGGCAATACCATGCGCGTTTTGATGCATTTTTCACTATTTTTCTAGGGTAACCTCTGGCTTTCAGTTTCGCCGAAAGGTAGTTTGCCTCTCTGAAATAATCAGTTTTGCAAGAGCAATTTCTCCTAATTCGTAAGAATTGGGAGTAGGGCAGTGAGTCCCTAAGGGCCCTAGGGTGATTGCTAGTGTAGTTCAACAATGTGTTGCGCTCTGTAGGTTTGCGGTATAGGCGTGTGAGTAGTACACCTTCATGGTGAAAAATGGTGAGATCTAGGAAGGCAATTGAATTTTTATCCGTCGTGATAGTAAAGGAGAGGCCTGAACAATTGTTATTCATCCAATGTACAAAGGCGGGCAGGGTTTCTGTGTTCTGTTTCCAAATGATAAAAATATCATCTATGTATCTACGCCAAAGGCTGATACAAGGAAAAAAAGGGTTTGAATCAGTGAGAATAACATTTAGTTCTAATTGGTCCATAAACAGCACTGCCAGATTTGGGGCAAAAATTGCACCCATAGACGTGCCTTTGATTTGCTGGTAAAATTTGTTTTCGAACCAAAAGAAATTGCGTGTAAGACAAAGTTCAAGGAGTTGTAAGATGAAGTGACTAGGGACAGCGTGTGGACGAGGACGTGAGTCAAGGGTCTTTTGTATTGCCAAAAGGGCAGCTGTCTGAGGTATGTTGGTGTATAAGGACTCAACGTCCATGGTACAAAGAGTTTCAGATGTCGGATTGTACGGATGATGTTCAATTAAATTAATCATAGCCATGGAATCTCTAACGTAGCATTGTGTATTGGGGACAAAGCCTTTAATGAAAAAATCTACGTATGCCCCTAGTGGTTCCAAAATTGAGCCGCAAGCCGAAACAATTGGTCGGCCTGGGGGGTTGGATGTGTTTTTGTGGATTTTGGGAAGTGTATAAATGACAGGAATGCGAGGAGTTTTGACATTTAGGAAATTGAACTCTTTTTTGGAGAGAAAACCAGCTTGCAGTCCATCAGTGGTTGTTTTCAGGATCAATTCTTGGATCTCTTTCGTTGGATTTTTAGCCAGAAGCATATAGTGATCTTTGTTGTCTAGTTGGCGCTGAATTTCAGCTATATAAGCTGTTTTTTCCTGAAGGACTATTCCACCGCCCTTGTCTGCGCTTTTGATGACAAGAGTGTCGACAGTTTTCAAATGGCTGATCGCTTGTTTTTCTTTTAAGGAAATATTAAAGGGAATGAATTGCCTTTTATTCTGTATTAGGGAGAGGTCTTTCATAACCATTTTTTCAAATGTCAATATTTCGGGTGGAATCATTCCTGCTGAAGGTAAGAAGGTAGATGGAGGTCGAAAAGGGGTGTTGCAAATTTGTTCAGGTGTGGGGTGTAGCTGAAAAAAGGCTTGTAGGCGAATGCGCCTAAAAAATCTAAGAAGTTCTGTGTGTAGTTCCATATAGTCAGGTGGCACTGTAGGGACAAAAGATAAGCCTTTTTTAAGGATAAAAAGTTCTTCTGTAGCTAGTAGATAACTAGACAGATTGAAAATGGGAATAGTATCAGTGTATTGGAGAAATGGGTTGCCTGAGGCTACCATTGGTAGAAGTTGTTGCGGGTTCTCCGTTCCCCCGGTTGGTTGTACCATCGCTGGTTTCTCTTGGCTCTCCCGCGTTGTGGCGGATCTTGAGGGCCTCTGGCTAAAAAAGGCTGCTGGTGGGTGCCTCCACGTCTAGTGGTGCTAGTCCCTTCACCAGGGTCGGAATTATCAGATGATTCAGCTGAGGTATCTGAAAAACCGACAAGATTTTGACGTCTATTATATCTGCCCCAGGGGCGATTGTTTTGGTGGGTGGTGTAAGATCTGTTCGTGTAAAAGTCTTTGTGTAAATACGGGTAGGTAGCCTCTACACTATAAGTCCTAATATCTTTCTTGATTTTGTTGGCCTTCTTGTTCTGCTCTATTCTCTGAAAGTCTAATACAGTTTTGTCAATCTGTTCAAGCAGTTTTTTGGCCTCTGCTGTGGAATTGGAGTCCTGGATCTGCTTAAGGATATCTGATATTTCTGAATCTAAGTTTTTAAGGGTTTCTGTGGCAATGTCTATCCCCAGTACTAACCAGTGGCGTGAACAGGTAGTTCCGATATAGCTGAAGTTTGATATGTATTTGGGATTGTCAGTAAAGATACCTGGGATGTTGCGTACCTGTAGGCCAAGGGGAATAACTTCTGCTTTCAGGTATTCTGTGAGCATCAAGATCATTAGTTGCAGGCGGACTTGTTTTTTCTTAAGCTTTTCTAGTTGATCAGGTATCGAAGTATTTGATGATGTTGGTATGTCTGAGGTGTCGGATAGTAATGATGGACCTGAGCAAAGTTGTTTAATGTAGTCATCTGTATAGAGTGGAGTAAATGCTGACATACTCTAGAGTGAAAGTAGAGATAAGGGTGAAATTGGTAGGGAGAGGTGGATAGAGGAGAAAACAATACTAGGTAGGCCCGACCAAGAATAGGTTGGGGGGGGGTTAGAAATACCCTTGCAATCCAGCGATTGCGCTAAGTGACGATAAGGTTAACAAGGGGGACCCGATTAAGGTAGCTTAGGACCACGGGTATATCAATTAATTTAAAGAACAATGGTCCTTCGCCTAAATTCAATTAAAAAAGAAAGAAGTATTGCAACATAGACTACAATGAGACCTATGTGTCTTTTTCCTAAGTCCAGCCGGACAAAGGAACATTTATTCTAAGGTATTCATAGAGATAAGGAAATAAAGAGTAAATAAACAAGGGCACAATCCTGTACCAAGTTTTCAAAAGGGGGAGACAAGGAAGTCAGATTTGAAAGAAAGAAAATAACAGGCAAAACGTTTGTCGGAGCAAACAGAGGGCTTACAAATCAATAAACAATTCCAGTAAGCACAACCAAACAGAAACCACCAAACATTTTCACAGTGGATAAAAATTGTGGTACTGTAATAGAAAGTCGACGACGTTTCGATCCCAAGCTCCTAATAATGTGGGATCATCATCAGGACTAGAGTTTGAGAGGAAATTGCCTGGTATGCATAGGCAATGCCTGTTAACATGAATATTTGGAAAAGAAGGGGGAGAGAAAACAAACAAAACAAATTTGTTCCACAATTCTGTTTGACTTGCATTAAAAACAATTGTGAGGTCCAAGGACGTGCCTCATGCTTGTGGTGAGTGCTGATGCTTGTTAAAAAAAGTTCGTGGTCGGGAGTGTGGAGGAAGAATTCATTTGCGTGGTGCCCAGGTCGCCGTTGATGTGGCTGAAGGTAGTGGTTCGTGTGCGTTGCCATCTAGCAAACAATTGACTAGATGCTGTTCATGCGCTGAGCATCGTTGGTGAATTAATTCCTTTTATTTGGAGGAGTTGATAAGGGCGAGGTAGAAGAAGTTGTAAGGTGGAAAACAACTTACAATTTGAAAAATAAACAATTACCTAAGGTATCGACGAGAGGAGAATTCTCGCAAACGTGCTCAAATGAGCAGGGACATCAATGGCAGTCGGTGGACACTGTGATTAGGGAGGGAGAGGGAAAGTTAGAGTATTGCAAGGAACGGGGATGGACCTGATCGAGTGGTATGTCCGCTTACCGTTTAAAAGTGGAAAGGTTCAAAATAGAGAGGGCGCGGTTAATCCCGGGTGTAGTAACCAATTTCTGCGTCTTTAATTAGGATATGCAGAGCTAAGGGGATAAAGAGATAAAAGGCGGGGGGAGATAATTAACGGGAGATGAGGACGGGGTGTCCTAGGCAGGGGATAGATAGTTACAGGCTTACCTGCTATGGTTGGCTCTGCAGGCGATAGTGCAGGAAAACGTCCAAGGGTAACAACGAAAACGTCAGCTACAATGGCTGTCCGTTACATGGAAACGAGCTGGGTGGGAAAAGATGAGCTCATTAGTGGACGTAGCTAGTGTTGGGGTAGGAACGGGTGTGATGGGCCAGTTATCGCTTACCTCAACAGAGTCTCAGAGGGACGTGTAGTGGCGTCCGGTCCTCATTGTGGAATGATCTCTGAGGTCCCGGTGCGTTTAAAAACCGCGCGAGAGTGGAAATGGAGGTGGGACTCAATGAAGCCCCGTGCAAGGGAGTGAAAATAGTAATAGGACTGTGCTGGGAAGTGAAAGCAGGGGACATCTTGGAGTGGTGAAAATTAAATGTGACTGTTTGAAATACAGTTATACTTGTTACGGTCAACATTGGTAATTTGCAAAAAGGGGTTATTGTCAAAAAAAAAACAAATTACGATTTAAAACAGCTGGGCTACCTTTGTAGATAGAAAACGGTAATTTGACAAAGTGACAACATGATCAACCATAAAAAACATTGGTCAAAACAAGTACACCCCGATTTTTGAGCACTATTAGAAACCTGGGTGGAACAGTTCAGTTATTACTTCAATGGTTATTAAAGCAGTGTAGTCCAATCTTCTGTCCTGTTCAAGCCATTACGAATAGAGTCATAGGTAATGATAGATTTAAGTTCTTCTCGGTTCAGTAGTTGCACAATGTCTCCTCCACGATGTGGCAGTTTCAGAACTTTTAAAACAGTCCAGCGAATGTCATTCTCGTTGTGATTAGCCTCTGTGAAGTGCTCAACCAGCGGCGCATTTGGAGTCCTACATCGTATTCTGCTTCTATGTTGGCAGATTCTTGTCTTAACTTTCTGTGTGGTTTGCCCAATGTAGATTTTATAACATGGGCAGTAGATGAGATAGATCACATTTGATGTGTTGCAGTTAGAAAAAGAGTGGCAAAGTGAAGTAATGTTATTAAAAGTGAAACTTTTACCCTCCACGGTGAATGCACAAACAGTACAACAACCACATTTGAAATGACCAATTACAGGAGAGAGGTCCCTACAGTGCCACCTGACTATATGGAACTACACACAGAACTTCTTAGATTTTTTAGGCGCATTCGCCTACAAGCCTTTTTTCAGCTACACCCCACACCTGAACAAATTTGCAACACCCCTTTTCGACCTCCATCTACCTTCTTACCTTCAGCAGGAATGATTCCACCCGAAATATTGACATTTGAAAAAATGGTTATGAAAGACCTCTCCCTAATACAGAATAAAAGGCAATTCATTCCCTTTAATATTTCCTTAAAAGAAAAACAAGCGATCAGCCATTTGAAAACTGTCGACACTCTTGTCATCAAAAGCGCAGACAAGGGCGGTGGAATAGTCCTTCAGGAAAAAACAGCTTATATAGCTGAAATTCAGCGCCAACTAGACAACAAAGATCACTATATGCTTCTGGCTAAAAATCCAACGAAAGAGATCCAAGAATTGATCCTGAAAACAACCACTGATGGACTGCAAGCTGGTTTTCTCTCCAAAAAAGAGTTCAATTTCCTAAATGTCAAAACTCCTCGCATTCCTGTCATTTATACACTTCCCAAAATCCACAAAAACACATCCAACCCCCCAGGCCGACCAATTGTTTCGGCTTGCGGCTCAATTTTGGAACCACTAGGGGCATACGTAGATTTTTTCATTAAAGGCTTTGTCCCCAATACACAATGCTACGTTAGAGATTCCATGGCTATGATTAATTTAATTGAACATCATCCGTACAATCCGACATCTGAAACTCTTTGTACCATGGACGTTGAGTCCTTATACACCAACATACCTCAGACAGCTGCCCTTTTGGCAATACAAAAGACCCTTGACTCACGTCCTCGTCCACACGCTGTCCCTAGTCACTTCATCTTACAACTCCTTGAACTTTGTCTTACACGCAATTTCTTTTGGTTCGAAAACAAATTTTACCAGCAAATCAAAGGCACGTCTATGGGTGCAATTTTTGCCCCAAATCTGGCAGTGCTGTTTATGGACCAATTAGAACTAAATGTTATTCTCACTGATTCAAACCCTTTTTTTCCTTGTATCAGCCTTTGGCGTAGATACATAGATGATATTTTTATCATTTGGAAACAGAACACAGAAACCCTGCCCGCCTTTGTACATTGGATGAATAACAATTGTTCAGGCCTCTCCTTTACTATCACGACGGATAAAAATTCAATTGCCTTCCTAGATCTCACCATTTTTCACCATGAAGGTGTACTACTCACACGCCTATACCGCAAACCTACAGAGCGCAACACATTGTTGAACTACACTAGCAATCACCCTAGGGCCCTTAGGGACTCACTGCCCTACTCCCAATTCTTACGAATTAGGAGAAATTGCTCTTGCAAAACTGATTATTTCAGAGAGGCAAACTACCTTTCGGCGAAACTGAAAGCCAGAGGTTACCCTAGAAAAATAGTGAAAAATGCATCAAAACGCGCATGGTATTGCCCAAGGGAAGTCCTGCTGACCCCCAAACCGAAAAAAGAAACACAAAGATTAGCATGTGTGACAACATTCTCTCCAGTCTCAAATAAATTGAGGAAGATGATACTCCACCATTGGCCGATCTTGAATGTAGGCAATCTAGAACTAGAGAAACCTTTATTCGCATTTAAAAAGAACAAAAATTTGAAAGATCATCTTATCCGAGCCTCCTTGCCCTGTCCTTTAACTGCCTCTACTCTTGATGTTGCTTGGGGCCTCTCTCCTGTAATTGGTCATTTCAAATGTGGTTGTTGTACTGTTTGTGCATTCACCGTGGAGGGTAAAAGTTTCACTTTTAATAACATTACTTCACTTTGCCACTCTTTTTCTAACTGCAACACATCAAATGTGATCTATCTCATCTACTGCCCATGTTATAAAATCTACATTGGGCAAACCACACAGAAAGTTAAGACAAGAATCTGCCAACATAGAAGCAGAATACGATGTAGGACTCCAAATGCGCCGCTGGTTGAGCACTTCACAGAGGCTAATCACAACGAGAATGACATTCGCTGGACTGTTTTAAAAGTTCTGAAACTGCCACATCGTGGAGGAGACATTGTGCAACTACTGAACCGAGAAGAACTTAAATCTATCATTACCTATGACTCTATTCGTAATGGCTTGAACAGGACAGAAGATTGGACTACACTGCTTTAATAACCATTGAAGTAATAACTGAACTGTTCCACCCAGGTTTCTAATAGTGCTCAAAAATCGGGGTGTACTTGTTTTGACCAATGTTTTTTATGGTTGATCATGTTGTCACTTTGTCAAATTGCCGTTTTCTATCTACAAAGGTAGCCCAGCTGTTTTAAATCGTAATTTGTTTTTTTTTGACAATAACCCCTTTTTGCAAATTACCAATGTTGACCGTAACAAGTATAACTGTATTTCAAACAGTCACATTTAATTTTCACCACTCCAAGATGTCCCCTGCTTTCACTTCCCAGCACAGTCCTATTACTATTTTCACTCCCTTGCACGGGGCTTCATTGAGTCCCACCTCCATTTCCACTCTCGCGCGGTTTTTAAACGCACCGGGACCTCAGAGATCATTCCACAATGAGGACCGGACGCCACTACACGTCCCTCTGAGACTCTGTTGAGGTAAGCGATAACTGGCCCATCACACCCGTTCCTACCCCAACACTAGCTACGTCCACTAATGAGCTCATCTTTTCCCACCCAGCTCGTTTCCATGTAACGGACAGCCATTGTAGCTGACATTTTCGTTGTTACCCTTGGACGTTTTCCTGCACTATCGCCTGCAGAGCCAACCATAGCAGGTAAGCCTGTAACTATCTATCCCCTGCCTAGGACACCCCGTCCTCATCTCCCGTTAATTATCTCCCCCCGCCTTTTATCTCTTTATCCCCTTAGCTCTGCATATCCTAATTAAAGACGCAGAAATTGGTTACTACACCCGGGATTAACCGCGCCCTCTCTATTTTGAACCTTTCCACTTTTAAACGGTAAGCGGACATACCACTCGATCAGGTCCATCCCCGTTCCTTGCAATACTCTAACTTTCCCTCTCCCTCCCTAATCACAGTGTCCACCGACTGCCATTGATGTCCCTGCTCATTTGAGCACGTTTGCGAGAATTCTCCTCTCGTCGATACCTTAGGTAATTGTTTATTTTTCAAATTGTAAGTTGTTTTCCACCTTACAACTTCTTCTACCTCGCCCTTATCAACTCCTCCAAATAAAAGGAATTAATTCACCAACGATGCTCAGCGCATGAACAGCATCTAGTCAATTGTTTGCTAGATGGCAACGCACACGAACCACTACCTTCAGCCACATCAACGGCGACCTGGGCACCACGCAAATGAATTCTTCCTCCACACTCCCGACCACGAACTTTTTTTAAAAAGCATCAGCACTCACCACAAGCATGAGGCACGTCCTTGGACCTCACAATTGTTTTTAATGCAAGTCAAACAGAATTGTGGAACAAATTTGTTTTGTTTGTTTTCTCTCCCCCTTCTTTTCCAAATATTCATGTTAACAGGCATTGCCTATGCATACCAGGCAATTTCCTCTCAAACTCTAGTCCTGATGATGATCCCACATTATTAGGAGCTTGGGGTCGAAACGTCGTCGACTTTCTATTACAGTACCACAATTTTTATCCACTGTGAAAATGTTTGGTGGTTTCTGTTTGGTTGTGCTTACTGGAATTGTTTATTGATTTGTAAGCCCTCTGTTTGCTCCGACAAACGTTTTGCCTGTTATTTTCTTTCTTTCAAATCTGACTTCCTTGTCTCCCCCTTTTGAAAACTTGGTACAGGATTGTGCCCTTGTTTATTTACTCTTTATTTCCTTATCTCTATGAATACCTTAGAATAAATGTTCCTTTGTCCGGCTGGACTTAGGAAAAAGACACATAGGTCTCATTGTAGTCTATGTTGCAATACTTCTTTCTTTTTTAATTGAATTTAGGCGAAGGACCATTGTTCTTTAAATTAATTGATATACCCGTGGTCCTAAGCTACCTTAATCGGGTCCCCCTTGTTAACCTTATCGTCACTTAGCGCAATCGCTGGATTGCAAGGGTATTTCTAACCCCCCCCCAACCTATTCTTGGTCGGGCCTACCTAGTATTGTTTTCTCCTCTATCCACCTCTCCCTACCAATTTCACCCTTATCTCTACTTTCACTCTAGAGTATGTCAGCATTTACTCCACTCTATACAGATGACTACATTAAACAACTTTGCTCAGGTCCATCATTACTATCCGACACCTCAGACATACCAACATCATCAAATACTTCGATACCTGATCAACTAGAAAAGCTTAAGAAAAAACAAGTCCGCCTGCAACTAATGATCTTGATGCTCACAGAATACCTGAAAGCAGAAGTTATTCCCCTTGGCCTACAGGTACGCAACATCCCAGGTATCTTTACTGACAATCCCAAATACATATCAAACTTCAGCTATATCGGAACTACCTGTTCACGCCACTGGTTAGTACTGGGGATAGACATTGCCACAGAAACCCTTAAAAACTTAGATTCAGAAATATCAGATATCCTTAAGCAGATCCAGGACTCCAATTCCACAGCAGAGGCCAAAAAACTGCTTGAACAGATTGACAAAACTGTATTAGACTTTCAGAGAATAGAGCAGAACAAGAAGGCCAACAAAATCAAGAAAGATATTAGGACTTATAGTGTAGAGGCTACCTACCCGTATTTACACAAAGACTTTTACACGAACAGATCTTACACCACCCACCAAAACAATCGCCCCTGGGGCAGATATAATAGACGTCAAAATCTTGTCGGTTTTTCAGATACCTCAGCTGAATCATCTGATAATTCCGACCCTGGTGAAGGGACTAGCACCACTAGACGTGGAGGCACCCACCAGCAGCCTTTTTTAGCCAGAGGCCCTCAAGATCCGCCACAACGCGGGAGAGCCAAGAGAAACCAGCGATGGTACAACCAACCGGGGGAACGGAGAACCCGCAACAACTTCTACCAATGGTAGCCTCAGGCAACCCATTTCTCCAATACACTGATACTATTCCCATTTTCAATCTGTCTAGTTATCTACTAGCTACAGAAGAACTTTTTATCCTTAAAAAAGGCTTATCTTTTGTCCCTACAGTGCCACCTGACTATATGGAACTACACACAGAACTTCTTAGATTTTTTAGGCGCATTCGCCTACAAGCCTTTTTTCAGCTACACCCCACACCTGAACAAATTTGCAACACCCCTTTTCGACCTCCATCTACCTTCTTACCTTCAGCAGGAATGATTCCACCCGAAATATTGACATTTGAAAAAATGGTTATGAAAGACCTCTCCCTAATACAGAATAAAAGGCAATTCATTCCCTTTAATATTTCCTTAAAAGAAAAACAAGCGATCAGCCATTTGAAAACTGTCGACACTCTTGTCATCAAAAGCGCAGACAAGGGCGGTGGAATAGTCCTTCAGGAAAAAACAGCTTATATAGCTGAAATTCAGCGCCAACTAGACAACAAAGATCACTATATGCTTCTGGCTAAAAATCCAACGAAAGAGATCCAAGAATTGATCCTGAAAACAACCACTGATGGACTGCAAGCTGGTTTTCTCTCCAAAAAAGAGTTCAATTTCCTAAATGTCAAAACTCCTCGCATTCCTGTCATTTATACACTTCCCAAAATCCACAAAAACACATCCAACCCCCCAGGCCGACCAATTGTTTCGGCTTGCGGCTCAATTTTGGAACCACTAGGGGCATACGTAGATTTTTTCATTAAAGGCTTTGTCCCCAATACACAATGCTACGTTAGAGATTCCATGGCTATGATTAATTTAATTGAACATCATCCGTACAATCCGACATCTGAAACTCTTTGTACCATGGACGTTGAGTCCTTATACACCAACATACCTCAGACAGCTGCCCTTTTGGCAATACAAAAGACCCTTGACTCACGTCCTCGTCCACACGCTGTCCCTAGTCACTTCATCTTACAACTCCTTGAACTTTGTCTTACACGCAATTTCTTTTGGTTCGAAAACAAATTTTACCAGCAAATCAAAGGCACGTCTATGGGTGCAATTTTTGCCCCAAATCTGGCAGTGCTGTTTATGGACCAATTAGAACTAAATGTTATTCTCACTGATTCAAACCCTTTTTTTCCTTGTATCAGCCTTTGGCGTAGATACATAGATGATATTTTTATCATTTGGAAACAGAACACAGAAACCCTGCCCGCCTTTGTACATTGGATGAATAACAATTGTTCAGGCCTCTCCTTTACTATCACGACGGATAAAAATTCAATTGCCTTCCTAGATCTCACCATTTTTCACCATGAAGGTGTACTACTCACACGCCTATACCGCAAACCTACAGAGCGCAACACATTGTTGAACTACACTAGCAATCACCCTAGGGCCCTTAGGGACTCACTGCCCTACTCCCAATTCTTACGAATTAGGAGAAATTGCTCTTGCAAAACTGATTATTTCAGAGAGGCAAACTACCTTTCGGCGAAACTGAAAGCCAGAGGTTACCCTAGAAAAATAGTGAAAAATGCATCAAAACGCGCATGGTATTGCCCAAGGGAAGTCCTGCTGACCCCCAAACCGAAAAAAGAAACACAAAGATTAGCATGTGTGACAACATTCTCTCCAGTCTCAAATAAATTGAGGAAGATGATACTCCACCATTGGCCGATCTTGAATGTAGGCAATCTAGAACTAGAGAAACCTTTATTCGCATTTAAAAAGAACAAAAATTTGAAAGATCATCTTATCCGAGCCTCCTTGCCCTGTCCTTTAACTGCCTCTACTCTTGATGTTGCTTGGGGCCTCTCTCCTGTAATTGGTCATTTCAAATGTGGTTGTTGTACTGTTTGTGCATTCACCGTGGAGGGTAAAAGTTTCACTTTTAATAACATTACTTCACTTTGCCACTCTTTTTCTAACTGCAACACATCAAATGTGATCTATCTCATCTACTGCCCATGTTATAAAATCTACATTGGGCAAACCACACAGAAAGTTAAGACAAGAATCTGCCAACATAGAAGCAGAATACGATGTAGGACTCCAAATGCGCCGCTGGTTGAGCACTTCACAGAGGCTAATCACAACGAGAATGACATTCGCTGGACTGTTTTAAAAGTTCTGAAACTGCCACATCGTGGAGGAGACATTGTGCAACTACTGAACCGAGAAGAACTTAAATCTATCATTACCTATGACTCTATTCGTAATGGCTTGAACAGGACAGAAGATTGGACTACACTGCTTTAATAACCATTGAAGTAATAACTGAACTGTTCCACCCAGGTTTCTAATAGTGCTCAAAAATCGGGGTGTACTTGTTTTGACCAATGTTTTTTATGGTTGATCATGTTGTCACTTTGTCAAATTGCCGTTTTCTATCTACAAAGGTAGCCCAGCTGTTTTAAATCGTAATTTGTTTTTTTTTTTACAATAACCCCTTTTTGCAAATTACCAATGTTGACCGTAACAAGTATAACTGTATTTCAAACAGTCACATTTAATTTTCACCACTCCAAGATGTCCCCTGCTTTCACTTCCCAGCACAGTCCTATTACTATTTTCACTCCCTTGCACGGGGCTTCATTGAGTCCCACCTCCATTTCCACTCTCGCGCGGTTTTTAAACGCACCGGGACCTCAGAGATCATTCCACAATGAGGACCGGACGCCACTACACGTCCCTCTGAGACTCTGTTGAGGTAAGCGATAACTGGCCCATCACACCCGTTCCTACCCCAACACTAGCTACGTCCACTAATGAGCTCATCTTTTCCCACCCAGCTCGTTTCCATGTAACGGACAGCCATTGTAGCTGACGTTTTCGTTGTTACCCTTGGACGTTTTCCTGCACTATCGCCTGCAGAGCCAACCATAGCAGGTAAGCCTGTAACTATCTATCCCCTGCCTAGGACACCCCGTCCTCATCTCCCGTTAATTATCTCCCCCCGCCTTTTATCTCTTTATCCCCTTAGCTCTGCATATCCTAATTAAAGACGCAGAAATTGGTTACTACACCCGGGATTAACCGCGCCCTCTCTATTTTGAACCTTTCCACTTTTAAACGGTAAGCGGACATACCACTCGATCAGGTCCATCCCCGTTCCTTGCAATACTCTAACTTTCCCTCTCCCTCCCTAATCACAGTGTCCACCGACTGCCATTGATGTCCCTGCTCATTTGAGCACGTTTGCGAGAATTCTCCTCTCGTCGATACCTTAGGTAATTGTTTATTTTTCAAATTGTAAGTTGTTTTCCACCTTACAACTTCTTCTACCTCGCCCTTATCAACTCCTCCAAATAAAAGGAATTAATTCACCAACGATGCTCAGCGCATGAACAGCATCTAGTCAATTGTTTGCTAGATGGCAACGCACACGAACCACTACCTTCAGCCACATCAACGGCGACCTGGGCACCACGCAAATGAATTCTTCCTCCACACTCCCGACCACGAACTTTTTTTAACAAGCATCAGCACTCACCACAAGCATGAGGCACGTCCTTGGACCTCACAATTGTTTTTAATGCAAGTCAAACAGAATTGTGGAACAAATTTGTTTTGTTTGTTTTCTCTCCCCCTTCTTTTCCAAATATTCATGTTAACAGGCATTGCCTATGCATACCAGGCAATTTCCTCTCAAACTCTAGTCCTGATGATGATCCCACATTATTAGGAGCTTGGGATCGAAACGTCGTCGACTTTCTATTACAGTACCACAATTTTTATCCACTGTGAAAATGTTTGGTGGTTTCTGTTTGGTTGTGCTTACTGGAATTGTTTATTGATTTGTAAGCCCTCTGTTTGCTCCGACAAACGTTTTGCCTGTTATTTTCTTTCTTTCAAATCTGACTTCCTTGTCTCCCCCTTTTGAAAACTTGGTACAGGATTGTGCCCTTGTTTATTTACTCTTTATTTCCTTATCTCTATGAATACCTTAGAATAAATGTTCCTTTGTCCGGCTGGACTTAGGAAAAAGACACATAGGTCTCATTGTAGTCTATGTTGCAATACTTCTTTCTTTTTTAATTGAATTTAGGCGAAGGACCATTGTTCTTTAAATTAATAGTGTGACACAGCACTGATTGCGCCACCCACCAGAATAGCCTGTCAAGCAAGTATCAGGCCTGCTATCGCAGACCTGTGGGTTCGCAGTTGTGCTTATGCTCAGGTTGGCATTTCTCACTCATTAGCCAACCCTGAGTGTGCCTTCCACTACCACTAGATCCCCCCTAGGGTAAGCCCTGAGAGACAGAGCAGATGATAGGTGAAAGGCAGGGCAGGCACACATGGGTGTTCCGTGCCCAAGTGGTGAAGAACCCCTATGTGGGTTCTCTCTACCTAGGACATCGGCTCTTACCATGGGACACCACCAGGGTTTTGCTGATTCTCTTCTTGTAGTCCCAGGGCTCTGGGCACTTTCCCACTGGAAATGAAGTGTGAATGTGCTTGTGCCCATTCTATACATGTCAGTTGCGTTACGGTCCTGCGACTGCATGGGGATGACTCTTTTACCCCAAGGGAGATTCTTCGGTTGTCCTTAGTGCACCACAGGTCCTGCATGGAGCCTGTGTGGAGCAAGGGCACAGACAAAGCTTTGGACGGAAAGGGAGATGAAGTCGGGCCCAGTCGAAGTTCAGTGAAGTCCAGGGTGTCCAGACGGTCAAAGGACAGTGGTGTCTTCTTATAGAATCTTGCCCACGTAAAATCTAAGTCAGTCAGGTCAGGTAAGCTCTTTTGTACCCACAGGAGAGGCTTGGACAGATTCAGGGGACACTCCTAGGGTAGGGTCTGGACAAGAAGGAGGATACTCTGTCCTTTGTCCAGTTTCGCACCAGAGCAGGAGCCAATGGCTCCCAGAACTGGTTTGAGCTGGTCTATGCACAGGGACACCAAATGTGCCCCAGGTGCAGACTTTCAGGCTCTCTTAAAGTACACCTACACAGCCCCAATACACTAAATATTGTCTGGGAGGTGGTCACACCTCCCTGTGACAGGATGCCTATTGTGCTGCCTTCCTCAGCTCAAGCTTGGCTCAGCAGCAGGAGGACAGGAATGTGTCTCTGGCCGGCAGCATCCATTTTGTGCTGACCGGGTCGAGATGGCTGGCACCGGATAGACCAGTGACCCACATAGCTCGCTTCAGAAGGGTGGAATCATACCTCCCACAACGGTTACTGGTGTGGAGGTATGATTCCAAGGTGTTTGATACCAAACACGACATGTTTTATTTCAGCCGTTTTCGAGATAGCATTGACCATAAGGTTAAAATGCACCTCTACCTATATGTCTGGCTGAGTCACAGACAACTCGGGAGAATGGTCTCCGAAGGCTGCAGAGGGGCTCTGCTCATGCAGGGGCAACCTCTCACGTAAAACCCAGCACCCTGCCTTCAGGACTGTTAAGGCCTGCTATGGCTTATAAGTTTTGAGTGTAGTGACCTATAGATATAGTGAACCTATATCTAAAGTAAGTGGTGCAAGCACCAGCTTACACAGGCTGTAGTTCCATTTTGCATGCCCTCTCATGGGTGGCATCATACATGCTTGAGCCCATGGGAGGCCTCTGGGGTACCTATGACCTGGGTACATGGGTACCTTATATTAGGGACTTATATGGGTACCCCAGTATCCAATCTGGAGTGTACAAAAGTACATGCATAACAATTTTAAAGGAGAAAGCAGATAGACTGGAATCCCGATTAGCAGGATCCCAGTCAGACTAGTCAAAACAGTGTAACATCAAGCAAAAAGTGGGGATAACCATAAGAAGCAGATACTATTTTCCTACACTCCTCCTGGCCACTTGGGGTGGTCCATGCAGGTAAATTTGTAGCCATCGTGGATGGTGATGTCCGGTCAGGAGCACAGGTTGGTCCAGATTTCCGTGAAGAAGGCAAAGTCTGAAGAGGTGGCATCGAGGAGGTTCCAGATTTCTGTTGCATGTTTGTAGAGGTACTGCACGTTGAGGAGGATGCAGTTGAGTCGGTCGGCTGCGCTGTTGGTCGGCTGGGCGGCAGGAGGCGCTGGTGTACTGATGTGGCAGAAGCTGCATTTGCAGTTTCGATAGGCGCAGGGTGCAAGAGTATTCTACAGTGTTGCTAGATGGCAGGCAAAGTGGCATCCAGGGTTGATGGCGAGGAGGGTGCTGGCATTGTAGCGGTGGGGTGTCCGAGAGGAAGGGTCCTTGGTGTTGGGCGCGGTCCGGGGGCAGACGGGCTTGCCTTTGGCACACCAGTGGTACACCCGCTGCGCATGGCCACACAGCGGCCACCATTATTATGTGTTGCAGGGAGGACTGGACATCTGGGAGGCAGGAAACGTGGGAAAGGACACTGGAGGGGGCGGGTACGTGAGGGAGCGGGAGTTGTAAATATATTTTTGAAAAATTCTTACCTCTAGGCCGAGTTCTGCATCTTCTGTGCTCCTGCTCTCCTGAGTCCGTTTCCAGGAACAGGAAGCAGGCAGCCAATCACAATGCGGCGTTGTTATTGTTCTTGAGTGCCGTGACAAGGCGTCGAGCCAGCGGCAGGAGGGGTGGGCATGTTCTTCATGCAGGCTGTAATGCAGCCTGCATTGCGAACAGGGATGTGCTCCTGACTGCTTTCGGCAGCCTGAGAGGGCTGACCAAACAGTAACTGCGCACTTGAGTGGGCATACCACTCCGCCCCTTCCCTGCTCCGTGGGTAGAGAAGCCCCATCCACCCTCCCGTTCTCAAAAGAAACATAGCATGAGTACATCAGAAAGTTATCATCATGTTATGTTTTCTCTTCTCGCACTACTTGAAAGCAGTGAGGCAATGCTCTTTCGCCGTTGGATGAGCCGCCACTGGGGGTGCGTCACCCACAGGTGCTAGGCCTGGGCCCGACTCGACCCCCGGGCCTCCTCCGCGACGTGTGCCACCTTCTCTTCACCTGGACATTGATACCGTGGCGCAATCCGCTGCACTCTCTCCAAATCTGTGAATCAGCCAGCAGGAGCCTCAGCCAGGCTGGATTTCACAAGCCTGGGTACAGCATTCGCCGCCAAGTCTGCTGGGGAACCTCCAGATGCAGGTGATGCAACAGTGCCCCCTTAGGCGCGATGTTCCAGTGCTACCACCACACGAGTTTGGCGCAGCTCAGGGGCCTCACACTCCACAGCATACGGCCAGCGCAACATCCTCCGGCCTTTGATGCAGAGAAGCGCGGCCTACATTTGGTAATCTCCTCCATGCACCCCGGTGTAGTGGTGGTGTGTGGTATGCGATGCATACCTCCATACTTTGGTGCGCAGGAGCGCCTCTACCATTCACAGCTCCAAGGGGCACCAGGCGGTCTTCTCACACAGGACAGCAATGTGTCTCCATGCGACCTGGCAGACTTCACCATCAGGAAAGGCGATCGCTGACACCTCAATGTCTACAACCATGGCCCAGCAACTCCGCAGCACCTCCTCATCCCACTCCAGGTCCCAGACGCAGGCCAAGAGAGGCCTCCAGGCCCTGGTGACTGTCTGCGCTTTCAAGGTTTTGGGTGCCATGGTGTTGCAAGGAATGCGCAATGATAAGTGATGCATCCTGATTTTGCCCAGCGATGCGCCTCTTTTCATGATTGTAGCCCTGAATTTCCTCTTCCCCTGGGACTCTGGCTGGTTATCCTGGATGTAGGGGGGCTTGGGGGGGGGGTTGTTGGTCTGTGTTGCACTTGGCCGTGGCTGCTCTATTCTGCATTCTATTGGTTTTGCTTCCTATTTTTCATTGGAGATGGACTTATAGGCAATTTCTGCCTCTAGAGGCAAAAAAAGTCAAGTTGGGCTGACTGACATGAGATTGTTTTTTGCCGCTAATGGGCCTTTTGTCAGTTTTCGCCGGTTAATGTCAGAATTTGTATCTCCTTCACGCTAATGTTAGCAGCAGTTTTCACCGCGGCTACCTAAAACTATCTTTGGGTTTTTATGAAGAACCCTCACCCACCAACCTATTTGGCCGCATGCTTCATCATTGGGTTCCCAGCCGTGCTGCTGAGTGCAACCCGCTTGTACTACAACACCTGAATTACAGCAGAACGGGTTTTTAAATTTTATTTGAGTGAGGAGGGAGTGCTCAGGTTGTGGTTCTAAAAGTACCTCTGAGATACTCAATGGATACCTTTATTCTTGAGTTCTAGGGCACAGTTAAAAACGGAGAGGGGATTATTGGGAAGATATGTTTGATCACCTTTATCCCCCTTACCTGGTCGACATGTTTTAGCCTCGACAAGAGGTGCTGAGGCTTTCTTCAGGACCAAAGAAGGTGCATAAGTGGGTCTGTTGCAGCACACATGCTAAGGTGTGCTGTGGTGCAGTGATGTTACCATACTTACAGTTTCCATCAAAAATAATATGGGCTACAGATAGTATGCAGCCGTAATCGATCCCAGAGGGGGCGGACTCCTGTAGTCACACAGTCATCAAGCATGTCCATCCTCCTTCAATACCTACTGCGGTCCTTCTTGGGATCCCGACATCCTTGATGACTGTGTGACTACAGGTAAGGGGGATAAAGAAGATCAAACATATCTTCACATTTATCCCCTCTCCGTTTTTACCCATGCCCTAGAACTCATTGTCTCATCCTCACATTTGGGATCCCCTACAGGATCCGTCCACTTTGTTGTTTACTAATTAAATCCAGGGAGAAGGACGTTCCCCTTGTTTTCCTTGCTCTCTCTTTGTTGTTATTACCTGAAACTATCGCCATGTAGTGGCGTATTGTAAATACATCACCAACAGGGTGATAGTTTTTGGTGATAGGCCGCGTTAAGAAAACTGTCGCTAACTAGCGTTAGTGTTATTTAGCAGCAGTTCTTGTACATATACCCCTGTGTGTCCTGTACTGCATATTAACATCTGCAAATGTGGATAGCTCTGATTGTACTTTGTGCTATCTACTAAAAACAGTACTGTTTGAACTGATTTTTGTTGCGTATTAGATGCTGTGAATCAAGGCTATGGATTATGTAAAGTATACACTAATACAACGCTTCCCAAACTTTTTTAAATCACTACCCACTTTATGGCATGACAAACATTTGCGACTTACCTGCCTATCTTTTATGGACATGAGAGGGATGATTTTTTAAAGCATTGTGTGGTAGCGTACTGTTATTTGCAGACAGCACATTTTCCATTGAAATGCTCACTAGATTTGCATAGACACATTTTTAGAGATAAAAATATATTTCACACAAATGATAATGTGTGGATGTCGGGTTTCAGTGATAATTATTATTTGTGGCTCACAAAGTAAAGTGTTGTGATGTGTTCTGATCCTACAAAATATTTGTTTCCATCACACTTCACAATTTCCCCCCCAAAATGGGCTTCATTTTGCTTTCCTAACTGCTGAATGTGTATAGTTTATTTTCGGGCATTTACATTTTGTTGTGTGTTAGGAAAAAATGACCTACTCCAGATTAAATGTTACACGTCATGTACCACAGCAGAAGTGTCACATAGTTCACCCTATTTTTCTCCTCTGACTGCAAAGTGAGAGGTGTTCCCAAACACCAGTCTACCTGTTAAAAAAATAAGCAGCAGAAGACATATCCTGACATTTGACCGCTGTATTTGAAGCACAGCAAATGGGACTCGATAAATATAGAAATTAAAGGCATCTTTATGGCCTGGACTTTGGCGACCCACCAACAATGTATTTGTGACCCGCAGTTTGGGATACACTGCACTAGTACTATTTGTCATGTGTATGGCCATTTAACTTTATTCCTCTCGAGAGCTTGTTATGCATCTCAGATAGAGCTTGCTTTGTAGTTTCGGATATATATGCTGTGTCTGCAGCTCTTCTCTATTCTATGAACTGTGAGAGGGGTGTAATGAGGATTTAACGACTATTTACATTTTATCCAGAGCATCTTGGGCTGTATATTTAGTGTTGTTTACCCTAGACTTTTATTTTGTTCCAAGTGCGTGCCCGATGAATGCGAATAATATGCTGTATAGTAAATTTTTCCATGAACATGTCTGACATACTCCTGGAAAGTCAGGAGTACGTTAAATCTAGTTTAGGTACAATCAAACTCACAGAAACAAATATAGTGGATCTTATGTTTCCATTGAGGATTGGCTGACACTCTGAGGCACAGAATGGAGGACCAAGAGCCACATGTAGGAGCTAATGCTTCCAGCATATCAGTGGAGAGAGGATGTGTCCTGCATCTCTATAGGCTGAGAACCCTCCGTCAGATATCAGCAAGATGAATTCCTAAGACTGTGATGGAATGTCACTAACCCCAGAGGCCATGGGCGATAGCGTAGTGAAGATGTCAAAGGCCCTGGAAGCGAGGAAATGGCTCCTTCGACTGCTGTTGGAGTACTAACATGCAGCAATTATCAAGGTTCAATGGGGTCCTCGGGGCTCTGGTGCCACTGCACCTGCTGCACTATGTGGGTCCTGGTCCTACGACAGCTTCTATGATTTCTGCCTTCAAAATCTAGGGAACTCAAAAACCATCTCACCCATGGGAGGAAAGCAGTCCACCAAAGCAGGATCCCAGACATTACTCAATCGCTGCTTTTGCAATTAGCATCAATGGATGGTCGTCGCGTTGTCAGAGGGTAGCACTGCATGGGCTTTGCTCCTAGATTTCTGCCGGCTATCAGATTGTCACCTGCAGCCATCCAGTTTGTGGCTGTCAGCCTGCCCGCTCTTTGATCACTGCCCCCGCCCCCCACACACATCAAGGTATCAAGGATGATGTCCAGTCTGCTTTACCACCGTCAGTCACCTTGCTGTGTTTCAGATTCTTTCCATTTGAATGTCCTAAAAACTCTTTGCCCAGTCCCCCAGTATACCATCATCCTTCACCCAGGGCCTGCTTGCCCTCCAACACTAGTAGCATTTTGGGTAAGAGCGTGCTCTAGGGCTGGATTGCGCACACTAGGCCCTGGTTTGACAGTGTATCCAATTATTAGATATGTTCCTGCTCTAACATTTCTTTCCTTAGGTGTCTGAAGTAAAGAGACATTTTTCTATACCTGGGTTTAAAGACTTTCTTGTTTCAGAGTTTATGGTGCTATAACCAGAGCTTTAAGTGGGATGAAAGACTTGGGGGTCTCTCAAAGGGGCAAGGCCGATATAATTAAGAACGTTGCTTGAAAACATAAACTAAAAATATTTGCTTAGCATAGTGTGCCTGGTATTTTGCTTCTTCTGTCATTGCCCCCAGATATATAATACAAACAGGTATCATTAGATCTACAACAAGCCAGGACTATTGGCTTTGACAATGGTTGTTAGTTGCATAAGATAAATATACAACATGGAAACATACAACACCGGCTTCGTTGTATATAATATTTCAAATGCCTTAGTTCGTGTGTGGTAGGTTGTGGGGTAATGGGGTAATGGCTAGATCTGCTAATTTAGGAGCTAAAGAAGCACGTTCGAGTCTCAGCGTCAGCTCAGCATTCTATGATTCTGGGCAAATCACTTAATCTACCCCTGCCTACCCAAAAAATCAATGCATATGTCCTTGTGTAATGTAACTGGTGCTCACGTAAAGTGTTTTGGATTCACACAATATGGAACTGCAACAAAAAAAAAGTTGCATCAAAAGCAATGAACTGCTGCAGCGTTATGATTCTTTACCCACCCTGAAGGTGAGGGCAAAAATGGAAAGCTCGATAGGGACCCTTCTCAGCACCTGACTTTTAGAGCTGCCAGTGCTGAGCACCGGCAGGTCCCGGCCCACTTAAAGCCCTAGTTATAACTATTGTTTATGGTGTATTTTTCCCCAGTATTACTTATACCTCGACCGACTGTTTGGCTGGTAGTAATACTACCTATTTAATGATGTTGCTAGAGCATTTCGTCACTGGGGTCATGACCATAAAGATGACAGACACTGACCCCACAGGCATGTCGTACTAGAGCGAGTCTTCAGTACAAACATCCCTTCGGGCACTTACCATCATTCGTACCTACACCCCCCCCCCCCTCGCCCCCCCACACCACCGACCAAAGTCCCTCTATACCTCACTGGGTCAGTCACACGCACTGAATCAGCTGAGTGAGGACTTCTCTCAAGCCTGCTTTCCTGCGAGTGCACAAAACCACCTCACAATGTGTCAAAACGCATGTGCATGTTACCTAATTGAAGGAAAAAGGTGGGAAACAACCAGACACATTAAAACACGGTACGCCTGGGACATCTTAACCGCCAGAGGTGTGCGTTTCCTCTCCACTCCGCAACCTCTCAATAATTGGAACAGGCCTTTTGACAACTCAACGCAAGCTATAATTAGGCCGTGTCACATAGCGAGGAGATTATTAATTCGCGAGTGCTGAGCCAGCGAGCACAAAACGAAGAAACACCACACATGTCTGAAGCTAATAGCTGTTTTCACACACACTAGAAGCCAAGCATCTCAGGCGTGTTGCAGATATGGATCCAATTATATTGCTGTAGTGCTAGGATAATTCTCCTCACACGAACCCTCGGAGAGCTCTGTTTGCAGTACTAAGAAACTTCCTTGTTTTTATGCCTTTTGCTAAGCTCGTCTATTCGTTTCTGTTGGACCTGGCCCTTTTTGCAGGGTCATCCCAGCTTTTAGCCTTACTCCACCTATTTTTCTGACCATTTCATTTGCTTTAGGACTCTGGGCACTTTACCACTGCTAGTCAGTGCTAAAGTGCATGTGCTCTCTTCCCCAAAACATGGTATGATTTGATTACACCTGTTTGGCATATTTAATTTACAGGTAAGTCTATTGTGAAGTGGTATCCCTTATATCCAGAACCTGTAAATTAAATGCTACTAGTGGACCTGCAGCACTACTTGTGCCACCCATTGACGTAGCTTTTCAAACCTGTAGGACCTGCATTCACATTTTAATACTCTTTCACCTGGCATTTAAAGCTACTTGCCAAGCCTTAAACTCGCCTTTTATTTATACATAGGTCACCTCGAAGGTAGGCCCTAGGTAGTCCCATAGGCAATATTGGTTATATATATATATATATATATATATATATATATATATATATATATATATATATACATATATATATATATATATATATATATATATATATTCACTGAAAAAACCATAGGTTTCAGGCCAGATATAGTTAGGAATTAGCATTTAAAAAACCTTAGAAATTCACTGAAAAAACCATAGGTTTTAGGGGTGTTATAGTTAGCTGGACATTTCACTCGTACAAAACCATTGAAATTCCTCCGATATAGTTAGTTGTACTAACTACATCTCGAGCGCCCGCAATCCACTGCTGATGATGTCACATATTACATAATTCATGACATGGTCAGTGACATCACTGATGACATCTCAAATGACATCACTGATGACATCACTGGTGACATCATCCATTGAATGTGGTTTGGTTAGTTATTTAAATATGTATTATATATAGATAGCAATTGGCATTGAAGAATGAGTGGATATATGAATATAAATATCTGGATGGAGGATTTAGTAGCAGTGTGATTGACTGGTTCCTTGACTAATTTATAGTGTCTCACTAAATATATTGGATAGTGACTAAACTGTGTGAATATCTGTATCACTTTGTCAGTTGTTGTGTAAACTGCTGCACCAGTTGGTTACTAGCTACGTGAAAGTCTATATTAGTTATTGATTAGTTAACTGAGTATTTGTTTGGGAGAGTGAATGTGTGTGTGGTTCGGTGGGGGGGTGTGACAGCCCAAAGATGTGTGAATAGTTGATTCAGTAGGTATATGAAGTTAAAATGACATGTTATAACAGTTGTTTGGGTGAGTGAATATCTTTATGGGTGTGGTGATGAGCAAATATATGTCTCAATGGTACGTATCCAACAAACTAGATAAATAAAAGCCAGTGTATGTGTCAGTTGTTGTATATAAATAAGTATACATAAGACTCAGTGATTGTATGAGTGACTGTAAGGATACCTGTATGCTTGTAATAGTGATTTTATAACACACTAAGTATGAGTTACTATCTCTATGAATAGATGAAGTGGTGTTTGGAGAAGTGTGTAGCTAAGTAAAAGTAAGTATGAGCCATTGTTTGCATAAGTGAGTAGGATGACTTCATAAGTGATTAGGATGCGTGCTGGTGTGTAATGTTGGTATAGGTGTATAAGTATATTTGATAGTGTTCTATTGATCATTGAAAGCATGTATGAGTGAATCTATATGTAAGTGATTAGATGTTTGTAGAGATCTAGGAATCCCTGAGTGGGTATTTAGAATCTTGTATTGGTGTGTCAATGGTTTCAAATATGGCACTCTGTATTTTATGGTGAGTGATGAAAGGTTATACTAGTCTATGATGAGGTATATCTGGTTGTCACGTGGATGATATCATCAGTGATGTCATTTGAGATGTCATCAGTGATGTCACTGACCATGTCATGAATTATGTAATATGTGACATCATCAGCAGTGGATTGTGGGCGCGCGAGTTATAGTTAGTTGAACTAACTATATCGGAGGAATTTTAATGGTTTTGTACGAGTGAAATGTCCAGCTAACTATAACACCCCTGAAACCTATGTTTTTTTCAGTGAATTTCTAAGGTTTTTTAATTGCTAATTCCTAACTATAACGTGCCTGAAACCTGTGTTTTTTTCAGTGAATTTCAAAGGTTTTGTAAATGCTAATTTCTAACTATAACGTGCCTGAAACCTGTGTTTTTTTCAGTGAATTTCAAAGGTTTTGTAAATGCTAATTTCTAACTATGCCTACAGAGATAGGACATGTGAAGAAAGAAGAAAAAAGGCACAGAAAGAAAAAGAAATGCAGAAAGAAGCAATAGAAGTCCTCAAAGACGAAGAAACGTGCAGGAAGAAGGATAACGTGCAGAAAGAACAAACAGAAGAGCAGAAAGAAGCCTTGTTGCAAAATCATCCTGTACCCTCAACTTTTTCAGACGGATACTGGTGGTAACTGAGTCTGACTAACCAGTCCTAGAGCCAGTGCTATGTTAATAGACACTCAGAATACAGTGAAAACACCTACATACACAAGGGAACACTATGCGTTGGGGTCCCCCTGTGATTGGCATGACCTCCTCTGTAAGCCCCTAGTATATAATAGGGCAGGGGATTAAAACTACCTCTTAAAACGCGCCACAGGGCATGTTTGCACACGTCACCTCAGGCCCCGTCCCCTCCCTTCCCCACTGTGTAAACACGCCCTGTGGCCGTTTTAAGTTGGGAGATTAAGTCCCCTTGAATCCTGAGGGTCCCTAGGGGCAAAATAGCCCACTAGGTACGTCCAGTAAGCGCCATTGCAGAGAGGTGTAAAAAGGGGCACGGCCTGCACCACCTCTCTGCAACGCAGAGCAGTGGCGCTTACTGGAAGCACCTGGTGGGCTAGTTGGCCCCCAGGGTCCCTCAGGATTGAAAGGGAATTATTTCCCAACTTAAAATGCGCCACAGGTCGTGTTTGCACACGTCACCTCAGGCCCCGTCCCCTCCCTTCACCACTGTGTAAATGCGCCTTGTGGCCATTCTAAGTTGAGAGATTAACTCCCTTGGAATCCTAAGGGTCTCTAGGGTCAAACTAGACCACTAGGTACCTCCAGTAAGCGCCACAGAGCTGCGTTGCATAGAGGTGTAAAAAGGGGCGTGGCCTCAGAACACCTGTCTGCAACACAGCTCCCTGGCGCATACTGGAGATACCTGTTGGGCTAGTTGGCCCTCGGGGACCCTCAGTATTGAAGGGAAATTAATTCACCAACTTACAACTGGCCAGGGGGCACGTTTGCAGAGTGCTGCAAGGAGGGGGGGTGGCCTACGGCGCGATGCCGGCCTTTTATTTATTTTATTTTTTTAAGAAGGAGGGCTGTGTGGCCCCCTTCTTTTTCTAGTTCATTGGCCCTGGGGACCCCATCCCCAAGGGCCTGCAACCTCATTTTTTTTGTTGAAAAAATATAAATTTGGAAGGGGGCCGTGTGGCCCCCCTCCCAAGGCCTTGATCGGCCCCGGGGACCCCAACTCCCGAGTCATGACCTTTTAAAAAAAAAAAATTCTTTAGGAGGGGGGCTGTGTTGCCACCCTCCTCAGGCCACTTATGGCCCCGGGGACCCCATCCCCCGGGGCCGGCCTTTGTTTTTTATTATTTAAAAAATATATATATTTATAGAAACACCTAGGACATGCTGGACATACCGTATGTACCTATCACCATGACGATTTGCGTGATATTCATTAAAAGGCGACTATGCATACAACGAATCCCCGTGGAATGTATTTACACCGCTAGTGAAGCTCTGACGTGTCTGACGCCCTACCGTGCCTAATCCCGGTGCCCCTGCCAGAGGGTACTCTCCAAGTAGACACCCTTGTCATTTATTTATACAAACATGGGTAGCTATTGACAGGCACATTTAATACACACGCACACCAAGCCATTCAAAGGGGATTCGACAAAAATTCGACCAAACTATGCAAGAAACCCCCCTCACGGTTAATAAAACACACATACACTGTGTGTAATACTTTTTATTTTACTCTCTGGAAAGGAGACGAACATCACTTGAGAGTCACAGCGTGCTCCTGGCTGAGCCCAATGCTGTGTTACACCCACCAGTGCCCGCCGAGTGCCACACACCTCTGTGTTGTATTCCACCTGCTATGCTATGACACTCCATAGCCCATGTGCACTGTAACACCACCCCATGAATATGTCATGCCACACTTGCCTTCGCACGGGTTATATTGCCCCATCTAACGTGCCTTCCTCGATGCCTATGTTATAACGCACAGCGCTATGCCATACATATTACAATCTGGAATCCATATCTTTGTCACAGTGCATATGCAAGGTTACACTCCGCAGCACATATTTTATATTACAACTTTAGAGACTAGTTAGGTTACACAACACTTTCCTGTGCATATTACACTCCAAGGCACATGTCGCATAGCACGCGCTAGTGCCTGTGCTATCTCGCGCTCTCCAATGAATCTGTCATTGCACACAATGTAATGCATATTATATTTCATGCCCCGGTTCATCGTATATCACACTTTTTGGTGCATAGTTTATACCATATACTATATCTAGTTTTCATTTTCAATCGTGCTCTCAGGACTATGTTCTATATAACACTGCGTCCACCTACCCTTTTCTCGGGCATTACAATTTGAGATGGGGGTAGAGGGTCACGGGGTGTTGCTGCCAAGTGGACTAGCCTCCTCCCTCCTGCCATGCATGGTCTGATGTGCTGCCACTGCCCTCCATTTAGCATGATGTACCAGTCCACTCCTCCTGCCCCACATTGCCCAATTCTATGGCCCATCATTGACCTCCTGGTTAACCTCTGTGCTTAGCTTGCTGCCACTATTCTGCTTCCCCCTGCCCTCCGATGTCTTTGTGCATGCCCCTGCTCCATCCTTTTTGCCCACCATGTTCCATGGACCTGCCACTCCTATCTACTCTGAGTGTTCTGTTGAGCTGCCACTCCCCTCACACCTGCCTGGCATTGTCAGATGACTGTAACCTGTCCCTGCCCCCTCCACCCTGCCTGTCCACATGCCATGCCCCTATCCCCATCCTCCTGTCCTCCATGGTCCATTTTACTGCCACACCCTTCTGCCCTTCCTGGTCTGTTGTGCTGCAACTGCTCCTCCTGCCTCCCCATGCGGTCTGTTGTGAGGCCCCTTCCCCTGAACTCTCTTGTCTGTGCCCAGGTCCTGACCCTCCCTTCTATCCTCCATGGTCCTTTGTGCATGCCCCTGTACCCTCCTTCTTGCCCATCATAGCCGTTGTGCTGCCACTAACCCTCCCGCTTGCCATGCATGGTCTTCTGTGATGCCATGGCCCCTCCCACCTTCCCTGTGTGGTCAGCTAGCTGCCCCTGACCCCCTCCCACCTTCCCTCCATGGTCTGTGTGTATGCCATCATAGTCTCACTGTTGCTCTCCATGGTGTGTTTTGTTTCTAGCTTCCGGGTTCGGCGACGCGGGCAGGTTTACACACCTCCAGGGGATGTTTACTAAGGAACGAATGTGTTTCTCCCCCTGTTGACGCGCCATGCACCTGATGATGAGCTTTTTATAATATGAAATGGTGACCTCCTTTTAAAACAATATATAAGGTAGGGGCGCCTATTAAGGGTTGACTAACATATTAGTTCTCACCCTTGTTTTTCACACCACACTGTAGATAGTTTTTTTGAGCACATTTCACTTTAGCACTATAGGTCCTGACGAAGCGCCATGAGATCCCTCTGACTAACTGGGCGCGAAACATGTTGACCAGAAGAGTAGAGCGTAGCTAGCCACTCCTCCTTTGTGAGCATATATAGCTTTTACGCCACTCACCCCCCTTTTAATTAGGTGGTTTACTGAGCCAATAAAATTATATTTCAGATTAACCAACCTTTTTAAGTCACTTACATCTACACTCCCGGGCCCTCACACGCATGCACCATACGGCAGGGAACAAAAGATCTCCGACAAAGAGCCCCTGTATGGGTGCCCGTCAGGTATTGCACCGCCGACCCGACGAGGAGCAAAACCCAGATGATGAAGCATGACACCTAGCTTGCTGGGTGTGTGAGGGTTTCAGTTCCACCCTTAAGGGATTCCCTTCCCTTGTGCACCTACATTCACTAGGTTAAAGTCTGGGTATGGAATACTTTATTCCCCTTCGACTTCCCATCCTGTAGGAACTACACATCTCTCGTTGATACAGTTACTTAGGGCCTATGTGTAGGACCTCTATAAAAATAGCCCACCTTTTACTCTCCTTCCCTTTGTCGAACACTTTTGTTTCTAATGCCCATCCTGCCTGACCTCCATGGTCATCTTGCTGCTCCTGCCCTGCTCCCTTGACCCCAGCCCTCTGTTTCCATGTGCAGACCCCTATTCCCTCCCTCCTGGCTTGTCTGTTCCATTGTAATGTCCCTGATCCGTCCCTCCTGCCCTTTATGGTCTGTTATGCTGCAGCTTTCTCTCCTGTCTGTCCATTATGGTCAGCTAGCTACCATTGCCTCGTTCCCCTCTGTTCTCTGTTGTCCATGTCCATGGTCCTGTCCCCTCCCTATTGCTTTCTGTGGATTGTTGTGCTGCACTCCCATCCCACATGCCCTGTGTGGTGTATTGTGCTGCTGCAAACCCTGATGCCTGCCCTGTAGGCTCAGTTTGGTGCACCTCTCCATGTCCCTCCTGTCCTCTGTTATCTGAGTCCATGTCCCTACCCCAATTCCTCCTGCCTACCATGATCCAATGTACCATACTTGCGAACATTTCGAACTTGGTAAGAGGGAGATTTTGAAAAAAAACTGGGGTATTGATTTTCCCCTTTGAGTTACATTGAAAAAGAGGAGATTGTAGACAGGAGACAGCTCAAATAAAGCCCATTTGAGCTTAAAAACATTGGACGTTTCCTGGCTGAAAAGGGTCTGTTGGCATGTATCGTTGTAATACCACTGCCTCTTCCTTCTGCCCTCAATGGTCTATTATATTGCCACAGCCTCTCTTGCCAGTCCTGTATTGTTGGTTTGTTGCCCCTGCCCCCCTTTTCACTGCCCTCCATAGTCTGTTGTGCTGCCACTGGCCTTCCTGCCTGCCCAGTGTGGTCAAATTGTTGCCTCTGCACTTATTTGCATCCAAATTATGGTTAGTGCTCTAAAAAACTAAAATGAGGACATATTTTCTGAGTTTTCAAATAGCGACAAAGAACTTTTAAATTATTTGTAATCTTTATGTTTTTTTATCCAGTTGACCACTTGATTACATGTTGCACTTAGGAGAGAGGATGTGGTGTTACTTCCAGAGCTGCAGACTTTGCAACCGGGAAACCAGGTTGGAGTTTCTGCTTCAGCTCAACATTCTGTGATTCTGGTCAAATCACTTAATCTCCCCATGTCTACAACCAAAATGAATTTGATCTTGTGTGATGTAACCAATGCTCATGTAAAGCACTCCAATACCTGACAAGTATGCACTATATAATACTGCAAATACACAAACAATAAGTGTTTTGCTAACTTTTGTCATTGGGCAACATGTGGGGTACATCTGGGTGATATTTGTGCTGCATTTGGGCTCTTTTGTCTCTGGTGTCCATCTTGGGAGATTTATTTGTTATGGAGTTTCGTAATTTCCTCATTTACTACAGTCTCCTCAGTAGGAAATACTTTCAGTTTTTTACTTTCATTCCATCATGAAGGCATTCAGATGTGTCACACATTTGCCATAAATTCAGAATGTTAGCACTCTAGTTCCTTATTAGATCACTGTAGTAAAGCTACTGCTCACCAGGGAAGTCTGCTGCTGGTATTGAAAGTGCATGTTTCAGTCTGCATGTCAGAATTTTTTTATGAAATAGAAGAGGATTTGAGAAGTCACTCAAAATGTGCCCTAATTTGTCTTTCTGCAGCACTAATCATACTTTCTATGACAAAATGAACGCCCTCATTTTGTTCCTTTTTAAATTAAATGTTTTAAGAGTTACCACTTTATTCTAATCAAGATGGCTTCAGGTATACAATACGTTTGTCATAAGTAGGACTGTTAGCGCTCTAGTTGTTCTTTAGAACACTCTGGGAAGCTGCAGTAGAACACAAAGGAATCAACTGACAGTCTCTGCCCTTGTTGGATGTACATGTTTTACTGAGAATGTCACACTTCGTTCTCACATGACTGAGAAACATAATGTGAATTTACAGAAAGTATGCTCTCAGTTTAGCTTATAGATCACCTTCCAAACCTCTGTGGGAAAAGCATGAGAAAATAGTTTTCTCTCAAACATGATTCATGATATCACAGCAGAAGGCTTTTTCACATGGTAAAATCACCTTAGAACACACCACAATTCCTAAAATGAGTATGGTACCATCAACAAATGATTTATAATGTAACTAAAGTCTTAAAACCTTCTATTAACTGCAATGCTTTTTAATGAGGTGCTATCATGTATATTGGTCCCAAGATGGCTGCCAACACTTCTTGGATGAAGTACTGACAGCCAATCAGATCTCACAATGAGATGTGTGGTTAGGCTCCGCCCAGATATATCTATCTTTTTAACTCTAATTTTTTCAGGAACTACTGAACTGATTTACACCATTTAAGCAAAAGGCACGAGGACTACCTCTTTGTCAAATTTGGTGTAATTCCGTTCAGCAGTTCGGGCTGTAGCTGCGTCAACAGGTCCTATGGGAAAATGCATGGGGAAAACGCGTTTTGAGACCCCCCTTTTTTCTCGGCTCCTGCTTGACGAATCACTGTGAAATTTTCCAGATAGGAGCAGTCCGGAGCTGGCCAAAAGTTTGCAAAATTTTGCGAAGATTCGTCAATCGGTGCCAACGTTATTCCAAATACAATGTTGCGGATTTCCTATGGAAAATAGGTCCTAACTATAACTACCTACTGGCGACTGCCAGTAGGTAATATATATATATATATTCACTGAAAAAACCATAGGTTTCAGGGGTGTTATAGTTAGCTGGACTTTTCACTTGTACAAAACCATTGAAATTCCCCCGTTATAGTTAGTTCAGCTAACTATAACTCGCGCGCCCGCAATGCACTGCTGATGACGTCACATATTACATCACTCATGACATGGTCAGTGACATCACTCATGACATCACTGATGACATCTCAAATGACATCACTGATGACATCACTGATGACATCATCCAGTGAATGTGTGTTTTTCTGAAAATTAAATATGTTTTATATATGTGTATCTCAAGGTCGATGGAAGAATAAATGGGTATATAAGTGTCTAAATGGATGATTTGCTTTTGAAAAATTGATTGTGTAACTGACTGATTAAGTGTATCATAGTGAATACATGGCTTAGTGAGTAATGTTTAAATATGTAAATATCTGTATCAGTCTCTCACTTTGTGTATAAGTGGCTGCATGGGTTGGTGAGTAGCTACATGGGTGTCTATATAGGTTATTAGTTGGTTTTTTGAGTATCAGTCTGAGTGTCTGCATGGTTCGGTGGGGGGTATTACGTAGTGCATAGGTGCATGAATGAGTGACTCACTGTTTGTATGTGTTGAACACAGCATGTGTGCAGGACTGTATGGGTGGATGAGTGTGTGTATGGGTGTGTTAGTGAGTGAATGACTGTCTCAATAGTGTCTTTATGAGTAACTACATATGTTTTAAACTAGTATATGTGACTATTGGTGTATATATGTGAGTATATGTGAGAGTGAGAGATTGAAAGAGTTCCTGTATGAATAAGTATGTGTTTCTATAAGTGATTGTTTAAAAGACTAAGTATGTGTAAGTTTCCGTAGAAGTAAGTGTGGTGGTGTGTGTATAACTGTATATGCAAGTAAATGTATGTTTGATTCTTTATTAGCATGAGTGACTATGTGTGTGAGTAACTCTATGGATGAGTGGCATTGTGTAACAGGATGTATAGGTGCATGAGTACATATGATGAGTGAGTACATGTATGAGTGACTGTATAGGACTGTTGGTGAATGAGTGGATGTGTATGTGGATCTTAGAATTACTGAAGAGGTTGTTGTAACTGGTATTGGTATGTCCATTGTTTTGAAAATTTTAGTCTCTATTTTTGAATGTGTGTATCAAAGGTTATATTAGGGTGAGAGGAGGTCTGCCACTCTATCACAAGGATGATGTCATCAGTGATGTCATCAGTGATGTCATTTGAGATGTCATCAGTGATGTCATGAGTGATGTCACTGACCATGTCATGAGTGATGTAATATGTGACGTCATCAGCAGTGCATTGCGGGCGCGCGAGTTATAGTTAGCTGAACTAACTATAACGGGGGAATTTCAATGGTTTTGTACAAGTGAAAAGTCCAGCTAACTATAACACCCCTGAAACCTATGGTTTTTTCAGTGAATTTCTGAGGTTTTTTAAATGCTAATTCCTAACTATAACGTGCCTGAAACCTATGGTTTTTTCTGTGAATTTCAAAGGTTTTTTAAATGCTAATTTCTAACTATGCCTACAGAGATAGGACATGTGAAGAAAGAAGAAAAAATGCACAGAAAGAAACAAAAGAAGTGCAGAAAGAAGCAACCGAAGTCCTCAAATACGAAGATAAGTGCAGGAAGAAGGATAACGTGCAGAAAGAACAAAAAGAAGAGCAGAAAGAAGCCTTGTTGCAAAATCATCCCGTACCCTCACCTTTTTCAGACGGATACTGGTGGTAACTGAGTCTGACTAGCCAGTCCTAGAGCCAGTGCTATGTTAAAAGACACTTAGAATACAGTGAAAACACCTACATACACTAGGGAACATTATGCGTTGGGGTCCCCCTGTGATTAGCATGACCTCCTCTGTAAGCCCCTAGTATATAATAGGGCATGGGGATTAAAACTACCTCTTAAAACAGGCCACAGGGCGTTTTTGCACACGTTAACTCAGGCCCCGTCCCCTCCCTTCACCACTGTGTAAACACGCCCTGTGTCCATTTTTAGTTGGGAGATTAAGTTCATTTGAATCCTGAGGGTCCCTAGGGTCCAACTAGCCCACTAGGTACCTCCAGTAAATGCCACAGAGCTGTGTTGCAGAGAGGTGTAAAAAGTGGCACGGCCTGGACCACCTCCTTGCAATGCAGCTCAGTGGCGCTTACTGGAAGCAGTTGGTGGGCTAGTTAGCCCCCAGGGGCCCTCAGTAATGAAGGGAAATTATATCCCCAATTTAAAACGTGCCATAGTGCGTGTTTGCACACGTCACCTCAGGCCCCGTCCCCTCCCTTCACCACTGTGTAAACGCGCCCTGTGGCTGTTCTAAGTTGAGAGATTAAGTCCCCTTGAATCCTAAGGGTCCCTAGGGTCAAACTAGACCACTAGGTACCTCCAGTAAGCGCCACAGAGCTGCGTTGCAGAGAGGTGTAAAAAGGGGCTTGGCCTCAGAACACCTGTCTGCAGCGCAGCTCCCTGGCGCATACTGGAGATGCCTGTTGGGGGTGCGTTTGCAGAGTGCTGCACGGAGGGGGCATGGCCTCCGGCACGATGCCAGTCTTTTATTTATTTTGATTTTTTAAGAAGGGGGGCTGTGTGGTTCCCCTTCTTATTCTAATTTATTGGCCCTGATGACCCCATCCCCAGGGCCTGTCTCCTAATTATATTTTTTTGACCCCAATCCCTAGGGCCGGCCACTGTTTTTTATTATTTTAAAAAAATATTTATTTATAGACACACCTAGGACATGCTGGACAAACCGTACGTACCTATCACCATGACGATTTGCGGGATATTCATTAAAAGGCGACTATGCATGCAATGAATCCACGTGGAATGTATTTACACTACTAGTGAAGCTCTGACATGTCTGATGCCCTACCGTGCCTAATCCCGGTAGACACCCTTGTCGTTTATTAATATAAACATGGGTAGCTATTGACGGGCACATTTAATACACATGCACACCAAGCCATTCAAAGGGGATTCGACAAAAATTCGACAAAAACTATGCAAGAAACCCCCCTCACGGTTAATAAAACACACATCCACTGCCGGATGTGTAATACTTTTTATTTTACTCTCTGGAAAGGGGACGAACATCACTTGAGAGTCACAGCGCGCTCCTGACAGAGCCCAATGCTGTGTTACACCCACCATTGCCTGCCGAGTGCCACACACCTCTGTGTTGTATTCCACTAGCTAGTGCATATGCTATGACACTCTCTAGCCCATGTGCACTGTAACACCACCCCGTGAATATGTCATGGCACACTTGTCTTCGCACGGGTTATATTGCCCCATCTAACGTGCCTTCCTCGATGCCTATGTTATAACGCACAGTGCAATGCCATACATATTACAATCTGCGATCCATATCTGTGTCACAGTGCATATGCAACGTTACACTCCCCAGCACATATTTTATATTACAACTTTAGAGACTAGTTAGGTTACACAACACTGCCCTGTGCATATTACACTCCAAGGCGCATATCGCATAGCACGCGCTAGTGCCTGTGCTATCTCGCGCTCTCCAATGAATCTGTCATTGCGCACAATGTATTGCATATTATATTTCACGCCCGGTTCATCTTATATCACACTTTTTGGTGCATAGTTTATACCATACACTATATCTAGTTTTCATTTTCAATCGTGCTCTCAGGACTATGTTCTATATAACACTGTGTTCACCTACCCTTTTCACGGGCATTACATTTTGCGATAGGGGGTGGAGGGTCAGGGGGTGTTTCTGCCAAGTGAGCCCGGAGTCACAGTCACAAACGTCCTCTTCTTCCTGAATAAAAGTGAGATTATGCTGCATACTTGTTCATATTTTAAGTAGTTCGCACAGACTCAATGTTTTAAAAACAATAAAGTTCCTAATACCCGCCTTCTCTGAACAGTTAGCTTGCTGCCCCATCCCCCTCCTCCCTATCCTCTGTTGTGTGAATCCATGGAATAGCCTCCTCCCTCCTGCCATGCATGGTCTGATGTGCTGCCACTGCCCTCAATTTAGTATGATGTACCAGTCCACTCCTCCTGCCCTCCATTGCCCAATTCTATGCCCCATCATTGACCTCCTGCTTAAACTCTGTGCTTAGCTTGCTGCCCCTATTCTCCTTCCCCCTGCCCTCCGATGTCTTTGTGCATGCCCCTGCTCCATCCTTTTTGCCCACCATGTCCCATGGACCTGCCACTCCTATCTACTCTGAGTGTTCTGTTGAGCTGCCACTCCCCTCCCACCTGCCTAGCATTGTCAGATGACTGTAACCTGTCCCTGCCACCTCCACCCTGCCTGTCCACATGCCATGCCCCTATCCTCTTCCTCCTGTCCTACATGGTCCATTGTACTGCCACACCCTTCTGCCCTCCCTGGTCTGTTGTGCTGCAACTGCTCCTCCTGCCTGCCCCGTGTGGTCTGTTGTGAGGTCCCTTCCCCTGAACTTTCTTGTCTGTGCACAGGTCCTGACCCTCCCTTCTATCCTCCATCGTCCTTTGTGCATGCCCCTGCACCCTCCTTCTTGCCCATCATAGCCATTGGTCTTCTGTGCTGCCATGGCCCCTCCCACCTTCCCTGTGTGGTCAGTTAGCTGCCCCTGACCCCCTCCCACCTTCCCTCCATGGTCTGTGTGTATGCCATCACAGTCTCACTGTTGCTCTTCATGGTGTGTCTTGCTTCTAGTGCCCATCCTGCCTGACCTCCATGGCTATCTTGCTGCTCCTGCCCTGCCCCCTTGCCCCCAGCCCTCTGTTTACATGTGAAGACCCCTACTCCCTCCCTCCTGGCTTGTCTGTTCCATTGTAATGCCCCTGATCCGTCCCTCCTGCCCTTTATGGTCTGTAATGCTGCAGCTTTCTCTCCTGTCTGTCCATTATGGTCAGCTAGCTACCATTGCCTCTTGCCCCTCTGTTCTCTGTTGTCCATGTGCATGGTCCTGTCCCCTCCCTCTTGCTTTCTATGGATTGTTGTGCTGCACTCCCGTCCTGCATGCCCTGTGTGGTGTATTGTGCTGCTGCAAACCCTGATGCCTGCCCTGCAGGGTCAGTTTGGTGCACCTCTCCATGTCCCTCTTGTCCTCTGTTATCCAAGTCCATGTCCCTATCCCATTTCCTTCCATGATCCAATGTACCATACTTGCGAACATTTTGAACTTGGTAAGAGGGAGATTTTGAAAAAAAACTGGGGTATTGATTTTCCCCTTTGAGTTACATTGAAAAAGAGGATATTGTAGACAGGAGACAGATCAAATAAAGCCCATTTGAGCTTAAAAACATTGGACGTTTCCTGGCTGAATCGGGTCTGTTGGCATGTATGGTTGTACTACCATTGCCTCTTCCTTCTGCCCACAATGGTCTATTACATTGCCACAGCCTTGAAGGAGGGTAGATTTTGTATCACAGGGGGCCCCTGGCCCGTTCTGTCCACACCTGAAGTATGAGACCCTTGTCCTTGCCCTGCCAGCCGCATTTGTAGGCCGTATTAAATTGACCAGCGGGTCCTGTGTTGCTATATAATTATCCTGAGACATCCTTACCACTCAGCCAGCATAAAACCCCTGTGTAGGCCCTTCTGTTCAATATGTAGGCCTCTTTGTTAAATTGACCATAGCTCTGCAATTTTAGTGTATAGCAGTCTGAAGGCAGGTCTGCGAGGCATTCTGCTCCAAACTAGTAGCCCCCACCCTACCCGAGTGCTCCGTGCTCGGTATCAAACTTCAACATCCCACTGAAGCTGTCGACATACAGTAGGCTGCATCCTGGACTGGTACTTGCTTCCTGGGCAGGTTTCCCGCTTTTAAGGAAGTGGCAACCGCAGAGCGTCAAGTTAGGAGAACTGAGGAGATTTTGTACATGAATATATTGAATTCCCGTACAATACCCATTATTTTCTGCTTGCTCTATGTAACTTATGATAAGCGATTGGCCTGAGAGACTGACCTTTTCACCCAGTCCATTGTCAGCATTAAGTGGGTAAATGACGAAATGTCTGGTAAAATCTGCAGACGAAGCTTTTGGGTAGCATACGTAGGTAGATGTAGCGTGCAAAGGAGCCCACAAAATGATATAAAAAGGGAGCACCCACAGATATCGACGGACTACCTCGCCGTCTGTATGTAGGTTAACAGGCTGTGCAGGTTTTCCCCAAGAGCTGGGAGCTCTTGTCTTACTTTGCTTAAAATGTCTTGCTCTGCTTTGCTTGAAGTATCTTATTCTATTTTACCTATATGAAATGTCATGTTATGTTTAACCATTGTTCTCTTTACTTTTGCATTTAAAAGATTTTGTATTGTAATTGCAGGAATGCTTGCTCTAAGAGTAAACGTGAGTGTTCCTAGGTAACATTTTCCTTGGTGTAACTTGTTTCTCATGATGCATTTATAGATGTGTTTTCTCTCTCTCTCTGTCAGTACATTAATTGAGATACAGAGAATATCATGACAGCTGTATGATTATCTGGATTCTGTATTTTGTACTTTATGTCTCTATTCTGCGGTTTCTTTGAAGTTGTATCTTCTCATTAAACTGCCATTGTATTCTGCCACCAATTCCATGTCTCATATGTCTGTTTTCTTCATTTTTGGAGCAAGCGTTCCTAGGCACCCCGGCTCAAATTAAGGTGCCCCTTTTGTCCCTGACTCACTCTCCTGCTCAGTTCTGTGGTGGCTCCCGGGGCTCTGGGGACCGCCTCTAGCTTCCTTGACCCGTAATAGATCTTCCCTCCAACAGCCTCTCTTGCAAGTCCTGTATTGTTGGTTTGTTGCCCCTGCCCCCCTTTCCACTGCCCTCCATAGTCTGTTGTGCTTCCACGGCCCTTCCTGCCTGCTCAGTGTGGTTAAATTGTTGCCTTTGCACTCTCCTACCTGCCTTCAATTTTCAGAGTCCGTGCCCCTGGCCTTTGCCTCTCAACAGTATCCCAATGAACAACTAGATTGCTAACATTCTATATTTATTACAAAAGTGTGGAACGCCTGATATTATCTTGATGTAATCAAAACTGTAATACCTAGAGCATTTCCTTTAGAAATTACATATATGAGAGGGTCTTATTGGCATCGAAATTATGGTTAGTGCTCTAAAAGACTAAAATAAGGACATTTTGTCTGAGTTTTCAAATAGCGACAAAGCACTTTTAAATTATTTGATATCTTTATGTTTTTTTATCCAGTTGACCACTTGATTAAATGTTGCACTTAGGGGAGAGGATGTGGTGTTACTTCCAGAACTGCAGACTTTGCAACTGGGGAACCAGGTTGAAGTTTCTGCTTCAGCTCGACATTCTGTGATTCTGGTCAAATCACTTAGTCTCCCCATGTCTACAACCAAAATGAATTTGTGCTTGTGTGATGTAACCAATGCTCATGTAAAGCACTCCAATACCTGACAAGTCTGCACTATATAACACTGCAAAAACACTAAATAATAAGTGTTTTGCATACTTCTGTCATTGGGCTATATTTGGGCTACATCTGGGTGATTTTGGGCTACATTTGGGCTCTTTTGTCTCCGGTGGCCATCTTGGGAGATTTATTTGTTATGAAGTTTCCTAATTTCCTCATGTACTGCAGTCTCCTCAGTAGGAAATGCTTTCAGTTTTTTACGTTGATTCCATCATGAAGGTATTCAGATATGTCACACATTTGCCATAAATTCTGAATGTTAGCACTCTAGTTGCTCATTAGATCACTGTAGTAAAACTACTGTTCACCATGGAAGTCTGCTCCTGGTATTAAAAGTGCATGTTTCAGTATGCATGTCAGAATTTTTTAATGAAATAGAAGAGGATTTGAGAAGTCACTCAAAATGTGCCCTCATTTTCTTTCTTCAGCATTAATCATAATTTCTATGGCAAAATGAACCCCCTCATTGTGTTCCTTTTTAAATTAAATGTTTTAAGTGTTACCAGTTTATTCCAATCAAGATGGCTTCAGGTGTGCCATACTTTTGTCATAATGAAGACAGTAAGCGCTCTAGTTGTTTTTAAGAACATTCTGGGACATTCTGTCATTGGGCTGTACTTGGGCTACATCTGGGTGATATTTGGGCTACATTTGGGCTCTTTTGTCTCTGGTGGCCATCTTGGGAGACTTATTTGTTATGAAGTTTCCTAATTTCCTCATTTACTGCAGTCTCCTCAGTAGGAAATACTTTCAGTTTTTTACTTTGATTCCATCAAGAAGGCATTCAGATGTGTCACACATTTGCCATAAATTCAGAATGTTAGCACTCTTTTTGCTCATTAGATCACTGTAGTAAAGCTACTGCTCACCAGGGAAAACTGCTGCTGGTATTGAAAGTGCATGTTTCAGTCTGCATGTCAGAATTTTTTAATGAAATAGAAGAGGATTTGAGAAGTCACTCAAAATGTGCCCTAATTTTTCTTTCTGCAGCACTAATCATACTTTTTATGGAAAAATGAACCCCCTCATTTTGTTCCTTTTGAAATTAAATGTTTTAAGAGTTACCACTTTATTCCAAGCAAGATGGCTTCAGGTGTGCCATACGTTTATCATAAGTAGGACTGTTAGCGCTCTAGTAGTTCTTTGGAACACTCTGGGAAGCTGCAGTAGAACACAAAGGAATCAACTGACAGTCTCTGCCCTTGTTGGATGTACATGTTTTACTGAGAATGTCAGACTTCATTCTCACATGACTGAGAAAGATAATGTGAATTTACAGAAAATAAGCTCTCAGTTTAGCTTATAGATCACCCTCCAAACCTCTGTGGTAAAAGCATGAGAAAATATTTTTCTCTCAATCATGATATCCCAGCAGAAGGCTTTTTCACATGGTGAAATCACCTTAGAACATACCACAATTCCTAAAATGAGTATGGTACCATCAACAAATGATTTATAATGTAACTAAAGTCTTAAAACCTTCTATTAACTACAATGCTTTTTAATGAGGTGCTATCATGTATATTGGTCCCAAGATGGCTGCCAACACTTCTTGGATGAAGTGCTGACAGCCAATCAGATCTCAGGATGAGATTTGTGGTTAGGCTCCGCCCACATATATATATGCTTTTAAATGCTATTTTCTCAGGAAATACTGAACAGATTTACACCAGACCTGCAAAAGGCACTTCCTTGACATTATGGCTACCTCTCTGCCAAATTTCAAGTAATTCTGTTCAGCCGTTCGGGCTGTAGCTGTGTCTAAAGGTCCTATGGAAAAATGCATGGGAAAAACGCGTTTTGGGACCCCCCTTTTATCTCAGCCCCTGCTTGACGAATCCCCCCGAGACTTTCAGGGTAGGAGCGGAGCGTAGCGCCCCACCTATTTTGAAAAATTTGCGAGGATTCGTCGACCAGCGCCAAAGTTATTCAAAATAGAATGTTGCGGATTTCCTATGGAAACGTGGTCCTAACTATAACTACCTACTGGCGACCGCCAGTAGGTAATATATGTCGCACTCCACCTATGCCTCGCCGATTTCACCAAGAATGGGAAGGGATGCACGGACCCAGCTGTAGCAGTTTCCAAAAAGTTTTATTCCGCTCTTGCTCAGCAGCCATGACGTGTTTCAACACTCAAGGTGTCTTGATCACATGACGTGCTATACAAGGGGGAGGTACCTTTAAACCATTTTTTGGTATGTGTGCCTGTTTTTTCAAATGCTTAAAGTGACAAGTGCATTCAATGTGAAAGGTTTACAATGGACATGAATAACAGACTTTAGGTTGGTTGGCAATTACGTTTGGAGTGGTTGTTAGCTAACTGTATAACAATTAATATTGGTATAAATACCTAATCAAGTTTAGCTAAACAACTCCATTGCAATAATAGATTAAAACAGCCTTCTTATCGTCCATATGATTTTAGGTAAACTTGCTGGATAAAATTTACCAGGTAAGATCACTGGATAACATTTCAAATAATGAGCAAGTCAAAACCTATTATAAAATACAATTGGATCAATACTGACATCATTATCCTTTGGAACATACAGGTTTAAATACCAGTTGATCATCCTAATAAATAATGTTATTCAGCATCTAAAAAAAATGAAGTTATGAATTCACAAATGTTAATGACTTAAATTGTACTACTACATTCCATTAGTTCTTTTGTAAACCTTGTTATCCAAAAGTGTCCCGTTCTAGTGCAAATATACAAATAAAGTGCTTAGGAATATTCATATGTTAAAAACATACGACATCTGAAACAAGCATTGGCATAGCCACTAGGTCTCGCTTTTGGGACCTTATAAGTATTTAGTTATGCAGCACAATATTCTTGGTGCAATAACCTCAACTGTTGCATGGCTAAAAACGTATAAGGTCCCAAAGGCGAGAACTATTGGCTATGCCAATGCTTGTTCTTAATGGCCCCATGTACAGCTTTAATCGATTCTCCCTTCTGGCAAGGAGTCTGCCACCAGTAAAGCTGGATTATTGATTTGACAGAATACGGCAGGATTTAAACCCTACAGGGGAGCTCAGGCTGAGTCTTAAAATGAAGATATACAAATGTATCGAAGTAATACTATGATGTATCAATTTTAAAGAAAAGACTAATAGCCTATTTTTACTCAAACACCACAAGAAACATGCAATCAAATGCCATCATGTATGCAACATAATATTACAACTATGAAATATTAAAAAAACACAAGTACTTTATGCATGCTTCACTTGAAAGCAAGGAAGCTTTGATCGTGATGAATTAAATAGTCTGAATGTGTTACCTCAGTTATTAGTTTTGAGGCTGCTTGAAAGAACAACATGTATTACCAGTTCTTAGGTTATTTTCTGGGATGAGAGATTTTGTTCTTATGTGAAACGAATGCTCTTGGTATGCCATTTTTGTTATTCTATTGCAATCTGGCTAAAGGGAAATACATTAGTCTAAGTGGAAGCCACTGGATTTGGTGCGAGAAAGAAAAGGGACTTGTTACTTAGAGGGGACAATTATTAAACCATGTTTAAATGAGAGCCTTATAAGGACCAGGCCATCCGAAGTTCAACAGCGACTGGGTATAATGTTAAGGAAGCAATGTAATCAGAGAAAAAACCTTAAGGTAAAGCTGAGTGTTCTCTGCATATTGTTTGAAAAGAGAGGTTAGGTTGGCCACAGATCCGTCAGCTATATAAATAGTTAAAAAAAATAAGGTGATGAGGAAGAGTCCGATGGTACTCCACAGGAGAGGAGGGAAAGCACAAGTTGTAGAGGACTTCATGTACCCAAATGGTAAACAGCCTGCAACGAAGGTTAGAGACCACCTTAGAAGGTACCTACAAATTGAATGAAGTACATCATGATGTGTGGTGCAAAGGGTAACTGAAAGATCCATTAGAATCATTAAGCTAGTATACTGCAGTACCTGCTGAATAGACCAATGGTTTAAAAAAACTGATTGTCAATCAAGGTGCTGAAGCAGAACAATGGACTTGTTAATTTGCTATCTTGATAAACCATCACCTACCTGAACACTTTAGAAAGTTTTTAGCTTTAAATGGGCAACTATTGATGACGTTTTAGATTTAAAATAACTCGTAACTACAACAAATTAACTTGAATTATGTCACAAAAACTAACTAATGACTAATCTGTTGCCACAGACTTGATGTTTTAGATCGTTGTAATCAACGTTGGCCAGATTCATCAGTACACAATTCATTTACGGCTGAAGAACGAAAAGGCCTACTGTGTTTAAAATCGGTAACTGCTACACTATGCAAGTCAACTAAAAGCACTTTGTATCTTTTGATGCTACAAAGTTTGCTAAATTGAGAGTTTTGTTTTATTTAATGACCATCAAGGGATTCTTTTTACTTTCAGACTAGACAGCCAAGGTTAAGAGCCACTGAAACACAGCATTAATGCTGATTTGCAATCTTTAAAAACATGTTGTGGTGACTAATCTCATACGCCTGTGCGGGATGCTGCGGTAAATCATGGGCCAAAAATATATAACATATTTGTAGTTTGTACCAAAGGATTTGCCAATAAGCACCGATATGGTGCATTGGGCGCGCGGCCGCGAAAGTGACGCGGCAGCGCGGCCCGCGAAAGTGATTGCGATCAAAGTGAAAGTGATCGCGATCAAGCGCGGCGGAGGAATGACACATGGCGGCTGCGTGCATGCATGCTCACGTGCATGCAAGCTTTAGGCCACAGACAGCACTTTGAAAGCCCATACACTAAATGTCTCGGCCAGATCAGCACATGCGCTGGATCAGGAGAGACCTAAAAAGCTATAAAAATATCTAATTGGTGTTAAAACCTCCAATACCAGTTTATGTGTTAAAAAGTGGGATTCGCTGCTAGCTGTTTATAACCTTAATGTTATGTCATTTGATTTACAACAATTAGATTTGAATTTTATCGTCATTGGTATAAATAATTGAATATGGACTCCCCATGTATCAGAACGTTGTTTAACCCACATTAAAGACAAGTATGCAGTTCATCAGTTGCGTTGAGCACTGTTGGATGCTAAGTATCTAGATTTAAAATATATCTCATCTCTAGTTGTCTTAGGGCTTTGTCTCTGTCCCCTTCTCTTTTGTTTGGGGGAATGGAATCAATTAAAAAATATTTTAAATCTTTGGGGTCCTCCTCATGTATTTCATTGAAATGGCGGGCCACTGTGTATGTCAGGTCTTTATTTTTGATTGCCCGTATGTGCTGGAGCACCCTTTGTGCCCCTGTAGGATTGTACTACCTACATATCTCAGGTTACAAGGGCACTCCAGCACATAAACCACATGATCTGATTTACAAGTCAGTGATTTTTCAATACTCCTCTTCTGTGCACTGAATTGTGTTTTATATGTGGTTGTGCTCACTCTGAACCGACAGGCCTTGCATACCTTACATTTAAAGAAACCTTTCCTTAGGCTAAGTCAGGTGCCTCTAGGCTGGACCCTTGGATCATTCTGCACCAGGGCATCCTTCATGGAGGGTGCCCTGCAGTAGGTAATTGCCGGCCTGTTTGGTAATAGGTGGCCTATGATGGGTCCCCCAGCACTAATGGCCAATTTCTCCTTATTATTTTTTTATAGATTTTTCTTGTCTATTGTATTGAAGAATACATCTGAAAGACTCGCCATCCTGACTCTTAGAGTTAATATCCTTGTTTTGCTTCTGGAGAAGCGTTTCCCTGGGGACCCTGTTACTTTTGGCAATTGCTGCTTCTACACATTTGCTGGTAAAGCCCCTTTCTAAGAACCTCCTCCTACTGTTAACTAGTTCACTTTCATAACTGTAAATTCTCTTTAAGCGGAGCATTTCCCCTTAGGGGATGCTCTGTATCAGGTGTTGAGGGTGTGAACTGCTGGCATGAAGCATATTAATTTATATGTTTACTGACCTGTAAACCTCCGTAATCCATAGTTTACTACCCCCCACCCTGCCCCTCCCCCTCCCCACGTCACCGCCCTGCAGGAACTCCTACTACCGACCGCGGCTGCGTCTTTCTAACGATTAGGTGTACAAAAAGCTGCACCCGATCCAATTTCCATTAATGAATTAGCAGTGAATTCATCATAGGTTAAGTAGAGCCTTCTGCTCATACATTGAAATAACACGATATCTATGTTTTACTAGAGCAAATTGAAAATATATTGATCTTCCAGAGGCCAGCAGAAAATATAGAATAAAAGTGTGAGAACATTACTAAGCAGCTACTTTTTAGGGCCATTGACTTGTGCTTTGTATTCTTAACTTGAAAAATACAACTGAATAGCAGAGCCGATGCCAACACGTATCTTTCCTCATATGACGTTGCCAGCCTCCAGCTCATTCATTCATCCAATGGTGAGCCACCTTCTAGAACGATGCAAATTAATTTCAAATGCATGTTACCACACAGAAAGCCATGTACCTTGACGCTTTACAATTCACGAATGTAAAAAAAAAGTATCATCCCCAGAATCCGCAAGACTAGATGGGGTGGTCACTTATTCTCTGTAGCAGCCGCCAACCTATGGGATGCCCTACCTTCCTATATTTCTGATGAGGACTCTTTGATGGCCTTTAAAAAACATATGAAAACCTGGCTCTTCTCATCTAAGTACCACTTTCCTGGCAGCTTGACTTCTGCTCTTCCCTTTGTTTCGCGATAGCGCCTTGACACCCATTGGTATTAGTGCTCTCTACAGGTTTTATCCTATATATGGTAGGGCTAATGGTGTTGTTAATGTATTTTAGCCCTGCTGCGCGGCAGCGAGGCTGCTGTGCAGCATTGCTGAAGGTAAAGGAAAAAAAACTCTATTATGCTGTGACCAGCACTGCCTGCGTCATAGCCCTTTTTTAGGTCTCGCCTGACCCAGCGCATTCGCTGGTCTGGCGAGACTTTTTGTGAGGGCTCCAAAAATTGCTACCATGGCCAGACTAGAGCTACAGTGCATGTGCACGGGCGCTTACTTTCTCTTTCGCAACCGCTTTGATGTTTGATCGCGACCACTTTCGCGGCCGCACGGCCGCTTTGATGTTCTCCGTGAGCCAATGCTTCAATAGATTGCAGCAGTTAAAATAAACCAACATAATGATTCCCCACATGTCCTTTAGAAGAGAAATTCTTCAGTAAATTGTCTGGAAAAGTGAGGACAAATGCTTTAGCACCATTTCACACACATTAAGCATCTTAATAAGTAAGCTTGAAGTCCACTTTTTTAATGCATTTTATTTTGTTTTTATGACCCACATACAAACATAAACAAGCATTGGCATAACCAATAGGTCTCGCCTTTGGGACCTTATAAGTGTTTAGCCATGCAACAGTTGCATAACTAAATACTTAGGGTCTCAAAAGCGAGACCTATTGGCTATGCCAATGCTTGTTTATATTAGATATTAGTTGGTGATATTGTAGTTCTTGCTTATTTGACTTGCACTTCTTGCTGCTATGGATTTGGTAGTTGAGGCGTTTTATGCTAGTAACCACCTGGTCATGGAAGATATTGATAGAGTCTTTCAACATGATAGGATTGAACGTTGAAAGTGGTTTGAATGATGTCTTTGTGATGAACGTTCCAATAGCACTATTGGTGATTTCCGTGTCCACTATAGTGGGACTCGAAGTTCTGTTTTCATCCAACAGATCCTGCATATCACGTAGTGTTGCCAAATCTGAAGGGTCAAAATTAAATTGTGAGGGGGTATCATTTAGTTGTTCATCCTGGGCATCTACTGTGTAGGTTTTCGCTCGTTTTTTGGTTTGGAAGAATTTTTTGAGTTTCAATTTGCGTACACCTCTGTAAACGTCCATTCTTGTGGCCGCAAAATCAATGGAACTTTCCGGACAGAAAGACAACCCGAGTACAAGCAATTGTTGTTCTGCTTTGTTTAAAACTACCTCTGTTAGATTTATGACTACTGGAGCATCGTTGTGTGAGCCTGCAGTTACCGTCTCCAGTTTCTCCTTGTTTGCCGCTTCTGCTGTCCTTCGTTGTTTGGTTCTTCATTTGGCTGCCCTCCTTCTTCCCCTCCGTTTGATGTTCCTGGTCTTTGTTGTTTGTTTGCCTGATACTCGGGCGTACAGATAGTAACTTTTCGCGGCATAAAAAATCAACTTCATCTGTGAGTGATATTTGAGCTGGTATCTGCGTCATTGCCTGTCTGCGAGTTTCCACTTCTGTCTCACTTTTGACGGCAGGGCTTAAATTGGAGTTAGATGTACCCCCATATCCTGCTCTTTCATCCAGTCGACTTTGTTTAGCAGTTTGATTGACTCCAAATTTAGATATTTTCATTGCATCGTATTTTTTTGTGAAGGTAAATATGTGTCCATTCTCGTAGTCTGACCGGTCCCGGTGAAACTTGTACGCTTTCCTTTCCCTGATTTTATCCTCTTCCCTCTTCAATTGTTTATTAATTTCCTCCTTCAATCTGGTGGCTTCTTCTGTTTGATTCAATGCTCTGATTTCACCATTTAGTTTTTCTATTTGCTCTTGCAGATTCAACCGGTCCTTTTCGGCATATTTAACTAATATAATCAGCAATCTGAGCGAGGATTCTAGATTAGTTTCTGCCCATTCCTTCATCATGTCTCTGTCTGGTGTTTTGTAACTTGGGGCGAGTAGTATCCTCAGCCCTCTTGGGACTCACCCCACATCGAGGTAGCGTTGTAAAGATTTAGCCTCCCACCATTTATTTTGTTCCATTCGCATAGTCTTTTCCAATAGCTTGAAGTGTTCCCTTATGCCTAGATTACAAGCCCCTTGTGTTGCATTGTGGGAGATTGAGTCCATTGTGGGAACTTTGTTGTCGTCAAACATGTTTGCTGCCGCCTCCACCCGATCTCTAATCGTGTCAGCTGACATTGTGGTTTGCAAGAGCCAATTTTCACAAATTACTGGATACTTTTGTGAAGCAACCCAGACTCGTTCTGGCACCACCTCTTGTATCCCTGCTTAACCTCTTGACCAAGCTTCTCAATACGCACTAGCCTCCCCCTTCCACTCCACTTGCAGGACAGGCACCCTCCGCGCCCTCCGACCCGTGTTCGCCTACCTGTTTGTGGCTGTGGGGTATCGCTGTCGTGAATCCATCTGCTGGGGGGCCTCGCCACCAGAAATCCTCCCGGATATATATATTTACATTTTTATACAATCCTGTGTGGAGTCTCTTTTGTTGTGTACTGATTGTGTTACTGTGAGAGTGTGCTGTACAAACACTTTACACACTGCCTCTGATGATAAGCCTGACTGCTATGTGCCAAACTACCACAGGGTGAGCACAGGTTATCTTCGGTGTGTAACTAACTTGCCCTGACTAGAGTGGTGGGTTCTGCCTGGCTTAGGTGCATACCCTAGCCAACCCGAAACTCCATTTCTAGCAGTTTCCTTGCACCATCATATATCTTAGGCCCTTATTATGAGTTAGCATTGAATTTCATATAGTAATTTATATTTATATTGGAAGCAGTATCACCAATGCCAAGAGTACTGGTAATGCCAGAGTCTGATATTGGTGAGGGATTATCGGGGAGGGCATGTTATCTCCTTATACACCCAGATGAAATGGGGCGTGAATTATGGAAGTCAGAACTTTACACATGTTTTTCACGAGTTTCGCTCGATTTCTGCCTGCATCTCTTTGTGCTCAATGAACTTGGATATTTGACTGAAAATACAATAAAACATTTAACAGGAATTTTCGGTCAGAACTGGGATTCTGACCTTCTTGCAATGAGGGCCTCAGTGTCAGGATATATAATGTTGCAAGTATACTATTCCAAAGCCCAGCACTTGGTAGTGGGATAAATGAGAGACATACGGCTGTACATAGTAGAGCTGTGTTACACTGGCAATGTCTATGTTACTGCTCAGCCTTAGTGAGTTATTACGTATGAATGGAATGTTAAGTGTGGAAAGCTGGCTGTGTGAGTCAGTTGTAGTCTGGTGGTTGAGCAGAGACATCCTTACCCCTGGTGGGCATTCTATTGACCAACTTGTAGCTTATATACTTCTTCTTCTTGGAGCATACTTGAAACTACAAAAGAAATAAGTATCCTACATGATCAGATGGATCCTACCTCTTGAGTGCAATGCCCCAGGCCCATCTCTGCCCGTGCTGCTGCATCACTCTTGCTCCTGTCTTCTCCTTGCTTTACTTAACTGTTTTTTAGTGCCTTCTCCTTTCTTTGCTCCTCATTTTCACTGCTTTTTCCTTGCTTCTTATCCCGTTTTTGAAAGTCTTTACCTCACTTTTTACATATTCATATTGATTTATGAAGATACGTGAATTATAACACTGATGGTGAGGATAGTATGTTAAATGTAGTTGTAGGGGAATGAGAATACCCCATATTTGTGTGCGTATGAGATACAACTGAGAGTACCCAATTTTCCTGATGTGTTAGTAGGGGGTCAGAATCCCCGATATTTTTGTCATATGAGATGGTAATGAGAGTACCCTATTTTGCTGCTGTTAGTAGGGGCTTGAGAATAATCAATATTGTTGTCGTAGTTGTAGGGGAATTAGAGTATTCATATTGTACATATGAAAGGGGAACAAGAGTACCCAATTTACATATGGGTTCCCAGGAAAATGTTAATACCGGATATTGTTGTTCACGAAGATGTAGGGGATGAGAGTCCCTCTATTGTGCTAATGAGAGGCGAATGAGAATACCAGATTTGGCAGATGTGTTCACAGGAGAATGAGAGCACCAGGAATAAGGGTACCTGAGAATGTTGTGCATATGAGAAGGGATTTAGAGTACCCAATTCGGTAGCTGTGTTTACAGAGGAATAAGACTACCCGATTTTGCTGATTTATTAGTAGTGGAATGAGATTACTCAATATTTTTGTGCATATGGAAGGGGAATCAGACTGCCCAATTTTACTGATGTGTTAATAGGTGAATGAGTGTACCCATTATTGTTGTGCATATGAGAGGGAGATGAGAGTTCCTTGATTATTCTTACTTTCAGGGGAATTAGAGTACCCTCCATGCAGTGCAAATGCATGCACTGATTATACTTATAGAGATTTGTGTTTGGTTCCCCATTAGGGATTATGAGAGAGTGTTGGTTGTTCCATGTGTTGGTTGGTGCCTGTGAGCTTTATGAAGTTATTTATGATTGTGGAAATATGGTAGTGTGTGTAATGAGATGCACAATAAATATTACAGTGGTTTGGCAGATAGGAAAAATTGCATGCTGACATGTAGTTTAGGTTGTCATGTATCTTAAAGGTGGCGGTTGGGCGATAATTATGTACTCGCAAAGGGAGAGGGAGGTGTTACACCCGCATCTTTGTTGTTCTTATAAAGAGAGCGGATTTGTTATATCTATGTGCTATATCTGTGTTATTACTCAGCCTGTAAAGAGTGATGATGCATAAATTGAATGAGAAGTGTGGAATGTTGACTGTGTGAGTCAGTTGGGATTTGGAGGCTAATAGAGAAGTCCTAACCATTGGTGGGATTCCTGTTGACCAAGTTTCATCATAAAAACTTACTCATCTTGGAGTGTGCATGGAACAGCGAAATAAAGAAGCATTTTACATGATCTTGTGGGTCCAGTCTCTTGAAAAATATACTTGAATCATAACAAGCCAATTAAAACAGGTAAGCTTGGTTTAGCTTGCCAAATTAAAATGCTAGGTTTTATAAGTAAATTCTACATAGGACAAGCCACCTGGGGCCATATTATCAAGGAACGGTGATAACATTATTGCCGCTTTAGCGGCAGGAAACTGCCGCTAAAGCAGCGATAATGGGCTTGATAATATGCCCTTGTGAATACCCATAGAAGCCCAGGTTCTGGTGTTAACCTGGGTTGCTATGGGAACTCACAAGGGCATATTATCAAGCCCATTATCGCCGCTTTAGTGGCAGTTTCCTGCTGCTAAAGCGGCGATAATGTTATCGCCGTTCCTTGATAACATGGCCCCTAGTTTTTCCAAAATGGCCTTTAAAAATTCGGATCATGAGAAGAGTGCAATGAATTTTGATAAAATAGCATCCATTTGTAACATTTAAACAACTTTTCATTTTATAAATACATTGTATTTTTCTTCCACATCTATTGCTTTTGTTCAGTAACAAGAAAAACAGCTTAACAATGTATGTCCGTTAAGAGATAAGAAGCAGAGTGTGCTTGCAGGAACCCAATATATTGGACAACACTGGTGCAGCGGACCAAATGCAGATATACAGGTGGAAAATGGAGGATGAAGGCTAAAAACCACGTATGTTAGCGGGGTTATTGCCCCAGGGCTCTGAACAGGAAAAAATGGAGAAAGACCAAGGGAATAGCGAGAGAATTGTAGTGTGCGTCATTGAAAAAGTTAATTAAAAAATCAACGTGAGAAAAAAGGAACATAGGCTGTGGCAAGATTTTTGCATGAGACCAGACATCCACTAAGGAGTCCTATAAAATTGAAGGGTTAGGCGCGGCCGGTGCAGGTAAGAGCAGTGGGGTGGGCCCAGGGGGAGGGGGAGCTGACACAAATATATTAAACCACTTACTTTGTGCTCACCGCATCGCCGACTCGGCAATGCGGCGAGTGCAGGGTAAGTGGTTTTATTGATTTGTTTATTTTACTTTCCCTATTCCGTTATCTGCCAACTTCCCCCTGCCTCATCCCACTGCTCTTACCTGCACCGGCCACGCCTGCACAGGATTCAGAACCCACCAGTTGCAGGACTGTGAAAAATTGTGCAATTTAGGTGTGTGAAAATTCCCAAAAGTTTTCGAAAATTATGCAAGAGTATGTTTATTATAATTAAACAAAATGTTTTAGTATATTGTGAAATTTGAACGTGACGGCATACTTCACATTCAGAAGTCACATGAGAGACCAGCTTTGAAACAGGTTCTAGGAGAAATTGTGGCCTACATCACGTGCTGTGCTTTTGTAAGACATTTTCTGCTGGAACCAGTCTCATGTGGAACAAGATTGTGTGAAATTATGTTTAGGGCAAAATTCACAAAACTTCATGAGTGTAATACAAATTTTGCACAGGTCTACTTATTTTATTGTAAATAACATAAGGTGTAAACCAGAATGTTCGTCAGTAATAGCATCTGCTTTGCGGAGCCTCCCGCTCATCACTGATCAACTGACTAGTACACACACACACACATACACACACACACACGCACACGTGCACACACACACACACACACACACTCATATCTTACCCCCAATTCCCACCCCTGTTGCATTGACAACATTGCCCTTACACGCTGGAGTGAGGGATCTGCTCTTCAGAGACAATTGTAGCCTCCCTACGCTTCAGCCCTTTTTCATCTTCTTGTGGAGTCCCCGCTGGATATAAGTGTCCCCTAGTATTCAAGATCTGTTGTTAAGTCACTGACTTGGCTGATCTTCCTCAGTGGCCTACTTTCTATGTGCATGCTGATGATACCCATCTACAATTCAGAACACGTTGTGTGGGCCGTTCACCTAAAACACTTTTCTATGCCTATTGAAAGTCAGGGGGACGATGGGTACCGATTGCCTCAAAGTTAACTAAGACAAAATGGAATCGTGTTAGTTGGTGAGAGCAGCAATATCTTGTTAACTTGTTGCCTGACTGTGATGGCCTCCCAACCTAACCGTCTATGGATCACTTTGAACTTGAGCGTTTAGTTTAATAGCGGCTTCCCTCGGAATATCTTATGATCTTTGTCTCTTTTGTTTTCTGTCTTGGCTTAGAAAATGTCCTTAATTTAGGGCTTCCTAAATGTCTCATTGTCAACACCAGATCATGCAGGATAATGCCACAAGGCTTGTATCAGGGGTGCTTATTCAGCCATGCAAACCACTGCTCAGAATACTCTGCTTTCTGACTTTAAGTGAAAGAGTAAATCAGCATAGTCCACAGAGGCCTTTTATAAAATTAGGATTTTGTACCGGAAAGGTATGCCATTACACATGTATGCACAATTGCCACTTGAAACGATACCCTTGAGACATTGTTGTTTGATACAGTTTTTTGCGCTGGTCTCTTTAGGGTTTATGGGCTACCTCCTGTAGTCTGTTACTGCTTACTTTGAGCAACTGCCTGTTGCAAGTGGTTGTCCCGCCTGGGACTTATCCTATTGCTTTATTCCTTCACCATTTGTGTAGTGCCCACACAGCATGGTATCCAGGGATACCCCTAATTACTCGGACAAGTACATCCAAAGAATCCTCAGTGGACCCTCCCTCCTTTCTGCTGCCACTGCCCGTACTACCACAGGAGAGAGCTCCTCAAAAAATCTACTTGATAGACTTGAAAGACTCAAGAAAAAACAGATCCGCACTGATCTGCATGCTTGCATGCTCACGGAATACTTGAAATCAGACGTCATCCCTCTGGGATTACAAATCCGTAACATACCTGCCATCTTTACCCAAGACCCCAAATTCAGATCCGGATTCAGCCACGTGGCAACAACTTGCTCTTGACACTGGATGGTCTTGGGCATAGAAACAGCCCTTGAACATAGCCATAAGGAACTGGCTGAAATTGCAGAATTGGAAAATCTTATCCTGGAGGACAATACCTTCCCGGGTGCCAAATCTCTCCTTGACAGAATAAACCTTACGATTTCCAACTTTGATACATTTGAACAGAACAAAAAAATAACTAAGATCCAAAAAGACATTCGTAACTACAGCAACAAACAGACCTATCCATACTTGAGAGACGATTTTTATGATACACCGTACCAACCACGTAGACAAAGAAACTGGGGGAGGTTTCGCAACAACCAACAAGTATCTTTCGCCTATTCCTCCAATACCTCAGCTGAAGACTCTAGCCCGGGTGAGGGCCCAAGTACCTCAAGACAACAAAGAGCCCAACAACCAAGACCCCAACCACTGTTACGAGCCAGTTTTTTAGACACAAACCGGGGGAGAGGCAGAGGACGACCGAGAGGCAATTACCAGTACCAACACTCCGGGGAGCATCAAACCAGACACAAATTCTACCAATGGGGCCCGAACTGACAACAAACAATGACAACATGGTTGCAAGCTTCCCATATTTAACTTGTCCCAACATGATCTCTCATCCTGCAAGATCAGTCTTCTAAACAAAGGACTTTCCTTCATCCCCACGGATAAGAGCAATTTCTTTGAAATCCAAGAAAAGTTACTAAAGTTCTTCAGGAGGATCAGACTAAAACAGTTTTTCTCTGAAAGACCATCACGCGAACACAGGAACTACTCACCTTTCCAATCTCCCTCTACCTTCAACCTGCCCTCTAAACTCATGTCAACAGAGATATTGACCTTTGAAAGAAGGATTCTACATGAGATGAAGATCATTCAAACCCAACATGAATATGTCACTCACAATCTCTCAATGCAAGAGAAACAAGCCCTGAATAACCTCAGGACCAGTCAGGCAATAATCATCAAGCCCACAGACAAGGGCGGAGGAATCGTCATTCAAGATCAAACTAAATAAGACATTGAAATCCAATGCCAACTGGGCAACAACGATCATTAAAAAACGTAAACAATGTGGACGGACCCACTATGTGTATGCAATTAAATCACTGTGAGTAGTAGGAACATGGACTCATTAGGTGTTATTAAAAGACCCCTCACTCACCAACCTGGTTGGTGTCATGCTTCATCATTGGGGTCGCAACCGGGCGGCGAGTGCCTCCCGGTTGTGCTACGACGTCTAGTTACAGCGGAGCAGGTGTTGTGCATAAATGTGGTGTTGTTGCAGGGATTCTGCTTATGCACAGAACTATGCACAGGAAACCAGGACCTCAGTGAATTGTGGTGTACCAAAAACTCACCTCAGAACCCAGAACCCCTTTTCCGACCAGCATCAGTGTCCCATTCGTTATCCGAGTTTTATCTCGGCGGTCCCAATGTATAGACAACCCAGAACAAGCGACTTCGTGTATTCTCAGGAATGGTGGGAATCAGAAATACCTGTTCGTAATTATACTCATATCAGTCCACAACAAGAGTAAACAGAGACACAGTAAAGTTTAAAGAGTTTATTTTATAAACCTTGTGTCCTAAGATGCAGTACTTTGGCTAACATAAGCAGACAAATGATTAAAATCAAAACCATCAGCATAGTTACAATACCATAGAAAATGAAAGGAGAAATCATACTAAAATGACAGTGGGTTACAGCCACCTTCCTTTCGCTAGTAAACTAATATTATTAATATTAGACTAATAGAGGGTCTCTAGGCTTGAATGGGGAACCCCATACCGTAAAAATCAGCTTAGTGGAATCACATCACAGGATCCGGTATTCTCTGCTCCTGGGAAAGCTCTTCTTTCGAATGTGTATAAAGCATGCAGCCTGCAATATTAAAAGCACTTGACTTTCAGGTATTTTATAGCTGCGTGCGTGTTATGGCTAAATAGTGGGCCGATCAACCTGAACCCAACAACATGCACCGTCTAGCGACCCAGACTGTTTCTTTACACAATGTTCAGACCAAGGCCGCAGCTCACTGTTAGGGATGTGAACAACAGACAGTTCTCATGTGCAGCAGAGGCGAGCAAGCATTTCTCAATTAATAACATGTAACTACAGTGTTGTGTGAAAAAGCAGCAAAAGTGGCAAGATGGCTTTCTAACATCTAACGCGGTTGTGCTAACTTAGCATTGTACATATATAAATAGCAGTCCTCACTACAGTGTGAGGTGAATTTTTTACAGTTAAAAATATCTCTGAGGATACTTGCCTATGACTTTAATATTGGCGGCTCAGGATAGAGTTAAAAACAATGTGTGTAGTGCGACTAATCTGGGATTATTACCACGGGTTGACTATGTGTGGCAGTCTACATGTTTCAGCCCGTTAAAAAACAGTGCCACGTGAAACCTTCTGTAATACCTACACACGCGCTAAGGTGTGTGGTAAGAAATGTCGGCGTACTCACTGACACTTGAAAAATACAATGTATGGGGATATTAGGCAAGAAAATTGGGGCTCAGGGGAGGGTTGTTCATCCAAGAACCGATTTCGTCTTGGTGGTCCCTCCGCTGCAAACCTATCTCGGTCCCTCGTAGTCCTGGCTGGTGCGATCATTACCACACCTTACCTGACAATCCTTTACCCTGGATCACGGACAGAATCATACAGATAACTGAATCGGCTATGTAAAACAATATTATAACGATTAAGAAAGCTCAATATCTGAACAATAGTCATCCATGCACACCTGTACTGCTTGTCTTGCCTAAAATCCATAAGGACCAACATAATCCACCAGGCCGACCGATCGTGTCATGTTGCGGCTCAACCCTTGAACCAATCGCAAAATATATTGATAACATCATTAAAGAGTTCGTGCCCCTGACGGATACCTATGTCCGCGACAGCATGGATCTCATCAATCTCATTGAGGATACCCCCTTTACACCTGGAACAGAGTTAATGGCCAGTATGGACACCGAGTCATTGAAAACCAATATCCCGCACCAAGAGGGCCTGGTGGTCATAAAGGACATTCTAGATACAAGACCACAACCCACTAAAATACTAACTGACTTTGTGATGTCCCTTCTGGAAATCGCCCTAGGGAACAACTACTTTCTTTACAAAGATACTTACTATCTCCAGGTCAAAGGTGTATCAATGGGCGCGTGCTTGGTCCCGAACTTTGCCATTCTCTATATTCACCATCTGGAAAAAAACATCATTCTTACTACAACAACACCTGAGATTTACTGTTGATCCCAAAGAAAATAATTTACCATTCTTAGATCTGTCCCTCCAAGTAGAAGACAACAAGATTGGAACTGCATTGTTCAGAAAACCTACCGAGCAAAACACTCTATTGCATTATTCCAGCTACCGCCCTCGAGGTTTACGTGATGGCCTACCATTTGGACAATTTTTACGAATTCGCTGTAACTGCAAATGGCGAAAGGATTTCTTCAGGGAAGCGATGGTCCTGACTGAGAAACTCATCACACGAGACTACCCCAGAAAACTGGTAATGAAAGCTAGAAAACGCGCATGGTATAATCATCGCGAAAACCTACTCACACCTAAGGAAAAAATAACTAATTTCCGCATTCCCTTTGTCTCTACTTTCTCGCCCTCAAGCAATAACCTCTCAAAAGCCATCAGCGCTAACTGGAACATATTGACTCCCCTCAACATGTTCAACGAACCTCCATTGTTCTCATACCGGAGAGGAAAAAACATTTCTGATCATTTGGTGCATGCCATTAGATGGCTCGAAACGACTACCAAACCGACAACTGTCAGAGGACTATGGGATCTACCACCACTTGTTGAACATAACAAATGTCATAGGTGCTCAGTATGTCCACTAACATTGAACGCAAAATGCTTCAAACATAACGGACAAAAATTTGATCTAAAAACATTTACCAACTGTAGATCACAGAATGTCATATACTCAATCTGTTGTCTGTGCAATCTCCTATACCTTGGACAGACCACTCGAATGGTAAAAGACCGAGTTCCACAACACCGCAGCCGCATCCGATGCGGGGTGACTACTGCACCATTGGTTACACACTATCAGGAACATAGCCACAACAAAAATGACATCATCTGGATGGTGATCGACCAACCTTCCATCCCCAGAGGAGAGGGTGTCATACATAGACTCCTAATGTTGGATAGCGTGTCTTAACACAATTGAACGGGGTTTGAACAGTTTGGATGAATGGAATACCACACTCTCCTAATCCTCAGCCATACTACATACGTCCAGTCGGCTATCTGCACTCTCCCTTGCCGCAACCTGAGACAATACACACATTGCAGATATCCACTCCCACACCCCAATATGAATATCCTTCCAACATAATCAGTGGGGTTGACCTATCCCATCCCGTTCTATGAATTGTCTTTTGTACTAAATGTCACCTTTGTCAACTGTGTCAATATGACCTGTCACACTATAAATATTCGATGTATTATGACCAATAGCCTTATGTCTGTAGTAATTGTCGTCACTACCCTTGTATTTGGCTAACTCGTCGGTTTACTCCTTATATCACTGCAACCCATGTGGGTACCTAAACACCAACCGGACCTTTCCCTTTTTTGTATTAAGCTTGTACGATAACTCTGGGAGACACAATGCCTGACTTCTGCCGGTACTTCCCGATTCGTTCAAGACAGTTTGACTGACCTAATGGCTACCCGCTGTCTTTACTTCTGAGGAATTCAAGTATGTTCGCCGCTGGCCATTTTTCTGCTAACTCTCACTCACATTACTGTGGTGGCTGACAACCCGCAACCACCCTTAACGTCCCTGCCGCTTCCCACCACCGCGCAATGCAACCCCTGCATAGCGGTTCCACCTCAGCGACCGCACCATATCACCATCTCCTGTCACTCAACTAGGATCCCCACATAACAATAGGCACCATTCTTGTATCCCAAGATGGTAACTGCTCACAACTGTTAAACCCGCACACGCCCTTCACCTCTGACACGCTAACCGCCACCGCACGGTTTCACCTTACCATAGCGCTTTTCAGCACCCGGTCCAATTACCAATTCTTCTCCCGAGTGCCCTCCACCTCACGATAGGCGCTATCACAAGAGTGTGACTGCTCACTACTAACCTGCACCTGCCCTCAACTCGCACATGCTTCCCGCCACTGCGCGTTGTTAACTTAGCATAGCGTGCTCCCTTTCAGCGCCTGGCCAAATTTCCCCAGAGTTCCCTCCGCCCTAACAGGCGCCTTAAGTGCCCACCGTTCCAGCACTCGCATGCCTCCCCTTTCCTGACTCCATGGACCCTCATTCGTGCCCTCCACTCCTTCTGACTTAGGACGCATCACCTTCCTACCCTACATCCTTTCACCACATGACTGCAGCTTAGATGACCGCATGACTGTTGCCCCACACACATCCACATCCATCGTCTGCCTGCCCGAGCATCCCTTTTCTTCCCACAGATACCCTCCAGTTGAAGCTCTTCAGTAGTACTCTTCACGTCCCAAGTTCTGCGTGGACCGTACCTTTGGCTGGATTATTCACGGCTACCATTAGTGAGTTTAACTCATTACATCCCACGCGCTTTTCCCACCCTAATTCTTCAGTTTTCAGGAGCCTAGACATGTGTAAATTTTAGCAGCGGTCTTGTTAACCCTTGATTCTATCATGGCTCCACCTCTACCCCTTTGTCCATCTTCTCTTAATTAATTACCTAATTTTCCTGGTCCACTGTATATCTGGAACACTCCCAATATCATTGACCCTTCCTTTTCTCCCTAGCACTGCCATTGAACTAATATCACCTGGTCCTGATGCCGGCCTAAGACTATTTGCAGGCCGAAACGCCGTTGACTCCCCCAGTGTAACTGTAGGCGCCCATACCCACGGATACCCTATATATCTAATTCAATTGCTCTTGTAAATTATTGTTACGGTATCCTGAACATGTAAATTGTGGTTTTATCTCACTTGCTGTTGCGCCCATCTCTCTCACTGTTTATACCACATCATGTGTCACTTGCACCTTCACTACACTTCATGAGCACTTGTGCACAATATTTTGTTGGTTACATGCCATTGAATGTAACACAGTGCTACTGACCCATGTGCTTGAACATGTGAAGTTAATATGTCCAACATGTCTACTATATGAAATACAGTCTGCATTTATAAAAATTGTTTCCCTAGTTTCTTCTCCGTGTTGCACTTAAATCGTGTTTAAATAATTGTGTCATTACACACATATGCATAATTGCCATTTGAAACGATACCCTTGAGACATTGTTGTTTGATACAAATCCTGAATTTGATGAGCATCACATAAGGTAGTCTTTAACAGCACCTACACAATGGTTGACATGAGCAGCCTGCCTTTTTAGGTCTTGGCTTTGTCGCTCCATTTTTCGTTCTCCCCATTTCTCAAGGGCATGCATACATCATGCCTCTTCCGGTGTTTATCCGTCCCTGAGAGCACTGCCCAACTACTTGTAAACATATACAGTGGCCCTTTCATACATTGTTTCAGGGCTACTTTTAAATTTTTTTAAATGGGTGACCGGTCCTACAACACGTTAGGAGCTTTAGAGTTTTTTTTTTTATTAGGGACGAGGGCTGTGTTAAAAAAAAAATCTTGTGCCACTGCCTGGCTCCTGGTTGCCCCATGGCTGCACCCACAGAAGCTGAAGCCAACCACCTAATGAGAGTGGTCTCAAGTTATTTGGTCACCGTGCCTTTTCTCTGAAAAGGAACTGTATGCGCTACCCACCCGAGTTATGTAATACCTGCTTTCTGTCTCATGCAAGTAGTTTCAGTCCTACAGCTGTGTATCATGTACATCTAGCTCACACAGCAGTGTAACATGGTAACAACGCTGTACTTGTGGTGCAGGATTTTTAGTTCTGCCAATCTCACATAGTCACATACGCTAACATACTTGCCTGACTCATGTAACCAGCCCTACCAGTCAGTTTCATTGAGTATGCAACAGTTCCTCAAGTGAAGTATTAGCATATCAACTGCCTTGCCATTCAGGCATGTGAGTTTTCTTGCTTGTCACATATAGGTTCTTAACACCATTCGCCTTCCTCCTTCTAGTTTACAGTTGCAAGGACATAGTAGTATGTGTCCTATGTGGTTCATTGTTTCCATGAGTCTCATTTATAGGTTGAAGTTAAATAAAGTGTGATGGATTTGGCCCTTTCTGCAGGGCCATCCCCAAATCTTATGCCTTTATCCTGTATTTTTCTGACCACCTTTTTGTTGTCTTTAGGACTCTGGACACTTTACCACTGCTAAACAGTGCTAAAGTGCATGTGATCTCTCTCTAAAATGTAATGGTAACTGGTTTCTCTGTGATTGACGTATTTGATTTATTGGTATGGCCCTTGTACAGTGCATCAGGTTTGTGCAGGGCCTGCTAATCAAATGCTACTAGTGGGCCTGCAGCACTGATTGTGTCACCCAACTGAGTAGCCCTGAAAACATGTCAAACGCCTGCCTGTTTAAACAACTGGCATGTCGACCTGGAAAGTGCACCTACTTGCAAGGCCCAAACCTTCCTTTTTCTTACATGTAAGGCACCACGAAGGTAGGCCCATGGGCAAGGTACAGTGCATTTAAAAGGTAGCACATTTACGGTTGTGTTTTACTTGTCTTGATAGTGAAATGCTGCTAATTTCGTTTTTCACCTAGGCAAGGCCTATCTCTCCCATAGGTTTGCATTGGAGCTAACTTGTAACTTGTTACAAGTGTATCTTCCAGTTGAGAGTTGATAGTTTTGTGCATTTTCCACTAATACGTAGTATCTGAGTGTTTGTTGGACAACATAAACTTTGGGTGAGGTGCCTAGACTGATTCCAAGCACCTCTACAGGATATATTGGCCTAGAGAACAGCTAGTTCAAAGTGCCACCATAAGCCCCTCTAACCCTACTAGGGAGCAAATGGTTTCTGGCAACCACTGAACATGACAATCCTGACCCCTTAGGGTTCATGGTAACAGATAAGAGCCTCTCGCTCAGTCACTTGAGCTCTTTTATTCTCAGAGAAATATAAAGAGAACACACTGGGAGGTTTTCAATATATTTATTGAACCAACGTTATTCTTGGCCTTATACTTGGTGTTTGAGGCATCGTGATAATGTTGTGCAAAGCCAAATGTGAAGACAGAAGTAGTTTCAGAGAAACTAATCCAACATTGTCACGCATGCTAATAAGTGCAAAAGGTTACAGCAGTATTGTTATTGTGCAAAAAGAGGAGAATGTAAGAAAAGGTACAGTTTTGCTACATGGGCCTAACCCGGGGACATAACATTAGAAAAATAGAGTTTGGTGTCTCTGGACTCACAATTTAAAAATGCATCTTTTTAGTGAAGCTGTTTTTTAAATTGCAGGTCTGAAAATGCCACTTTTACAAAGTGAGCATTTTTGCACATTAACCATTCTGTGCCTCTTCCTGCCTCTGAAGACACGTCTGGGTTACGGTGACAGTTGGGCTGTTTGTGCATTCACTCTTGACAGTCACACAAAGGGAGTTGAGGTGTGCCCTTCATATCCTGATAGCCCATCACCAGGCTGATGGGTCTTCTTGAGCTAGAGTAGTGGAAGCAGTTGACAATGACACCTGACTAGGGCTGTGGCTGTCCTCACACAAAGAAGCCTCCACCTCCTGTAGTGTTTCTAGAGCCAGGGCAGGGAAAGGCAGGGTCTTGAGCACTACAAAGACTATCCTTTGAAATGGATTCAGGTACTAGAGCTCTGACACCACATACTCAGAACACTTCTGGGTTGAGAGCATTTTGCAAGGAAGAAGAGCTGGAATGGGAGAGACTGACACTTTACTGTTTGCTTAACTTTTCTGGCCTGCTGATGCTGCTTTTGTCTTGGGAGTGAAAGGACTGGACCTTGCTTTCTACATCCTGCTTCGAAGGTTCTCCAAGGGCTTGAACTGAGCTTGCCTCCTCTTAAGAAGTCTCATGGCCATCAAAGACTGCACCTACCAACACATCTTGCTGAAAGCCCTGTCTTGCCAAGTGGTGCCAAAGTCTAGTTCCTTGGCCCTTGGAAGTGAGTTCTGGTGATTCCAAGAAGGAAATGCATGCACCAACTCCAAGCGTCATTGAATCGGCACAGCACTGCCAAAACAGATGCATTGCTTCAACATGCACCAGAACTTGGTTCCCGCTGAACCCAGTGACCGCGTCATACAACGCAGGCCCCAGATTTTCATTGCAGCACCTTTGAAGAACAACCGTTGCGTGAGTCTCAAGCACTGCATCACTGAAGTCAATGATGCATTGCCGAGGCTCCAGTGCAGCGCCTGCTTCAACGCTGTGGAATTGATGTAGTACGACTTGACATTCTACACCTCATCGATCATTGTCCCTGGGCACCACTTTCCTCATCAACCCCGCACAGCAGTAAGGAAAACAAGGCCACGTGTCCGAAAAGGGTGCATCACCTGCCCTGCAACAGTAAGGAACTGATGCATCTCCTCCCCTGCCTAGAAGTAAGGAACTGATGCCTCAGCTCCCATGTAGCAGTAAGGAATCAATGCATCATCTGCTTTTTCAGCATCTCACCTCCCCTACACCTCGCATCATATTTGCTTTTTGACGCATCTAAGGTACTTTGTCTTGATCAAGTGCAACTATTGATTTTTAAGAACTAAACTTTTAGATTTTTGTCATTTTGGTCTTGTTTTATTCTGATTACTAATGCCTATTTTTGTAAACTGCTGTGGAGTCCTTTAGTTCTGTTTTCACTGTGTTACTGGGTGAGTACAAATACTTTATGCATTGCCTATGAAATTATCCTGACTGCTTTGTGCCAAGCTACCAAGGGGATGAACAGGGGTTATCTTAGGTGTGTCACTTACTTACCCTGACTAGAGTGAGGGTCCCTTCTTGGACAGGGTGCAAACTACTGCCCACTAGAGACCCCATTTCCAGCAAAGTGCAACAACTTCCTGATGCAACAAACACCTTCACTGGGTGAGCACCGAGCTGCTGTCCCTCACTCAGCCTCCTGTGATACAAATGCAGCACAGCGTGCGCACATTATTTCAGCAAGCATATTGTGCCAATTTTTGCATGGATTAGCAATTATAGGGGCATATTATCAAGACAGAAAACTGCCGCTAAAACTGCGATAATGTACTTGATAATATGCTCAATGGAATTCCAATTGAAGCCCATGTTAGATGTACTTCACATTTAACATGGGCTTCAATTGGAATTCCATAGAGCATATTATCAAGCCCATTATCGCCGTATTAGCGGCAGTTTTCTGCCGCTAAAGCAGCGATAATTTTATCGCCTGTCTTGATAATATGCCCCATAGTTCTTTGGTTTTTCACCAGCTTTGGCTGGTAGTGAACTAGAGTGCTAAACCCAATAGGGTGCTTGTATTTAGCACTCGAGTCAGAAATAGCGCCAGTGTTAAAACCAAGCCTAAATCATTGGTTCTTTTTTTAACACCATCTCTGACCTATGTACAGCTCTCACAGAATTACATTATGTATGTATTTAATAAACTCAACATTGACTCCCACTGGAGAGTTCTCACACCGCCCTAAATGCCATATTTTGCTGCTGAATTTCATGCAATTTTCCTTACATTTGACGCAATTGCACAAAAATAAATTACACACATTCGCAGTGCCCTACATCCAGAATGCACAGTTTCCATTCTCCCTTCTAAACAACATCCCTTAACTAAAGTAGTCTGCCACGCACTCCCTGCATGCCACAGTAAATAAAGCGTAGTATGGAGTGGTGACAGAGGGCTTTTATTTACAAATAATTCACATTAAACCCTCAGCCTCAAGACTGGTGAGAGTTCACCTAGTAACAAGTGATCCGCTCTCAGCCCCCCTCGGTTGCCAAAGGAGCTCAGTGGAATGCCACGCGCTCTCAGGCAGCCAGCGCATTTACAGTAAATTACCAGTAAAGATGACTTCATTAACGTCCAGGATGTGAAACTGTGTTTTCACTTCCACTGTTGCTGTGACAGTCATTTCAGGTTTACAGCTCAGCAAGCAATGGAAAAGCCTCAGATAAATTGATGTTTATTTTGGTCTGTTGCTTCAGGAGACTATTCCAAAAATCACTATTTGACCTCATGGTAACAGATATCACATTGGGACCACTCAGCCATTCATCCTTCTGAGATTGCAAAAAAGAGCACCTCTGAGTGTGGTACCCATAAACATGTTATTTAGTGCCAAGTGGGAACATGTAATTTATCGACGACTTTTGTTATTTTCATAGGACGAGCCTTCTTAACCCCTTCGCTGCTAGGCCTTTTCCCCTCCTGTGCTAAGCCTTTTTTGGGCTATTTGGGGTAGTGCACGCTTAGGCCCCTGTAACTTTTTGACCACATTAGGTATCCACGCCAAATTTGCGTCCTTTTCTTCCAACATCATGGGGATCCTAAAGGTACCCAGGGAATGTGGCTTCTCCTAGAGGGTTCCCAGAAATTAGTCAAAATACAGCAAAATTTTGTTTTTTTTGTGAAAAATGGGAAAAACGGGCTGCAAATGAAAGCGTCTGGGTTTTTCTCTGCAAATGGTATCAAAAAAGGGGTTGTGGGGCTGAAATCATCATTTCTCCAGCTTTTAGGGAATCACAGAATTTTGTCAGAAAACCAATATTTTTTACACAGTTTTGGCATTTTTCTGTTACCCAGAATCCCTTGCAAACCTATAAAATTGACCAAAAAAACACATTTTCCCCACATTTCTGTGGTGGAAAGTTCTGGAATCTGTGTGGATCCATAAATTTCCACCCACCTCGCGTTCCCCAAAGTCTTACGAGAAAAATGGTACCTCACTTGTGCAGGTTGGCTTACTGCCCGCGACAGGAAATGGCGCAAAATGCAACGTGGTCACACCAGAATTTCGCAGTGAAAAATGACCCTTTTTTGGCAAAGTGCCTAGCTGTAGCTTTTGAACCCTAGCTCTGCCGGCACCTTGTGAAACCTAGCAAACCTATACATTTTTGAAAACTAGACACCCAGGGGAATCCAGGATGGGGTGACTTGAGTGCCTCCCACCAGGGTCTGTTACCCAGAATCCCTTGCAAACCTAAAAAATTGACAAAAAAACACATTTTCCCCACATTTCTGTGGTGGAAAGTTCTGGAATCTGCGTGGATCCATAAATTTCCACCCACCCCACATTCCCCAAAGTCCTACAAGAAAAATGGTACCTCACTTGTGCGGGTCGGCCCAGTTCCCGCGAAAGGAAACGGCGCAAAACGCAACGTGGTCACACCTCAATTTTGCAGTGAAAAATGATCCTTTTTTGGCAAAGTGACTAACTGTAGTTTTTTTACCTTAGCTCTGCCAGCACCTAGGGAAACCTAGCAAACCTATATATTTTGAAAACTAGAAACCCAGAGGAATCCAGGATGGGGTGACTTGAGTCCCTCCCACCAGGGTCTGTTACCCAGAATCCCTTGCAAACCTAAAAAATTGTCCAAAAAAACACATTTTCCCCACATTTCTATGATGGAAAGTTCTGGAATCTGCGTGGATCCACAAATTTACACCCACCCCGCGTTCCTCAAAGTCCTACGAGAAAAATGGTACCTCACTTGTGCGGGTCGGCCTAGTGCCCGCGACAGGAAACGGCGCAAAACGCAACGTGGTCACACCTCATTTTTGCAGTGAAAAATGACCCCTTTTTTGGCAAAGTCCCTAGCTGTAGTTTTTGAACCCTAGCTCTGCCGGCACCTAGGAAAACCTAGCAAACCTATATATTTTTGAAAACTAGAAACCCAGGGGAATACAGGATGGGGTGACTTGAGCGCCTCCCACCAGGGTCTGGTACCCAGAATCCCTTGCAAACCTAAAAAATTGTCCAAAAAAACACATTTTCCCCACATTTCTATGATGGAAAGTTCTGGAATCTGCGTGGATCCACAAATTTCTACCCACCCTGCGTTCCCCAAAGTCCTACGAGAAAAATGGTACCTCACTTGTGCGGGTCGGCCTAGTGCCCGCGACAGGAAACGGCGCAAAACACAACATGGTCACATCTCATTTTTACTGTGAAAAATGACCCTTTTTTCGGCAAAGTGCCTAGCTGTAGTTTTTTTAACCCTAGCTCTGCCGGCACCTAGGGAAACCTAGCAAACCTATATATTTTTAAAAACTAGACACCCAGGGGAATCCAGGATGGGGTGACTTGAGTGCCTCCCACCAGGGTCTGTTACCCAGAATCCCTTGCAAACCTAAAAAATTGTCAAAAAAAACACATTTTCCCCACATTTCTATGATGGATAGTTTTGGAATCTGCGTGGATCCACAAATTTCCACCCACCCCGCATTTCCCAAAGTCCTACGAGAAAAATGGTACCTCACTTGTGCGGGTCAGCCTAGTGCCCGTGACAGGAAACGGCGCAAAACGCAACGTGGTCACGCCTCATTTTTGCAGTAAAAAATTACCCTTTCTTTGGCAAAGTGCCTAGCTGTAGTTTTTTAACACTAGCTCTGCCGGCACCAAGTGAAACCTAGCAAACCTATATATTTGTGAAAACTAGACACCCAGGGGAATCCAGGATGGGGTGACTTGAGTGCCTCCCACCAGGGTCTGTTACCCAGAATCCCTTGCAAACCTAAAAAATTGTCCAAAAAAACACATTTTCCCCACATTTCTATGATGGAAAGTTCTGGAACCTGCGTGGATCCACAAAATTACACCCACCCCGCGTTCCCCAAAGTCCTACGAGAAAAATGGTACCTCACTTGTGCGGGTCGGCCTAGTGCCCGCGACAGGCAACGACGCAAAACGCAACGTGGTCACACCTCATTTTTGCAGTGAAAAATGACCCTTTTTTTGGCAAAGTGCCTAGCTGTAGTATTTGAACCCTGGCTCTCCCGGCACCTAGGGAAATCTAGCAAACCTACATATTTTTGAAAACTAGACACCCAGGGGAATCCAGGATGGGGTGACTTGAGTGCCTCCCACCAGGGTCTGATACCCAGAATCCCTTGCAAACCTAAAAAATTGTCAAACAAAACACATTTTCCCCACATTTCTATGATTGAAATTTCTGGAATCTGCGTGGATCCACAAATTTCTACCCACCCTGTCGCAGGTACTTGGGCCTCCCACACAAGTGAGGCACCATTTTTACTGGGAGACCTGGGGGAACGCTGGGTGGTGGTAAATTTGTGTGAGCCCGGTGATGTCACAACTTTCCAACACCAAAATGTGTGAAAAAAGTGATTTTTTCAGCTAAAATTGAGGTTTGCAGGGGATTCTGGGTAAGGAAACGTTGGGGGATCCACGCAAGCCATACCTCCCTGGAAGCCCCCGGATGTCTAGTTTTCAGAAATGTATGGGTTTGGTAGGTTTCCCTAGATGGCCGCCGAGAACCGGGCCAAAAACCTAGGTGACACCCCTTGCAAAACCAGATTGTTTAGACATAATTAATTGTTTGTTTCTACAGCGTGAGCATTTTGGAACAATATTGCAATGAAAATGTGACAGACATTTTGAGGTTTGCAGGACATTGGGGATAAAATAACTTTTTGAATTCACAAGAGAGACATCACCATGAACTCCCATGGGTTTACGACAATATCTACAGTTGGTGGGTTATTCTTACATGGAAAGTACACCTTGGCAGAGAAACTAAAGACAAAGATTCCTGCACAACCATCTATTCCTCAAACACACACACATACTGGTTGGATTTGGCACGAGGGCGAGTCATGGTTCAGTTAATTAAATTTTATTAACAAGAGATTTCACAAAAATGAAATGCACTGTCAATAATTAAATGCACAAAAACCAAACCAATGACTCGCAGCTCGTGAGCTGTAAAGCCACGTCAAGGCACCAACCACTTTACAGGCCATTCACACACCTTTCATACATGATACACACAAGACCATTCGCACCACCAGGCACAAAAACAACACAATTCACAAAAAGGGACAAGGTACACCCTGCTTCAGAAAGGCAAATATTACTGCACAGCCATCTAATCCTCAAGCACACACACATACTGGTTGGATTTGGCACGAGGGTGAGTGATAGTTCAGTATATACAATTGTATTAGCAAGTGATTTCACAAAAATGAAATGCACTGTTAATAATTGAAAGGGCGAGAAACTGAACCATTGACTCACAGCTCGTGAGCTGTAAACCCACGACAAGGCACCAACCTCTTTACAGGCCATTCATACACCTTTCATACGTGTGAGACATACAAAACCATTCAAACCGCCAGCCGCGGGCCCATCACATAACAAAACTCACACCAGCACACAGCGCCATTCAAGGGCCCATCACTTTCACACGCCCACATTCCTGACATAGCAACTACACAAGCTGATGAATTGCGTGGAGTGACACTCAGCTAGGAGTGTGTGTAGTGACCAGCAGTAAGTCACTACTCATACACAGCCAGCCGAGTGCCAGTCCACGCACACCGCTAGCCGAGCGCCAGTCCACGCACACCGCTAGCCAAACACCAGTCCACGCACACCGCTAGCCAAGTGCCAGTCCAGGCACACCGCCAGCCAATCGCCAGTCCAGGCACACTAGCAGCCAATCGCCAATCCACGCACACTGCCAGCCAAGCGCCAGTCCACGCACACCACCAGCCAAGCGCCAGTCCACGCACACCGCCAGTCCACGCACACCGCCAGCCAAGTACCAGTCCACACACACCGCCAGCCAAGTACCATTCCACGCACATCGCCAACCAAGTGCCAGTCCACACACACCAACAGCCAAGCGCCAGCCTACACACACCGCCATCACATTTAGGATTGTTTTAGACAAAAATAAAAACACAAACAAATCGCAAATAGATACAAATCTACAAACACAAAATCAGAAACTAAATACATTGCACTAACGCCAACCTTGAAACAGAATCACATTTTTCAAAGAATACAGACCAGATATTTCACTTTACCACTCATGAATGCTCCCAAAAATTATTTTGCGTGTGGTACGCTCTAAAACAAGCAGGGACACACAGCCCAGGTTTAGAAGGACAGTCGGGGCAGTACATACGAATCTCCTTCCGCGTACCTCTTCGCCAACAGACTCTACATCTCCTACTGGGAAAATCTTTTGAGGGTGTGGGAAGAATGTGATCAGGAAAGTGGCGATCTCTCAATCTAGCAACATCCTCCACCACTCCAACTCTAGGAACACTTACCTGTTCCACTACAACAAGGCTGCCTATTACAGACTCCTGAAACTTAGCAAAAGTCATCTTTGACTCAGGGCAAGAATCCTGGAACACAGCAAAAGCATTAAAGGTTGCCATGTGGAAAAGATGGATAGCCAACTTCTTGTACCAAATGTAAGCCTTACGAAGAGCAGCGTAAGGTTCCAACCTCTGATCTACTCTGTCAACACCACCCATGTGCCTATTATAGTCTAAAATGCACACAGGTTTGCGCGCTTCAGCGACCTGACCCCAAACATTCACAGGTGCAGTGCTTTCATCATGGATGGTATCCAGCATGTAGACATCTCTCCTGTCTGAAAACTTCACAGCAAGAAGCTCCTCGCAACGCAATGCACTGCACTGTCCCCGCACAAGCTTTTGACAAACAAGTTCTTTTGGGAAACCTTTACGGTTAGAGCAGATTGTGCCACAAGCAACAGTGTCCACTTTGGCCAATTCCCTGAACAACCACACACCAGTGTAGAAGTTATCTATGTAAATGGTTGCCTTTGTTAAAAAATCCTCTACCAAGTTCCCAAACAATTTTCTCAGTCACTCCAAAAGTGGACGGACAACCAGGGGGGTTAATCCTGGATTCCTTACCGGTGTACACCCTGAAATTAGAGACATATCCAGTCCTACTGTCACACAGCATTTACAGCTTAATTCCATAGCGTGCCCTTTTACTAGGAATGTATTGCCTAAAAACCAAGCGGCCCTTGAACAACACCAAAGACTCATCCACTGCAATTTCTTTCCCAGGAGCATAGATCTCAGAAAATCGATCAACAAAGTGATCAAGGACAGGCCGAATCTTAAAAAGACGGTCACACTCAGGGTGATCTCGTGGCAACGCTAAACCATTATCAACAAACTGCATCATCCGAAGCAGAAGCAAATACCTGTCACGACTCATGACTGCCGGAAAAATAGCAGTTGCGATCAAGGGACTAGTAGACCAATATGAAGACATTGATGGCTTCCTTAGCAAGCTCATCAAGAAAGTTAAACCCATGAACTTTTTCATCTCTTCCAGATTTGTGGGAGTCCACCGGGTAGCTCTAGAGTGTGGCTTAAGACTGGCACTGTTGTCCCTCAAAAACTGTTCGGCATACAAATTAGTCTGCTCAACAATCTCTGCCAAAAACACATCGTCCATAAACAACTGAAAAAAATTTATCGGCAAAAAGTTTTCAGTATTCACTCTACACCCTGGAACACCAGTAAAGTCTGGCAATGCCGGCTGCACCATGCCAGGAGCAACCCAGAGGTCATCACTTTCAAAGGGAAGCCTTGCAGCCGCAGCCTGCAGCCCAGATGCCTCTTGCCGCACTACACCAATGGGAAGCCTTGCAGCCCCAGGCTGCAGCCCAGATGCCTCTTGCCGCACTATCGGCACATCAGTCTCCTCCTCTAACACAGGCACTTCATCCGCACTAAGAGTATCTTCATCATCCGATGACTCCATATGGAGAGAAAACTCACTGCCAGAATCGTCCCCTGCCTCCTCTGCCTCAGATGCAGAGTCAGTCTCTGAACCATGGTCAGAGGAAGACTCAAAAAGCAAACCAACAACCTGCTGAGCAGTAATCCTGCGGCTAGCCATTATACTTACTAAGAAAGAAGACTGAACAAACAAGTCAACAACAACCAACAATGTGCAAAACAAGTAAAGAAATGTGTACCTTTATCACAAAGATCTATATACTCAAAAACTATAGAATTAACTTACAAGAGACAGCTACACTCACCAGAACCTACTCTGCAGTGACAAAGCAAAAACCAACGATATCCCACTAGAAAGAAGAAGAAAAAAAAAATTACTCACAAGACAACAAAATACACATCGAGCACAAATGCAAACAGTTTTTGACACTCAAAAACCAAACATACTGCTATTATTACACCATTTGCAAAAAACAATTCATGCAGAGAAATCAAACTCATTTACATTGTAAAAAAGTCTCATACCAAACTACACAAACAGCAGAACCACCAGTAACGAAACCGCAAACTGGAAAGAGCAAAAGCCTTCACCTAGAACAAAAAAGTAAAAAAAAAGCCATTACAATTGCAATTCACAAAAAAATTAACAAAAAACATTATAATATGCTATGTTACTACTCAAATCAGGCTAATAATAACATGTGCCCCTCTTTAGGGCGAATGCATATTATAAAAAAAATTCCCCCCTGGAAGTGACCCTTGCCCAAGGGGTCACTTCCATTTTTATGTAAACTAATTCCCTGGTGTCTAGTGGGGGTTTCTGCCTCCCCTGGGGGCAGTAAGGGCAAAAAAGGGGCCGATCTGCCCGGGGGGGGGGGGGGGCAGAATTCCCAATAAAAAAAAAATGGCCTCCGGAAGTGACCCTTGCCCAAGGGGTCACTTCCATCATATATTTTAAATGTTCCCTGGTGTCTAGTGGGGGTTTCTGCCTCCCCTGGGGGCAGAAAGGGCAAAAAAGGGGCCGATTTGCCCCCGGGAGAGGGCAGAATTCCCAATAAAAAAACAAAATGGCCCTCGGAAGTGACCCTTGCCCAAGGGATCACTTCCATCATATTTTTTACAATTTCCCTGGTGTCTAGTGGGGGCAGAAAAGCCCAAAACACGAGGCGATCTGCCCCCAGGGAAGGCAGAGTATCAGAAAAAGAATACTGTCCCCCGGGAAGCGGCCCTTGCCCACGGGGTCGCTTCCTTTACGCAAAAAAAACATCTCTGGTGTCTAGTGGGGCATCCCTGCTCCACGATCGCGACGCTGTGCGCGATCGTGAAGCAGGAATGCCCAGCATTGAGACATCAGGGGAGAGGAAATACTCTTTCCTCTCCCCTGATGCCTCAAGGCATCCTAATTTGCCCCCCCGCCCCACCGGAGGCAAAACACGTACCTCCTTCGTTGGATGCGCTGGAAGAAATGAATTCCAGCGCGTCCAACGCTTCCTGATGACATCGGCGCGCGCTATGCGCGCTGACATCATGGGGAAGCGTGGGGGGGCTCGGGGGTTGCAGCGGAAACTCTTCCGCTGCCATCCCCCTCTGTGGGGGCAAGATCGATGCCCCAGGGGGGGAGCGCCAGCGCTTCCCCCAGGGGCTGTGCGGTTCCGTCATAAGCACAGCCCAAACGATGCTCATAACACAACCGCTCCATCATGAGCATCGAAGGGGTTAAAAGACAGCACAACCCCCACACATCCAGACCCTGGGTGCAAAGATTGAAAAGATCTGCTGTCTTGTTTTTGTCTTTTTTAGGTCTTGGCCCTGGACGGCGCTCATGCACTGTCTTGAAAAGAGACCTGTTATATGTACTTTGGGGGCTTCAGCCCTCTAATATGCTTGCTATTAGATGGCTCCCTCGTTGCTCCATTATTTGTTCTCCCCATTTGCCCATGAAATGCATGCGTCATGCCTCTTATCATCTTTAGTCCTCCCAGGCCAGCAACCAATTTATTGCTAAACATATGCAGGGGCCATTTTAAGGCATTGTTTTGGGACTACTTTTTTATTACTTTGAGTGGTTTTCACAGCGCTACTGCTTTTACTCGCCGTTCTTTTTTTACTTCTTGTGTAGCCTTCTTATTTCTTTATTTCTCTTTGTCTCGCAATCCCTGTATGTTGCTCTCTCTTTTTAAACTTCAAAACTCTGTCTAGGCATCGGTTACACCTCATTAGTACCTGTTTAACACTCAAATATAGTACGAAGCAACAAAAAGGTGACCAGTCCAGCTGTACAAAAGGCTTTCCACTGTGCTGAAGTTTTACCAACTTTTGAACCTTTTGAGCTAGAAACTATTTATTTTGTTAAAATCTGCAATATATGTGGAAAATGGTGGATTATGTGGCAAATGCTGCAAATCTATAATTCAAGTAAAATAAAGTGCGGCTGCTGTACACCATGGCTCAAACATTGAAAAAGCCAATACCTCCCGTAGGCAAGACCTATTGCCTATTGACTTTTTGTTCAATGTTCCTTTAAGAGTACTGTTCGCCTCTGTCTTTTTCTCATTTTTCTATGTTTGTTTCATTAGCTTAGTTGACATTTTGCACCTTAAAAAATACAAATCAGTCTTTTTCAGTGTAATTCAAACAAATAGTTTCACGTGACCAATCCCTTACTGCTAAGATTTGTGTCTCCCCTGGTACTATTTTCTGCACTTCAATGTTTGATGTTTTACCCCACACATATTTCTTTTTAACATTTGTTCTTATTTAAGACACAACACACACTAACATCACTTAAGAGCCCAAAAATGGCTAAAAGACATTCACATTGACAACGTCAATAGCTTGGAGCTCGGACATTGATGAGACCTGTTGCCTTTGCCAATGCTTGTTTAAAAAATATGGCTCTTCAGTACTTCACCTCCTTGCACAAGACAGTGATAAGTGATAAGGATTATCAAAAGATGATTGTGAGGTTGCTTTCACTACACATGATATTAACCTGATACATGGTGAAAATGGGTAATATGCTGTGATTCTCTAAAATATATTAAATATTCCTCTACATATTGTGCACACACTACCCCCTCAGAAAAGCATAGGGCACTTACAGGAGATGTGTTCCAATGCACAGCTTCTTGTACATGCACTGCTCTGGCACAAAAGCACAAGGTACAGGTACAAGGAAGGCTGTAATCAAAAAACCTTGTTTGAATAATGTCCAACCTAAAAGCAAAAGCACCATGTACTTGGTGCCTTTCAATCACTCAAAAGCTATCCATACAAAACACCGAAACACTCGTACTGGAGCCGATCTCCTCATGATGACAATGATTTATAAAGGATAGACAAATTCCCAAAAGGGTATCCCATTGATGGGAAAGATAAGCTGACTGAAAAGGAAATGTGCTATATCCTGAATTAGGTATGATGCATTCTCTCCCTTGTTCTCTACTACCTGCTGCTTAGCCAGTTTGTGTGCGTGTGTGTGATGCCATAGAATGGTCATGTATGCCTGAGAGATCAGCTGGTGTGAGTGGGCTGATCAGTAGGAGGCTGTTCCTGGTGGGGCATTTATAGGGCATAGATATAACACCTTATCATGCAGCTAAGGGCCCTATTACGAGTTTGGTGATCCGATGGCCCTAAACAGTTGGTGGCGCTGCGGTGGCGGATCCAGCCACGGTCACACCAGCGGTCCGACTCCCCAATTACATCCTGGGCAGTCAGACTGCCCTGGGAAAGCTGACTCCATCAGGGAACTGCCGTTCCCTGGTGTTGGAGAAGCGGTCAGAGGCCGCAATATGCTTGGCAGGACCGCCATGGTCCAGCCGAGCATATTACGAGTTTCCTCTATGCCAAGGTTTTCATGGCGGTGGAACCGCCATGAAAACCCCCGGTGGAAAGGTAACAAAGGGCACCCTACAGGGCCCCCCTGTGCCTCAAACATATGTGGAGGCACACAGGGGGGCATAACATGTGCCCCTCTGTGTGCATGCACATAGGTTCCTGCACTGCATGTACTTTTGAGTCCATGCTGTGTAGGAACCTTGTAGTGCGGTCCCATTGTGGTGCCCTTTTTGAAGGCACCGCTGCCTTTAAAAGAGCCACCACCATGGGACAGCCACACTGCCCGCCTGCCAGACTACTTGTTATTTTTAATCTGGCAGGCGGGCAATATTCGTCAGAGCGGTGGCACTGCAATTCGCACAGCCTGGCAACCGCTCCACTGAAAGGTTGTAATAGGCCCCTAAAACTATTATTATTGAATAAACTTAATTATAAAATCTACATGACCTGCCTACAGAGGATCATCTTTGACTGTATGTCCACTCTGGCTAGTGATAAGGATTATCAAAAGATGATTGTGAGGTTGCTTTCACTACACATGATATTAACCTGATACATGGTGAAAAACCAAGCCTGGATGAGGATATTTGGGTTGAGGAAATGAGGAAGGATAACAAATTGAATATTGTCAAGAAATATATTGTGCAAGGCTTGCCGGCATCAAGGAGGTTATCTGGTGACATGATGAGTTTCTCAAAGATTCATGACGAATTAGCTATTGAAAATGGATTAGTTATGAGAATGGACAAAATAATTCCTCCTTTTGCGCTTAGAAATGCCATCATGGAGATTGGTCATGAGGGACATTTAGGTGTCTCATTTATTAGAAGACGAATAAAGGAGGCATTCTGGTGGCCTGGGTTTGATTCTGCTGTTGAACATTTTGTACGCAAATGTAGTAAATGCTCAAATAGTGACAAATCAGCTGTTCCTTTGCGAGTTGAATCCTGCCCTGTTGATTACCCGGTTGGTCCATGGAGGAAATTAGGGCTTGATATCATTGGTCTATTTCATGTTTTGCCCAAAGATAAATGCTTTGGTATTGTTTTGATTGACTATTTTTCAAAGTGGCCGGAGGTCAAGATGGTCAAAGAAGTCACTTCGCGAAGTGTTATTGAATTTTTAGATGGTATATTTTGTAGAGAAGGGATCCCACAGGAGATAGTTACAGACAATGGTCCTCAGTTCATTAGCAAAGAGATTGAGTCATTTTTTGGAAAATGTGGCACAACTTCTTGTCATCCAGACCTTTCTTTAACCACCACAGAACTAAACTAGTACTAGGTTTCCGTCCTCTAAAAAGTTCAAATGGACTAACTAAAGTCACTGAATTAGGAGACGTCCTGTATGCTAATAGCATGGATTGTAAAGCATTTCCCCAATTAAGTCCACCCTTAGTAGCAAGTTGGATCGCTTCCTTCACCACCCGATTAAAGTGTTCTACTTGACTATTCGACTCTGGATGGAATACTGATATTCTCCTATGGAAGAAAACAATCTTGCCTACAACACAGGTACTCTTTCACCATGGTGCAAGGGTGCTAGTGTTGGTGCTAGGCTGCCAAAACAGAGCTGCTGCAGGGGGAAAAGACAGGAATGCACCGTATTGGATAAGTGCGGTGCATTCCTGTCCTTTCCTTCTGAAGCAGGGCAGTGCAGCAAGGTAACTTGCTGTGCTACCCTGCGCCACACTTCCCTAAATATTCCCCTAAATTTTGACCCCAGACCTTGGATTAAGTTCTGACAAGCCCAGTTCTAAAGTTTAGAAACTAAGGGCCATATTTATCATACTATCACGGTAAACATCAGTCACCCCGCATCTTTCACCCCGCATGTTGTTACAACGAGGTCATTACAGTGACTGTATTGTAACAACGCAATACCATTACCCTGCAAGTCGTTATAACGACTTGTGGAGGGGGGAGAAGGTGTTGGATTTAAAATCCAACACCTTCTCCACTGTCTGCACAGACTGGAGTTGGAATAGTAAATTATACTATTCCAACATCCAGCGCCCCTCTCCACAAGTCGTTGTAACGACTTGCGGTGTAATGGTATTGCGTTGTTACAATGCAGTCGTTGTAACAACCGCATTGTAACAACTTGCGGGGTGAGGGAAAGCGGTAAAATGAGGCACATTCACTATCACACAAGCTGCACTGCTTGAAAGGTAGAACACAGGAATGTGCCACATGTAATATTTTTTGTGCATTTCTGTCCTCTTCTTGCACTGGTGTACAATGTACTGCCTTGCGCCCATGCAGACATCCTTGCGCCATGGTGCAATGGTGCCTGCATTGTAGGCACGATTGTTTTTGTGCAGGAAGGGGCACCTTCCTGCCCAGAAACAATCCTCAGAGGTATTTTCCTCTTTTGAAGTGTGCTACAGAACGCAGCACTCTTCAAAAGAGGGAACAGCAAGGAGAAATAAAGAGAATTCATCTTGTTTTGCTTCCCCTAGGTAAGCGATGCATTTTGATGCATTCCCAAGCTTACCTGTCTTGGTAAATCTGTGAATGCGCCAAAATCCATGGTTGTATGCGTGGGAACATTCTACCCATTGACGCCTTCCCAGGGCAGAATAACGTAAGGCAGTGATTTGCTCTGCCTTGTGTTACTCCAGATTTACCAAACCATGCAGAGCCACGCATGGTGGCCTCACATGGCTTGGTAAATATCATTCTAGGTTTTGTGTTGCCCTGCATCGCCTTGTGTGGCATATTGCCGATGCAAAACATTGATAAATTTATTCCCTTGCCCTAGATTTATGAAACCTTATTGTTGTCCTTGCGTCACTCAAGCTAATGCAACAACAACTCAAAAGGCTTCAATAATATTTACAAAGCCAGGCAAGAGGTGATTTTTGCTGCCTTGCATGCTTGTTAAGAAATCTAGCACAACGCAGCTGCTTGTGGTGTGTTACATTACATTTCAAGCTGGGAGATGAATTATGGGTGAACCATGGGCGTTTCCATGTATCCACTCATGGAATTTGGCACATTCCCAGATTTAATAAAGCTTGTAAACCTGGGAACGCATAACCTTCCACAGTGAGGCATGATGATGTGAAATATCCTTATCTTTTCTCATTATTTCCTCTTTCCACGTGTGGTCATTCTACAGCCCACATAGAAAGACGAAAATGCCTCTAAGAATTGTTTTGTGCTGGAAGGTTTTCCTTCCTGCACAAAAACATTTCTGCCCATAAAGCAGACACCCTTGCACCATGGTGCAAGGATGCTTGTGTTGGCCCCATACTGCACACAATGCACCAGCGCAACAAGAAAGAAGATATGCTCTATATCTTTGTAAATATGGAGTATTTTTCCTCTCTCCCTTTCATGTAATGTGGCACAGCAACTTTGCTTGCTGCCCTGCATTGCGTGAAAGATTAGTAAACTTACCCATGAGTGTTAGAAAGTATGTTCTACCTCACTGGAACAGGGAATAGCGAAAGCAGCAAGGAAATTCACTGAAGAAGACTTAAGGCAGCAAGAGGGACAGTATTTGTTCAGAGGTGTCTGAAGAAAGACAGACCATTAAGTGTTAACGGCTTTGTGACAAATGCATAGATATTTAAAGATTTCATTACTGGATTCAATGATGCCTGATAAATTAATTAGAAATGACTGATAAGGTAATTTCATTTGATTTTCAGGGTCCAAAATGTATTTAGATGACTTTATTAGCTTGAGTTTTTTTTAAATGCGTGAGCATTCTTAAAGCTAGACTCACTTGCCTGCAACAGCAGACAATTATAATTTACAAAATTCCTTCCAGGAATTATATGATTCTCTATTCCCATTGTCAAAACACTATTCAATTCAAATCTCTTAAGGTCTACTTCAAAGGGCATGATTTCGATGTAGGTCGGAGTTGCCTCTGACCGTCAACTTTTCAGTGGAGAAACTTCTCGACCACAGGTTGCCGGTTCCACACACCGAATTACGATTCAAAATGACAATTTCTCAATGGGAGCTTGTGCGGTAGGTGGAAACCGGCCTCAGCACAAGCTCTCATTGAGAAATTGCAGTTTGTGAACATCCCTGCACCAAGTGGCAGGCAGCTCATGGTGCATGCCACACGGTACAGGGATGTTCACGGACCACGCACCAAATCTCAGCATCATACTGGACTCTTCCCTCGCTATGAACCGCCAATAAACTCCATCTCTACATCATGCTTTCACACTCTCTGCCTGCTTCAAAAGACCTTCAGATGGATCCCTACTGAGTCCAGAAAGACGGTTTCCCATGTGCTCAACAGCAGCAGACTTTACTACGGCAATGCACTCTTTGCAGACATCACCCGGAAACTTCTCAAGAAACTACATAACAATCAAAACGCTGCAGCCAGACTGGTTCTCACCGTACTCCGCTGCAGCCATATAACAGAACACCTGCGAGAACTCCACTGGCTCCCAGTCAACAAAAGAAGCACCTTCAAGCTCTTCACACATGCCTAAAAAGCCCTCCACAATGCCGGACCAGCATACTTGAACCGCCACCTCTATTTCCACGTACCCATCAGACACCGCCGCTCCACGCAACTGGACCTTGCCACCATGTCACAAATACCCAAGTCCAGGATCAGAAGACGATCTTTCTCCTACCTGGCTGCCAAGACCTGTAACACCCTGCCTCTACACCTCAGGCAATCCCTGACGCTGACCCAATTCATGCAGAATCTCAAGACCTGGCTCTTCGATTAACCTCAGCGCCCAGATGGACCTGCAGCACCCCCTACAGTGCCTTGGGTCCCTCATGAGTGAGTAGTCACACTCTACAAATACTGATTGATTGATTGATCCCCCCCCATGTGCAATCTTGCGGATCCCATTTAATCTCTCTGGTCCCCATAGAAGACTATAGCATGAAACAGTCAACTATTGCTTACCACAAAATCTGAAGCCTTATTATTCTAAGGTTTAAACAGAACCTTTCACACTATTCACTGTAAATCCATTAAAAAAAGAACAAACATACATCCCATAAGCTTCTAGAACTTCCCTACTGGTATCAACCTGCAAACCCTTAACCAGTTTAGGGAGGCTTAGCCCGCAGCTTACCAGAATCTGCATAACTGTGGTGCATATTCAATAACCACCAGGAGAGTTGGAGTTGATATATCTTTAGAAGCATTCAAGAGAACACTAAGTTTCAAGAAGCATTAAAAAAAGCAGATCACTATAATGTACAAAGCAGAAAAACAAAAAAGTATTCATAATTCTCACTCTCCACATAACTATAAAAAGAAGAGCAATTAGATGAAATTGACTACTCTAATACCTCATATAGCAATGAGAAACCACACCTATCTTATACATCATAACATGAAAAGTTAATGCGTGGTTTCCGTATTCTAAATTTGAACATAACAGTGCCATCATACACATATGAGTGTAAGTGCTGTTGAAATAACCAGCAACTCAAAGAAAGAGAATGTAATATCCTCCCACCAAGTCATCACCGCCCATCACTGGGTATCTAGCTCAAAGGAGTGTAATTTGTCACTCTATCTCTACCAATAGATCTTTGAGAAAATAAATGTGGAACATGACAAACTAAGTACACAAATTATGTACATATTCCCTACAGAATAACATGCAATGTACCAGCCTTCTAGAATTATTCACCATCATACAACCTGGATTTTCCTAAAGCATTTATTTTATTATTCACCTTCTTTTGTGCCAATATTATCCATATATAGTGCTCTGGTGTTCACACAATGAAAAAAGAGGGACAAGTGATTATACAAATAAAAGGAGGGTAAATAAAAAGTAACAAGAGACGTCGTTGCATGTTGATTGGCCAATTGATTGAGTTGCAAATAATGTAATACCTTAATATTATGCAAAGAAAATTGTTAAAACAAAAATTTTGAGTCATAGAATATCGTTGACAAAAATAATTTTTTTAGGTATTTGATATAATTTGAAATGTTATCATTTTATTTAATAAAGTTACTTAAATATAGTTGTTAATAATATCTTTATTACATTATTTTAAAATATGTTAGTTAAAAAATAATTCAGATGTTAATATTGTTAGTATAATTGGTATTTTGTTTTAAATTAAAGTTTGAAATGTAATTTTTTTTATTTTTTAGGTTAAATTAGCAAATTTTAATGTTGAAGTGGGTTGTTAGGTTTGCAACCTTTGTAGAGGTGGGAAGTAAATGAAATGAATATTATTATAATTTTATATTTAATAACTTTTCTAATGGAAAATTAGTTATATTTGTTAATATGTATGCAAATTGTTTTATTGTTTACTATTAAGCTATGTATGCAAATCTGATGTTTATTTTTAATCCATATTACGCTTTTTAAACTGTTGGTAATTGTTTGTCAGTAGTGGGTTGTTGAGTTTGAAGGGATATAGGGTAGGAAGTTTATTTAGTTGAAATATTATAATATTCTTTTTTGTTTGTTATTTAATTATGACATTGGTAATAACCTGTGCATATGTTTATTTTTAAAATTGTTGTTTTAATTAGTTAATCTTTTATAGTATATTTGTATTTTGACTTTTTGAAAGTAATTAATATTTCAGTTGTCTTATTTGTTTTTATGGATATAAGGTGGGAAGTTATTACATTTAAATTGTTTACTTTATTAATACTTAATCACTTTTATTTGATTAATTTGTTAGTTATACGTTTTTAATGTAAGAGATATTAGCTTCCTAATATTTGAATTCTTCATCAATTTACTGCTAAGTGCTTTTAATAATATTTTACCTGAGATATATTTTTAATATACAATTACAATTATGCAATATTTTAGAGTTAAAGGTTCTTTCTTTATTTAAAGAAATATTTGTATATAAGTTGGAAGGTAATATGATTTGTGTGTTCTGTTTTTGTTTGCATAGAGAAGTAAGTTATATTTAAATTTTTAAAATTCTAATTATTTACAGACTTTTACTTTCATGTCATTTTTGTATATATAGTCATTTAGATGTTTTCTAGAAAATTATTACAAGTTATATTTTCATTTGCAGTTTTTTCTATGTCCAACATTTTTCCTACCATTGTGTAGGTTATAGTAGAAATAGTAAATCTAATCCCCTCCAGAGGCCAACACAATAACTTCAGCTGCTTAATCTGGAGGGAAAATTGTAAATCCAACATCTCTGGAGTTCAACACTTTCCCAACAATTTTATAGGATGGAGTAGGAATAATAAATCAAGATATTTCAAGGTACATACTTTGTGTAATGTCTAAAGAATTATTGTTTATATTTATTTATTTTACCATTGTTACTTTATATTCTGTGTTTTATTGTTTTTATTTATTTAAATTTTTATTTTTAGGGAAATGTTTTTCTTTAACATTTAATTTATTTACAATTATTGTATTTGTTTAATTAATAACTATGTGTATTTATGTTTTAAATATTGTGTTTGTAGTTGATATTTATTTTTATATTGTATATTTTGATATTTTTAAAATATATGTGTGTGTGTGTGGGGGGGATCCTCTTTTAAAATGTTATGTTAATGTTGTATATTTGTGGAATAAAAATACTTGTATATTTTTTACCTTTAAGTTGACTTACATATTTATTTAAGTTGGATATATGTATGTGTGTGTGTGAGTTTTCCGTGTTTCCCAGTCATCTACATAAGTGTTTTAATTTTAAAATGTTTCATTTAATTTCTTCAATAAATCTGTATGTGTGTTTGTATATCTAAATTCACTGAAAAAAACAAAGGTTTCAGGGGCGTTATAGTTAGGAATTGGCATTTAAAAAACCTTAGAAATTCACTGAAAAAACCATAGGTTTCAGGGGCGTTATAGTTAGCTGGACATTTCTCTCGTACAAAACCCGAGAAATTCCCCTGTTATAGTTAGTTCAGCTAACTATAACGTGCGCCCCCGCAATGCACTGATGATGACGTCACATATTACATCACTGATGACATCGTCAGTGACATCACTGATGACATCACTGATGACATCTCAAATGACATCACTGATGACAACACTGATGACATCATCCAGTGAATGTGTGTTTTTCTGAAAAATTTAAATATGTTTTATATATTTATAGTGAAAGGCCTATGGAAGAATGAGTGGGTGTATAAGTGTGTGAGTGTGTGATATTCTAGGTGCGTAACTGACTCTATAAGTGAGTCATTAAATGTATCTTACTGCAGACTAGTGACTAAACTGTCTGTATGTGTCTGTGTGTAGGTGTATAAGTGGCTGCATGGTTTTGTGAATATCTATATGAGTGTCTATATGGGTTATTGATTGGTTGTCTGAGTATCTGTATGGGTGCCTGAGTGTTTGTGTGGGTAGGGTGTGTGTGACTCTGTGCATAGATGTGTGAGTGGGTGATTCTATGGGTGCATGGTTTTAACAGTGCAACTGTGATGGATTGTATGGTTGGGTGAGTGTATGTATGAGTGTGTTAGTGATTGAATGCATATCTCAGTTGTACATGTGTCAGTAACGACATATGTGAAACGCAGTGTATATGTGTGTAAGAGTATATAACTATCTATATGTGAGAGTGTGTGATTGCGGGAGTGGCTGTATGGATGAGTGTGGGCTTGTATTAGTAATTGTATAAGAGTGTCAGAATTTGTTAGTATTTTTATGAGTAAGTGAACTTGAGTGTGTTTAACTGTATAGCTGAGTAAATTGGACTGTGTTTAATTATTTGCACAACTGACTAGGTGTGTCAGTACCTCAATGGATGATTGGCGGTGTCTGAGTGTCTATATAGGTGTATAAATGCATATGATAGTCTTGTACGGAGTGGCTGTAAGTATGAGTGACTGTACAGGTGAGTGAGTGGAGGTGTATGTAGACCTAAGAGTCAATGAGTGGGTTTGTAGTTATTGGTATTGGAGTATCTATGGTTTTCAAAATGGCCGTCTGAAATTTTGAGTCAATGTAGCAAAGCTTATATTAGGGTGTGAGAAGATGCACTAATTTATCACATGGATGACGTCATCAGTGATGTCATCAGTGATGTCATTTGAGATGTCATCAGTGATGTCATCAATGATGTCACTGACCATGTCATGAGTGATGTAATATGTGACGTCATCAGCAGTGCATTGTGGGGGCGCGAGTTATAGTTAGCTGAACTAACTATAACAGGGGAATTTCTAGGTTTTTGTACGAGGGAAATGTCCAGCTAACTATAACGCACCTGAAACCTATGGTTTTTTCAGTGAATTTCAAAGGTTTTTTAAATGCCAATTCCTAACTATAACGTGCATGAAACCTATGGTTTTTTCAGTGAATTTCAAAGGTTTTTTAAATGCTTATTCCTATCTATAACTTGTCTCTAAAGATATCATGTTTAATGATTTTGATTGGATTTCTATATTTTTCAAATTCAGTGTGTCAATTTCATTAATTATGTTTTTGTTAAAATACTTTTTTATCACCATTTTTAAACATATTTTTTCAATTAATTCTTTTAAAAATTAAAAAATATTATTTGAATTTAATGGGTTTTCCAAACATATTTTTTTATATTTTTCAAAATATTTTTTTAACTATATGTTCAAAACTTTATTTTATATATATTTTTTCCATGTTTTTGGATCCGCGCACCCTATGCGCACCGTTCTCGATCCCTACGCGATAGCATCCACGCATGGTATGCGTTGGGTACGTGTTTTGTGCGCGATCGCAATGCGACCGGTACGCGACTCCCAGCCTATACGCGACACATTCGATGTATGTAATGCAACGTTTACGCACTTCCGCGATGCGTCATCTGCGTCAATGACGCGGTAGGTGCGCGGATCCCGTGAAATATTTAACAATTAAAAAAACACATATATGTATTTCATGTGAATATTAATTGAAGACAAACTCTGAACTAGTCTTAAAAGTAATATATTTGTACATCTAATCCTATATTTCTTTTTAATTCATTTTCGCGGATGCGCGCTGGGTGCGTGCTGCGTATGCGCAGGGTGCGCGGATCCCATGTGACCTGCAAAAAAAGAGATTTGATTGGTTCATTACACGTCCTCTTCTAACTATTGAAAGACCCCACCCAATTCAATCATTCTTCTTTCACCTGCTTTGGAGGAGCATCTCTTTGCAGAGAAGAAGATTTTTTTAGACTAAGTTTACACTTAGCTCTAACTTTTTTCTACCAAAAATGGCTTCAGGGCAGCAGGCATCACCTGCAACTCCTCATACATCTGAGGATGAATTTTTGGAGGAGACACCATGCACACCACGCATTTCTTCAGTGGTGTGGACATTTTTTACTTTTCCCGAGGGGCAAACAAAGACCAATGCCACCTTGGTCACGTGCAAGATGTGCAAAAGAGTGCTGTCGCGAGGGGATCCTAACAAGAGATACTCGTGCGGCACGGCGAGTATGATGAAGCACCTAAGGACCCTTCATCCGAACAATCTTGCATGAGAACAGTGCAAACGGATGAGAAACACTCCTGCTCCTGCGCCATCCACCTCATCGCAGCCGAGCACTTCAAGAGTGCATCCATTAGCCAAAAACTTGGACATCCGTCCTCAATTTCAATATTTAAAAAGTGCTCTGCACTAAGTGCAATGCGACTTTGTGTTACGGTGAGCAGTCGATCGATCTGATCTGCCACCGGCAAGAAAGTCACATTTGCTAGTTTTTTTTAGTTTTTTTTAATTGTTCCCTGAAGTTCATTGTTTGGTTCCTCCTGTTTTTTTTGTTTGTTTTTTTGCAGAAAAACCTAAAACATTTAAAAATTGTTCAGAAACCCCCCCCCAAAAAATATAAAAGAAGAAAGAAGAAAAAAAAAGTTCTTGTAAGAATTAACTTTCCTGGTTTAAAAAAGAGCTACATTTCTTTGTTAGTGTGTGAAAGTTTAGATGAATGTATGTGTAGTACGTAATTGAGTGAATGAATGCATCAGTAGCGTATGGTGAATGTATAAGTGCAGAACTATGAGGAAGTGCTGCAGCATCAGACAGTAACCTCTTTAACTACAGTGTGCTGTAGTACTTCTGAAGCACAGGGATGCAACATATGTACATAAATATGGTGCAAATCTATGCTTCTCTCTGCACGACTGCTTAAACTGCAGCCATGTGGTGACACAGGCACCCTTGCACCATAGTGCAAGGATATATGTGTCATGAGCTGTTTGTTTTTGTGCAGGAAGACACACCTTCCTGCACAAAAACAATCAGTAGAGGCATTTTTCTCCTTCAATGTATGCTGAGCATTGTAGCATGCATTGAAGATATAAAAATGTGGAGAAATGAAAACAATTCTCCTTGTTGTGCTTTCCTACACCAATTTTAGAATGGTGCAGCATTCACACACAAATTGAGATTCATGATTTCTGACAAATCTAGACATGTGTCTTTTTCTATGAGTATTCAGTGCAATCATGCACAACAACACTTATAGAACACCCTTTCAACGAAAGCTGGTGTGCATAATGAGGTTGTATTTACATGGAGTTTAAAAAGTGCACAGAGTGCCTTTTCCTCTCTTTGTAAATATGAAAGAGTGTCTTGCGCAATACCTATGTTACAAAAAGTGACATATTTCCAGTTTAAAAAATCCTTGTGAATGATAGAAGGTAAGCACAGAGTTTTGTCTGCAAAGATGTTCAAAGAATAATGATTGAAATAATTGGGGTCCTTCAATAGCTACAATGGGAAATATTATGAACCCCTCAAATCTCTTTTTTTGCAGGTCACATGACATCTGATTATGGTCAGATTTCAAAACTACATAGATATAAACAGAGTGTTTTTAGAAACGTGTTTCAACTTTGTAGCTTCTTGCAGACCTCCTCATTCTGCATATTGAGACTTAGTTAAACTTACCTTCACAGTAATAGCAATAAAAAATGGTATACATTTTTTTCAGATTTTCATTGCAATCTAAATTCATATAAATTGCTTATTTTTAAATTTGGGTCTGTGAAAGAAAAGGAAAAACAATATAACATGTAATAATGCATTTTTTACAACACAGCATAATTTCCACAAAGTAATTTCTTTGCCTTTTTTGCTGTTCTCAGAATATATTAAATTTCACTAAAAATAGTGATTTCAATCGTACTCATCACTTAACAGCGGGCAAAAAAAAAAACAATCAAAAAGATTGTTAAAAAAAACCCAACATGCTATTCTCAACAAAATACCACAATATACAAATCACAGATATATAAAATGCTTACAGCTAACAAAAGTTTATAAGTTTAACTTACAAAATCTGTAAATGTGGTCGCTTTAAAATATTCAACGAATCTAAGGATGAATTTTTGGAGGACGTACCACGCCCACAACGTTTTCCTTCAGTGGTGTGGAAATTTTTTACTTTTCCCGAGGGGCAAACAAAGATCAAGGCCACCTTGATCACGTGCAAGATTTGCAAAAGAGTTCTGTTGCAAGGGGATCCTAACAACAAATACTCGTACGGCACGGCAACTATGATGAAACACCGAAGGACCCTTCATCCAAACAATCTTGCATGAAAAGAGTGCAAACGGATGAGAAACACTCCTGTTCTGTATCTGTAAAAAAGAATCACAAATAAATGTATATTAATAACTTTCAAATGTATACTATTCCATTACTGTACAAACACATTTTATATAAAAACTGACTAAGAAACTATAGCCCTGAACCACAAGTGTGACGATGGTTAAAACACTACATGCATAGTGCATACTACTTTGAAGCAGTTCATGCCCTAAAGCCTACCTCACTAAAAGACTACATGCTAACTGACTGAATGATTACAGTACTATAAGGAGACACACTGGGTGAGTGACAGGGTGTTTGCTAGAAGTGTATGAATACTGACTGGGAAATTGAAGGTGTTAAAGACAATGGTGTAGGTGGTTAGAGGCCTGCATGCATAGTGAATAGGCATTTGAAGCAGTCTATTTGCTAAGACCTTGTTCACTGCATGAGTACTTGGGAACTGACAGAATGATTAGAGTACAGCAAAGAGAGTGCCTGGGTGAATTTATAAGTGGTTGGCTTTTGACACAGTGAATGGATTAGTACTTGGTACTGAATGGGTCACTAGAGGAGTGCAAAGGGAGAGACAGGATGTTTGCTGGACTGTATGGATACTGACTAGGGAATTGAAGATGTGAAAGACAAGTGTATAGTATGTTAGAAGACTGAATGCATACTGCATAGACATTTGAAGCAGTCTATGTGGTAATGTATGGTTCACAACATGAGTACTTGGAAACTGACTAAATCATCAGACTACTGCTAGGACAGTGCCTGGGTAAAACTTTTAAATTTTCAGTTCTGGCACAGTGAAGAGAATAGTACATGGTACTGCACTTTAGTGTCAAACCCTGACTCATTTTATCAATGCATAAGCAAAGAATAGCTTCTAAAGCTACTAAAACTTGACAACATGACCGATTTTAAAACAGTTATCTGTCAGCAAATACACCATGTTACCAAATGCTTCTATCACAATCCTTACCCAAATGTACACAGACTCACAGTGTGATTTTAGACAAGCAACACTACATATTTAAGTACAGCACATTAGTGTCAAAGCATGACTCATTTAATCAACGCATAAGCAAAGACTGGCTTCTAATGCTACTAAAACTTGACAACATGACAGGTTTTAAAAGAGTTATCTGCCAGAAAATACACGATGTTACCAAGGGCCATATGTAGGTAGCCTAATACCGGTCGGTAACGGCCAATTTTCAGTAAATATACCGTTACCGACCGGTATTTAGGCTTTTGCTATGTAGGGGGAACATTTCAGGATTCGGTAATTTACCGAATCGGTAAAATTACCGATTCGGTAATTTTACCGATTCTGTAAATACCGAATCCTGAAATGAGATGTAGGTGACACTCAAATGAGTGATGTGTAGGGAAAATAATTCGGTATTTAGCACCAAATATATGTTGGTGCTAAATACCGAATTCAGTGCAAAAAGCAATATTTTGCTGGACTAACAGTGCCATGTGGCAGACATACATGCCCTTAGGGCATGTATGTGCGCCACATGTGCACACATGCAGGAATCAGTGGTGCAACAGGGTGTCAATGTGACACCCTGCCACCCTTGAATGTGCTCCCGCGATTCGGTAATGAGGCATACCTTCCCATTGATTCAATCAATGTCAAGGTATGCTTCATTACCGAATCGGTAAATACCGATTCGATAATTACCGAATTTCTCCGATTCGGTAATATTTACCGAATGATTACCTACATACGAGTTACCACTTCTTAAATACCGAATCGGTAAAGTTCGGTATTTAAGTGGTAACTTGTATGCTACCTACATATGGCCCTAAATGTTTCTCTCACAGTGGTTCCCAAATGCACACAGACTCACAGTGTGATTCTAGACAACAACCACTATACCTAGGAGTTTACCAAAAATCATTCACTACTGTGGAAGCGATAAGGGAACTGCACACAATCTACATATTTCAGGACTGCACTTTTGTGTCAAAGCCTGACTCATTTAATCAAAGCATAAGCAAAAACTGGCTACTAATGCTTCTAAAACTTGACAACAAGACAGGTTTTAAAACAATTGTCTGTCAGCAAATACACAATGTTACCAAATGCTTCTCTCACAGTGGTTCCCAAATGCACAAAGACTCACAGTGTGATTCTAGACAAGCAACACTATCCCTAGCAGCTTACCAAAACTCATTCACTACTGTGCAAGGGGTAAGGAGACTACACACAATCTACATATTAAAGTACAGCACTTTAGTGTCAAAGCATGAATCATTTTATCAATGCATAAGCAAAGACTGGCTTCTAATGCTACTGAAACTTGACAACATGACAGGTTTTAAAAGAGTTATCTGTCACCAAATACACGATGTTACCAAATGCTTCTCTCACAGTGGATCCCAAATGCACACTAACTCACAGTGTGATTCTAGACAAGCACCACTATCCCTAGGAGTATACCAAAACTCATTCACTACAGTGGAAGTTGTAAGGGAACTGCACACAATCTACATATTTCAGGACTGCACTTTTGTGTCAAAGCCTGACTCATTTAATCAAAGCATAAGCAAAAACTGCCTTCTAATGCTACTAAAACTTGACAACAAGACAGGTTTTAAAACAGTTATCTGTCAGCAAATAAACGATGTTACCACATACTTCTCTCACAGTGGTTCCCAAATGCACACAGACTCACAGTGTTATTCTAGACAAGCAACACTATCCCTAGCAGCTTACCAAAACTCATTCACTACTGTGCAAGGGGTAAGGAGACTACACACAATCTACATATTAAAGTACAGCACATTAGTGTCAAAGCATGACTTATTTTATCAATGCATAAGCAAAGACTGGCTTCTTATGCTACTAAAACTTGACAACATGACAGGTTTTAAAACAGTTATCTGTCAGCAAATACACAATGTTACCAAATGCTTCTCTCACAGTGGTTCCCAAATGCACATATACTCACTGTGTGATTCTAGACAAACAACACTATCCCTTGCACTATACCAAAACACATGTATTCATCTAGAAGGAGAACTACATTTTAATATAGAAACATAACTCATTTCACAAATTCATAAACAATGACTGGTTTTTAATTCTACCAAAATATAGCACAGCACAGTTATCTGTCTGCAAATACATGAAAAACACAAATGCTTATCACAGAATGGTTTCTACATGCACACACACTGTCAATAAGATTGTAGAGAAATAAAGCACTCCCTACACTTTAGCAGGAGAAATACATTAGTCTGATTAAAATCAAAATAGTCTACTCTACATACACCCCCTCACAATTAAATAACTCACCTTTCAAGTTGTTTTGTAGATTAAGAAGTACATCGGTCACACACCATATTTTCGTTTACAGAATCTCTGCACTGTGCACCTCTCAGCAAAAACAAAGAATGGAAAAGTGTCCCTTTCATTTTCTACACATATACATGTAAACATCAAATCACAATCCTTCACACATAAATTCAAAAGCAAACACACATTTCTATTGGTTAAACATTTCAAACCTTTCCAAATGAAATACATTTCAACCCTTCCCCCAATCTGCCTTCTGCCTGTTACCATAGAAACAGGTAATGGAACACTGCAATGAGCACACAGGTCACAAGTTCAGCACACAATGTTGCTAAACAAGACAGAAAGTGTGCTTGACTTTTCAACATATCAGCTTATCATATATAATGTTCCTTACAATCAGTTTTTGTTAACCAATAAGAATCATGCCTTTAAAAAACAGAAATATACACCCTACCTTTCAGTGTAGAAAGTTGTCATACAACCAATGATTTCTTGTCTTTTTTTTAAAAAAAATTCCTTGGATCCGCGCACCCAACGCGAGAGGATCCGTGCACCAAACGCGATAGGATGCGCACACCGTGCGCGCATTTCGCCATTTTTTTTGTTTTTAAAAGGGGGCTCCAGGGGGTCCTTCTGGGACCCCCTAAGCACCTCTAGAGGGTCAGAGTATTTCCGCTCTGCCCCCTTTATATGTTTTACACACTTATTCCCCTTGCTTCTTCAGCCTCGCTTCTACCGAGGCAGAAAATGGCCGCCAACAGATCCTGGTTTCGAATGTAGACAGACACTCGACGGCCAATTAGCATTCAGCGCGCGATCGGGAGGGTGCGCGCTCGGTTCGGGGAGGAAGCGCTTACGGTGCGGGTAGGGTCCGCGGATCCTCCCCAGCCATAGATATATATGTACTTTTAACTCAAATTTTCTCAGGAACTACTGAACGGATTCACACCATTTATGCAAAAGGCATGAGTCTGAACTGAGGACTACCTCTTTGCCAAATTTGGTGTAATTCCGTTCAGCGGTTCGGGCTGTAGCTGCGACAACAGATCCTATGGTAAATTGCATGGGGAAAATGCGTTTTGGGACCCCCTTTTTTTCTCGGCCCCCGCTCGACGAATCACCACGAAACTTTCAGGGTATGAGAGGAGCGGAGCTGGCCAAAAGTTTGGAAAAGTTCGCGAAGATTCGTCAACCGGCGCCAGACTTATTGGGAATAGAATGTTGCGGATTTCCTATGGAAAATAGGTCCTAACTATAACCATCTACTGGCGACCGCCACTAGATAATATATATATATATATATATATTACCTACTGGCGGTCGCCAGTAGGTAGTTATAGTTAGGACCCTGTTTCCATAGGAAAACCGCAACATTCTATTTGGAATAACTTTGGCGCCGGTCGACGAATCCTCGCGAAAATAGGTGGGGCGCTACGCTCCGCTCCTACCCTGAAAGTCTCGGGGGGATTCGTCAAGTGGGGGCTGAGAAAAAAGGGGGGTCCCAAAACGCGTTTTTCCCATGCATTTTTCCATAGGACCTTTAGACACAGCTACAGCCCGAACGGCTGAACAGAGTTACTTGAAATTTGGCAGAGAGGTAGTCCTCAGGTCAAGGAAGTGCCTTTTGTAGGTCTGGTGTAAATCTGTTCAGTAGTTCCTGAGAAAATAGCATTTAAATCAATATATATATCTGTGGCAGCTTACGGTGCGCTTACCGTTCGCTTACGGTAAGCTTACCGTACGCGTACGGTGACGTGCGCGAGCGCGATTCTGATTGGCTGTTAGATCTTAGTAAACATTCGAATCGGTCGAAACCAGGAAGCGTCGGCCGCCATTTTCTCTCTCGCACTCTGAGGGGGGGAGGAAAAACAAAGGCAAAAAACATGTAAAGGGGCTGTTTAGACAGCTCCTAACCCCCTAGCCTTGTTGATGGTGTCCCCAAAGAACACCCAAGGCCAAAAAGTAAATTTATTTTTTTTTCGAAAAATCGCCGATTACGCTTACCATACTCTCCCCACCCCGTGTTCAAATGGTGCCCGAAGGGCACCCTTTGTGCATTGCATATCTTCATTATGAAAATTTAAAAGTTTACCTTGCACAACGAAGCGCATAATATGCCCTCCATGTGCGCACGGTGCGCGAAGCGCATCGTGCGTACATGGTCCATCCAGCCCATCCACCGCGTGCCCACCGTGCGTGCACAGCACTAACTGCGTAAAGTGGGCGCGCGGTGCGCAAAGCGCACCGCGTGCTCACTGTGCGCGCACGGTGCGCGCACGGAACGAACTGCGTTAAGTGGGCGCGCACGCCACGAATGGCGTAAAGTAACTTAGCATTTAAAAAACCGTACAAATTCACTGAAAAAACCATAGGTTTCACACACGTTATAGTTAGGAATTAGCATTTAAAAACCTTGCAAATTCACTGAAAAAACCATAGGTTTCACACATGTTATAGTTAGCTGGACATTTTACTGATAAAAAACCTATGAAATTCCCCCGTTATAGTTAGTGCAGGCAACTATAACTCACGGGACCGCAATCCTCTGCTGATGACATATGTGTCTTTATGAAAAAAAAATATTTGTAATATATGTATAGCTAAAATTTAATGGAAGAAGACATGGGCAAATAAGTGTCTAAATACAGTATTAGCATCAGCAGAGGATTGCGGTCGCGTGAGTTATAGTTGCCTGCACTAACTATAACGGGGGAATTTCATAGGTTTTTTATCAGTAAAATGTCCAGCTAACTATAACATTTGTGAAACCTATGGTTTTTTCAGTGAATATATATATATATATATATATATATATATATATATATATATATATATATATATATATATATATGTATAGCTTCTGGAGCTCGCTTAATTCCGCACTCGCGGGCGGGTGCGTGGTCCATGAGGGAGCAACGTGGCATGTAATCTCCCAACTCCAAGTAAATCCAGCACTCCCAAGGGGCACAGGACAAAACTTTATTTGTCCCTGCAAGACGTTCAGACGTGTTTCAGCACAAACTGCCTTTGGCAATGTCAGCCGGCATTGCGTTTTACTTTGCTTTTTGTATCGCGATTTCAAAATCATGACAATAGCATTCGTTCACATAGTTAAAGGACTACTGCTTTACGTTGCTCGAATTGAATGGTATTTTGGGCGCCATCTTGGAACTTGAAAAGACCTTTGCAAAGGAATACATTTTAGCATTCAATGTCACTAAAAGCTGTCAATATATTGTATATTTCATGTTATATTTACATATATTCAGTCATACAATCATTTTATCTACAGTTGGCAGCTAATTTTCTTCAGAAAAAATCTATTCAAAATTCATATCGCCCAAAATGGGTTTCCTTTGTTTAATAATTTAGCCCTGTATGGGGGTAAAAAACTCTGCATACAGTGTCCTAGCACATCCTGCTAACTGTTACAGGTGGATTGCTAGTTCTTCACTTTTATTCAGACCATTCGGTACTTTTGTTTGGATATCTAATATATATCTGTATTTCACACGTCGAAGCCTCAACTCCCGGTTACCACCCCTTACTTCACGAGGGACATGGTCCAGATGGAAGAATTGTAATAGATTCCTGTTACTTTTATCGTACAGCTCAAGGTGTCGGGCTACTGGGTAAGAGCTATCATGATTGACAATTGCTCTCAGATGCTCCAATATCTGCACCTATGTGGGATGAATGGTGCTTCCCACGTATCGGAGTTTACAGGGGCAAATTAAACAATACACCATATAGGGGGTATTGCAATTCATCAATTTGTTGATTTTTTTCGGTTCTTTTAGACTGGGGATTTCATAGGTAAGCGTCCTACTACTATTGGCACATGCCTTGCTTTTGAGACAAGGATAGAATCCCTTCACTATTGATGATGGGGTTTCAATTGTTGGACGGGATAAATGACTTTTCACTAGGCCTGGGCAAAAATTTCGTTCCGTTCGCGGAAATTGCGATAATTTGACATTTTTGCGTTCCGCGGAGAGCGCGAAAATGTCAAAAATTCCGGTTTCCGCAGCTTGGCGATAATTTGTTTCTTGCTCGCGCTGTAAAATGATACATTCTCGCGCGCGCGCGATCGCCTTACCTGAATCCCTGCGTTCGCCGACAAGTTTTCTTGATCCGGTCGCGTTCTCCATGAGATGTTGTATTGTTTTTAGCCATTTGCGCTGTCTCGCGACAGTTCGCGCCCGCAGTGACGTCATGCGTCGCGCGATCACGTCTTTCTTCTCGCGATCATGCACCGCGAGAACAACTCAAAACAAGATGGCCGCGCCCGCAAGCAACCACATGGGTAAGTTGGCGACCCGCAACCATGCAGAAAATCTCGCGAACATGCCGGAAAAAAACTTCCGCATCTTCGCGATATTTCTGCTTGTTTGCGATAATTTTAAACATTCTCGCGATAATTTGCGAAGGTTAATTCCGCAAATTCCGCCCACCCCTACTTTTCACTAGAGTATCTGTAAGTGATCTAATTTTTCTGAATGTCGTTGCTGGGTACCTCGGTATATCTTTACCTATAATCAGGTCTACTGGTGCAGCGATCAGGTATTCTTGTATCCTGAGGACCTCAGTACACAAGTGGACTTCATCCCCCGAGCGGTAGTGCGCCAAGAGGCTCATTTGCAGTGGTGTAAAAAGGGGGCATGGCCTTTGGCCACCTCTCAGCAATCCCACTGTGTGGGCATACTGGAGGTAAGAGGTAGGCTAGTTGGCCCCCAAAGGACCCACACAGCAAAAGGGACTTCAATCCCACCCAAGAGCATGCCAGGGAGCGTGTTTGTAGAGTGGTGGGCAAAGGGGGGAGTGGCCTGCTCTGAGAACTTAGCATTCCTGGTGTGTGGGACTTCCTGGAGGTAATAGGAGGGGTAGTTAGCCCCCAAGGATGTCCTTAGGGGCCAACTACCCCTCTTGTTACCTCCAGTAAGTCCCACACAGTGGGATTGCTAAAACGTCTTTGGAGGCCATGCCTCCCTTTCTCCACCACTCTGCAAACGCACCTTCTGGCAGAATACGGGATGTGGGATGAAGTCCAATTTACTCCTGAGGGACTTTGTGGGCCAAGAAGCCCTACTGGCACCTCCTGAAAGCCCTACGCAGTGGAATTCCTGAGCACTGGTTGGAGCCCCAGCACCGTTTCTCCACCACTCTGCAAATGCGACTACTAGTTAAAGAAGTGGTTGCAATGTAATAGGTTTTGCATTTGCGAGAATTAGAGCTACTGGCGATGTAAATGCAAAAGTTTTTTACTAATGTTTTTTGGAGTGGAGTGGATGTACGTTGTGTGTAGTGGAATTATGTGGTATGTTGTGCAGTGAAATTATGTGGATAGAAAGTATGTGGTATTTAGTGTATACGAATTATGTAGAGTGGGATTATGTGTTATGGAGAATAATTATGTGGTATGGTATTCTGTGTTGTGGAGTGGTAACCTCAGGTTTAGTCTTCCTCGTTTCCATAGAAGCTCAACTATGAACTCAGTCAGACAAAAAAAGATGGAATCACTGAGGAGCACTTGTGGACCTAGTGAGAGGTATGCACAGGGCCACTGGAATTATGTGACAATTTGGCTGCACCGACTTTCGCACAATTATACATTTTCTGCATTAGCCACCAAATTCATCATCCGCACCCTAATCTGCAGATTTGAACAAAAAAAGCCTTTTTTCTAGCTCAATTGGCTCAAACATCATCAAAAATGCAGCGACAAGTGTTACAGCATGGTGGAAGGCCCTTTGCAAACCTAGAATGGTCACGTGTTACTTTTTGCTAAATATGGGTGTTCAATTGATACTAATTGTGTGCAAGCCACTCTTGCTTCCCTCTGCGCCTCTCTTCCCTATTTCTGCATTTCTGTTGCTTCTTTCTGCACGTTTCTTTCTTTTTCTGCACTTCTCTTGACCTCATTCTGCGAATCTCGTGTACTTTCTGCACCTCTCTTCCCTCTTTCTGCATGTCTGTTGCCTTTTTCTGCAGCTAGTTGCTTCTTTCTGTTCCCCTCTTACGTCTTTCTGTGCCCCTTTTGCTTCTTTCTGCACCTCTATTCCTTCTTTCTGCACTTCTTTTGTTTCTTTCTGCACCTGTCTTGCTTCTTTCTGTACCCCTCTTGCCTCTCTCTCCACCCCTCTTCCTCTTTCTGCACTTCTGTTGCTTCTTTCTGCACTTATCCTGCTTCTTTCAGTACCTCACTTGCCTCTTTCTGCACCTCTATTGCCTCTTTCTGCAGTTCTCTTGCGTACTTCTGCACTTCACTTGCCTCTTTCTGTAACTCTCTTGCCTCTTTCTGCACCTCACTTGCTTCTTTCTGCACCCCTTTTACCTGTTTCTGCACCCCTCTTACTTCTTTGTGCAACTCTCTTGCCTCTTTCTACACCTCTCGTCCCTCTTTCTGCACCATTCTTGCCACTTTCTGTACCTCTGTTGCTTCTTTCTGCACTCCTCATCCTTCTTTCTGCACCCCTCGTGACTTCTTCTGCAACTCTGTTGCCTCTTTCAGCACCTCTGTTGGTTCTTTCTGCACTACTTTTGCTTCTTTCTGCACCTCACTCTCCTATTTCTGCAGTTCTCTTGCTTCTTTCTAAACCTCTGTTGCTTCGTTCAGCAATTCTCTTGCCTCTTCTGCACTTCTCTTGCTTGTTTCTGCACCTCTGTTGCTTCTTTCTGCACCCCTCCTGCTTCTTTCTGCATCCCTCTTCCCTATTTGTGCAACTGTCATGCCTCTTTCTACACCTCTCTTCCCTTTTTCTGCACCACTCTTGCCTCTTTCTGTACCTCTGGTGCTTCTTTCTGTACTTCTCTTGCCTCTTTCTGCACCCTTCGTGCCTCTTTCAGCACCTCTTTTGCTTCTTTCTGCACTTCTCTTCCTTCTTTCTGCACCCCTCATGCCTCTTTCAGCACCTCTGTTGCTTCTTTTTGAACTCCTCTTCCTTCTTGTTGCACCCCTCTTGCCTCCTCCTGCACCACTGTTGCCTCTTTCAGCACCTCTGTTGGTTCTTTCTACACTGCTCTTGCTTCTTTCTGCACCTCACTTGCCTCTTTCTGCACTTCTTTTGCTTCTTTCTACACATCTGTTGCTTCTTTCAGCAATTCTCTTGCCTCTTTCTGCACTTCTCTTCCTTCTTTTTGCGCCCCTCCTGCCTCTTTCTGTATCTCTCTTGCCTCTTTGTGCACCTCTCCTACCTCTTTCTTTACCCCTCTTGCCTCTTTTTGCCCCTCTGTTGGTTCTTTCTACACAGCTCTTGCTTTTTTCTGCACCTCACTTGCCTATTTCTGCACTTCTCTTGCTTCTTTTTAAACCTCTGTTCCTTCGTTCAACATTTCTCTTGCCTCTTTCTGCACTTCTCTTCCTTCTTTCTGCACCCCTCCTGCCTCTTTCTGTACCTGTCTTGCCTCTTTGTGCACCCCTCCTACCTTTTGCTGCACCCCTCTAGCCTCTTTTTGCACCTCTGTTGGTTCGTTTTGCACTGCTCTTACTTTTTTCTGTACCTCACTTGCCTCTTTCTGCACCCCTGTTCCCTGTTTCTGCACATTTCCTGCCTGTTTGTGCAGTTCTCTTTCCTCTTTCTGCACCTCTGAGTTAATGGTAATTTTAAACCCCCTGCCCTATGTACTAGTGCCTTACAGGGGAGGTCATGCCAATCACAGGGGAACCCCAACCCATAGTGTACCCTAGTGTATGTAGGTGTTTACACTGTATTCTAAGTGCCTTTCAGCATAGCACTGGCTCCGGGCCTGGTTAGTCAGAGTCAGTTACCACCAGTAGCAGTCAGTAAAAAGTTGGGGGCACAGGATGAGTTTGCAACAAGGCCTTTTTCTGCACCTCTATTGGGGGCATATTAGCAAGGGCATTTACGCCGCTTTAGCTGCACTTTCTGCTGCTAAAGCGGCGATATTATTATCGCCCAATTAACAAGCTGACGCTAACAGCTGTTAGCGACAGCTTTCCGGTGACAGCGACCGTTTCCCTTGCCACTTTGCATGTCAGCGATATTTATCGCTAATGACATGCAAAGTAGGCGTGCCCCACAAAAACAGCAGGAATCCACTCACAAACATACCTACCTCCTATCAGCAATGCGGCCCAGGGACCCGGTTAGCGATGATGAAAGTCGCGCTAACCGCAGTTATCACAGGTTTTTTACACCTGCTCAAAACCTGACTTGTCCATTCAACTCAATTGGGGGGTGGATTGTGTGGCTGAGACAACCATGGCCTATCAGCAACCACCCCCCTAATGCTGGGTTATTATCGCTGTAATTCATGCGATAACCTGCTTTTCGCCGCTATCGCTGGATTTTTCATCACTGTGGAGATAGCTGTTGCTAATAACGTGCTATCTCGGCGATCGAATCCAGCAATAGCCGGCGATGAAAAAATACTCGCTAAGCGCGCTTTGCGATATTTATCGCAAAGCATTGCTAATATGCCCCTTGGTTCTTTCTGCATATCTCTTGCTTCTTCCTGCACTTTTCTTTGTCTTTCTGGACTACTGCTGCATCTTTCTGCATTTCTCTTGCTTCTTTCTGCGCCTTTCTTCCTCTTTCTTTACATGTCATACCTCTGTAGGCATAGTTAGAAATTATCATTTAAAAAACTTTATAAATTCAGTGAAAAAACCATAGGTTTCAGGGACATTATAGTTAGAAATAAGCATTTAAAAAACCTTTGAAATTCACTGAAAAAACCAAAGGTTTCAGGGACGTTATGGTTGAAAATTAGCATTTAAGAAACCATACAAATTCCCTGAAAAAAACCATAGGTTTTTGGGACGTTATAGTTAGTTGGACATTTCACTCGTGCAAAACCAGAGAAATTTGTCCGTTTTAGTTAGTTGAGCTAACTATAACTCGCGCCCCCGCAATGCACTGCTGATGACGTCACATATTACATCATTCATGACATGGTCAGTCAATTTTAGCCATAGGAGTCCCAGTCTAAATGTTGAATAAGCGAACAATGTTTCAGCTGGGTCAGAAGGGAATTGGCAGACTACAAGATTATCTGCAAGACATTTAGAAACATTGAGAATAATTTTAAAAAGTGAAAGTTTTATAGTTAATAGGTCCCTGAGCTGCATGACAAAAACATGCCTGGCCGAGCCATAAGTGGACTACCGTAGGGCAGGAGGACAAAGACTCAATTGATCCTAAAAGCCTTAACAATAATTCAGGAATCAAAAAATGAAAAAAGACCTTGCAAAATGATGATGGTGATTTGCTTATGAATCATGCACAACTTTTGATATGCACTATGGGTGAATTGTAAGTATATTCATGTATGAAGAACCAAAAAGGAATGACTGTCTCAAAACAATTAACAGACACAGAGTTATTGTAGTTAATGCCAAGCAATACAATCAAACATTGTACAAATTATGAGACTAAATGGTCCCATACCTCTACAGTATTTGATACATGGAGACAGTGCACTTGGCTTAAGCATCAATTGCAATGATATCTAACCAAAAGCTAAGGATCCTAAAACAAAGCAAGTGAATTATACAAACTACATGAGAAGACTATTTGGGTTGTATAACAAAACAACCCATGTAGTTTGTACTCACTGCTGTGGAATCAATCCAGAAGATATAAGGGGAAGGTATGACAACCATCTACCATCAAGTCCATGGTGTTCACAAGCTGGGTGCCACATGATAAACATTAAATACAGAAAACTAATATGATACCCCTAAATAGGGAGTTCAACTCAATGCCATAAAATTTATGAAAAAGAAAAAAATAACTCTTTCCTCGCTTTTTTGATCAATTTCTTGGCTGTAAAATCACATTGATATCATTCCCAACACAACCAACATTACTATCACCACCATTACCACTGCCATTATCACTATAACTGTCATTGCCATTTCCAGTGCCAATCTTACCACTACCATTATGACAATCACCACCTACACCATTACTATTACCAGAACAGCCATTACCATCTCTACCATTAATGTAATTAGAACTACCATCACCACCACTACAATCGCTAATGCCACAACCAAAGTTTTATTCTATGTGTATGTGTGTGTGTGTTTATGCTGTGTGTTAGACCTGGCACCATTGGCGTGGGTCACCCTTCCATTTTTTGTCTGTGCCTCAATGTGTTTTTGTGTTGGTGTTAGCTGCTCAGGGCACTGTGCCACTGCCATCCAGTGCCACAGTGCAAGTGCTCCCTATGGTAAAATGTATTATGTGAATTGACTTCCACGTTTGGTTTATTTGGTTTACTATCAGCCCCTAGTAGAGTGCACCAGGGGTGCCAAGGGCTTGTATATCCAAATGCTGCTAGTGGGCTTGCAGCACTGGTTGTGCCACCCACCGAAGCAGCGGGGTAAAATGTGTCTAGGGTCCGCCACTGCAGACCCTGCGCGCGGTCTGGTACCGTCGCGCTGACTGAGCAAGTGTCCCCACTTACCAGTCCCTAAACCTTCCCTTAACTACATGTTAGTCACCCCTCTGGTAGGCCTGAGCGCAGGGTGCATTGTAGGTATAAGGTAGGACATGCCCTGATGGTGTGGCATGTCTTAATAGTGAATTACAGCCCTTTTCGTTTTTCACTATTGAAGGCTACCTGCTCTCCATAGGCCAGGATGGGCTGCTGGGATCGCTACACGCTGTGACCCCAGTGGACTCAGAGAGCATGGTAGGAAGGCATGTTTAGTATGCCTGAACTCAGGATAATACAATACGTCTTTTAGTAAAGGTTATTTTAATATCCTGGGTTTGCAAATGCTACTTTTAGAAAGTTAGCCTTTGCGTGCCTAACCATCTCAGTCCGCCTCTGTGTGTGTGTGTTCTGCCTAGCAACAGTACAGGAGCAGGGCTGGGGGATTCCAGGAGACAGGTTGGCTGCCAGGTGGTGGGTAGAGAGATTACACCAGGATGGGTGGGAGGAGTGCACCCTGACTCTTGAATAGACCTGTGCTCTGCCACCACAAAGCCGGCGCCGCCCCCTGTGGAGCGGCTGATGTCTCTGCCCTGCTACTGAAAGGAACAAGCCGAGTCACCACAACAGAGTGCTCCAAAACTGGACTGAGCCAGGCCCAGGCCCCCTGGCGCTAAAGAACAAAAGAATCCCTGTATAAAAGTAGGAGCCTGGCTCCTAAGAAATCAGATCCAGATTGAACCACGAAGGAACTCTGCCCGACTAGAAGGACCTGGAAGAAGCTGAAGGAGGAGTAACTTTCCCTGACCTGAGGGACTGGCCTGCAGTAGGTGCCTTGCTAAGGAAGGAGAGGAAAAAGACTGAAAGAGACTTTTGCACTTTGTTCTTCAACTATCTCCAAGGGCTTGGAAGAAGAGCTTGCCCCCTGAACTGAACCCCAGGACCAGTGGGTTCACCGTGTCTCCGCTCGTCTGAGAATTCGAGCCGTGTGCTTTCTCCCGCCGGAGTGCCCTGCGCACCTTCGCATCCCTCCTAGGGCCGTGACACCCAGAAGCCTGGCCGCCTCCACTCGCCGAGAGCCCCGCTCTACCTGAGTCGCTCTGGACCCACGAGTCTGGCCGTCCCGCTTCCCTGTCACCTGCCTGCTACTGGAGCGCGCTTGGTGCCCTTTCGCCCTCCCGCCGGATTTCTAGTGGGGAAGTGAAATCCAGCCTCGGACGGCCGCCCGTACGTCGTAACGTATCCGGCCGCCCCGCTTCACCTCCCAGCCTGAGTCTGACCGTGCCGCCCTCCGCAGTGACCTCCCGCACAGTCCGTGTCGGAGGCCCTGGGCCGCACCTGTCTACCGAAAGCCGCCCGCTGAATTCTTGATCCGGAAGACCCACGAGGTGCAGAACCTGCATCTCTCCTGAAGACTCGTCCAAGCACATCGCACGTTCCCAGGTACAGTGAACTCTCTATCGGACTCGGGGTCCGCAACGTCCTGACTTCCCCGTATCACTGTACCCTGGGTGCCCTGCGCATCATCGTGACTGGACCGACTCAACCGAGCCCTGTGAAGCGCTCGTGACCGAATAAGTTACCAAAGACAAGAACAGTGCCTAATTATCATCTTGTGGCTTCCCTTTCGTAACCGTTATTGATGGTCTTGTACATGCCTGCGTAACAAAGAATCTTTTATATAAAGCATCCGTATTTTTGATACAACTTACGCCTGGTGTCCGTTTGTGGGGGATCATTGTGGTTTACTGTGTGTGATCGTAAATGCTTAACTGACTAGCGCCCTGAAGTTTAGCCCTGACTGCTCGCGCCACACTACCTATAGGGTGAGCAGGGGTTGTTCTGAAGGGGTAATTCCCTCGCCCTGAATAGAAGAAGGGACCGCTGCTTGTCACAAGTACCTACCTGTGCCAACCAGAGGTTCCCCATTCTAACATTGGTGGCAGCGGTGGGATTTCGAATTTGCATTTATGATTTACATACAGTGAATTATTGATCACCACGTAGAGCAGACCTATAACGCAGCCACAGATTGATTGACAGTTGTGCTAAAGAAGAATCTCCACCTTAAGAAACCATGCCTAGCTCAGTCAACGGAGGCGGAGCGCCCTCTGTATTCTCTGGAGTGGATGACATCGATTGGGAGCCCGAGGCACTGAGGAAGTGCACAAATGATGTCCTGAAGGGATATCTCTCCAAGTACAGAATAAAGCAAAGTGGACTAAGCACCAAGGATCAGTACGTGACCGCACTGAGAGCCTGGCACGAATCAAAGTTCCCAGAGAATGCCCGGGAGGTGATACCCCCCGAAGGTGTGTTTGAGCCTAGCAGAAGCCTGTCGCCAGAGGAGTTGGCCGACAGGAGTGCCGCACGAGCACACGAGGTGGAGATGGCAAAACTGCAAATGGAGAGAGAAAGGCAGAAACTGGCCATGGAGCATGAGGTAAAAATGAGGGAGTTGGATCTCAAGGCCAGGAGTTTAGACAACTCACCCTCTGGTGGCAGCAATTCGACAGAGTCAAGGGTGCACATTCCTAAAGATGTAGTCAAAGAATATTATAAGCAGGATGATATTGGGCAGTGGTTTAGGGCCTATGAAGTAGCCATGTCCTCCCACCGGGTCCCTGAGAAGGATTGGGGAGCGGGGTTGTGGGGAAGGTTCCTAAGTGAGGGGCGGGACACACTGCTAGACCTCCCCTCTGATGTCCACACATCCTATCCACACATGAAGGAGGCTCTTATGACAAGGTATGGGTTAACTCCTGAACTGTACAGACAGAGATTTAGGGATTGCACCAAGAAACCTGGTACCACTTATGTAGAATATGTGACCTTTTTTTGCAGAGCGCTGGATGGTTGGGTGAAGGGTAGCAAAGTGAATGATTACCAAGGGCTGTTTGATTTAATTGCATGGGAGCACTTGTCGGATAATTGTTTTCCTGAGCTACGCCAACACCTGATCGATAGCAAGCTGTCCAACCCGAGGAAGCTTGCTGAGGAGGCGGACCGCTGGATCAGCACCAGGGTCCACAAGGGTCCCGTAGGAGGCCCCGCCAAGGGTGTTCAGGGTCCCCAGCAGAAGAGTGGGGGGGACAAGGGTAAACAGAGGGAGTTCTACAGAGGGCCCCAAAGTAATTCCCAAGGGAACCAAGGGAAAGGTTCTCAGCCACCCCCACCCCCGAAGCAGACCGGGGCCCCGACAGGTAACCCTGTTCAAAGAGGGCCCCTCCGATGTTACAAGTGTAACAACCTGGGGCACATTTCCGTGGATCCCAAGTGCCCCCTGTATGGTAAACCAGCACCCTCTGGTGCTCCACCCCCCAAGCAGGTGAATAGTGTAGCCTTGGGGAGGGAGATAGATGTCCAAGGGGCGGGGGATCCCGTACAGATGACCCTAGTCTCATTGGGAGACAGTGAGATGGTCGCTGAGGCCCAGCTGCCCCCCAATACTCAAAAGTATGGGCAGTGGGTGACCATAAATGGCAAGAGGGTGGGAGCTCTTAGAGATACAGGAGCCAGTGTGACTGCTGTCAAGCAACACCTGGTGTCTCAAGAGCAGGTTGTCCCGCACGCATTCTGCCGTGTTGTCAACGCTGACAACACAGAGAGTCAGTGTCCAATGGCTCAGGTTCCCTTTGAGTGGGGGGGGGTCTCTGGTACTCTGCAAGTGGCTGTGAGAGAGGCCATGCCTGTTGATTGTCTCCTAGGTAACGATTTGGAGAGCTCCCCTTGGGAAAAGGTGGAGAAGACAACTCACCTGCGGATGGTGGGCTTGCCTGATTGGGCGTGCGTGACCACCCGGTCGATGGCAGCCAGTAGGGGTGTTGAAGGAACCCTGGAGCCTGAGGGAGAGGCCCAGGAACCGGCCTTAGAGAGAGGGCAAGGGAGGCACGGGAATCCGGCTCCTGACGTTCCCACGACCCAGGAGGAAGCAGACCTTGAGGGGGATGCCCTGGAGCCTACCGGGGAACAGATAGCCGAACTGGGGGACCTGCCTGAGCTGACCCATTGGCAGCCAGAAGGAGGCCCCACCAGGGAGGAATTCTGCAGGGAGCAGAAAGAGTGCCCCTCTCTAGAGGGTATGCGGCAGCAGGCTGCAGCCCAGGCCAATGGTGATCAGTCCGGAACTCACTTGATCTACTGGGAGAACGACCTCCTATACTTCGAGCCTAAGGTTGCTGAACCTGGGTCAGCCCGTGCGCTGGTGGTACCCCAGAGGTTCAGAGCCTTCCTACTGGGGCTGGCTCACGACGTACCGTTAGCAGGACATTTGGGGCAGGACAAGACCTTTGAAAGGCTTGTCACCCACTTTTATTGGCCCCAAATGCGCAGGAGTTCTGACACTCACTGCAGGACATGCCAGACTTGCCAGGCAAGTGGCAAGAGTGGAAGGAAGCTGAGAGCTCCACTCCAACCTTTCCCTGTGGTCAGTACCCCATTCCAGCGGGTGGGGATTGACATTGTGGGGCCACTGGACCCCAAGACAGCCATGGGCAACAGGTTTATCCTGGTCTTGGTGGACCATGCCACCCGGTACCCTGAAGCCATCCCTCTGAGGACAGTGACGGCCCCCGTGGTGGGACGGGCACTGATGGGAATTTTCTCACGAGTAGGATTCCCTCTAGAGGTGGTGTCTGACAGGGGGACCAACTTCATATCGAAATATATGAAGTCCCTTTGGCAAGAGTGTGGTGTAACCTACAAGTTCACCACACCTTACCATCCCCAAGGAAACGGGTTGGTTGAGCGCTTCAACAGAACCCTGAAGGGCATGATTATGGGTCTCGAGGAACCCATGAGGCGTAAGTGGGACGTCCTCTTACCATGCCTTCTCTTTGCGTACCGCGAGGTGCCACAGAAGTCTCTAGGGTTCAGTCCCTTTGAGCTTTTGTACGGCCACCCAGTACGAGGACCTCTTAGTCTGGTCAAGGAAGGCTGGGAGCAATCTCCCAGGAAACCTCCCCAGAATGTATACAGTTACATGCTGGCCTTCCGGAACCAGACTAGGCGTTTCAGGCAACTTGCTGAGGCAAACCTGGAAGCCAGCCAGGAGGAAATGAAGCGGTGGTACGACCAGAATGCCACTCTGGTTGAGCTTCAACCTGGCCAAAAAGTGTGGGTCCTGGCCCCTGTGGAGCCTTGTGCACTCCAGGACAAGTGGACAGGACCCTTTGAGATTGTGGAGCGCAAGAGTTCTGTCACCTACTTGGTGGACTTGCGGTCTCCGAGGAACCCCTTAAGGGTCCTACATGTCAATCGACTGAAGCCCCACTTGGAGAGGTCCGAAGTGGGCATGCTCTTGGCCACCGATGATGGGACGGAAGAGGAGTCCGAGCCTCTTCCTGACCTCTTGGTAGCCTCAGAGCGAGACGGGTCAGTGGATGGGGTAAACCTCTCACCCACCCTGACCCCTGAGCAACAGGGTGACTGCCGCCAGCTGCTGGGGCAGTTTCCTGACCTGTTCTCCCTGGTTCCCGGTATCACAAATTGGTGCGTCCATGATGTGGATACGGGAGACAGCTTACCTGTGAAGCACAAGGCCTACCGGGTAACTGACAGGGTCAGGGCCTGCATCAAAGAGGAGGTCTCGAAGATGCTTGCCCTAGGGGTGGTTGAGTCCTCCAGCAGTCCTTGGGCCAGCCCAGTGGTCTTGGTCCCAAAGGCTGCAGCGCCGGGTGCCACGCCCGAACTCCGGTTCTGTGTGGACTACCGAGGACTCAACTCAGTCACGAAGACTGACGCGCACCCCATCCCCAGAGCTGATGAGCTCATCGATCGGTTAGGGGCTGCACGGTACCTCAGCACGTTTGATTTAACGTCTGGGTACTGGCAGATCGCCTTGACTGATGGGGCCAAAGAGAGGTCCGCATTCTCTACACCAGATGGGCATTACCAGTTCCGGGTGATGCCCTTTGGGATGAAGAATGCCCCTGCCACCTTCCAGAGGTTGGTCAACCAGGTGTTGGCTGGGCTGACCGAGTTCAGCGCCGCCTACCTGGATGACATCGCAGTGTTCAGCGGCACATGGGAAGAACACCTGCAACATCTCTGGGAAGTGTTGATGGCGCTGCGCAAGGCAGGCCTCACGATCAAGGCAAGCAAGTGTCAGATCGGGCAGGGTTCAGTGGTGTATTTGGGACACCAAGTGGGGAGCGGCCAGGTGGCGCCCCTCCAACCCAAAGTGGAAACCATCCTGGCTTGGGAGCCCCCAAAGACCCAGACGGAGGTGAGGGCCTTTTTAGGACTCACCGGGTACTACAGGAGGTTTGTCAAGGGGTATGGCAGCATCGTTGCCCCCTTGACAGAGCTGACTTCGAAGAAGCAGCCCAGAAAAGTGATATGGACTGACACCTGTCAGAAAGCCTTCGACACCCTGAAAACTGCCATGTGCACGGCGCCCGTGCTCTTGGCTCCTGACTTCTCCAAAGAGTTCCTGGTGCAGACGGATGCATCAGAGCATGGTGTAGGGGCTGTTCTCTCACAGATCACTGAGGAGGGCTTTGACCAACCCGTAGCCTTTATTAGCAGGAGGCTACTTCCCCGGGAACAAAGGTGGAGTGCGATAGAACGAGAAGCATTTGCTGTGGTCTGGGCGCTGAAGAAGCTAAGACCCTACTTGTTTGGGTCTCACTTCCGGGTTCAGACCGACCACAGGCCCCTCAGATGGTTGATGCAAATGAGGGGTGAGAACCCAAAACTGTTGAGGTGGTCCATCTCCCTACAGGGTATGGACTTTACGGTGGAGCATCGCCCTGGCACGGATCACGCCAATGCTGACGGTCTGTCCAGGTTTTTCCGCCTTAGTGATGCAGAACTCCCTGGGGTAGGGTAGTTCTCCCCACTTTTCAGCTGGAGGGGACACGTGTTAGACCTGGCACCATTGGCGTGGGTCACCCTTCCATTTTTTGTCTGTGCCTCAATGTGTTTTTGTGTTGGTGTTAGCTGCTCAGGGCACTGTGCCACTGCCATCCAGTGCCACAGTGCAAGTGCTCCCTATGGTAAAATGTATTATGTGAATTGACTTCCACGTTTGGTTTATTTGGTTTACTATCAGCCCCTAGTAGAGTGCACCAGGGGTGCCAAGGGCTTGTATATCCAAATGCTGCTAGTGGGCTTGCAGCACTGGTTGTGCCACCCACCGAAGCAGCGGGGTAAAATGTGTCTAGGGTCCGCCACTGCAGACCCTGCGCGCGGTCTGGTACCGTCGCGCTGACTGAGCAAGTGTCCCCACTTACCAGTCCCTAAACCTTCCCTTAACTACATGTTAGTCACCCCTCTGGTAGGCCTGAGCGCAGGGTGCATTGTAGGTATAAGGTAGGACATGCCCTGATGGTGTGGCATGTCTTAATAGTGAATTACAGCCCTTTTCGTTTTTCACTATTGAAGGCTACCTGCTCTCCATAGGCCAGGATGGGCTGCTGGGATCGCTACACGCTGTGACCCCAGTGGACTCAGAGAGCATGGTAGGAAGGCATGTTTAGTATGCCTGAACTCAGGATAATACAATACGTCTTTTAGTAAAGGTTATTTTAATATCCTGGGTTTGCAAATGCTACTTTTAGAAAGTTAGCCTTTGCGTGCCTAACCATCTCAGTCCGCCTCTGTGTGTGTGTGTTCTGCCTAGCAACAGTACAGGAGCAGGGCTGGGGGATTCCAGGAGACAGGTTGGCTGCCAGGTGGTGGGTAGAGAGATTACACCAGGATGGGTGGGAGGAGTGCACCCTGACTCTTGAATAGACCTGTGCTCTGCCACCACAAAGCCGGCGCCGCCCCCTGTGGAGCGGCTGATGTCTCTGCCCTGCTACTGAAAGGAACAAGCCGAGTCACCACAACAGAGTGCTCCAAAACTGGACTGAGCCAGGCCCAGGCCCCCTGGCGCTAAAGAACAAAAGAATCCCTGTATAAAAGTAGGAGCCTGGCTCCTAAGAAATCAGATCCAGATTGAACCACGAAGGAACTCTGCCCGACTAGAAGGACCTGGAAGAAGCTGAAGGAGGAGTAACTTTCCCTGACCTGAGGGACTGGCCTGCAGTAGGTGCCTTGCTAAGGAAGGAGAGGAAAAAGACTGAAAGAGACTTTTGCACTTTGTTCTTCAACTATCTCCAAGGGCTTGGAAGAAGAGCTTGCCCCCTGAACTGAACCCCAGGACCAGTGGGTTCACCGTGTCTCCGCTCGTCTGAGAATTCGAGCCGTGTGCTTTCTCCCGCCGGAGTGCCCTGCGCACCTTCGCATCCCTCCTAGGGCCGTGACACCCAGAAGCCTGGCCGCCTCCACTCGCCGAGAGCCCCGCTCTACCTGAGTCGCTCTGGACCCACGAGTCTGGCCGTCTCGCTTCCCTGTCACCTGCCTGCTACTGGAGCGCGCTTGGTGCCCTTTCGCCCTCCCGCCGGATTTCTAGTGGGGAAGTGAAATCCAGCCTCGGACGGCCGCCCGTACGTCGTAACGTATCCGGCCGCCCCGCTTCACCTCCCAGCCTGAGTCTGACCGTGCCGCCCTCCGCAGTGACCTCCCGCACAGTCCGTGTCGGAGGCCCTGGGCCGCACCTGTCTACCGAAAGCCGCCCGCTGAATTCTTGATCCGGAAGACCCACGAGGTGCAGAACCTGCATCTCTCCTGAAGACTCGTCCAAGCACATCGCACGTTCCCAGGTACAGTGAACTCTCTATCGGACTCGGGGTCCGCAACGTCCTGACTTCCCCGTATCACTGTACCCTGGGTGCCCTGCGCATCATCGTGACTGGACCGACTCAACCGAGCCCTGTGAAGCGCTCGTGACCGAATAAGTTACCAAAGACAAGAACAGTGCCTAATTATCATCTTGTGGCTTCCCTTTCGTAACCGTTATTGATGGTCTTGTACATGCCTGCGTAACAAAGAATCTTTTATATAAAGCATCCGTATTTTTGATACAACTTACGCCTGGTGTCCGTTTGTGGGGGATCATTGTGGTTTACTGTGTGTGATCGTAAATGCTTAACTGACTAGCGCCCTGAAGTTTAGCCCTGACTGCTCGCGCCACACTACCTATAGGGTGAGCAGGGGTTGTTCTGAAGGGGTAATTCCCTCGCCCTGAATAGAAGAAGGGACCGCTGCTTGTCACAAGTACCTACCTGTGCCAACCAGAGGTTCCCCATTCTAACACTGTGCAAGTGAATTGCATGCTTCACAGCGCTGTGTGTATCTGCATGCCTGAGAAAAAGTGATGTGAGCGTGAGTAATAAAACATGTGCTATCAAAGCCACGATGTCTGGTTTTAATGTAGTAAATTCATGCACATATTTCTGAATGCTTGTGTAAATGCATGGCCACCTTAGAGCTAGTCCTAATAGTTTTGTCATTGATTATTTACTGTGCAGTTCTTCTGATCCCGAGGATGTATCATCAGTGCCCTCCGGAGAAAGAACTATTTCACTAAGATTAAAACCCAGTGCTACAGTTTTCAAGTAGGCAAATACTACAAGATAATAAAAACCCTTCAATGGGTCATTTAAACTACTGAATTTTCATTTCAGGGTCAGAACCTGTGACTTGTAGAAAGAAGGTAGGTCTCTGAAAGAGAGAATTAAGCTTCTGAGAGAAGGCATTAATCCACTGACCTTTCTCAAGTATAAAAATAATGCTACTATCAAATGTTTTTCTTGGTTTTAGTCACTGGCATGAGGCTGCTCATTGCAAAATGGAAAGTGAAATTCAAGATGCTTCTAGCTGCTAACACCAAAACAAAGCAAACACAAGGAGATGATGGACGGAGCGTGAGCGCTAAAACCTTTCAGACACTCACTCCCAGTCACAGATCTGGGTTGAATCCATCATTATTCTTTAGCTCACTTTGCCACCTCAGCTCAGACCCAGCTATATGCAAATCAATCTTGACCCTGTGCCTCATGGGAACAGTCCAGCCCAAATTGCCAAGCCAGGTCTTCCCTGAACGGGAAACAAGCATCCTGGGTGTGGGATATCTGGGTAACAACCTTCATCAACCAGGTTAGCTTGAATCCAGTGGCAAAGTGAACAAGGGGCCCATGTCTGGGCAAACCCTGCCAACTTAAGCTGAACAAAGCAAACACAAGGAGATGATGGACGGAACGCTGAAACTTTTCAGACACTTACCTCTAGTCACAGATCTGGGTTGAATCCATCATCATTCTTTAGCTCACTTCAGTTCAGACTCAGCTATATGCAAATCAGCCTTGACCCAGTGCCTCATGGGAACAGTCCAGCCCGAACTACCAAGCCAGGTCTTCCCTGATCCAGAAGTGGGGTTAAAATCCACTGACCTTTCTCAAGTATGAAAATAATGTTCTGGCAAATGTTTTTCTTGTTTTTAGTCACTAGCATGAGGCTGCTCATTGCAAAATGGAGTGATAAATTCAAGATGCTTCTATCTGCTAACACCAAAACATAACCAGGTTTAAACTCAAGCACCCCTTGGCAGAAGAGGTGCCTTACATTTAACCACCTGGTTCAGAAATACTTTACAGCTCCATGACGTAGATCAGTATCTCTGGGTGAGGAGTATTGGCACATTGCTTTCTCCCATCTTATAGAAAAGGGGCTGAACGCAGCGTTATTTTTCACCTCAAGCCCTTTTTAAATAATTTTCTTTGATACACTTCTCTGGTTAAAAGTCTGAATGTGTGAGAGCAATGCGAGGATAGCCATGGAATGGCTACTCTTATCATCACAATCTACAACTGACCTGTCCCACACAGCAGGGGAAGAGATGTGGTCTGGTAGATAAGCTTCTGACTCTATACCAGAACTGGGTAAAAATTATGTTATGCTAGTGAAGTCTTTTCTAATTTTGTGAATCTCACATTTCGATTGCTACACGAAATTCAGCCATTAGCACAGAAGCGTTTAAACAATGCAAGCAACCATAATACAACTGTTAGTTGTTCGCAGCACTTGTGTTTTTTATCTTGTTTTTAGTGTGCACCCTTTTGTCTAAAATGGACAAAGAACTATGTCATGCACTATGTGCGGTTTCATAATTTTGTGTAATTTTTGTGGAAGTTAGGATAATTACACAAGAGGAAATTACATCAATTTCGCACACCCCTACTTTGTAGCCCTCAGCAGTGCCATACGCCACCAACACTTTGCATAAACTGCTGTTAAAGGATCCATTAGGGAAGGGGCTGCTGGACTGTTCACACTGTTTAAGTAATTAGGCTGACAGCGGGAAGGCACCATCCCCTACACAGATCATGACTAGAGTCTCAGGCCAGTACACAGAAATGAGGAACTGAGACTGGAAAGGGGAGAGAGCAAAGGGGCAGGGCCTGTGGGACAGAACCAACTCAGGGTCCTGTTCTCATTTTCTTACATTGATACACACACACATTCTATGAGTGCATGGATAGTACATTGGTGATTGGATGAGTGCAGGGGTAGTGCCTGAGTGATTGAATGAGTGCATGTGCAGTCACTGAGTGAATGGTTGAGTATAGGTAGTCTCTGGGTGATTGGATAAGTGCATGGGTAGTGCCTGAGAGAATGGATGAGTGCATGGGTAGTGCCTTAGTGAATGGTTGAGTGCAAAGGTAGTGCCTGAGTGATTGGATGAGTGCATGGGCAGTGCCTGAGTGATTGTACAAGTGCATGGGAAATGCTGGAGTGAATGGATAAGTGCAAGGGTAGTGTCTAAATCATTGGATGAGTGTATGGGTAGTTCCTTAGAGAATGGATGAGTGCATGCATAGTGCCTGAATGAATGGTAGAATGCAAGGTTAGTTCCTGAATAATTGGATGAGTGCATGGGTAGTGCCAGAGTGAATAGATAGGATAGGATAGGATGTACATTTGTATAGCGCGAATTGCTGCCCGGAGGCGTCCAAGCGCTAGGAAAACCGAATACCTACAGCAGGCTTAGAAGGAGAATTAGGAATGAGATTAGCTAGATTGAGTGAAATAAATGGGTCTTTAGTTGTCTGCGGAAGGTTGAGGGGTTATAATTAGCTCTAAGGTGCAGTGGGAGGGCGTTCCAGGCTCTAGCACCGTTGAAAGAGAAGGTCCTGCCTCCGGATCTGGATCTTTTTATTTTGGGGGTTTTTGCAAGAAATATTTGACTGGAGCGGAGGCTTCTGTTGGGCACATAATGGGTAATTAAGTCTTGGGTAATTTTAGGGCCAGTGTTCCAGAAGGCCTGGTGCGCAATGCACATGGCTTTAAACAGGACCCTTTGTCGCACCGGTAGCCAGTGGAGGGTAGTCAGGCCTGTTCTCACTGACTGTCTGCAGGGAAGGTCTAATAGAATGCGTGCTGCGCAGTTTTGAACTCTCTGGAGCCTTCTGAGGGTGGATTCGGGGGCACCAAGATAAAGTATGTTGTTGAAGTCGAGTCGCGATTGAATTAAGCCTTGTATGGCAGTTTGTTTGGCATCCCAGGGAAGGAGGGGGAGGATTCTTTTCAGCATTTTCATGATGCCAAAGCAGGTGGCCGAAAGTTTTGTGGACTGCGTATTAAAGGACAGGGATCTGTCCAGCCACACTCCAAGGCTTTTAATGCTGTTTTTGGGAGTAGGTGGGGGGCCCAGACTGGGTGGCCATAAAGAGGGGGGAATGCTGGGGTCTGGGGAGCCCAGGATCATCAGCTCCGTTTTGTCCCCATTCAGTTTTAACGAAGAAAGGGACATCCAGGTTTTCACTTCTTCAACGCACTCTCTAAGCCCGCCTGGAGCCGATGGAGTGGCTTCCTGAGTCATGGAGACCACCAGCTGCGTATCGTCCGCGTAGGAAATGATCTTAATCCCATACGGACGGACGACGTCAGCCAGTGGCCTCATGTACAAGTTAAAAAGTGCAGGGCTTAGAGATGATCCCTGAGGGACTCCACATTTCAAAGGTCTGCTGGCAGAGACAGCGTCGTCTTCAAACACACAGAAGGATCTGTCTTGGAGGAGATGAGTGCATGTGTAGTGCCTGAGTGAATGGTTTAGTGCAAGGGTAGTGTCTGAGTGATTGGATCAGTGCATGGGTAGTACCTGGACGATTGGATCAGTGCATGCATAGTGCCTGAGTGAATGTTTCAGTGTGCCTCGGTGATAGAATGACACACTGAGTAGTGCCACAATAAATGGTTGAGGGTAAAGATAGTGCTTGAATGATTGGATGAGTGCATGGGTAGTGCCTCAGTGAATGGATGACTACAAGGGTAGTGCATGGGTCATTGAATGAGTGCAATCAAAGTGCCTGAGAGAATGCATATGTTATGAATGCTTGAGTGCAAGAGTAGTGCTTCAGTGATTGGATGAGTGCATGGGTACTGCCTGGGTGACTGGATGTGTGCAAGGGTAGTGCCTGCATCATTGTATAAGTGTATGAGTTGTATTTCTGGGAGAATACAGGAGTGTATGGGTAATGCCTGAGAGAATGGTTTAGTGCAAGAGTAGTGCTTGAATGATTGGATGAGTGCATGAGAAGTGTCTGGGTGATTGGATGAGTGCATAGGTAGTGCCCACATAATTCATGACTGCCTGAGTGAATGGATGAGTGCATGGGTAGTGCATTAACAAATAGATATAGTTAGGAACTTTAATATCTTTTGCGCCGTTTGACAAATCTTCAATAAATGTTCAAAACTAATGGGATGGTCAGGTCAGCTCCTGTGTTGAAAGATTCGGGGTGATTCATCAATCAGGGGCCTAGAAAAAGGGGGGTCCCAAAATGTGTTTTCTCCATGTAAATTTCTCTAGACACGGCTACAGCCTGAAATGCTGAACAGAATTACACCAAATTTGTCAAAAAAGTATCTCTTGGTTCAGAAAGCACTCTTTTTGTTAAATTGTGTAAAGCCGTTCAGTAGTTCCTGAGAAATTTAAACATTTCTCAGATAATATCCATATATCTCGAGCCTGCGATCTGATTGGCTGCCAACACTTCAATCCAGGATGTGTTGGCAGGCATCTTGTGACTCGGTTGAACCAAGCCACAAGAAAAAAGGTTAAAAAAACAAGAAAAGGGGGCAGGGTAGAAATTCCCCGACCTGCTAGGCCTGCTCAGGGGGTCCCACAGGAACCCACAGTGCCAAAAAAAAGCATTTTTTTTTCCCTCGGGAGTCGTCCAGGGTGCATGAATCCTGTCGAAATTTCTTTAAAAAATGAAGCACGGTCTACTGCGCTTCATTTATTTTAAGCCCCCAGGTTTGCCATGTCCCAGGGGCAATTGTAATTAGACATACGGGCACCTGCAGGGGCCCCTGGAGCCCCAGGGACCACCACCTCCCCGGGGCTATGTTTAATAAGTGAGGGGGAGCCACATGGCTCCCTGCAGCACAGGGGTGCTACCACCTCCCTGGGGCTTTTAAAGAAAAAGAAATGCATTGGGGGGCTCCTGCCCTCCCCATGCAGCGCTGGGGACCACCACCTCCCCTGGGCTATTTATGCTAAATGTGGGGGTAACACCCCCCCACAGCCCCGGGGACTGCCACCTACCAGGCTATTTATTCAGGACCTTCATGCATTTATCAATCTAACTTCGTGGGCATAGTCATGGCTAAGAAGGTGTGCTTTCTACTCATTTCCACAGTGAAAAGACCACTGTAATCCTTGATGGAGGTAGTTGCACCCTTTTTTCTCGAGTGCAAAACCTCAGGCAGTTCCTGTGACCAGGAGGTTCTTTCTCGTTATCTGCTGCTGAGACAAGAAATAGTGTGCTGACCTTTTATAACAGACATGTAAACTTGCCAAGAAGCCCCGCCCGTTTCGCCCCCCCCCATATACATTAGCAGGATGCAACTTCTTCCAACCCCTTTCCCAGAATGATGGGCAGATTACTGAAAGCATCCTAGTGCATTTCCCGCGCGGTGGCAAAGTTACTGACACACAAGGTCACTGAGACATTTCTTTGGGTCCTTCATGCAGCTGTAGTTGCAGGCAATGCCTTCTTTCTCCACCACTCTGCAAACGCACCTCCTGGCGAGCTCTTGGTTGGGGTATTAAGTCCCCTTGCCTCTTGATGGTCCCTGGGGGCCAACTAACCCTCCTGTTACCTCCAGTGAGCCCCACACAGCTGGACTGCTGAGAGGTGGTCAGAAGCCACGCACCCTTTCTTCAGCACTCTGCAAACGCATCTCCTGGCGCACTGCTGCTTGGGGGATAAAATCTACTTTACTTCTGAGGCCCTCAAAATCAAGGGGACCTCATCACCCCACCAGCAGTGCGGCAAGAGAAGCATTTGCAGAGTGGTGGGAAAAGGGGTGTGGCCTCCAACCAACTCTCAGCAATTGAGCTGTGTGGGGCTTACTGGAGGTAACAGGTGGGCTACTTGGCCCCTAAGGACCCTCAGCAACCAGGGTCACGTCATACTCCAACCAAGAATGCACCAGAGTAGTGAAGAAAGGGGGTGGGGCCTCGCTGAGTTGCCAATCAATCAATCAATCATAACATTTGTATAGCGCGCTACTCTTCCGGAAGGGTCTCAAGGCGCTTGGGGGAGGGGGGCCGCTACTGCTCGAACAGTCAGGTCTTGAGTTGTCTCCTGAAGGCGAGGTGGTCCTGGATCAGCCGAAGGTGCATGGGGAGGGAGTTCCATGTCTTGGCCGCCAGGTAGGAAAAGGATCTGCGTCCGGCGGTGGCTCTTCGGATGCGTGGTACGGCGGCGAGGGCGAGGCTAGCAGGCCGTAGCTGACGGGTGGGCGTGTGGAAGGTCAGGCGGTCGTTGAGGTACTTGGGTCCCAGGTTGTGGAGAGACTTGTGTGCGTGGGTGAGGAGCCTGAACGTGATCCTCTTGTTGACGGGGAGCCAGTGCAGGTTCCTCAGGTGGCCGGAGATGTGGCTGCGTCAAGGGATGTCCAGGATGAGTCGGGCAGAGGCGTTCTGGATGCGTTGTAGTCTTTTCTGTAGCTTGGCTGTGGTTCCGGCATAGAGGGTGTTTCCGTAGTCCAGCCGGCTGGTGACAATGGGCCTAGGTGACCGTCTTCCTGGTTTCGGTCGGGATCCATCGGAAGATCTTGCGGAGCATGCGGAGGGTGTGAAAGCATGAAGAGGAGATGGCGTTGACTTGTCTGGTCATCGAGAGGGATGAGTCCAGGATGAAGCCCAGGTTGCGTGCGTGGTCTGTCGGCTTGGGGGCGGGGCCTAGGGCCCACCAGGAGTCGTCCCAGGCGGAGGGTGATGGTCTGAGGATGAGGACTTCTGTTTTGTCTGAGTTCAGTTTCAAGCGGCTGTTCTTCATCCACTCGGCGACGTCTTTCATCCCTTCGTGGAGGCTGGTTCTGGCGGTGTCGGGGTCTCTGGTGAGGGAGAGGATCAGCTGGGTGTCGTCGGAGTAGGAGATGATGTTGAGGTTGTGTTGGCGTGCGATGGCTGCGAGAGGTCTCATGTAGACATTGAAGAGGGTGGGGCTGAGTGATGATCCTTGCGGGACGCCGCAGATGACTTCGGTGGCCTCGGAACGAAACGGTGGGAGGCGGACTCTTTGTGTTCTTCCAGCGAGGAACGAGATGATCCACTTCAATGCCTTCTCTTGGATGCCGGTGTTGCTGAGGCATTGGACTAGGGTGCGGTGGCAGACAGTGTCGAACGCGGCAGAGAGGTCCAGGAGGATGAGTGCCGCTGTTTCCCTGTTGTCGAGAAGGGCTCGAATGTTGTGGGTGGCTGCGATGAGGGCGGTCTCGGTGCTGTGGTTGGCTCTGAAGCCGGACTGCGAGGGGTCAAGGGATCCGTTCGTCTCGAGGAAGGCGGCAAGCTGTTGGCGATCTTCTCGATGACTTTGGCAGGAAAAGGGAGGAGCGAGATGGGGCGGAAGTTTTTGAGGTCGGTGGGGTCCGCTGTAGGTTTCTTCAGTAGGGCGCTGAGCTCGGCATGCTTCCAGCTCTCCGGGAAGGTGGCGGTGTCGAAGGAGGTGTTGATGACGTCTCGGAGTTGGGGTGCGATGGTGGAGTCGGCCTTGTTGAAGACGTGGTGGGGGCAGGGGTCAGTCGGAGATCCGGAGTGGATGGTGTTCATCGTGCGGGGTGTGTCTTCGGTGGTCACTGCGGTCCAGGTGTGGAGGGTGGCAGGGGGGTGCATTGGTTCGATGGTTGGGTGCGAGGATGGTGCGCCGAAGCTGTTGTGGATGTCGACAATCTTGCGGTGGAAGAACGAGGCGAGTGAGTCGCAGAGATCTTGTGACGGGGTGATGTCGTTGTTGCCGGTGCTGGGGTTGGAGAACTCCTTGACGATGCTGAAGAGTTCCTTGCTGTCGTGGGCGTTGTTGTCCAGTCGATCCTTCAGTGATTTCTTCTTGGTGGTGCGGATGAGCTGGTGGTGCTTGCGGGTCGCGTGTTTGAGGGCGGTCATGTTGTCAGTGGTCCGGTCGAGGAGCCAGGCTTTCTCAAGGGTGCGGCAGGTCTTCTTGGAGTCCTTGAGTTCGTCGGTGAACCAGGGGGCCTTCTTGCTTCTGGGTCTGCTGGGAGGGTTCTTCAGTGGTGCGAGGTCGTCGGCGCAGGTGGTCAGCCACTACGTGAAATTGCGGGCTGCTTCGTTGGGGTCCGTTGTGCTGGCCGGTGGGTTCTGGCTGAGTAAGGTGGTGAGCTGGTCGGCGGTGATCTTGCTCCAGCTTCTGTGAGGAGCCTGTTGCGGTTGGTGGTGGGTGGTGGTTTTTCTGAAGCTGAAGTGGACGCAGCTGTGGTCGGTCCAGTGAAGTCCGGTGGAATGGCTGAAGGCGATGTGCTTGCTGGATGAGAAGACGGGATCAAGCGTGTGGCCGGCGTAGTGGGTGGGGGTGTTGAGTTGACCAGTTGCTTGAGTCCGAGGTTGGCGAGGTTGTCCAGCAGGGTGACGGTGTTGCGGTCCTTGTTGTTCTCCAGGTGGAAGTTGAGGTCCCTCTAGGAGGATGTAGTCGGCGGAGGGGAGGGCGTGTGGGCTGATGAAGTCTGTGATGTCTTCGCTGAATTGTGTGCGTGGTCCCGGGGGTCTGTAGATTAGGATGCCTCTGAGGGTCGTCTTAGGGTCGGTGGGAATCTGGAAGTGGAGGTGTTCGGCGGCGGTGAAGGTGTCATCGGCGTCGGTTGTGATGCGGATGGTGTTCTTTTGGACGATGGCGATTCCTCCTCCGGTCTGGTTGACGCGGTCCCTCCTGATGATCTTGTATCCATCCAGGATGGCGATGGCGATGTCGGGGGCTGAGGAGGCGTTCATACATGTTTCAGTGAGGAATGCGACGTCTGGTGATGTTATGTCGAGCAGGTTCCAGAGTTCGACGGCGTGTCTGTGGACGGGGCGGGTGTTGAGCAAGATGCACTTGAGGTCGCTGCTGGGGTTTGGCTTGGCGGGCGCGGTGCATGTTCGGAGGCAGGTAAACTTGCAGGTTGTGCAGGTGAAGGGTCCGTGGAAGCGTTTCGGGGCGGCCCGGCAGCAGGCGGGGTTTCGGCCGGCATTGAGTGCGTTGAGGGCGGCGGCGTCTAGGTCTGTCGGGTCGTCTTGCGTCGGTGGGGGCCAGGGGTCCTGGCGCTGGGCGCGGTCCAGGCACGGACGGGCACAGACGGGCTTACCTTTGGCGCGCCTTCGGCGCACAATTGGCGCGCCCGCTGCGCGTGACCGCTGCAGGTTCTGTTTTTTTTCTGCTTTATTTTATTTTAGAACGGGGGGCTGTGTGGCAGCTGCTGGCCTTGCCGGCCGCTCCACTCAGAAAGCGATTATTATGGGGGAGGCGACGGCGGTGCTCCGGCACTTTACGGATTCCTGCATGGGTTCCTTTAAAAGGCAAGCCGGCGTGCCTGTTCCTTCGGGGCCCTCTCTCCCTCGGCTGCAGCGGGGTGGGAACAGCCCCTTCATGTAACTTTACCCCCTGTAGTGGGCCACCTACCTCTTGTAGCAAAAAAAAAAACACGGTCATCCCCCAACCCACCTCATGGGATCAACACCACTTAATTCTATGAGACTGTGCACCATAAAAGAAGGTTCGACAAACCTTATACTTTCGCATATGTGGCGATAAAGAGAGTAGCTTCTCAGTTACTGAATGTTTAATTTTTACATAAACATATTTATCTCTGGGCTGATGTGTGTTTGTAGGGAAGCCAGTGGGTTGGTTGTACACACATGCTGGTTGAAGTGTTAAATTAATGGCCAGTTTGAGACCGGTCTAATTAAAAAATGAAAGGGGAGGTTACTTGTTTACCGTGCTTTTCGGGCGAAATTATGTGAATATATTGGTTTCTCAATGTATCTAGGTGTCTAGTTGTGGGGGGTCTTTTGTCCCTTTTCATATAGGGTGTGCACAGTGTATATGTGTATTATGGCTCCCTAGTGTATTTTGAGGGGCCCGTGTATTAACTTTGTAAACCACAGTCGCAATCTGTGAGAGTATTTTTAAAAAGTCACCAGGACCCGTGCTGGGTTTGCTGGCTCATGTTACACTATATCTGTCAAGAATGTTTATGTTGTATGCTGGCCCAACAATTATGCTTTTATAGATATTGGGGCACATGCATCAAGCAAAAAACCGGTTGCAAACGGGCAGATTCTCAGAATCTGCCCCTTTGCGACCGGTATTTTTGCATTTGGGATGCATCATCCCAAATGCAAAAATCGCTATTTAAGGAATCTCAAAATTGTGATTCCTTAAATAGCGATTGCATTTAAGGAATCCCTAATTGAGATTCCTTAAATGCAATGCATTACAGTGTAAAAAATAGCGATTGCGCTATTAGCGGGAGCAAATTACCATGAAGCTGGACTTCATGGTAATTTGCTAAAACTTAGAAAAATGCACTTATTTGCATTTTTCTAAGTTTCATGTTGCGCACACACATGCCCTTAGAGCATGTGTGTATGCAACATATGTGAAGAGTTAACATACATGGGTGCAATAGGGTGTCATTTTGACCTACTGGTACTCGCAAATTGCTCCCGCAATCTCCAATTCATACCTATGGGCCTGGAGGCCCCTGCTTTATTATTGGTAATAGATGGCTTATTACTCTCAGCTGATCTGCATGTATGATGTGTGATATGCCCTCTTACTTATTCAAGTGTAAACGTTGTAAACAATGTTAATTCAACATATCCAGTAAAATCTAAATCCGGTATTTGTAAAGCGCAAACTACTCACCCCTAAGGGTCTCAATCACTGGGGGCCGTTGGGGACATTAAGGGCCAGATGTACCACCATTGAAAATTGTGACTCACAATTTGTGCTTGATTGCGAGTCGCAGATTGCGAGTCACAATCTCCAATGTGCAACAGTGTCTGAGACACTGTTGGTGATTCTCAATGCGGTCACAAATTTCATGCCTCATGTATATTAATGAGGCACTAGCAATTTGCGACCCCATTGAGAATGGCAGGCCCTCCCAGGTATGGTGGCCTGCTGGGCTCAGCAGACCTTCATGCCTGGAACTGCTTTGAATTTTTTTTTAATGCAGCCCTTTTTCCTTAAAAGAAAACGGGATGCATTAAAAAAACTAATTACGTTTTCCCTGGTACCACTGCCTGCCCTAAAAATTATTTCCCCCTGCTTTTGCAAAGAGGACAGGGTCCCCTGGGAATCCCTTCCCATTTGTGACTGCATTACCACCCTCTTGAAGAGGGTGGTAAATTGTGAGTGTTCGGTGACCGCAATTGCGGTCACAAAAAATTCATACATAGGTCTGCGAGTCGCAACTGGGAAGAGATGCCCTTGGAATGCCCCATCCTAATTGCAAGTCACTAAACACTATTTTATGAGTCACAAGTTTTTGCGACTCGCAAAATAGTGTTTGTACATTGAATGTGCAAATGGGTCGTGAACCTGTTTGCAGATGCAAAATCCCATCGTACATCTGGCCCTAAGTGAGCTGTTGCCCAGAGTCACATAATGCTGAGCTGCCGCCGGCGATCAAACAGTGAGCCCCGTGCTCCGGAGTCATCAGCCCTGGCCGCTGCACCACACCTCTCACTTGTAAGTAGTGGTTAAGTCTGTTAGTGTTGAAATGACATTGAATAGGCCGTGGGAGTAACCTTTCCTCTGTAAAGTACTATATGCGAAGCAATAAGCAGTGTTTCTCTAATTTTTAGGCTGTATTGTGGTGTTAAGAAGAAATTTGACTCAATGTAATCGCTGCTCAGTTTTTTTAATCTGTTTTGTTGTGTATTGTCTTCTATCAACATGCTAATCATTCGAACACCACAATTACCCCACACTGTACAATTTAAGAGACCTGCTTTATTGGGGCCCTGGTTGGGCATGAACGCATATATGGACTTTGATTTAAACTTAAATAAAGGCACGTTGTTGAGGTATGTCCACTCGTGCTGGTCTAACAAGAACTCCCAAACCGGATGCACTTTGCATGACAAGTATGCCTTGGCTCGAGCTGCCCTTGAGGTCCTTTCTTAGGTGATGCATGCATGTTGTCCTGCAAGGGGTGGCTTACACCGCAGTGTGCTTCTGATCTGTTTGGCAAGGGGTTGTAAAGCGCTGCTGCAGAGATGGACTTGGTGATGTAGGCAGGGAAAATAGACCCGCATGCACTGGTTTGGCAATAAAACCATTATGACTGGGAAGCAGTTGGCCTTTCACACCACTGGGCCCTGCTATGCCCACACACAATACAGAATTTTGGCTGTATGGTATATAATTTAAGATAATAAGCTGTGCATTTTACCACTGTTACTCACACATACACTCACTTACTCATAGATATACTAACACATCTACTCACTCAACTATATAGTCACTGAGACAAGTACATACACTCCCATTCAACCTATCCCACACTCACTTATTCACTGACACAGACACTCACACAAACATTTACTCACCCAAAAAACTACACATACACCCAGTCACTAACCTATATACCCATTTACACATCCATTCATGCATCCATACAGTCACTTATGTGCCCTGTCACTCACCCTTACAGACATTTATGTACTTGCTCAGTCACCCATTCAGTCACTCATGCACTCTCTCATTCACCATTTACTGACCCACCCACGCCCTCACCCATACAGCCATGCATTCATCCTCTCATTCACCATTACAGACACTTACACACCAACTCACTCACCCATACAGATACTCATGCAGTCACTCACTTACTCATACACCCACTGGCACACCCACTCATTCACCCAAACAAAATCCAACTCACTCATGTGCACAGTCTCGCACATACACACTCAATCTTGTATACACAACTTACACACCCACTTACTCAACCATATAGGAACTCCCACAGCCACTTACCTTAGGAAATATGTTTTAACATTCAGTAACTTTACCAAAACACTCACAATCAATGGATGATGTCATTAGTGATGTAATTAGTGATGTCATCAGTGATGTCATTTGAGATGTCATCAGTGATGTCATGAGTGATATCACTGCCCATGTCATGAGTGATGTAATATGTGAGGTCATAAGCAGTGCATTACCATGGTGTAAGTTATATTTAGCTCAGAAAACTATAGCTGCTGAATTTCAATGGTTTCGTGCATGTGAAATCTGAGCCTAACTTTATCTATTTATACATATATGCTAACCTGTGTGTGTTTTTAAAAGATACTTACAATTATTAGCAGTTGCACAAGTCTGCAAATCCATGTACTGAATCTGCAAACTCGCTCGATGATCTTACCAAAGCTTAACTGCTGATTGGATCCCACCCATATTAAAAGAAAACCTCACTGAGAATCAGTTCTTTCCCGTTCAGCTCTGTATAGAGAATATAGATAAGAACTGACAATGTGGGATTGCTGCAGCTATGTCTTCCACTGAGCAAGAAGATCCTACACCTGTTGTTGAAAAGAAGAAAGAGATGCAATCCTCTAAAATGTAAAGTGATGTGTGTAAACACTTCACCATACCTTCTGTGGAGAAGAAAGTTAGTGCAAGGTATGTGCAATGCAAAATCAACTATCCATAGGCACTGCAAAAAAATATTTCCACAGCTCGAATTGCATGTGGAAGCACCTACAGACCACCCACAAATGCACATACAACAGAATGATGTGGGAGAATGCAAGTGAAGCAGGACCTTCAACATCTTCAGGAGCATTGTCACAACCATCAGCAGCTGAAGTAATCACCGTTTCAGCTGTCTGTCAAAACCTACTGACTTCTCACTGTGACAAACACCAAATGTCTGTAGGTTTGAAGATGACGTCGGTGGCTGCATAACTTGATGCAGTCACAAATCACCAGTGTTAATTTGTTTTTTTTTTTGCTCTCAGTTAAACCTTCATGTTTTTCAGAGACTCGAACTGGCTGCTTTTTCCCAATTCCCTTCCCTTTTTTACTACCATGCACAACTAGAACCAGTGGGGTCTTTTTTTGGACAATTTTGTGAAGACTCATCAAACCGCACTAAAGTTATAAGCGAGTCAAAAACACTTTTCCTATGGAAACTAGGTACTAACTATAACTACCTACTTGTCAGCTCAGCAGAGGCTTGTGCCTTAGGACACCGGAGTGTTGCTACTCTGAAGTGCAAGCATATTTTTTTCATGTAATATTCATCTTTTTTAAGCTGTTACTTTTGAAGTGCATCACTACCTGCTCGGCTGGCCCGAGTTTTATGATGAAACAGCCAGGCACTGGCAGGCCAGTCATGTGCATTTGCATATGCATCAAATTTCGATAGACGGGTGACATCATGACACAGTCCTTCCCTCTTTACAGCCTGTGTTTCCCATGAGGAGGACTGGATCCTTTGTATTGCTCAGTGCAGATTAAACATAACCCTGATCGGGTGCTGCAATCTGAAGCCCTTCATGCTTTAAACCATGTCACGCATGGGCAGTCATTCTACTTGTTAGACTAGAATGTCATATTGTCCCCACCCTGTACAGCAGGCTTTCTTTTTGGCAGTCTGTCTGCACTTTTTTTGTAATAAAACAGACTGCCTGCCACTGTGATTGCTTTTTCTGCTCTGCACCGGATCAGTAATGAGTAAAGAAAGGCCTTATAAAGAGATCAACTGAGCCTGATTCAGCAGTGGCTTGTCCCTTAGGGTGCTGGAGCGCCGTCCCTTTAAAGTGCAAGCATATTTTCTAAAATATATTCTACTTCTTTTTTTAGCTATTACTTATGAAGTGTGTCACTACCTTACTGGCTGGCCCAAGTTTGTTGGTGAAACAGCCCAACACTGGCAGGACAGTCATATACATTTGCATATGCATCAAATATAGATGGCTGGGTTTCATCATGATGCAGGGCTTACCTCTTCACAGCCCATGTTACCCATGAGGAGAACTGAATCCTTTGTATTGCTCAGGATGAAACATAAGCCTGGTTGGGCACTGCAATCGGAAGCTCTGCATGCTATAAACCATGTCACCCATGGGCAGTCACTCCTTCCACTAGTTATACTAGAATGTCACATTGCCCCTACCCTTTACAGCAGCCTTTCTTTATGGCAGTCTGTCTACACTTTTTTGTAATAAAACAGACTGCCTGTCACTGTGATTGTTTTTTGTCATTGGTAATGATTAAAGAAAGGCCCAGTATAGAGATAAACAGAGTCTGATGCATGTGACTGTGAACTTAATTGTGCAACTTGGGACAAAGGTACTTCTGTGACAGTGGGCACTCCAACATAGCTGTACCACGTAAGACTTTCGGCAGAAGGATGTAACGTATTCAAGGCAGCCCGAGAGGGAAGTCAGTCTAGTTTACAAAGAGTCAATGGCACTGTAATTAAATAGTGCTTTCTGCACTCTTGGCTCATGCTACTGTTACACTATTTAGTTCCGAAATTGCATGCCTTTAAATAATAGCAACAAAGCTACATTTTTAATTCACTCAAAATGTCACTTGCATACAAGGTTTTTCAGTCATCACTGTCTCCCCTCAAATCTAAAAGCATTATATATTAACATTATTAAAGAGACTTTCTGGTGCCTGCATGGACTCTCTCTCTCCTCAGACAATAGACCTAATGGCCTTGGTCACTTGTGCACAGATTAAATCTTTCACTTGCTGACAGTGGCCTTAATAGACAGCAGTTGTTGGGTTCACTGTATTGTGCCCGTATATGTGGATCCACATAATCTCTGATGCACCTACTCATACCTCAATATAACCTATAATACACCCACTCCAAATTTCAGACTACCATTCTTGAAACCATTGACACACCAATACCAGTACATAGATGCCCACTTACTGGTTGACAGGTCTACATACACATCCACTCACTCACCCATACAGGTACTCATACAGCCAGTCACTCACCAAAACAGCTGCTGAGATATCCACTCATACACCCTTACAGCCACTCATACACTGTCAGTCACCCTTAGAGCTACTCACACACTTACTCACTCACCCAAACACTCAATCGCACAGCCACTTATTCACTCATAGAGAAATACACACACACTCACTACTCATACAGATACTAACAAATACTTAATCTCCATACAGTGGCTGACACAAGTACGCACTTACCCATACAGCCACTCTCACAATCACTCACTCACAGATACACTCACTTATATACTCCAGCACTCACATATACTGCCTTTCACGTATGCAGTTACTCACCCATATACCACTGAGACATCCATACACTCACTGACACAGCATATGCACACTCACTTGCCCATACAGTACCTCACAGACGCACTCATGAACCCCTACACCCAGGGATTCACCAAATCATACATCTATGCAGGCTGTCACACACATCCTCAACCACCCACACAGATACTCAGACACCCATACAGGTACTCAGACAACTAATCAATGACCCATATACTCACCAACCAATGCAGCCACTTACACAGCAACTGAAAGACTGATACACACACTCACACAGATTAGTCACTTACCCATACATTCACTAAGACATGTTTAATCACTCACTTATACAATCAGTCATGTATGCACTATATCATCGTTGCAGACACGCATACACCCACTCATTCTTCAATACACGTTGATGTTTGTATATATACATATATATATATATCCAAAACACAAGTTTGCCTGTTAGAGAGAGCCCACAACAGGTAAGTTCATTTGCCATAAATTTATTGCTGAGGGGTACAACGAGGACCAGCCGCCATGCCTCACAATATCAAGTCCAGCCGACGCGTTTCATGTCTTCCACACTTCTTCAAAGGCATCGGACTGTGCAGGGCTAACAACACAGCGTTTTCATGGTAGCACCTTTGTACTTTCAATTCCGCCTCAGTGGGCATGGCCACGGCTGTGGCCTGATGGTTATCGTAGTGCCAGCATTTGTTTCTACAGTGAGCGGCCGTGATTGTTGGCCCCAATTTGTTTTTAAAATAAATTTCCAAATGGGCACTGAGATACAGCTTCAGTCCCCGCTGCACACAATCGTCCTCAGAAATCAGCTCCTGTTCCATAAGCAGCGGTGTCGTTTGGCGTCGTTGCTGGGGTGTCTCACAACACCGGGGCTTACGCCACGGCTCAGGTTGGCCGTTTAACATCCAAAACACAAGTTTGCCTGTTAGAGAGAGCCCACAACAGGTAAGTTCATTTGCCATAAATGTATTTACCACGAATACCTGAGAGCATTCCACTTTGGGGAAAAAGCACGGACTACCTGTCCCAGAAGTCATTGAGGCGCAAAGTCCCACATGGGCGTGGCAGTAGAGTATAGGTCCACACAGCTGCCAGGACTTTCGTGATAAGCCATTGAGAAAGGGCGCGAAGCCTGAAATGCATTTGGCGCTTGAGATGGGGGTGTAAGCGCGCTGTGCCTGTGCCCACAATAAAGAAAGGTGCACAATTTCAACTAAGTTGGCGTTTCTATCAAGGGCAACCTTTGTGATATGGAACTAATTTGCGGCGCGCCTCGTCGCAGAAACGCCCTGCCGCAGAGAGAGCGGACCCGGCACCTGGAGTTCCTAGTGCTGTGTGGGGTTGAATAACTTACCTGTATTGCGGCAAAGAACACTGGCAGGAACGGAAGCGGTTCGCCTCCATCAAACCCACTGGGGGAGTACAATTTACCACGAATACCTAAGAGCATTCCACTTTGGGGAAAAAGCACGGACTACCTGTCCCAGAAGTCATTGAGGCGCAAAGTCCCACATGGGCGTGGCAGTAGAGTATAGGTCCACACAGCTGCCAGGACTTTCGTGATAAGCCATTGAGAAAGGGCGCGAAGCCTGAAATGCATTTGGCGCTTGAGATGGGGGTGTAAGCGCGCTGTGCCTGTGCCCGCAATAAAGAAAGGTGCACAATTTCAACTAAGTTGGCATTTCTATCAAGGGCAACCTTTGTGATATGGAACTAATTTACGGCGCGCCTCGTCGCAGAAACGCCCTGCCGCAGAGAGAGCGGACCCGGCACCTGGAGTTCCTAGTGCTGTGTGGGGTTGAATAACTTACCTGTATTGCGGCAAAGAACACTGGCAGGAACGGAAGCGGTTCTCCTCCATCAAACCCACTGGGGGAGTACAATTTACCATGAATACCTGAGAGCATTCCACTTTGGGGAAAAAGCACGGACTACCTGTCCCAGAAGTCATTGAGGCGCATAGGTCCACACAGCTGCCAGGACTTTCGTGATAAGCCATTGAAAAAGGGCGCGAAGCCTGAAATGCATTTGGCGCTTGAGATGGGGGTGTAAGCGCGCTGTGCCTGTGCCCGCAATAAAGAAAGGTGCACAATTTCAACTAAGTTGGTGTTTCTATCAAGGGCAACCTTTGTGATATGGATATATATATATTCAGTGAAAAAACCATAGGTTTCACACACGTTATAGTTAGCTGGACATTTTACTCGTAAAAAAACATTGAAATTCCCCCGTTATAGTTAGTGCAGGCAACTATAACTCACGCGACCGCAATCCTCTGCTGATGCTAATACTGTATTTAGACACTTATTTGCCCATGTCTTCTTCCATTAAATTTTAGCTATACATATATTACAAATATTTTTTTTTCATAAAGATACATATGTCATCAGCAGAGGATTGCGGTCGCGTGAGTTATAGTTGCCTGCACTAACTATAACGGGGATATTTCAATGTTTTTTTACGAGTAAAATGTCCAGCTAACTATAACGTGTGTGAAACCTATGGTTTTTTCACTGAATTTGCAAGGTTTTTTAAATGCTAATTCCTAACTATAACGTGTGTGAAACCTATGGTTTTTTCAGTGAATTTGTACGTTTTTTTAAATGCTAAGTTACTTTACGCCGTTCGTGGCGTGCGCGCCCACTTAACGCAGTTCGTTCCGTGCGCGCACGGTGCGCTTCACGCACGGTGCGCGCAGAGTGTGCACGCGGTGCGGGCACATTTTGCACACGGGGGAGGGTTGAATGTGGATATTTTTTTTTTATAATTAATTTTTACTGTACGCGTATGGTAAGCGTAATCGGTGTTTTTTGGGGAAAAAAAATGATTTTTTTGCCTTGGGGGGTCTTGTGGGGCACCTTAATCAATGCTAGGTGGTTAGGAGCTGTCTAACATGCTCCTTTACATATTTTCCACCTTTGTTTTTCCTCCCCCCCTCAGAGTGCGAGAGAGAAAATGGCGGCCGCCGCTTCCTGGTTTCGAACGATTCGAATGTTTACTAAGATCTAACAGCCAATCAGAATCGCGCTCGCGCACGTCACCGTACGCGTACGGTAAGCTTACGGTAAGCTTACGGTAAGCGCACCGTAAGCTGCCACAGATATATATATTGATTTAAAGGCTATTTTCTCAGGAACTACTGAACAGATTTACACCAGACCTACAAAAGGCACTTCCTTGACCTGTAGACTACCTCTCTGCCAAATTTCAAGTAACTCTGTTCAGCCGTTCGGGCTGTAGCTGTGTCTAAAGGTCCTATGGAAAAATGCATGGGAAAAACGTGTTTTGGGACCCCCTTTTATCTCAGCCCCCACTTGACGAATCCCCCCGAGACTTTCAGGGTAGGAGCGGAGCGTAGCGCCCCATTAGTTTTGAACATTTCGCGAGGATTCGTCGACCGGCGCCAAAGTTATTCCAAATAGAATGTTGCGGTTTTCCTATGGAAACAGGGTCCTACCTATAACTACCTACTGGCGACCGCCAGTAGGTAATATATATATATATATATATATATATATATATATATATATATATTCACTTAAAAAACCATAGGTTTCACACACGTTATAGTTAGGAATTAGCATTTACAAAACCTTGCAAATTCACTTAAAAAACCATAGGTTTCACACAGGTTATAGTTAGGTGGACATTTCACTCGTAAAAAAACAATGAAATTCCCCCGTTATAGTTAGTTCAGATAACTATAACTCGCGCGACCGCAATCCACTGCTCATGACGTCACATATTACATCACTCATGACATGGTCAGTGGCATCACTCATGACATCACTGATGACATCATCTTTGTGATAGAGTGGCGGTCGCGCGAGTTATAGTTATCTGAACTAACTATAACGGGGGAATTTCATTGGTTTTTTACGAGTGAAATGTCCACCTAACTATAACCTGTGTGAAACCTATGGTTTTTTAAGTGAATTTGTACGGTTTTTTAAATGCTAAGTTATGTATTTATTAATATATATATATTTTTTAAGGTTTTTCACCGTGCGTGCACCGTGCGTGCGCGTTGGTCACACGGTACACTGCGCGCACCCCGCGATTTTTATAAAAGAAAATAAAATGTTTATTTCACCCTTGGGGGTCCTTCTGTGACCCCCTGACAAAGGCTAGGGGGTCAGGAACTCTCTCCCCTGGCCCCTTTTCACGTTTTCCACCTTTTTTCCACCTTTCCTTTTCAGTGCGACAGACAAGATGGCGGCCGACACTTCCTGATTTTGACCGATTCGAATGTTGACTGACATCTAACAACCAATCAGAATTACGCTCGCGCATGTTAGGGTGTGCGCACCGTGCACGCACGGTGCGCTCACGGTGCGCGCTTATAGATATTTATATGTTTTTAAATGCAATTTTCTCAGGAAATACTGAACAGATTGACTCCAGATATGCAAAAGGCACTTCCCTGACCTGAGGACTACCCCTTTGCCAAATTTCAAGTAATTCTGTTCAGCCGTTCGGGCTGTACCTTCGACTAAAGGTCCTATGGGAAAATGCATGGGGAAAACGCGTTTTGGGACCCCCCTTTTTCCTCGGCCCCCGCTTAACGAATCACCCCGAGACTTTCAGAGTAGGAGCTGAGCCCCATTAGTTTTGAAAAATTCGCGAGGATTGGTCAACCGGCGCCAAAGTTATTCAAAATAGAATTTTCAGATTTCCTATGGAAACACGATCCTAACTATAACTATCTATCTATATCTATATATATATTCACTGAAAAAACCATAGGTTTCAGGGGTGTTATAGTTAGCTGGACTTTTCACTTGTACAAAACCATTGAAATTCCCCCGTTATAGTTAGTTCAGATAACTATAACTCGCGCGCCCGCAATCCACTGCTGATGACGTCACATATTACATCACTCAAGACATGGTCAGTGGCATCACTCATGACATCACTGATGACATCATCCTTGTGATAGAGTGGCGGTCGTACAAAACCATAGAAATTCCGGCGTTATAGTTAGTTCAGCTAACTATAATTCGCGCCCCCACAATGCACTGCTGATGACGTCACATATTACATAACTCATGACATGGTCAGTGACATCACTGATGACATCACTGATGACATCTCAAATGACAACACTGATGACATCACTGATGACATCATCCACGTGAAAATCTGATGCACCTCCTCACACCTGAATATAACCTTTGATACACCCACTCTAAAATACAGACTACCATTTTCGAAACAATAGACACATCAATACCAGTTACTAAATACGCACTGACTGATTCCTAGGTCTAAACACACATCCACTAATTCACCCATATAGTCACTCATACATGCAGTCACTCATCAATACTACACTATTATATGCACTTACACCTATACCGATACTCACACACTGCTACATATCCAGTTACTCACACACCTAGTCAGTCATGCAAAGAATCAATCATACTGGCATTTACTCACCTATACAGTAATACAGACACCACCTCACTTATTCATACAGATACTAACACATAATTACTCTCTTATAGAATCACTGATACAAATACACACTCATCCATGCAGCCACTCTCACAATTACTGACTCTCACATATAGTTATCTATATACATCATAACTCACATATACTGCCTTTTACATATGTAGTTACTTGCACATATACCACTGAGACAACCATTAACTCACCAACACACCCATACACACACTCACCCATCCATACAGCTGTTTCCACATGCACTCTGGAACCCATACACCCAGTGAATCAACCACTCACACATCTATGCACAGTCGCACACCTCCCACCCATCCACACACACTCAGGCAGCCATACAAATACTCAGGCAAGCAATCAATAACCCATATAGACACTCATTCAGCTACTCACCAACCAATGTATCAGCTTACACAACAACAGACAGAATGATACAGACTTTCACACAGTACAGTCACTAACCCATGCATTCAGTAAGACACATTTAATCACTCACTTATACAGTCACGTACCTACTAAATCCTCCATACAGACACTTATATACACACTCATTCTTCAATACAGCTTGGCATATATAAAAAACAAATTAAAACTTTACAGACGCACACAGTCACTGGATGATGTCATCAGTGATGTAATTTGAGATGTCATCAGTGATGTCACTGACCATGTCATGAATGAAGTAATATGTGACGTCATCAGCAATGCAGTGCGGGGGCGCGAGTTATAGTTAGCTGAACTAACTAGAACACCGGAATTTCTATGGTTTTGTACGACCGCCACTCTATCACAAGGATGATGTCATCAGTGATGTCATGAGTGATGCCACTGACCATGTCTTGAGTGATGTAATATGTGACGTCATCAGCAGTGGATTGCGGGCGCGCGAGTTATAGTTATCTGAACTAACTATAACGGGGGAATTTCAATGGTTTTGTACAAGTGAAAAGTCCAGCTAACTATAACACCCCTGAAACCTATGGTTTTTTCAGTGAATTTCTGAGGTTTTTTAAATGCTAATTCCTAACTATAACGTGCCTGAAACCTATGGTTTTTTCTGTGAATTTCAAAGGTTTTTTAAATGCTAATTTCTAACTATGCCTACAGAGATAGGACATGTGAAGAAAGAAGAAAAAATGCACAGAAAGAAACAAAAGAAGTGCAGAAAGAAGCAACAGAAGTCCTCAAATACGAAGATAAGTGCAGGAAGAAGGATAACGTGCAGAAAGAACAAAAAGAAGAGCAGAAAGAAGCCTTGTTGCAAAATCATCCTGTACCCTCAACTTTTTCAGACGGATACTGGTGGTAACTGAGTCTGACTAACCAGTCCTAGAGCCAGTGCTATGTTAAAAGACACTTAGAATACAGTGAAAACACCTACATACACTAGGGAACATTATGCGTTGGGGTCCCCCTGTGATTAGCATGACCTCCTCTGTAAGCCCCTAGTATATAATAGGGCATGGGGATTAAAACTACCTCTTAAAACAGGCCACAGGGCGTTTTTGCACACGTTAACTCAGGCCCTGTCCCCTCCATTCACCACTGTGTAAACACGCCCTGTGTCCATTTTTAGTTGGGAGATTAAGTTCATTTGAATCCTGAGGGTCCCTAGGGTCCAACTAGCCCACTAGGTGCCTCCAGTAAGTGCCACAGAGCTGCGTTGCAGAGAGGTGTAAAAAGTGGCACGGCCTGGACCACCTCTCTGCAATGCAGCTCAGTGGCGCTTACTGGAAGCACTTGGTGGGCTAGTTAGCCCCCAGGGGCCCTCAGTATTGAAGGGAAATTATATCCCCAATTTAAAACGTGCCATAGTGCGTATTTGCACACGTCACCTCAGGCCCCGTCCCCTCCCTTCACCACTGTGTAAACACGCCCTGTGGCTGTTCTAAGTTGAGAGATTAAGTCCCCTTGAATCCTAAGGGTCCCTAGGGTCAAACTAGACCACTAGGTACCTCCAGTAAGCGCCACAGAGCTGCGTTGCAGAGAGGTGTAAAAAGGGGCTTGGCCTCAGAACACCTGGCTGCAGCGCAGCTCCCTGGCGCATACTGGAGATGCCTGTTGAGGGCGCGTTTGCAGAGTGCTGCACGGAGGGGGCATGGCCTCCGGCACAATGCCAGTCTTTTATTTATTTTAGTTTTTTAAGAAGGGGGGCTGTTTGGTTCCCCTTCTTATTCTAATTTATTGGCCCTGATGACCCCATCCCCCAGGGCCAGTCTCCTAATTATATTTTTTTGACCCCAATCCCCAGGGCCGGCCACTGTTTTTTATTATTTTAAAAAAATATATATTCATAGACACACCTAGGACATGCTGGACAAACCGTACGTACCTATCACCATGACGATTTGCGTGATATTCATTAAAAGGCGACTATGCATGCAATGAATCCACGTGGAATGTATTTACACCACTAGTGAAGCTCTGACATGTCTGATGCCCTACCGTGCCTAATCCTGGTAGACACCCTTGTCGTTTATTTATACAAACATGGGTAGCTATTGACGGGCACATTTAATACACATGCACACCAAGCCATTCAAAGGGGATTCGACAAAAATTCGACCAAAACTATGCAAGAAACCCCCCTCACGGTTAATAAAACACACATCCACTGCCGGATGTGTAATACTTTTTATTTTACTCTCTGGAAAGGGGACGAACATCGCTTGAGAGTCACAGCGTGCTCCTGACAGAGCCCAATGCTGTGTTACACCCACCATTGCCTGCCGAGTGCCACACACCTCTGTGTTGTATTCCACTAGCTAGTGCATATGCTATGACACTCTCTAGCCCATGTGCACTGTAACACCACCCCGTGAATATGTCATGCCACACTTGTCTTCGCACGGGTTATATTGCCCCATCTAACGTGCCTTTCTCGATGCCTATGTTATAACGCACAGTGCTATGCCATACATATTACAATCTGGGATCCATATGTTTGCCACAGTGCATATGCAACGTTACACTCCCCAGCACATATTTTATATTACAACTTTAGAGACTAGTTAGGTTACACAACACTGCCCTGTGCATATTACACTCCAAGGCGCATATCGCATAGCACGCGCTAGTGCCTGTGCTATCTCGCGCTCTCCAATGAATCTGTCATTGCGCACAATGTATTGCATATTATATTTCACGCCCGGTTCATCTTATATCACACTTTTTGGTGCATAGTTTATACCATACACTATATCTAGTTTTCATTTTCAATCGTGCTCTCAGGACTATGTTCTATATAACACTGTGTTCACCTACCCTTTTCACGGGCATTACATTTTGCGATAGGGGGTGGAGGGTCAGGGGGTGTTTCTGCCAAGTGAGCCCGGAGTCACAGTCACAAACGTCCTCTTCTTCCTGAATAAAAGTGAGATTATGCTGCATACTTGTTCATATTTTAAGTAGTTCGCACAGACACAATGTTTTAAAAACAATAAAGTTCCTAATACCCGCCTTCTCTGAACAGTTAGCTTGCTGCCCCATCCCCTTCCTCCCTATCCTCTGTTGTGTGAATCCATGGACTAGCCTCCTCCCTCCTGCCATGCATGGTCGGATGTGCTGCCACTGCCCTCAATTTAGTATGATGTACCAGTCCACTCCTCCTGCCCTCCATTGCCCAATTCTATGCCCCATCATTGACCTCCTGCTTAAACTCTGTGCTTAGCTTGCTGCCCCTATTCTCCTTCCCCCTGCCCTCCGATGTCTTTGTGCATGCCCCTGCTCCATCCTTTTTGCCCACCATGTCCCATGGACCTGCCACTCCTATCTACTCTGAGTGTTCTGTTGAGATGCCACTCCCCTCCCACCTGCCTAGCATTGTCAGATGACTGTAACCTGTCCCTGCCACCTCCACCCTGCCTGTCCACATGCCATGCCCCTATCCTCTTCCTCCTGTCCTACATGGTCCATTGTACTGCCACACCCTTCTGCCCTCCCTGGTCTGTTGTGCTGCAACTGCTCCTCCTGCCTGCCCCGTGTGGTCTGTTGTGAGGTCCCTTCCCCTGAACTTTCTTGTCTGTGCACAGGTCCTGACCCTCACTTCTATCCTCCATCGTCCTTTGTGCATGCCCCTCCACCCTCCTTCTTGCCCATCATAGCCATTGTGCTGCCACTAGCCCTCCCACTTGCCATGCATCGTCTTCTGTGCTGCCATGGCCCCTCTCACCTTCCCTGTGTGGTCAGTTAGCTGCTCCTGACCCCCTCCCACCTTCCCTCCATGGTCTGTGTGTATGCCATCACAGTCTCACTGTTGCTCTTCATGGTGTGTCTTGCTTCTAGTGCCCATCCTGCCTGACCTCCATGGCTATCTTGCTGCTCCTGCCCTGCCCCCTTGCCCCCAGCCCTACTCCCTCCCTCCTGGCTTGTCTGTTCCATTGTAATGCCCCTGATCCGTCCCTCCTGCCCTTTATGGTCTGTTATGCTGCAGCTTTCTCTCCTGTCTGTCCATTATGGTCAGCTAGCTACCATTGCCTCTTGCCCCTCTGTTCTCTGTTGTCCATGTGCATGGTCCTGTCCCCTCCCTCTTGCTTTCTATGGATTGTTGTGCTGCACTCCCGTCCTGCATGCCCTGTGTGGTGTATTGTGCTGCTGCAAACCCTGATGCCTGCCCTGCAGGGTCAGTTTGGTGCACCTCTCCATGTCCCTCCTGTCCTCTGTTATCCAAGTCCATGTCCCTATCCCATTTCCTTCCATGATCCAATGTACCATACTTGCGAACATTTTGAACTTGGTAAGAGGGAGATTTTGAAAAAAAAACTGGGGTATTGATTTTCCCCTTTGAGTTACATTGAAAAAGAGGATATTGTAGACAGGAGACAGATCAAATAAAGCCCATTTGAGCTTAAAAACATTGGACGTTTCCTGGCTGAATCGGGTCTGTTGGCATGTATGGTTGTACTACCATTGCCTCTTCCTTCTGCCCACAATGGTCTATTACATTGCCACAGCCTTGAAGGAGGGTAGATTTTGTATCACAGGGGGCCCCTGGCCCGTTCTGTCCACACATAGCAGTCTGAAGGCAGGTCTGCGAGGCCTTCTGATCCAAACTAGTAGCCCCCACCCTACCCGAGTGCTCCGTGCTCGGTATCAAAGTTCAACATCCCCCTGAAGCTGTCGACATACAGTAGGCTGCATCCTGGACTGGTACTTGCTTCCTGGGCAGGTTTCCCGCTTTTAAGGAAGTGGCAACCGCAGAGCGTCAAGTTAGGAGAACTGAGGAGATTTTATACATGAATATATTGAATTCCCGTACAATACCCATTATTTTCTGCTTGCTCTATGGAACTTACGATAAGCGATTGGCCTGAGAGACTGACCTTTTCACCCAGTCCATTGTCAGCATTAAGTGGGTAAATGACGAAATGTCTGGTAAAATCTGCAGACGAAGCTTTTGGGTAGCATACGTAGGTAGATGTAGCGTGCAAAGGAGCCCACAAAATGATATAAAAAGGGAGCACCCACAGATATCGACGGACTACCTCGCCGTCTGTATGTAGGTTAACAGGCAGTGCAGGTTTTCCCCAAGAGCTGGGAGCTCTTGTCTTCCTTTGCTTAAAATGTCTTGCTCTGCTTTGCTTGAAGTATCTTATTCTATTTTACCTATATGAAATGTCATGTTATGTTTAACCATTGTTCTCTTTACTTTTGCATTTAAAAGATTTTGTATTGTAATTGCAGGAATGCTTGCTCTAAGAGTAAACGTGAGTGTTCCTAGGTAACATTTTCCTTGGTGTAACTTGTTTCTCATGATGCATTTATAGATGTGTTTTCTCTCTCTCTCTGTCAGTACATTAATTGAGATACAGAGAATATTATGACAGCTGTATGATTATCTGGATTCTGTATTTTGTACTTTATGTCTCTATTCTGCGGTTTCTTTGAAGTTGCATCTTCTCATTAAACTGCCATTGTATTCTGCCTCCAATTCCATGTCTCATATGTCTGTTTTCTTCATTTTTGGAGCAAGCGTTCCTAGGCACCCCGGCTCAAATTAAGGTGCCCCTTTTGTCCCTGACTCACTCTCCTGCTCAGTTCTGTGGTGGCTCCCGGGGATCTGGGGACCGCCCCTAGCTTCCTTGACCTGTAATAGATCTTCCCTCCAACAGCCTCTCTTGCAAGTCCTGTATTGTTGGTTTGTTGCCCCTGCCCCCCTTTCCACTGCCCTCCATAGTCTGTTGTGCTTCCACGGCCCTTCCTGCCTGCTAAGTGTGGTTAAATTGTTGCCTTTGCACCCTCCTACCTGCCTTCAATTTTCAGAGTCCGTGCCCCTGGCCTCTGCCTCTCAACAGTATCCTAATGAACAACTAGATTGCTAACATTCTATATTTATTACAAAAGTGTGGAACGCCTGACATCATCTTGATGTAATCAAAACTGTAATACCTAGAGCATTTCCTTTAGAAATTACATATATGAGAGGGTCTTATTGGCATCAAAATTATGGTTAGTGCTCTAAAAGACTAAAATAAGGACATATTTTCTGAGTTTTCAAATAGCGACAAAGCACTTTTAAATTATTTGTTATCTTTATGTTTTTTTATCCAGTTGACCACTTGATTAAATGTTGCACTTAGGGGAGAGGATGTGGTGTTACTTCCAGAACTGCAGACTTTGCAACTGGGGAACCAGGTTGCAGTTTCTGCTTCAGCTCGACATTCTGTGATTCTGGTGAAATCACTTAGTCTCCCCATGTCTACAACCAAAATGAATTTGTTCTTGTGTGATGTAACCAATGCTCATGTAAAGCACTCCAATACCTGACAAGTCTGCACTATATAACACTGCAAAAACACAAAATAATAAGTGTTTTGCACACTTCTGTCATTGGGCTATATTTGGGCTACATCTGGGTGATTTTGGGCTACATTTGGGCTCTTTTGTCTCCGGTGGCCATCTTGGGAGATTTATTTGTTATGAAGTTTCCTAATTTCCTCATGTACTGCAGTCTCCTCAGTAGGAAATGCTTTCAGTTTTTTACTTTGATTCCATCATGAAGGTATTCAGATATGTCACACATTTGCCATAAATTCTGAATGTTAGCACTCTAGTTGCTCATTAGATCACTGTAGTAAAACTACTGCACCATGGAAGTCTGCTCCTGGTATTAAAAGTGCATGTTTCAGTCTGCATGTCAGAATTTTTTAATGAAATAGAAGAGGATTTGAGAAGTCACTCAAAATGTGCCCTCATTTTCTTTCTTCAGCATTAATCATAATTTCTATGGCAAAATGAACCTCCTCATTGTGTTCCTTTTTAAATTAAATGTTTTAAGTGTTACCAGTTTATTCCAATCAAGATGGCTTCAGGTGTGCCATACTTTTGTCATAATGAAGACAGTAAGCGCTCTAGTTGTTTTTAAGAACATTCTGGGACATTCTGTCATTGGGCTATACTTGGGCTACATCTGGGTGATATTTGGGCTACATTTGGGCTCTTTTGTCTCTGGTGGCCATCTTGGGAGACTTATTTGTTATGAAGTTTCCTAATTTCCTCATTTACTGCAGTCTCCTCAGTAGGAAATACTTTCAGTTTTTTACTTTGATTCCATCAAGAAGGCATTCAGATGTGTCACACATTTGCCATAAATTCAGAATGTTAGCACTCTTTTTGCTCATTAGATCACTGTAGTAAAGCTACTGCTCACCAGGGAAAACTGCTGCTGGTATTGAAAGTGCATGTTTCAGTCTGCATGTCAGAATTTTTTAATGAAATAGAAGAGGATTTGAGAAGTCACTCAAAATGTGCCCTAATTTTTCTTTCTGCAGCACTAATCATACTTTTTATGGAAAAATGAACCCCCTCATTTTGTTCCTTTTTAAATTAAATGTTTTAAGAGTTACCACTTTAATCCAAGCAAGATGGCTTCAGGTGTGCCATACGTTTATCATAAGTAGGACTGTTAGCGCTCTAGTAGTTCTTTGGAACACTCTGGGAAGCTGCAGTAGAACACAAAGGAATCAACTGACAGTCTCTGCCCTTGTTGGATGTACATGTTTTACTGAGAATGTCAGACTTCATTCTCACATGACTGAGAAAGATAATGTGAATTTACAGAAAATAAGCTCTCAGTTTAGCCTATAGATCACCTTCCAAACCTCTGTGGTAAAAGCATGAGAAAATATTTTTCTCTCAATCATGATATCCCAGCAGAAGGCTTTTTCACATGGTGAAATCACCTTAGAACATACCACAATTCCTAAAATGAGTATGGTACCATCAACAAATGATTTATAATGTAACTAAAGTCTTAAAACCTTCTATTAACTGCAATGCTTTTTAATGAGGTGCTATCATGTATATTGGTCCCAAGATGGCTGCCAACACTTCTTGGATGAAGTGCTGACAGCCAATCAGATCTCAGGATGAGATGTGTGGTTAGGCTCCGCCCACATATATATATGCTTTTAAATGCTATTTTCTCAGGAAATACTGAACAGATTTACACCAGACCTGCAAAAGGCACTTCCTTGACCTTATGGCTACCTCTCTGCCAATTTTCAAGTAATTCTGTTCAGCCGTTCGGGCTGTAGCTGTGTCTAAAGGTCCTATGGAAAAATGCATGGGGAAAACGCGTTTTGGGACCCCCCTTTTTTCTCGGCCCCTGCTTGACGAATCCCCCCGAGACTTTCAGGGTAGGAGCGGAGCGTAGCGCCCCACCTATTTTGAAAATTTCGCGAGGATTCGTCGACCGGCGCCAAAGTTATTCCAAATAGAATGTTGCGGATTTCCTATGGAAACAGGGTCCTAACTATAACTACCTACTGGCGACCGCCAGTAGGTAATATATATATATATATATATATATATATATATATATATATATATATATATATATATATATATATATATATATATATATATATTTATATATAAGGATGGCGAAAAGGGTGTCATGGATGGAGCTGGCTTGCCCAACGCGTTCCGCTAAATAGGCTTGGTCGGAGCTTGTTATGTTACAGACATTGAGAAAGCATTTTCTTTTGACCTTACACAATCCCTCATTTTCTCCTAAACATCATGTACATTAACAAGGTGCAAAGCGTATTATTGTCCATGAGTTTCAATATACAAAGCACAAGCATAATAAAGTCATTCCGATTTTTGCAACTTCTAAGCTTAGGCCCTGATTAGCTCATGTTAAAAACTTTCATCAAAGGCCACTAGATGGCAACCTTGTCTAAACATTCATGTTTGTGAGCTGCTCATATATTGGTATGTTATGTTTTGTTAAATGCTTTTTTATAAATTCTTCAGTACAAGCTCCTTGGTCCATTGCCAATAAATAATATACTGCAAGGTCTGTTTTACAGTTGGAAGATAATAGAACATTGTCTAATGCGATTTCAAATTAATTTTCTTCCTTGTACTATACCTACGGAGGAAAGGAATACCACTGGTGGCTCTTGCTTGCAATGCATTTATTCTAGTTTCATGTCGACATGGTAGCCTCTTGTTAAGTCAGTACTAATACTGGGATACAAATCAGCCTATCTCCACTATATTTCTTCGCTACCTTCACTATAGACAGTTTGCCTCCAAACTTGTGTAGACACATGCAAGGTAAGCGCAACTTTCATTTCATTTCTTTTTTTGTAAAGGCTCTATTGTCATGTTAATGACTGGCCTCCCAAACCAGTAACCAGAGAAAAAAAAAGTTTTAAAAAAGATCATGCAGTGCCTTGTTCACGGCTGCCTCCCCTCCCCCACCCCACAGGGGATACATAATGATGGATTTGGGCTGGGCTCTTCCATCCCTTTAAATGTATGTGGTTGGCGCCCACAGTTCTGATTATCCCATACATATCGATGACTTATATAGGAGGCAATTGTGGAATCTTTTTCAGAGATGTGATGTTATTTTCCGTGCTTTTTGGATCGCGCAGTATTCGACAATTCATTAGTCTCTTGACTTTTTGTGATCTGGCAAGCAGAATTATATCTGCGATTTTAGGTTAGCTGACAAAGGGTCTCAGGGTCATCAAATCTTTCGCTGGTCTGTGTGGGTGATGTTTTTTGTGTAATGAGGCTTTTCCTTATGGTGGTCTTTGACAGACTCTCTGTAATGCAGTGTTTGTGTCTGGGCATGCCCATCACACTTAGGGGCATATTTACAAGCCTCTATCACCGCCACAACGTCACTTTTTGTGACGTGTGGTGGCGATAAGTGTTTCACCTTATTTACAAGGCAGCATTAGGTCACGTAGGGGCAGATTTATGACGTCTGGCGCATCTCTGCTAATCAGCAGAGATGCGCCAGAAGAGTTGCGACGCATCTGCCCACCCGTGCGCCACCATTGATGCGCCGCATTTACAATGCGGCGCACCGTGGCACTCGGATGGGCAGATGCGTGACGCATCTCCTGTCGGAAAGGCGGCGCATTGCTGGAGTTGCGTCGCAAGTGCGACGCAGTGCCCTATCCCTTACATGCTGCGTCAATCCTTACACCTGCTTCAAGCAGGCGTAGGGTTTTGACGCAGCATGGCCTTAAAAGTGACTGAGTGAAATCTTGTAGATTTCACTCAGCCACTTTTAGGAGGCATCCCTGCGCCGGAACGCCCGCCCCTGCTCCAGAACACCTACATGTGGCGCAGGGCTTTACAACGTGACGCATCTGCCAGATGCGTCACGTTGTAAATACCCCGCAGCATGGCGCAGGATTTGCGCCGCCGCTGCGTCACAAAAGTGACGCAACGGCGGCGTAAATGAGGT